>NW_027671175.1:0-600000 GCF_964165515.1 Mesoplodon bidens
GGGTGAAAAGGTGGGGCAGACAAGTGCACAGTGTTCTCCATCTGTAAGTCCCCAGCTTACATTTTGGTGCTTCAGAAACACCAGCCAAAACAATGGGGACTGCTGTTGAGTGTGACCACAAAGGTGGTGACAAGAGGATGGTAATAACCCTGCAGACAAGTGGAGGATGCCAGGAGCACATCTCCCCAGGGCACATGTACCCATCCACACAAGCCCCCATGTTTGCTGGGCTGCATCCTCCGGCAGCTGTTACATCTACAGGGGAGGCTGTAGGGCACTGCGGGGCCACCATGTGCATGACTCTAGGAGGTGCTGTTCCAGCGTGTTCCCTTTGAAGAGCCCCACTGGAAAGTTCATCACCTCTCTCTGCAGGACCGAGCCCTGCCCTCCCAACCGCCCTAAAGGCAGCAGGGAGCATCCCCAGTTAATCGCTAGCTGTGGTGAGAGGTTGGGGGGTCCTCGACCTCCCCAGTCCCAGCACTCCTGGGAAAAGTGTGAAGAGGACACAGGAGCCCAGTGCTCTTGCAAGCAGAGAGCTCACCTGGCCCAGCTCTGCATCCCTGTGGGTGCTTCACAGTCCTGGCATCAGGTTGGGCCACTGCAGGATTCCAGCCTGCCTGGAGTTGCCCAAGCCCTGGGGGTCCCTCACCCTCTGTGGGGCCCCTGGGGGACCTGGGTCACTTCACGGCACCATTTCTCAACCTGAGGTTGGAGGTTCTGTAGATTCTTTTGTGTATGTGTTCAATTCAAGTTAAGGAAAACCAGAAAGCAGTTCAGTGAAATGCTTATTTGGGATGAGTTAAAGGGGCAGGATTCAAGTTACTCATGTTCTTTTTATTTGTTTTTCCAACTCTGTCATTAAATAACATAAATATAACTTGTCTTATTACAGTTTGAAAAGCAGTGTCTTCTGTCCACTTTTAAAGTTGCAATATGCTAAACAGATAAAACGTATGTTTTCATTACAGCAGCATAATAACATTTTAAAATTATAAACCTCAGGAGAGTTTGGCTGGGGGTTAGAAAGAATTATAAGGGAAAATAGAAACTCCAGGTGTCTCCATTTCCAGTGTGCAGGTCTTATGAGCAGTTACACTGAGTGTAGGATGGAGGGGCAGGTTCACCCAGCCCCTGTGTCATCAGACCTCCGGCTCCTCACAGGGCCCAGGGTGGTTGGGAATCAGCCTTTTCGTCCTGGATCCCTGAGCCCCCCTGCTTTCCTCTGCCTCAGTCTCACTGTCCAGGGACCCGTCAGTTGAAGGCTGCCCGGCCAAAAGCCCAGGTATAATCGGTCCTGTAGGACATTTCTAGACACTCCCTGCTAGCAGACCACACGTTCAGCAAAGAGCAGCAAACAGACCCCAGTGCCCTGTGGATCTGACCCCTGGGGACATGAGGGCCCAAGGCCAAGTCCAGGGCCCGAGGAGCCTTCCAGATCCTGCTCACCCTCCCCAGGGAGCCCTCTTCCATCTGACTGTACACTTCCTCAGTGACTCCATTGCCTATGTTTGTGCTGCAGGTTCTGGTCTCACTCCTGTAAAGGCCTGGACCTGGAGCCCAGGAGCGTCATCTGAACCAAGATCGGGAGCGACATCACTTCTAGTCTCCTGAGGCCTCTTCATTTAATACAAGCTCGGTTGTTTCATTGTGCAGATTTAGTATTAGTTTTAGCTACAGTTTTATCTATTATTTATATATCTATGTTCTATATGTTCAATATGTATCTATATATTTGATATTTATGTTTTTTAATTAAATTATATTATCTATCTAGTTGCTTTTAAAATAATTTTCTATAAAATAAAACACGTGTATAGAAAAGCACCCTCAACAGAGGTAGAACTTAATGAATTGCTGTAAGGTAGTCACCCTGGTATCTACCACCAAGATCACGCTCTCTCTCTCACACACACAATCCTTATTCAGTCTAAGTTGAGTAAGGAACTGCAAATTTTCTATGTACCATCTGTCCTTATGTCACTTTCTAAGGATTCTGTTTTCTGAAGTCTGTTCATTCCATTGTTCATGGGAACAATATTACCCTAGATCTTTCATGATTTGATGTCAGGACTTTCGATATTCAGTCTGCTTGGCTGGTAAAAATTTCATGATTCATCATTTCTCTCCTTGCATATCTTAAATATGTTTCTCTATTATCTTCTGACACAGAGAATTTCTCTCCAAAAAGGCTCTTAAAATTCTAATTTTTATTCACTTCTATTTCTCCTGTGCTTTTATTCTAGCTGCCCAAAGAATTTTTATTTTTAAAGCCTAGTAATTTTTCCACAGTATTATTTGCTATTGGTCATTGCAATTGAATGCTCATTGTTCTTTTTAATAAACAATTTCAAAGCCTTTTTTGTTTCAGAAAACTTTGTATCAGAATGTTTAATATTTGCTTTGTATCTTTGCTTTGATTTTACTCTTTCAGGGACCTCAACATTCATGTATCAGATCTCTTATGATGATTTTCCACTTTTAACACATTGATCAAATATTTTACAATTTCTTGCTTAATTCATTTTTGCCAGGAGTGGTTTTTTTTAATCCAATTGAAGTATATTTTTAATTTAGTTGAACTACAACACAGAGTTCCAGGTGCGCAGTATAGTGATTTGATATTTATATACATTACAAAATGATCACCACAATATCTCTAAATACCATCTGTAACCAAATTATTATAATATCATTGACTATATTCTCCATGGTGCCCATTTTGTCCCCAGGATGCATTTATTTTGTAACTGCTGCTCCGCAGCATGGGGGATCTTCCCAGACTGGGGCACGAACCCATGTCCCCTGCATCGGCAGGCGGACTCTCAACCACTGCGCCACCAGGGAAGCCCAGTTTGTAAGTCTTAATCTCCCTCAGCTATTTCTCTCAACACCGTACCCTTCTCCCCTCTGGCAACCACTTCATTGTTCTCTGTATCTATGACTGCCTTACTATTCTGTTATGTTGGTTAACTTTTTTGTTGCCACGAATAAGTGACATCATACTGTAATTGTCTTTGTCTGACTTATTTCACTTAGCATTAATACCCTCTAGGTCCATCCTTGTTGTCACAAATGATAAGATTTCATTCTTCTTTATGCCTGAGTAATATCTCATATATATATGGAATATTATCCATATATATATGCATATATATATATATATATACATACACACACACACACACACACACACACACACACACACACACACCCCACATCTTCTTATCCATTCATCACTTGATAAGACGCTTTGAAAAACCCATAAGTGGAATTGCTGGATCATATGGTATTTCTATATATATATATATATATATATATATATATATATATATATATATATATATATATATTTGTGTGTGTGTGGTACGCGGGCCTCTTACTGTTGTGGCCTCTCCCATTGTGGAGCACAGGCTCCGGACGCGCAGGCTCAGCGGCCATGGCTGACGGTCCCAGCCGCTCCGCGGCATGTGGGATCTTCCCGGACCGGGGCATGAACCCCTGTCCCCTGCATCGGCAGGTGGACTCTCAACCACTGCGCCACCAGGGAAGCCCGGTATTTCTATATTTTTAGGGAAAACTCCATACTTAATGTGTACTGCTTAAGATATTACCTAGTAATGCATCTTACTACATTTTACCTAATGCTGCAGAATTAAAAATTTATAATAAAAATAGTCCTGCGTACCACAAAAAAAAAGTCCTTTTACATCAGAATCGAAAAACTTAGAATTTAAGTTTCATAGCAATCTATTTTAGGAGTCTGAAAACTAACCTGTGGGTCAAATCTGGTCTGTCACCTGCTAATTGTTTAATAAAGTTTTATTGTAACACAGACTTGCCCATTTGTTTACATACGTCTACATATCATCTGTGGCTGCTTTTGTGCTACAAATGCTGAGTTTAGTAGTTGTCACAAAGACTGTACCATCTACAAAGCCAAAACTATTTACTATTTGACCCTATAAACAAAAAGTTTGTTGACTTCTGCATTTATTTAAAAAGTACATATCATTCTATCTTCAGTTTGAATACAGTATCTTCTAAGATTTTTTCACGCAATTTCTCCTGCCTACACTGTTCTTCCCTTCTGTAGATTGTTGTTAAAATTATAGATATATCCATATGATTCACTGCTTGCTTTTTCTGTTTTTCTTACAAGTATCTTCCTAGCACTATAAAGTTGAAACTATACTTATTTGATATTCTTTAGTACAGAGCCCATTTTAAATACCATTTCACTGAAATATATTTTTGTCTATACATTAGTATCCACTTATACAAGCAAGTATATGACAAATCAGACAACATCATCAATTCATAAAAAGTGTCATTTGGGCTTCTCTGGTGGCGCAGTGGTTGAGAGTCCGCCTGCTGATGCAGGGGACGTGGGTTCGTGCCCCGGTCCGGGAGGATCCCGCGTGCCGTGGAGCGACTGGGCCCGTGGGCCATGGCTGCTGAGCCTGCGCGTCCGGAGCCTGTGCTCCGCAGCGGGAGAGGCCACAACAGTGAGAGGCCCACGTACCGCCAAAAAAAAAAAAAAAGTGTCATTAGATGAAAGCATCATTTTTAATTTTTCCATATATTCTCCAATAATAGTGTTTGTCATTTGTTTCCATTAACTGAAATCAAAAGACATAATGGCTATAAACATAAACTCTGCATTATTACTGATACATTAACCAACTAATGTCTTGACAACCTCTCCATTAGAGATACTAAAACTCCCATTCTTGAAAAACAATTAATGCACAACGGTCTGCAAGCAGAGTTAACATCTTGATTTTATAGATAAACTTGAAGAAAAACAATGTTATAAACTATGAAAAGGATAATATATAGTTTTTGAGAAGATAATGCATGCTCAATAGTAAAACTCAAACAATAAAGTACAAGCAGAAAGAAATTCCACAAACTTGGTAATTAAGTAACCATTGTCAATATTTGATGAGACTCATTCAATCAGAAAACTACATAATCCAAACTATTACAGCATGTTGAAGTTTCACAAAATCAACCCATCTTTGCATCAACACCACTCAGATGCAGAAACGAACATCACCACACCTCAAAAGACCCTTAATGTCTCCTACCAGTCAATATGTCCCAAGCACAACCACAATCCTTAATTCTCCCAACATAGACTTGTTTTGTCTATATCGGAACTTTGTGTAATGGGATCGTAAAGAATATAGTTTTTTGTCTTTGGCTTCTTTCACTCAACACTGTGTTTTTGAGATTTATCCATATGGTTGCTAATATACTAAGTGTATAAAATCTCCTTGCTGTATAGTGTTCCATTGTTCAAATAAACTATAACTGGTTTATTTTTCTACTCATGAGAAGCATTTAGATAGTTTCCAGTCACTAACTGTTACAGATAATGCTCCTATAGGCATATACACATATTGATTCTAGATAATTATATTACAGATGTGCATATGTTTAATATGGTAGATAATACCAAACTTTTCCAAAGGTGTTCTACCAGTTTACACTCCAAACAGTAATATATATGAACTCCAGTTGTTAAACACATTCATCACATTTTGGTATTTTTTCTTTTACATTTTAGCCATCGTGTTGAGTATGTAATGAATCCTAACTTTGCTTTAATATACATTTTTCCTGATGACTAATAATGGTATGCATATAAGTTTTGGGTCATCCCTTTCTTTTGCCAACTCTTGTGGGGTTATTTGCCTTTTATTATTAATACATTGGAATTCCTTATATTTGGGGATATGAGTCTTTTCTTAGAAAAATATATTTTTTAAATAACTTTATCCATACTTTGGCCTGTGTATTTACTCTTATAAAATGCCTTTTATGAGCAGAAGTTCTTATTCTTAATATAGTCCAATCTCTTATCTTTTCCTGTATGGTTATTGCTTTTCAAGGCCTGGTTAAGAAATAATTCCTACTCCAAGATTTTGAAGATATTTCCCTATGTTTTGTCTTGTAAGAGATAACTATTTTTACTCACATTTAAATCTATAACCTACCTAGAATATATTTTTGTGTTTAGTGTGAGGTAGGGGTCACATTTTTGTTTTCCTGTGTACCTATTTAAATGAAACCACAGTATTTCTTAAAAATACTACATTTCACTGCAGTGGAAGATTTGTCACACATGAGCTAACCATGTAAAGTGTATGTCTGTCTGGCTTCTCTTTTATTCTATTTTACTGGGCTTTTTTTTTCTATTATTACACTAATGCTTCACTGTCTTATTTACCAATGCTTTATAAGAGCTTTGCTACCTGGTGGTAAATGATGATGACACCAGCAATTGTGATACAAAACATCTTTGCTTTATGCAATTTTTCTTATGTTGTTCAGTGGAAGAAATACTTTATCTTCCCACTGAACATTTTGTCATTAAATCGGGGCTCTCTACCTCACTAGTAAACTTTTTGCTGTAAAGCTAATTTTACCTTTGCTGATTCTGTTTCCCAGTCTGATACCAATAACTAATAGATCTCAACTTGAGGGTAAGAGAGTTATTTGAGTGCAGACTTTACTGAAAATACAGTGCCATGGGCCACAATACGAAAACAGTTCATATGCAGGCGTGGTGACCGAGCATCCCAGATCTGTCCACTTACATTTGCCATTTTGTGATGCTATCTTCAGAACATTACCTATGGGATTTCTGTAATATCTAGATCTATAAGAGAAAAACTCAATGCTACTGTTGTACTGCTTGATAACAAAGGCATCAATATGTCTTTTGTTTCCCATCTTTGAGAAATTTTTCCCATACTTGGGGAGCAAGGTAAAAGAAAGCTCTGGGTTGTTTCTTCACTTGTAGTTGTAAAGGATACTAGATATCTTGATTACATCAGGAATTCTTTAAATGTATGCTGAAAACTTGTTCAATATGTCATAATTAGTGTACATGCATATTTTATTGGGTTAAAATATCAACATTACTATAGGCAAGGAGACATTACATTAAGATTAAATGGAAGACTGTGTCTATATCACTTTTAGAGTTAAACATTGACAATAAGAGTATATAACAATAATTTCAAGGTTCTCACCTTTTTCATATTAGTCACCAAGTTCTGTCAATTTTGCATGTAATTACACATTTTCCATTCATATAACTTAGCTCACTCTAACATTTCATCCCCACTTTCACCACAGTTTTTTACATATTGTAAACATAAGTTACTTGTACTGCATAGCAAATAATGACTAAGTCATAATTATCCAAGACCTGTGTATGAGTTGATTTTTGGTTTGCAATGTGTATCTCACCACCTTCACATGAAATTCTTAGTTACACTTCAAGAATCAGCTTGTGTTTCACTCTTATTATCCTCACATTTACCTTCTACCTTGTCCTCCATGGCACTAAAAGTAATTTCAACATAAACCAAGTGTCCCTTTCCAAGAAATTTTGGATTCTGTTGTCAGATTGTGGGATTGGTCTTAGTCTTTATGTTCTACTATTACTAATGGGCAAATAATTTAACCTCTCAATTTTCAACTGTGTAACAGGGATGATAAATGCATTGTGATGATTAAATTAGGTAATGATTAAGCTTAGGAACATTAGAAGGTCTGATGACTACTGTTAATAGTGTTATACATCTATTTAGTTTATTGTAATATGATTATTGATTTTTCCTGTCTTCTACTTCTGAGACATTGTGAGCTCATTAAGGAAGATTCTGAGTTGTTCATGACTTGTTAGGGTCAGGCCAGTTTTCATGTAGTCTAAACCTAAGGCAATGCCTAGTGCTAAAATTGTGTTTACTAATCTTTATAATAAATAGACTCTACCTAATCAGATGGTTATACTGAAGGCTCAGATAGTGTTAATATTTTAGCAGAATACAAAATGTTATACAAATGTGTATATATACATATAATACCAAAATTTACTTTGCAGTTTTCCTCTCCAATCTCTAAAAAGAAGGAAAAAAATGATATTTTTCTTTCTTCATGAAAATTGGATGAGTAATGCTGGCAAATTTAAGACAAATTCTGAAAAACTTTCGAAATGGGCTCTCTGGAGAAAATATGCAAAAACCACCATATGTTCTGCTGTTTTTACCTTTCATGATTCATGAGCCCATAGGTAGTCGTTACAGACATAAACTCCATATGAAACTAGACAACTTATTTATTTTCAATAAGAAAAATGGTTAGTGCCTCACGTTAGCAGCTTTTAGGGCATTGAGGAAATGTTTCCTGAACTCTATTCTCCCCAGTACGTATACTCACCTGTGATATTATAAGAAAAACATTTTAGGGCTTCTCTGGTGGCGCAGTCGTTGAGAGTCTGCCTGCCGATGCAGGGGACACGGGTTCGTGACCCGGTCCGGGAAGATCCCACATGCCGCGGAGCGGCTGGGCCCATGAGCCATGGCCGCTGAGCCTGCGCGTCCGGAGCCTGTGCTCTGCAACGGGAGAGGCCACAGCAGTGTGAGGCCCGCGTACTGAAAAAAAAATTAATAATACCATACTAAGTACTCACAAATATTTGATAATTATAAAAGTCACATACATACTTAAGTATCCTAATAATATAGTCACAATTTTCAAACAGATTGAAGGTACTTACATATAACTGCTTATAAACATTAAATATACTTTTATGTACCAAGAAAATTATATGAGTAAAAAATGTAATGACTATATTTGAGTAATATATTTGAAGATATCCAGGGTGGCACAGCTGCCTAGAATATATAAAGTAGAGTTTTGTGCCAAATTCTTAATATTCTATAATATTCTAAGGAACTACAGCTCAAAAAAGAGAAAGAAATTGTGAGCAGGTGGTATTTTTACTCTTTATTATATTATTCTCTGGTTTCTTCCCTTTGGCTACCATTTCCTACCAGATGTGCTTTTGATCTTTACTTTTAATTTAAAATAGACTTTAATGTGATCTATATCTTTACTTGGCTTCATACCCCAGAAAAAAATGTAAGCTTATATACTATTTAATAACCATGATAAGAAAATATTGTAGAGTTAAAGGAAATAATAATAAGTTAGTGAAACATGTAGAAAATAATTCTTCAATAAATATTGTATACATTGGATATTTTCTTAAAAAGAAAAAAAATTGGAACCACAAAACCACTTTTAAATTTCAGGTTACAACATAGTTAATAGTCAACATATTTCTAAGAGTCAAAAAATACAATTATGTCACTGTATATCAGCCTTCCGATGGTAGATGGAATACATTTTCAACATTAAAATGGTCTCAGTATCTGTACATGATATGCCTCTAAAATATGTAGACTTAGTAATGTTATTCTCTTTTGGAAATAGTTTCATGACAGAATCATAATTTAATTATTTCTCTTAAATAGTGGAAGATTGAGGAAAAATCTTCTTAAAGAAGTCACAACCCTTAACAGGGTTTATTTTCTATTTAGATTAAATGTAGATAAGTTAGCCATTATTTTAATCATACTTTTTAATGCAAATATTCATAAATTAGAAAGCCAAATATAAAAGCATATAGTGAACGTAACAGTGGCCAACTGTGTTAGATCCCATAACTATCCAGAAATAAACAACCATTCCTTGGCCACAGGGGACATGGAGCAGAGGTAAATGGAAGGAAGGATTCCATATCTAAAGCTTGAATAGAATGATGACAAATGTAATGTCTGAGTGTTACTGAGCCCTAAATAAAAATGTGACCCAAACTAAAGGATTAAGGAAAATATCCCATAGAAAATAAGAATGGTTTTTATCTTGAAACTTGCAAAAATTTTTTTCAATATAAATTAATGGAAGGGAGTGATTTATGAGGGAGTTCTGGGACAGGGCATTCCTAGAAGTTGAAGGATTTCTTATTGTTTAAAGGTGTGGCAAGAATAGGAAACATAGAAGCTGCTAAAATTACAATATGTTTTCTAACTCCTACACACACACACAGAGACACACATACACACATATACACATACACACACACACTCCCCTTTTTTATACTGTGACCAAAATAAATGAACAATTGAATAGAGATAAGGAAGAAAATCTTTTTGTCATTTAGACATGGGGGTATATAACGAGATGACCACCGTGATTAGATGTTTATCTATTTCCGTGTAACAGATGCGATTTTAGACTAAACACACACGCACATGTCCTTCAAAACAATAAAAAGCATAGTTCTCCTTGCACTGGAGATGCAATATTGGTTCCTAAAATGCTCAAAGAGCATGAACATCAGAGTGAAAATCCACTTCTATCATAGCACAATACTTTTGCAGAGCCTGCAATCCTGTCTTGTTGCACGGCCTCAACTTCTCCTTCTATATCCACCCACTCCTTTAAATTTAGAAACACCGACTGTCTAGAGCTGTCCTGACATTGCAGTGAGGGTGCATGGACCCATGCATCCCATATAGTGCATTTATGAGGGAGTTCTGGGACAGGGCATTCCTAGAAGTTGAAGGATCTCAGTATGGAGGTTCCTGAAAAAACTAAAAATAGAACTACCATATGACCCAGCAATCCCACTACTGGGCATATACCCAGAGAAAAACATAATTCAAAAAGAAACGTGCATCTCAGTGTTCACTGCAGCGCTATTTACAATAGCCAAGACATGGAAACAACCTAAATGCCCATCAATAGAGGAATGCATAAAGAAGATGTGGTACATATATGCAATGGAATATTACTCAGACATAAAAATGAACAAAATTGGGTCATTTGTAGAGACGTGGGTGGATCTAGAGACTGTCATACAGAGTGAAGTAAGTCAGAAAGAGAAAAACAAATATCATATATTAACGCATGTATGTGGAACCTAGAAAAATGGTACAGATGAACCGGTTTGCAGGGCAGAAGTTGAGACACAGATGTAGAGAACAAACGTATGGACACCAAGGGGGGAAAGCCGTGGAGGGGTGGTGGTGGGATGAATTGGGAGATTGGGATTGACGCATATACACTATTGATACTATGCATAAAATAGATAACTAATGAAAACCTGTATAGCACAGGGAACTCTACTCAGTGCTCTGTGATGATCTAAATGGGAAGGAAATCCAAAACAGAGGGGATATATGAATACGTATAGCTGATTCACTTTGCTGTACAGTAGAAACTAATGCAACATTGTAAAGCAACTATACTCCAATAAAAATTAATTTTAAAAAAAACAGGCATTCTTGGGAAAGACCCTACTTAAGCTTTCAGCTATCATTAGTGTTCACCTGACAATTGTATTCAAGTATCCATGAATTCTGATCTGTTTGTTTAACAGTAAGTACTACCTAGTCAAATACCTTATCTTAGAACTAAGAAAAACAAGGAGCAGACTTGTGACATTTGTTTATAAAGTCTCACAGCAAATTGGAATGCATTATTGAGACAATAAAAATTTATAAGTAAATTGATACAATTTTTTAACATTAAGCATTGTAGATAAACTGAAAAACTCCTACATTAACCGTTAAAACTTATATTCAAATTTAAGTAACTGTGTTATAATTTTTTAACCTGATTATTTCTTACCTAGTACTGTACCCTGTGATTGGATTACTCCCATCAGATAAGTCAGTTTTAAGAAAACATAATTTGATAACAGTATGTAATGGCTGCTTCTATGTATTGATACTATTTTACTAAGGCCTTTAAATATCTCTGGGAGGAAAATCTACTTTATCAAAATAATAGCTCGATGGTGCATAAATTTCGTTTACTCTTTGTCTGCAACGTCAGTTATGCTGACTTTGCTATTAACATAAATCTCCATTACTTACAACAGTGCTCAGTCTATGCAAAACAAATTACATATTCTGCTACCTCATTATCCTAAACTAATGTCAGCCTTGAATTCTCCTGGATAACAACCTTTAACTGTGTTAGGCAAATTAGGTAAGATAGCAGTGTATAGCTGACTTACCAAGCAATAAATAATAGCCTGTTTTATTTTGGTTGGGCTATGTGATTTAAAAAAGAAAAGGTTTAGAAACACCCCATAAAGCAGTTATTTTCTGCATTATACTGATGTTCTGAAATAAAGGTTTAGTCAGTACGTTTTCAGAAGAGGGAATGTAAGCAAGACTTCCACTTAAAGGTGACAGATTAAATACATTAATTTGGCTCCACTTACCCCCAAATTCAAATGTAATGAACATAATGTAATTTTTTAATGCATAAACTTATAAGAACAAAAAGCACGGAAGGGATAAAAATAACAAAAGGAGCAACAGCAAAAATGATCCCAGGTGGAAAGCAGGACTAGTGACAGTTTCTAGCTCATTATGTGTTTTCTAAGTGGGAATGAGCATTCTCCAATTCTTACGTTTCTTTCTATGAAAATGAGATATCTTGTTTTAAAATCTGCTCTTTGATACATGCCTTACTCCTTTTCAGAGAACTAAAGTGCTTTGCATCATTTCTCAATCAGGGCCCTTGGTGTCTCTTTCTCTCACCTGGACAAGTGTGAGTCCTGACCTTTTACAAGGTCTATATAGACACAGGAATCTTACAGAAAAATATACTCTAGCTTTGTAGAGAGGCACAAGTGATACTCTGTTCTTCTACTTGGTCACACTTTTGTCTTATTTCAGAACTTGGTTCAGATCCTGAGTGATCAACAGAAGTGCTATTTTATTTTGCCTTTTCAGTTACTTTACTTTTCATCATAAAAATGAATTTAATTATACTTGTAAAGTTAATTCTGTATTATTTCTTCTTTATATTTTCTCTTGTGTACAGGAATAATAATAACTACTTTTACAGCTGTTAGATGTACCAGCGGTTTTAAGCACACACACATAATTTACTCTTCACAACTCTGTGAAATAGATGTTATTATTTCCCAGATTAGGAAGATAACATATAAAAAGTATAACTAACCATTCCTAGGTTACAGACCAAATAAATGATAAAATAGGGATTCACACTCAAGCAGCCTAATTTCAGAGTTCATGTTTTTAAATTTACTTTATATATCACATAAAGTTTTTACTAAAGTCTTCATTAAAATTGTATACAATATAAAATAAAACAAAATAATGTTTTTCAAACTACTGATGTTGTACTTACTTTTTATTAAAAGCCAAGAGTCAAAGTTAAGTGATTTTTCACAACATAAAGCAAGTTCAGAAAAGGACATTAAGTATGTAATAATATATAGGAAGTAGTTTGTTTTGTATTTTATTAACTGTATTTTATGTGCACATAATAACTACCTTTATACAAATATATTAAAAAAGTAAAATAAATATATTAAAAACCTGTCAACAAATCACATGATTAACAATAAAGTCCCCTGAAGTACTGAACTACTTATTAATTATAACTGCAAGAGAGAAAGAGTGGGGGAATTGATTTCTGAATTAATATACTAATTAAAATTTATGAACTAGACTTCTGCTTCTGGCAATATCAAATAAAATAGCCAGACTTAACCTCCACCACAAACAAGTGGAGAATAGGGAAAAAAACACAAACAAAAACAAACAAACAAAAATAGACCTTGGACAATTGACAGCACAGGCCTGGGATTCCCCAAAGTGAGAAAATAAGTAGTGTGAGAAATAAAATTGTCTAGAGACACATTATGAACCACAAGGCAGAGAAAGAGATCCCAAGTAGAGCACAGTAATATCACTGAGCTAAGCATAAAGAGATTGAAGTTCAGGAGCACTGAGGTAGTTGTAAGTTGTAAGGCATAGTTCGACATAGGAGGAACCTATATAGAAAAAGAGCACCAAAACCCTGAACAGTAATTGCACTGAGTCTTTGCAGAATACTAAACTGCATATGTGGACAATGCAATGAAAGTTTATGAGATTAGGAAAAATGACAGGATGGTGGTAAACACTAGAAAATGCTCAGAGATTACATGGGGTGCAGAGATATGAAAGATCCAACCAACATTACTGGAGAATCAATTGTCATAACCTAGGACATTCCGTAAAGTTCCCAGAAGGTTAATATTTTAGTAGTAAAATAATTACAGTAGTAAGCCTAATATTTCTAGCCTAGAAATAAGACTGCTAGTAGTAATAAGCCTAAATTTGCTCCAGCGTAAAACCTATTTTACCCTCAAATTAGCAATGCTTCAAAATAAGTCTTGAGAAAAACCAACCTGATATGTGAATAATTTAATTGCCTTCTAGAAAAAAAGTCAGCACTCTTTAAAGGAGGAAAATAAATTTTAGACATTCAGCAATGTAGTAGTTATACTGTCCTGCATCCAATTAAGAAAATTCCTAGACATGCCAAGAATCAGGAAAATGTGACTTATAAGCAGGAGAATAATAGTCAATAGAAGAACTAGAATTGGAAGAAATGATGAAAGTACCAAAGAAGGACTTTGTGTATTTGTGTGTTGTAGGACTCAAGAAACTAAAGGCAAATTAGAATGAGGGAAAGTAGCTATAAGGGAGATATTATCGAAAAGAAGTTATAAGATGATATTAAAAGATTAACACACTTGAAGAATATCAGTAGGGTTTATCCAAAATAGAGTATAGAGACAAAAAATAGATTAGTGGTTACCAGTAGGGAGGAGAGGGAATAGTGGGAAGAGACTGCTAAAAGGTACTAAGTTGCTTTTGGTGTTGAAGAAAATGTTTTGAAATTAAGTAGTGGTAATATTTGCACAACTTTGTAGATACAGTTGACCCTTGAATAACACAGGTTGGAAATGTACAGGTTCATTTATATATGGATCTTTTTTCAATAGTAAATACTACAGTACCACACGGTCCATGGTTGGTTGGATCCGTGGATGCAGAGGAACCCTGGATACAGAGGACTGACTATAAATTATACGCAGATCAATCCCTCGTTGTTCAAGGGTCAACTGTATGCTAAAAACCGCTGGATTGTACATTTAAAAGGGGTGAATTTTATGGTATGTCAAATTATCTCAATATAAAAGTAACCAAAAAAGACATTAAAAAATACTACCTGGGCCTCCCGGGTGGCGCAGTGGTTGAGAGTCCGCCTGCCGATGCAGGGGATACGGGTTCGTGCCCCGGTCCGGGAGGATCCCATATGCCGCGGAGCAGCTGGGCCCGTGAGCCATGGCCGCTGAGCCTGCGCATCCGGGGCCTGTGCTCCGCAACGGGAGAGGCCACAACAGTGAGAGGCCCACGTACCGCAAAAAAAAAAAAAAAAAAAAAAAAAAAAATACTACCTAACAAAACTCTTGAACTTAGCCACAAAAATCCTTAACGACATATTAGAAAATTAAATCCAGCAATACATAAATGTATTAATTTCCCATGAAAAGATAAGTTTATTTCCAAGAATGCAAGGTTGGTTTCACTTTTGAAAATCAATCAATGCGATTTTCATAGTAATCAGACTAAAAGCGCCAATCATACTGTCATCTCTGTGGAAAGAGATAAGGCATCTGACAAGATGTAACACAAATTTGTCATAAAAATCTTCAGCAAATTAGGAATAGATGATGGAGTTGCATATTGTCCCTCCAAAATCATGTCTACCCTAAGCCTCAGAATGTGACCATATCTGGAAATAGGGTCTATATTGATAGAATTAGTTGAGATATGGTCATACTAGATTAGGGAGGGCCCTAAATCCAAGTACTCATGTCTTTATAAGAAGAGAAGAGGATACACAGTGACAACACACACGCAGGGGACAGCATTGTGTGAAGACGGAGGTAGACATAAAAGAGATGCATGAACCAGCCAAGGAAGAGCAAGAATTGTCTACAAGGGGCTTCCCTGGTGGTGCAGTGGTTAAGAATCTGCCTGCCAATGCAAGGGACATGGGTTCGAGCTCTGGTCTGGAAGATCGCACATGCCACGGAGCAACTAAGCCCTTGCGCCACAATTACTGAGTCTGTGCTCTAGAGCCCGTGGGCCACAACGAATGAAGCCCAAGTGCCTAGAGCCCGTGCTCTGCCACAAGAGAGGCCACCGCAATAAGAAGCCTGTGCACCGCCATGAAGAGTAGCTCCCGCTGGCTGCAACTAGAGAAAAGCCCGCACGCAGCAACGAAGACCCAATGCAGCCAAAAATAAATATATTAAATAAATAAATTTTTAAAAAAATAAAAAAAAGAATTGTCTACAACCACCAGAAGGCAGGAAAGAGTCAGCCATGAGATGATTTCTCCCTCAGCACCACACAGGGAGCCAACCTTATATTCATCTTGATTTTTTTTTATGCTTATCCAGTTTCTTTTTTTTTATTAGTTTCTGCTTTATAACACAGTGAATCAGTCATACATATACATCTGTTCCCACATCCCTTCCCTCATGCATCTCCCTCCCTCCCACCCTCCCCATCACACCCCTCCAGGCGGTCACAAAGCACCGAGCTGATCTCCCTGTGGTATGCGGCTGCTTCCCACTATCTATCTACCTTACGTTTGGTAGTGTATATATGTCCAGGCCCCTCTTTCGCTTTCTCACAGCTTAGCCTTCCCCCTCCCCATATCCTCAAATCCATTCTCAAGTAGATCTGTGTCTTTATTCCCGTTTTACCCCTAGGTTCTTCATGACATTTTTTTTTAATTCCATATATATGTGTTAGCATACAGTATTTGTCTTTCCCTTTCTGACTTACTTCACTCTGTATGACAGACGCTAGGTCTATCCACCTCATTACAAATAGCTCAGTTTCGTTTCTTTTTATGGCTGAGTAATATTCCATTGTATATATGTGCCACATCTTCTTTATCCATTCATCCGATGATGGACACTTAGGTTGTTTCCAGCTCCGGGCTATTGTGAATAGAGTTGCAATGAACATTTTGGTACTTGTCTCTTTTTGAATTATGGTTTTCTCAGGGTATATGCCTAGTAGTGGGATTGCTGGCTCATATGGTACTTCTATTTTTAGTTTTTTGAGGAACCTCCGTACTGTTCTCCATAGTGGCTGTACCAATTCACATTCCCACCAGCAGTGCAAGAGTGTTCCCTTTTCTCCACACCCTCTCCAGCATTTATTGTTTCTAGATTTCTTGATGATGGCCATTCTGACTGGTGTGAGATGATATCTCATTGTAGTTTTGATTTGCATTTCTCTAATGATTAATGATGTTGAGCATTCTTTCATGTGTTTGTTGGCAGTCTGTATATCTTCTTTGGAGAAATGCCTATTTAAGTCTTCTGCCCATTTTTGGATTGGGTTGTTTGTTTTTTTGCTATTGAGCTGCATGAGCTGTTTATAAATTTTGGAGATTAATCCTTTGTCAGTTGCTTCATTTGCAAATATCTTCTGCCATTCTGAGGGCTGTCTTTTGGTCTTGTTTATGGTTTCCTTTGCTGTGCAAAAGCACTGAAGTTTCATTAGGTCCCATTTGTTTATCTTTGTTTTTATTTCCATTTCTCTAGGAGGTGGGTCCAAAAGGATCTTGCTGTGATTGATGTCATAGAGTGTTCTGCCTATGTTTTCCTCTAAGAGTTTGATAGTTTCTGGCCTTACATTTAGGTCTTTAATCCATTTTGAGCTTATTTTTGTGTATGGTGTTAGGGAATGATCTAATCTCATACTTTTACATGTCCCTGTCCAGTTTTCCCAGCACCACTTACTGAAGAGGCTGTCCTTTCTCCACTGTACATTCCTGACTCCTTTATCAAAGATAAGTTGACCATATGTGCGTGGGTTTATCTCTGGGCTTTCTATCCTGTTCCATTGATCTATCTTTCTGTTTTTGTGCCAGTACCACACTGTCTTGATTACTGTAGCTTTGTAGTATAGTCTGAAGACAGGGAGCCTGATTCCTCCAGCTCCGTTTATCGTTCTCAAGATTGCTTTTGCTATTCAGGGTCTTCTGTTTTTCCAAACAAATTTTGAAAGTTTTTGTTCTAGTTCTGTGAAAAATACCAGTGGTAGTTTGATAGGGATTGCATTGAATCTGTAGATTGCTTTGGGTAGTAGAGTCATTTTCACAATATTGGTTCTTCCAATCCAGGAGCATGGTATATCTCTCCATCTATTTGTATCATCTTTAATTTCTTTCATCAGTGTCTTATAATTTTCTGCATACAGGTCTTTTGTCTCCTTAGGTAGGTTTATTCCTAGATATTTTATTCTTTTTGTTGCAATGGTAAATGGGAGTGTTTTCTTGATTTCATTTTCAGATTTTTCATCATTAGTGTACAGGAATGCCAGAGATTTCTGTGCATTAATTTTGTATCCTGCTACTTTACCAAATCCATTGATTAGCTCCAGTAGTTTTCTGGTAGCATCATTAGGATTCTCTATGTATAGTATCATGTCATCTGCAAACAGTGACAGCTTTACTTCTTCTTTTCCAATTTGGATTCCTTTTAATTCCTTTTCTTCTCTGATTGCTGTGGCTAAAACTTCCAAAACTAAGTTGAATAAGAGTGGTGAGAGTGGGCAGCCTGGTCTTGTTCCTGATCTTAGTGGAAATGGTTTCAGTTTTTCACCATTGAGGACAATGTTGGCTGTGGGTTTGTCATATATGGCCTTTATTATGTTGAGGAAAGTTCCCTCTATGCCTACTTTCTGCAGGGTTTTTATCATAAATGGGTGTTGAATTTTGTCGAACGCTTTCTCTGCATCTATTGAGATGATCATATGGTTTTTCTCCTTCAACTTGTTAATATGGTGTATCACATTGATTGATTTGCATATATTGAAGAATCCTTGCATTCCTGGAATAAACCCCACTTGTTCATGGTGTATGATCCTTTTAATGTGCTGTTGGATTCTGTTTGCTAGTATTTTATTGAGGATTTTTGCATCTATGTTCATCAGTGAGATTGGCCTGTAGTTTTGTTTCTTTGTGACATCCTTGCCTGGTTTTGGTATCAAGGTGATGGTGGCCTTGCAGAATGAGTTTGGGAGTGTTCCTTCCTCTGCTATATTTTGGAAGAGTTTGAGAAGGATGGGTGTTAGCTCTTCTCTAAATGTTTGATAGAATTCACCTGTGAAGCCATCTGGTCCTGGGCTTTTGTTTGTTGGAAGATTTTTTATCACAGTTTCAATTTCAGTGCTTGTGATTGGTCTCTTCATATTTTCTATTTCTTCCTGATTCAGTCTTGGCAGGTTGTGCATTTCTAAGAATTTGTCCATTTCTTCCAGGTTGTCCATTTTATTGGCATAGAGTTGCTTGTAGTAATCTCTCATGATCTTTTGTATTTCTGCAGTGTCAGTTGTTACTTCTCCTTTTTCATTTCTAATTCTATTGATTTGAGTCTTCTCCCTTCTTTTCTTGAAGGGTCTGGCTAATGGTTTGTCAATTTTGTTTATCTTCTCAAAGAACCAGCTTTTAGTTTTATTGATCTTTGCTATCGTTTCCTTCATTTCTTTTTCATTTATTTCTGATCTGATCTTTATAATTTCTTTCCTTCTGCTAACTTTGGGGGTCTTTTGTTCTTATTTCTCTAATTGCTTTAGGTGCAGGGTCAGGTTGTTTACTTGAGATGTTTCCTGTTTCTTAAGGTGGGATTGTATTGCTATAAACTTCCCCCTTAGAACTGTTTTTGCTTCATCCCATAGGTTTTGGGTCGTCGTGTCTCCATTGTCATTTGTTTCTAGGTAGTTTTTTATTTCCTCTTTGATTTCTTCAGTGATCACTTCGTTATTGAGTAGTGTATTGTTTAGCCTCCATGTGTTTGTATTTTTTACAGATCTTTTCCTGTAATTGATGTCTAGTCTCATAGCATTGTGGTCGGAAAAGATACTTGATACAATTTCAATTTTCTTAAATTTACCAAGGCTTGATTTGTGAC
This sequence comes from Mesoplodon bidens, assembly GCF_964165515.1. Classification (NCBI taxonomy): domain Eukaryota; kingdom Metazoa; phylum Chordata; class Mammalia; order Artiodactyla; family Ziphiidae; genus Mesoplodon; species Mesoplodon bidens. The sequence goes on from NW_027671175.1 coordinate 19,682, forward strand.
CCAAGATATGATCTATCCTGGAGAATGTTCCATGAGCACTTGAGAAAAATGTGTATTCTGTTGTTTTTGGATGGAATGTCCTATAAATATCAACTAAGTCCATCTTGTTTAATGTATCATTTCAAGCTTGTGTTTCCTTATTTATTTTCATTTTGGATGATCTGTCCATTGGTGAAAGTGGGCTGTTAAAGTCCCCTACTATGAGTGTGTTACTGTCGATTTCCCCTTTTATGGCTGTTAGTATTTGCCTTATGTATTCAGGTGCTCCTATGTTGGGTGCATAAATATTTACAATTGTTATATCTTCTTCTTGGATCGATCCCTTTATTGTTATGTAGTGTCCTTCTTTGTCTCTTCTAATAGTCTTTATTTTAAAGTCTATTTTGTCTGATATAAGAATTGCTACTCCAGTTTTCTTTTGATTTCCATTTGCATGGAATATCTTTTTCCATCCCCTCACTTTCAGTCTGTATGTGTCTCTAGGTCTGAAGGGGGTCTCTTGTAGACAGCATATATATGGGTCTTGTTTTTGTATCCATTCAGCCACTCTGTGTCTTTTGGTGGGAGCATTTAGTCCATTTACATTTAAGGTAATTGTTGATATGTATGTTCCTATTCCCATTTCCTTAATTGCTTTGGCTTCGTTATTGTAGGTATATTCCTTCTGTTGTGTTTCTTGCCTAGAGAAGTTCCTTTAGCATTTGTTGTAAAGCTGGTTTGGTGGTGCTGAACTCTCTCAGCTTTTGCTTGTTTGTAAAGGTTTTAATTTCTCCATCAAATCTGAATGAGATCCTTGCTGGGTAGAGTAATCTTGGTTGCAGGTTTCTCTCCTTCATCACTTTAATTATGTCCTGCCACTCCCTTCTGGCTTGTAGAGTTTCTGCTGAGAGATCAGCTGTTAACCTGATGGGGATTCCCTTGTGTGTTATTTGTTGCTTTTCCCTTGCCGCTTTTAATATGATTTCTTTGTGTTTAATTTTTGACAGTTTGATTAATATGTGTCTTGGTGTATTTCTCCTTGGATTTATTCTGTATGGGACTCTCTGTGCCTCCTGGACTTGATTAACTATTTCCTTTCCCATATTAGGGAAGTTTTCAACTATAATCTCTTCAAATCTTTTCTCAGTCCCTTTCTTTTTCTCTTCTTCTTCTGGAACCCCTATAATTCGAATGTTGGTGCGTTTAATGTTGTCCCAGAGGTCTCTGAGACTGTCCTCTGTTCTTTTCATTCTTTTTTCTTTATTTTGCTCTGCATCAGTTATTTCCACTATTTTATCTTCCACCTCACTTATCCGTTCTTCTGCCTCAGTTATTCTGCTATTGATCCCATCTAGAGTATTTTTCATTTCATTTATTGTGTTTTTAATCGATGCTTCATTCATCTTTAGTTCTTCTAGGTCCTTGTTAACTGTTTCCTGCATTTTGTCTATTCTAGTTCCAAGATTTTGGATCTTGGAAATAGAATCTTGGATCATCTTTACCATCATTATTCTGAATTCTTTTTCAGGTAGGCTGCCTATTACCTCTTCATTTGTTAGGTCTGGTAGGTTTTTATCTTGCTCCTTCACCTGCTGTGTGTTTTTCTGCCTTCTCATTTTGCTTATCTTACTGTGTTTGGGGTCTCCTTTTTGCAGGCTGCAGATTCGTAGTTCCCGTTGTTTTTGGTGTCTGTCCCCAGTGGCTAAGGTTGTTTCAGTAGGTTGTGTAGGCTTCCTGGTGGGGGGGACTAATGCCTGTGTTCTGGTGGTTAAGGCTCGATTTTGTCTTTCTGGTGGGCAGGTCCACGTCTGGTGGTGTGTTTTGGGGTGCCTGTGGCCTTATTATGCTTTTAGGTAGCCTCTCTGCTAGTGGGTGGTGTTGTGTTCCTGCCTTGCTAGTTGCTTGGCATAGGGTGACCAGCACTGTAGCTTGCTCGTCGTTGACTGAAGCTGGGTGCTGGTGTTGAGATGGAGATCTCTGGGAGATTTTTGCTGCTTGATATTATGTGGAGCTGGGAGGTCTCTTGTGGACCTGTGTCCTGAAGTTGGCTCTCCCACTTCAGAGGCACAGCACTGACTCCTGGCTGCAGCACCAAGAGCCTTTCATCCACCCGGCTCAGAATAACAGGGAGAAAAAGTAGAAAGAAAGAATTAGTAGAAGAAAGAAAGAGAGAGGGAAAGAAAGGAAGAAGGGAAGAAAGGAAGGAAGGAAGGAAGAAAGAGAGAAAGGAGGGAGGCAGGAAGGATGGAAAGAAAGAAAGGAGGGAGGGAGGGAGTGAGGAATGAAAGCAAAAGGAAGAGTGAATGGAAGAAGGGAGGGAGGGAGGAAGGAAAGAAAAAGAAAGTGGGAAGAAGAATGGTGGGAGGGCGGGAGGGAGGAAAGAAAAAGAAAGAAGGAAAGGAGGAGCGGAGGGTGCGAGGGAGGAAGGAAAGAAAAAGAAAGTGGGAAGAAGAACGGTGGGAGGGCGGGAGGGAGGAAAGAAAAAGAAAGAAGGAAAGGAGGAGTGGAGGGTGGGAGGGAGGAAGGGAAGGTAGGAAAAAAAGAAAGAGCAGGTAAAGTAAAATAGAATAAAGTATGAAATATAGTAGCGTTATTAAAATTAAAAAGTTATTATTGAAAAAAAAAACGGACAGATAGAACCCTGGGACATATGGTGGAAGCAAAGCTATACAGAGAGAATCTTACACAGAAGATTACACATACACATTCACTAAAAGAGAGCAGGGGGAAAAATCAAAACTCTTGCTCTCCAAGTCCACCTCCTCAATTTGGGATAATTCGTTGTAAAAAGAGGAAAAGGGCGAGAAGTCTGAAATCTTGCTCTCTAAGTCCACCTCCTTAATTTGGGATAATTCGTTGTAAAAAGAGGAAAAGGGGGGAAAGTCTTAAATCTTGTCCTCAAATTCCACTTCCTAAATTTGGGATGATTCGCTGTCCATTTATACACTCCACAGACGCAGGGCACATCAAATGGACCGTGCAGCTTTAATCCGCTGCCTCCGAGGCTGCACAGAGAGACTTCCCTGTCTCTGCTCTCACAGCTCCCGGGTCTCAGCCTTGGACCTGGCCCCGCCTCTGCGCGTAGGTCGCCGGAGGGCGTCCGTTCTTCGCTCAGACAGGACGAGTTTAAAGGAGCTGCTGATTCGGGGGCTCTGGCTCACTCAGGCAGAGGAGAGGGAGGGGCGCGCAGTGTGGGGCGGGGCTGTGGCGGCAGAGGCCGGCGTGACGTTGCAGCAGCCCGAGGCGCTCCGTGCGCTTTCCCGGGAAAACCGTCCCCGGGTCCCGGGACCCCGGCAGTGGCGGGGTGCACAGGCCCCCCGGAAGGCGGGGCGGACAGTGACCCGCGCTCGCACACAGGCCCAGCGGCGGCAGCGGCAGCAGCAGCCCCAGCGTCCCACGCCCGTCTCCGAGGTCCGCGCCTTTAGCCGCGGCTCGCGCCCGTCTCCGGTGCTTCCCCAAGCAGCCCTCTTAATGCCCTCTCCTCGCACACCAGGAAACAAAAGGGAAAAAAGTCTCTTGCCTCTTCGGCAGCTCCAGACCCTTTCCCCGGACTCCCTCCGGGCTAGCCGCGGTGCACTAACCCCTTCAGGCTCTCATCCTTTCGCCAGCCCCAGTCCTCTCCCTGCGCTCCGACTGAAAGCCGATACCCGAGCCTCAGCTCCCAGCCCCGCCCGCCCCGGCGGCCAAGCAGACAAGCCTCTCGGGCTGGTGTGTGCCTGAGGGCACCGATCCTCTGTGCCGGAATCTCTCCGCTTTGCCCTCCACAACCCTGTTGCTGTGCTCTCCTCCGCTACTCCTAAGCTTTCCCCCTCCGCCACCTGCAGTCTCCGCCCGCGAAGGGGCTTGTAGTGTGTGGAAACCTTTCCTCCTTCACGGCTCCCTCCCACTGGTGCAGGTCCCGTCCCTATCCTATTGTCTCTGTTTATTCTTTTTTTCTTTTGCCCTACCCAGGTATGTGGGGAGTTTCTTGCCTTTTGGGGGTCTGAGGTCTTCTGTCAGCGTTCAGTAGGTGTTCTGTAGGAGTTGTTCCACGTGTAGTTGAATTTCTGATGTATCTGTGGGGAGGAAGGTGATCTCCGCGTCTTACTCTTCCGCCATCTTCCCAAGCTCTATCTTGATTACTTCAAATTTTTGGCAATTATGAATAAAGCTGCTCTAAAAATCTGTGTATAGGCTTTCATGTTTTGCATTTGGATAATTAACTAGGAGTGTGACTGCTGGATTGTATGATAGGTAAGCCTATATTTAGCTTCATAAGAAATTTACAAAGTGCTTGTACCATTTTGCATTCCAACAGCAATTAACGAGCTTTCCTGTTGCTCTATATCTTCACCAATATTTGGTGTTTTCCATGTTTTGGAGTTTAGCCATTCTGATAAGTGCTTAGTGGTTTCTCGTGAAATGAAGTTTTCTTTTTTTTAATAAATTTATTTTATTTTTGGCTGCGATGGGTCTTTGTTGTTGCGCGCGGGCTTTAGTTGCGGTGAGCTCGGGCTACTCTTCATTGCGGTGCACGGGCTTCTCATTGCGGTGGCTTCTCTTGTTGCGGAGCTTGGGCTCTAGGCGCGCGGGCTTCAGTAGCTGTGGCACGTGGGCTCAGTAGGTGAGGCTCACAGGCCCTAGAGCGCAGGCTCAGTAGTTTTGGCGCACGAGCTTAGTTGCTCTGTGGCATGTGAGATCTTCCCAGACCAGGGCTCGAACCCATGTCCCCTGCATTGGCAGGTGGATTCTTAACCACTGCGCCACCAGGGAAGCCCAGAAATGGAATTGTATTAATTCTGTTTTACTTTAGTTTGGATGCAGACCCTATTTATTTATTTAGTAATGTAGCTATAGTCTAGTACCTGAAAACGTTTATCCTAGAACCAGATTGTCTAGATTCAAATTCTAACCCTACATTTTGCTCCTTGTGAGACATAGGCTAACTACTTAGCATGTGCTTCAGTAGCCTTATAGATAAGATGGAGATAATAATACCATCTACCTCACAGAATTGTTAAAATTCAGTTAGATTATCATGGAACATATAAATAACAATAAGAGTATCTGGCCTATAGTAAACTCTTTTACCTTTAATTGTATATAATAATTTCATTCTTTTCTTTTATCAAGGGGAAGGAATTTAGAATGTAATTCCAAATATTGATAGAACTAGGGTAATTATTTTAATTTTAAATTAATTAAAAAAACTCAGTTACATAAAGATAGAATTCCTCTATTTCTGCATCATTACCATATTTAGCTTTCAGCACAGTATTTAAATTTCAATTCAGTAACTTCACAGTTGTACGTCTTTTTACAAACTTTCAATATTGAGAACAGTGGCCTGAAGAATTTTTAAGCTGTTTTTTTTTTTTTTTTGTGGGAGGGAGAAGAAGGATAAGTTTTAACCCCACTATTTTGTAATTTAGTTTGGTCATGACTCTGATTTGATGAAACTGAGATCAGTATGATAAATGAAATTGCAAAGTTCAAGACTTTGCTCCACTGTTTATTGTTAACTATTCAAATGAACTGAATTCTTAAAATTTCAGTTGTTTCCAGAACATGCCGCTTCTGAAGCATCTTAACCTCAATGTGTAAGCAGATTGTTATTATTCATCTAATCCATCAACCATAACTGCATTGCCAGTGGTCTGGCCCTAGGAGGGCACAAAGTTCATAGACTTAATTATTACAAACAGTATGTCTTCTATTTTAATTTTCTAGTGGAGGGTAACTCTGGGTCAGTCATGCAAGGAACTGACTTAAGTTCCATGTCCTTGAAAAATGTTGCCACCTCAGTTTAAATTAATGGTCTAACAGCTTCGACCATTTGGGGAGCACTCTCAGTAGTCATATGTCCTAAATTTGACTACTTTCATATTAGCATTGTTAAGACATTATGGGAATTCCCTGGCAGTCCAGTGGTTAGGACTCCACGCTTTCACTACTGACGACCTGCGTTCAATCCCTGGTTGGGGAACTAAGATCCCACAAGCCATGCAGTGTGCCAAAAAAAAAAAAAAAGACTTAATTAAACCCCAGAACACAGTCGTGCTTGTCATGGGCATCATGTTTAAGAGTTCTTCTCGATATACAGACTGCCAACAAACACATGAAAGGATGCTCAACATCTTTACTCATTAGAGAAATGCAAATCAAAACTACAATGAGATATCATCTCACACCAGTCAGAATGGCCATCATCAAAAAATCTAGAAACAATAAATGCTGGAGAGGGTGTGGAAAAAAGGGAACACTCTTGCACTGCTGGTGGGAATGTGAATTGGTACAGCCGCTATGGAGAACGGTATGGAGGTTCCTTAAAAAACTACAAATAGAACTACCATATGACCCAGCAATCCCACTACTGGGCATATACCCTGAGAAAACCATAATTCAAAAAGAGACATGTACCAAAATGTTCACAGCAGCCCTATTTACAATAGCCCGGAGATGGAAACAACCTAAGTGTCCATCATCGGATGAATGGATAAAGAAGATGTGGCACATATATACAATGGAATATTACTCAGCCATAAAAAGAAATGAAATTGAGCTATTTGTAATGAGGTGGATAGACCTAGAGTCTGTCATACAGAGTGAAGTAAGTCAGAAAGAGAAAGATAAATACTGTATGCTAACACATATATATGGAATTTAAGAAAAAAAATGTCATGAAGAACATAGGGGTAAGACAGGAATAAAGACACAGACCCACTAGAAAAGAAAAAGCGTTCTTCTGTCACATCAAAATTTTCTTGGACACCAACCACCACATGATAGATCTAATTGGATGGTAATATATATACATATATGTAGCTGAGCTCTCTTCCACTGCAATAGAAACGCCATAAATGATTTAACTTTTTCATAGAATTTGTCCTGTGAATTCTCAGCCTTATCTTCATTACACTGAATAATGGTGTTTGCCTTTGATAATGCTATTTTTGGTTATGGAGTGTGGGGCATGATTTTTCTCCTGCATTCAAGAGATAATCCTTTATAAACTCTCCATTCCTAAAAATAGTTTTAACGGAGAAAGGGTATTTTCCAATTCCTATGTGATTGGATTTTGCAGCATAATCATTTATTATACATTTAATATTAATGTTTTATAAATCTGGGGAATTTCCAACTCTGCTGAGAAATTCCACTGGGAAAAAGAAAAGAAAAAGAATAATAAAATAAAATGTCCCTGTACTACTCAGTGCTCCTTTCTTGGTAGTGGAAAACACATTTCTAAGAAAAGTGGAAACTTTAACAACTCAAATATCTTCAAGATAAATATTGCCCTAAAACTTGCCTTATCATAAAACCATACAAAAATTAGACAGATTTAAAAAAAGGGAGTCAGAATTGTTTATCTAATTGATCAGAGCCAAAGGGCCAGTGATTCTTTTTTAATATTGAAATAATATAAAAAATAAGGTGAAACATACCTTGTGGTCCATAAGTCAAAGGGATTCCTTAAAAGATATTGTATTTATCATAACTAAATTTAAAAACTCTAGTTTGCAAACAATATTGAAAGCAGAGAGATTAAGAAAAATTACCAATTTTTGAAACCTTTTGGACATTTAAAAAAAATAATAACAAATGTTATTTTATTAAATTTTAATAAACTGTGTACAACATAGAAATACTTGCCATATACACCATTCTTGGACATTTTCTTACAATTGTAAATATTCAGAGCACTTTACTATATTCCACAACAGCATTTTTTAAGGTTTATTTTTCATAAAGGAACAACTGTGTAAAAGATCAAGCAGCATCAATTGTCTGTTTCATTGCCCTCCAAGGCAATCTGTGGAATTAAATAATTGCAATTTTGACCTCTACTGCAAATGATCAATCAGCTGAGGCTTCTACTAAAAGTCCTTAATATGACAAAGACAAAAGAAGAAGATACAATTGTCAGATGAAGTGGCCAGAGATTTACTGATCTTATTTTTTAAAGTCTTTATTTGCACAGTAACAAATATAAATATTTGATTATTTCATTAAGTTTATCCAGTGAGTATTTATTTGTCAGCTAAGAGGCCCTAGGCACTAATCTAGCCATTTGGGATCTAGAAGTAAATAAAACATAAAGAGACCCCTTTACCTTATGGTACAAGAATTCTTTTGAGAAGACAGATATTTATGGGGAAAAAAAAGTAAACATGTTGTGTGTTAGATTGTGATGAAAGTTAGGGGGACAAACATAAGTTAGGGTAACAGTCCCTGTGGTGAGATGTGGTGAGCTATTTTAATAGAATAATGTAGGGTGACTTCTCTAATAAAGCTACCTTTGAAAAGGCATTGGAAGAAATTAAATGAACAAGCCAAGGCTCCAGGATAAACTTGGCAGGCAGAGCGGATACCTAAAGCAAAGGTCCTGAACCTTCCTGCTGGTCCAGTGGTAAAGAATCTGCCTTCCAATTCAGGGGACACACGTTCGATCCCTGGTCGGGGAGCTAAGATCCCACACGCTGCGGGGCAACTAAGCCCGTGCACCTCAAATACTGAGCTTGCGTGCTTCAACTAGAGAGCCTGAGGGCCGCAAACTACAGACCCCATGCACCCTGGTGCCCGTGAGCCACAACGAGAGAGAAGCCCACACTCCACAACGAAAAGATCACGCCTGCTGCAACTAGGACCTGACGCAGCCAAAAAAATACGGGAACTAAATAAGTAAATAGACAAATAAATAAAGAGAAGACCTAAGATAGATAAATAAATAAATGAATAGAAGGCCTAAGATAGATAAATAAAGAGAAGGCCTAAGATAGATAGATAAATAAATAAGTAAATAAGTAAAGAGAAGGCGTAAGATAGATAGATAGGTGAATAAAGAGAAGGCCTAAGATAGATAGATAAATAAACAAATAAATAAATAGATTAAATCAATCAATCAATCAATAAAGTAAAGGCCCCAAGGGGCATTGTGTGTGCCTGGAAGTGTGAGGAAGTCAATGTAGTGGATGAAGACAAAGTAAGGTGGTAGGCAGTGAAGTTGGAGGGGTCACCAAAAGGACAACTGGCAGTGACTTAATTTGCTGTGTGTGTATGTATTTACCTTGAACCAGGAACTCTGTGTTCAGGCCACACACCTCAACTCTCCATCCCTAAGTGATACTTTAGAATTTGTTTTTAATGAGAAAGAGGGAAGAGAAATAACAGGTGTGTATCTATTTGCGTGTGTGTGTTTATTCTTTCCTAAAAACAGTACTAAATTCTTTGATTTTATTATTTAAAAGAACTGTTAGGAATTTTTATTTCTATTATACAGTTGAAGAAATGGTCCACAAATTCTGTTTTTTTCTGCTTCCTAAACATATCCTCTTGCTACCTGCCCAAACAGTCATTCTGGGATCCCAGGGTGGCCAACAAAAAGTGCTAATGTATGCCTTCAAAGAAACACAAGGTAGAAATGACTTGGAAGTTGGCCCCAGATTTATCTGGGTTTGAATTCTAGTACTGCTACTCGTTGGCTAGGTTAACACTTGTTAACATAGTCATGCAAATATCCCAGGCACTTATTAGTTTCATTTGCCTGTAAAATGAGTATAATAATATCATGTATGTAAAGATTAACATATATAAGGAAGCTAGCCTAGAATCCCCAGATGAAAATAATAAATATTAGTTCCCGTCTTCTCCCTTCCTTCAATTAGGAGATGGAGATCAAGTGGGGATTCAACCTGGTTTGGGGAAATTGATGGACAGAAAGAAAGCATGCGCAGGACCTGCCTTGTGAGGCAAAGCTCACTTCCCAGTGGAGAGTGGAGGTGTGTGGTCTGATCCCTTGAAGAGTTCCTGGTTCAAGGCCTGAAAAGAACTGAAGGTAAGGAAAGGGTGAGAAAGAGGGAAAGGGAAGTAGCAGCTGTGTATCTATTAAAATAATTAACAGCTAACGCTATTAAAATAATTCAGGGGAGGGCTTCCCTGGTGGCACAGTGGTTGAGAGTCCACCTGCCGATGCAGGGGACACGGGTTCGTGCCCCGGTCCGGGATCCCACATGCTGCGGTGCGGCTGGGCCCATGAGCTATGGCCGCTGAGCCTGCGCGTCCGGAGCCTGTGCTCCGCAACGGGAGAGGCCACAACAGTGAGAGGCCCGCGTACCGCAAAATAAATAAATAAATAAAAATAATTCAGGGGAGATTTGAATTTAGAATTGGTAGAGGTGGAGGTGGGGATGGTGGTGATATTCTGATGGTTGAACTAGCAGATGTGAAATAGGAAGTGAAAGAAAGTGAGGTGTTAATCATGATTATCAGCTTTTTGCCAACCCCCCCCCCAAAAAAACTGTAAGGCGTCTGTGGGACTATGGAGTGAAGCAAATTGGGGCAGAGAAAGATCCCTTCTGTTGAGTAGACAACACAATTGAATATGACTCAAAAGTTTGAAGGAGAAGATTCAGGAACACAAACAAATTGGTATGTAAATCTGTGAGACCAAAAGAAAAAAAAAAGAAACAAACAAAAAAAAAACGCATTAATTGCTTATACAATAAGATGAAATCATTTTTCATTTTATATTTACTCACTCAAATATTGTCCGAATTTAAGAAATGCTAAGGGTTTATCCATTTTGAAATTTTCCATTTAAAGAAAAAAATAATATTCTCACAGACATATTCATCAAGAATGAGATGACCAGAACTTGAGGAAAGTAAAAATAATAATAATGTTTTGTGAATTTTATGCAAGTGAACTTTCTCGAGATGCTTTTGACTATTAATTTCTCTTCCTATTTTCTCTGCCCTTAGATTTGTTTCATGAACCACTGCTGAGAATGAGCTTAATGAGTAGTTTATTGGAGTTGGAAGTCACAAGAAAAACATACCAGGAGAAAATAAGATTTATGAATATGTACATCATTGCACTCTAGATTATTTCACTTATTAGTCAATACAATCTATTATAATTATAAACTATAATAATAACTAAGGAAATTTAGATTCAAAGAGGTCATGTAAAATGTTTTAAGGTCTTGTCTTAGTTTGCTAGGGCTGCCATCACAAAATACCACAGACTAAGCTGTTCAAAAGACAGAACTCTTATTTTCTCTGGAGGCTGAAGTACAAGATTGAGTTGGTTTCTCCTGAGCCCTCTGTCCTTGGCTTGGAGAGGGCTGCCTTCTCACTGGGTTCTCTAATGGCTTTTTCTCTGTGCAGATACATCCCTAGTGACTCTTCCTCTTCCTATAAGGACACCAGTCACATTGCATTAGGGCCCACCCATATAACCTCATTGAATCTTAATTTTCTCTTTAAAGGCCCTATCGAGAAATACAGTCACATTGTAAGCTATTAGGAATTAAGACTTCAACAAAAAAATTTAGGAGGACAATATTAAGTTCATAACACTCACATGGCTATTAAAAAAATAAAACTGAGATTTTCATACTCTCAGACTCCAAAATCCACCCTCTTTCCAATATACTGTGCACTGTTTGACCTCAGACCTAGGCCTGAGACTAAAGATAGAGGTAGGAACACAGAGCTGATAGGGAGCAGAGATCATTCGAAGAGGCTTATGTAGTGGAGTTATATAAATTTTGATACTTCAGTTATTGCTCACTCTACCTTGAGTCAAATTACCTGTATGCCATTTAGAGCTTTTTGGTTTCTTTTTTAATTAATTAATTAATTTTTATTGAAGTATAGTTGATTTACAATGTTGTGTTAGCTTTAGGTATACAGCAAAGTGATTCAGTTATACATACATATATACCTAATTTTTTTCAGATTCTTTTCCCTTATAAGTTATTAAAAATTATTGAGTATAGTTCTCTGTGGTATATAGTAGGGCCTTGTTAGTTGTATAATTTATATATGGTGGTGTGTATATTTTAATCCCCAACTCCTAATTTATTCCCTCCCTCTTTCCCCTTTGGTAACCATAAGTTTGTTTTCCATGTCTGTGGGTCTGCTTCTGTTTCATATATAAGTTCATTTGTATCTTCTTTTTTTTGATTCCACATATAAGCAATATCTTATACTTGTCTTTCTCTGTCTGGCTTCACTTAGTATGACAACCTCTAGGTCCATCCATGTTGCTCCAAAATACAGCTGGATTAAAATCTCAGCAAGGCTCTTCGTTAATCGCTTACCAAAGGTAGACTCCTTGACTTTTAATTTACAGTTCTTCATCTCTAACTGGGAAAATCCTGTTTACTTTTCAGAGCTATTGTGATGTGTAAATGAAGCGCTAGGCTGCAGCAGGGTAGCTTTTCAGTAAATGCTATCTCATCCTGTCACTAGAGATTCTGGAAATTTTTAACCCTTGGGTCAAGCGTCTCAGTGTCTTTCATGACTACAAATATACTTTGAGTGGCCCCAACACAAACTATCAAATAATAAGGTATCTTAAACCTGTTACAAGTTTGTTTAATATAGTGTTTGAGATTGGAACAAAAGAACAGTTTCAATATGGAACCATCTGTAGAAGTGAAAGGAAGTTTGTGCCAAAAATATTTCCTCTGGCTAAGTGATGAATGCTTTGATCTAGAAGTTGACTTAATATAAAATTGCCTAATTTGTATGCTGAGAGAGAGAGGAGGTACAGAGCACTGTTAGAGAAGCGTTAGATTTTCCTGAGTTTAGTGTTTTATCAATTGATGCAATTAATTGTTTCTAGTCTATGTGTGTATGTATATGTATTTTATGTATATATATATATATATATATATATATATATATGTTTCTAGTCTATGTATATATACACATATACATCATAAGACTATATATAAATACATATTTGTAGTATATATAAAATATATAAAAATATATGTAAGGAAATATAACATTTTCTTATTGAAAAGGGGGAAATTAGTAAAGAACAATTATTGTATAGTTAAACTTATGTAATATATGAGTATACCCTAGAAAAAAGATCAATTCATATTTGTCTGATATATACATATGTATAAGACAGTTATTACTTGTCCTATATAGAAAGAAAACTTACTACATTTGAGATAGTATTTAACATGTTTGGAATGACTCCAAAAATGATTTGAAATAACGTGAATATTAGATGAAAATTGCCCTTTGAATATATTACCTACTGTGTGTAATTGTTACTACTGTAAGAAACTTATCACTAGTATTATAAGCATCCTTAATTGTAAGTTATTGTTTTAAACCCAATTTTACATAAGATAACGCACTGCAGTGCATGTTGGTGTCAGTCCTTCTGATTTCAGACAGATCTTGAGTGCAGATGGGGACTGAGGAATGAGTTGAGGACACAGAGCTGAGAGTTCAGAGAAACCAAGACTAGAATTCGTAGGTCAGAGGAACAGTGACAGGGCTGCACAGAGAGAGAATTCCAGATGGCAGCAGAGTGCTCCCCTCCAGCATTTGGCTAAGTGCTGATCAGGGCATGTGTCTGAGGTTAGGGAAAACCACCTCAAGGATTGGGTGTAACAAGGCATGGCATTCACACAAAGACAGTCATAGTGCATGTTCTCACCCCACCTTCCCGACTGGAAAACCTCAAAGTTTACAGGGTGCTGTACACAGAAGGGTTTTGCCTCAGTAGTGGGAAAAAAATTAGCCTAAAACAAAACTGCAAAAGTTCCAAATAACAAATCTTATAAACCAGATCCAGAGGATCAAAACATTCCTAAGGAATTTTAATAAATCTCAAAATTAAGCATAAGAATGTTTATAGAAATAAATATATCTAACACTCACTATGTAAAATTCACAGTGTTAGAAAACCAATGAAAAGTTACCAAGGAAGTGTTAGAAGTAGTAAGCACTGATATTAAAACAATTATTATACCTGTACTGCCTATGTCCAAAAGGAAGTAGAAACAAAGAAGATAAAAAGTAATGCAAAACAGACTTTCAAATTTCTAGAGATGAAAATTACAATGTCCAAGATGAAAATAAATTGGATGTAATTAAAGACAAACTAAATATGGTCAAAAAAAGTTTAATGAACAATAAGCAAAGGGGTAAATAAACTGTACTATATTCATAAAAAGTAATAAAATGACAAAAAGGAATGAATTATTGACATACACAACATGAATAAATCTCACATATGCTGACAGAAAGAAGACAGACAAAAAGGGTATATATGGTGGAATTGAACATATACGGAATTCTAGAAAAATGCAAATTATTGCATGGTGACAACAGATTAGTTGTTGCCCGGGATTAGAGGGGTAGGTAGAGTTGGAAAGAATACATTAAAAAGACCATGAGGAAACTTTTTTGTCAACAGATCTGTTTATTATTTTGATTGTGGTGATAGTTTCATGGTTTTATACATACATCAAAACTCATCAAATTGCATACTATAATATGTGCATTTTATTATATAAACAACTTAATAAAGCTGTTTTAATATTAATTTACATGAAAGTATGAAAGAACATGTAATGGATTTTCCTATCTCTTCAAACTTGTGTTTTAAAGACTTGAAATTACCACTGTAATGTTCAAAGGAGCAGTTTTACAGGGTTCACCACTGTAAAAATTTATATAGCCTCATTTTTCTTCAAATTAAAAAAATAACATGGATTTAATGGCAAGAGTGAGGTTTCATTTTTTATTATCTATAAAATTGCAACCACGTGTGGTAAAAAAAATCTCTCTGGGTCTGTTACGTATTTTCTGACCTTGAGAGTAGAGGCAGTGACTTCTAATTTTCCAGATTATCTTTTCAAAGACTCACCATTCAGTCTAAGAACTGAACATGACTCTTACCTTGATATCACTTGCATGACTCTGGTGACCTTTCCTCTTTTCTGATCCCCTCAGAGGTAACCACTATCTTCAGTTTTGCATTTAAAATTTGTTTGCTATGAATTTAAGCTTTACCAAATAAATTGAGAGAATTTATGGGTTATTTTTCTGTTTTTTTGACATATCTCCTAGTGTTAAATATGCAAGAACAGTTAGGCAAACAACTAATAACAATGTCTGCAGCATAGTGTGATATTTTCAGTTTTTAAAAATTCGATTGTGCCAAATTATTTTCTTGAGGCTTCCCTGGTGGCTCAGTGGTTGAGAGTCCGCCTGCCGATGCAGGGGACACGGGTTCGTGCCCCGGTCCGGGAAGATCCCGTGTGCCGCGGAGCGGCTGGGCCCGTGAGCCATGGCCGCTGAGCCTGCACGTCCGGAGCCTGTGCTCCGCAACGGGAGAGGCCACAACAGTGAGAGGCCCGCGTACCGCAAAAAATAAATAAATAAATAAATAAAATAAAAAAGGCTCTGCTTTCCCCCATTTAAAAAAAAATATTTTCTTAATCTCTTGGATCACCATATTCACCCAACAGAACACTAATGTGTGTAACAGTTGCACTACTTCCCTGCCATCTCTTAGTGATATCTCTCTGTGCTTTCAATTTGTATGTTCCTTATCATTAGTGACACTAATCACTTTTTCATATGGTAATGATTCTTTAAATTTTTCCCCCTAAATCCCTGATTTTTTCCCCATATTTTTCTATTTTTAATTAAAAAAATTTATTGGAATATAGTTGCTTTACACTCTTGTGTTAGTTTCAGGTGTACAGCAAAGTGAATCAGCTATACCTATACATATATCCCCTCTATTTTGGATTTCCTTCCCATTTAGGTCACCACAGAGAACTGAGTAGAGTTCCCTGTGCTATACAGTAGGTTCTCATTAGGTATCTATTTTATACATAGTATCAATAGTATATGTATGTCAATCCCAATCTCCCAATTCGTCTCACTCCCCGCTTCTCCCTTGGTATCCATATGTTTTTTCTGTATGTCTGTGTTTCTATTTCTCCTTTGCAAATAAGATCATCTATATCATTTTTTTAGATTCCACATACATGTGTTAGTATACAATATTTGTTTTTCTCTTTCTGACTTACTTCACTCTGTATGACACACTCTAGGTCCATCCACGTCTCTACAAATGACCCGTTTTCGTTCCATTTTATGGCTGAGTAATATTCTATTGTATATATGTACCACTTCTTCTTTATCCATTCCTCTGTTGATGGACACTTAGTTTGCTTCCGTGTCCTGGCTATTGTAAGTAGTGCTGCAGTGAACATTGGGGTGCATGCATCTTTTTGAATTATGGTTTTCTCTGGGTATATGCCCAATAGTGGGATTGTTGGGTAATATAGTAGTTCTATTTTTAGTTTTTTAGGAACCTCCATACTGTTCTCCATAGTGGCTGTATCAATTTACATTCCCACCAACAGTGCAAGAGGGATCCCTTTTCTCCACACCCTCTCCAGTATTTATTGTTTGTACATTTTGTGATGATGACCATTCTGACTAATGTGAGGTGATACCTCATTGTAGTTTTGATTTGCATTTCTCTAATGGGAAAATGAAATGTTTTATCTGGGCATTTTTTTTGTGTGTGTGTGTGGTATGCGGGCCTCTCACTGTTGTGGCCTCTCCTGTTGCAGAGCACAGGCTCCGGACGTGCAGGCTCAGTGGCCATGGCTCACGGGACCAGCCGCTCCGCGGCATGTGGGATCTTCCAAGACCAGGGCATGAACCCGTGTCCCCTGCATCGGCAGGCGGACTCTCAACCACTGCGCCACCAGGGAAGCCCGCGGAAAAGCTTTGATGCCTAAAAATGTCTTCTCATCTACTAACTGATGGTTGGCGCTCAACTCTCATCCTTTTATCTCAGAATCTCATCCCTTTAGCTTAAATCTTTTTTTCCCATTAAAATTCAAATACTGGTTGTGCTTTAAGATCGTAGTCATTTTTACCTCAGCCTGAATGATCCAAAAGCAAGTTTTGATGATGTGCAAGAGGGAAGAGAACTTGAGGGCATAAGGGTTCTGCAGAGGGTATTAGGGAATAGAGAAGACAGAGCAATAAATAGACTCACAGGGGAAACTCAGAAAGTGGAGCTTGATGAAACAAGCAAACATCACGGTTTTGCTAAGGTCTATTCTAATTGGTTGTTATTCGTGTGTAAAAGTTTGCCTAAAAAGCATAACCTATGAGTGATTTGTGCCCCTGCATATTACGGATGTATCATAAAATTCAAACAGTGCAAGGAACACACAGATGACCACATGGCCTCAGCCATGCTCCATTTTGTAGTCTGCCCACTTTGAGCATCAGAAAATGGATTGTAGAAATCTGGTTCATCTTATTTTAAACTTCTCATTCCCCAAATTTGAAATAGTATTTATTTAAAAACCAGGTTCTTTATAAAGATCGCAAAAACACTATAAAGTATTCATTGAAAAGAACCTAACATTTACTACTGTAGTACATTATGTACAATTTATTGACTATTTCTACTGAATATACATGTATGTATTACATAATCTAACATTTATATTAAGTATAACTATAATATGATTTTTTTTTAAATTTATTTTATTTATTTATTTTTGGCTGTGTTGGGTCTTCGTTGTTGCATGCGGGCTTCCTCTAGTTGTAGCGAGCAAGGGCTACTCTTCGTTGCGGTGCACGGGCCTCTCATTGCGGTGGCTTCTCCTGTTGCGGAGCACGGGCTCTAGGCACACGGGCTTCAGCAGTTGTGGCACGTGGGCTCAGTAGTTGTGGCTTGCGGGCTCTAGAGCGCAGGCTCAGCAGTTGTGGCGCACGGGCTTAGTTGCTCCGCGGCATGCGGGATCTTCCCGGACCAGGGCTCGAACCCGTGTCCCCTGCATCGGCAGGCGGACTCTCAACCACTGCGCCACCAGGGAAGCCCCTATAATATGATTCTTGTGTCAACCCTGACAAAGCTGGTGAAATCCTTTGCTACAAAAATATGTCTCTGCCTTATATTTTTGTTTCAGTATTAGTTTCCACATTTGCCAGCAAGATACTTTTCATCCTACTAAACTAATAGGCCACTTAGTTGAATACTGGATAAAATACAAATGGCAGAGAATTCTCCATTTCTGTTTATAATTTTAAAAATTTCAACTAAAAGTGCAAAGCTTTTATCAATTTCTGTAGCTTGCTCTCTTCCTAAACCTACTTGCTTCTTCCATCAATATTTAAGTTTCTGGTTTTAAATAACTGTGACTCTCCTTTAACGTGTTCTCTGTTAAAGGCTTTCTCTCCCTTTAGAATTGTTAGTAGGAGAAGTGGTACTTTTGTGGGAAGAAAACTGCATCTTCTCTACTACCCAGCTGTCAGGACTATAGAGCTACATCCTCAGTTGTATAATCAGAAACCTGGCCTGGCATCAACTAGTGGGATTAATAACCACTTTTTCAATGCCTTGCAATTAAAAGATTTACATCAACTTCTCTTTGTTTTAACAAGAGCATATAGAACCCAGTGTGGGTGTGGCTCATGATTCTGCTTCTCTGACTCATGATCTTAGACTTCTTGCTTCCAACTTCCTAATGAATGTGCCCTTTAGCAATTGCTGGGGGCCAGGTTTGTTTACTGCTACTCCTTTCCAACAGTTCAATGCCACGAGGCATCTCTTGAATGTATTTCTTTGCTACAACGTATTTCTCTCCCCTGCCCTCACCCCACTCTCAGGTTCTGTTGCTTATTTAAGATTTGCATCTGTAAAGAGTCCTTTGGGTTTGTTTCCTTGGTGGACTGGCTGTCTTCCAAGATTTTGTTGTTAATCTTGTCTGACCTTTTAAAGATGACCTTTTGGTGTTTTTATAAAACTTCTCAAGAAAAGGAAAACAGAAGTGCTCATCTAACCCTCTTCTAAAGACTATGCAAAAAAGCCACTTGTTTTAAAACATTATGGCTGGTGATATAAATGGCTGCAGCATATTATATCTACACCTGCATGTTTTTAACTTCCAGAAACTAAAAATCAGCTCTGCAACATGCAATCAGCCATGAAGAAAGAAACAAACAAAAACCCAGTATTGAAAGATTTTTGCCTGATACCTGAATGTATTGGTGAACAAGCCTGCTACTTCTAGTATTTACATAAAGACAGTAGTCAAATAACCAATGCAGTAAAACAAACAATTCTTCTGTGAGAAAAAAAGAATGATGCTACTTAGAGTTGATGGACATGAACTTTAGGAATTTTAGAGCTGAAAGTAATCTTGGAGGCCTCCTTTTATAGATGAGGAATATGAGGTCTATGGTGGTTAAGTGAATTGTCCAAGCCAGAGATGGGACTAGGGTCAAAGTTGAGGTCTTCTGCCAGGATGTTGAGCTTACTCTTTGAACTTGCTGGGTGTTTACATATTGCATCAACAGAGCCCATATGTACTGGATTTTCTTCCATTTACTAATAGAAGCAAGTTAGTGCCTTTACAGGTATTGTAGTATAAAATCAGCCCATTCAGTCAAACTAGTCAAAAATTAGTCAATCTAGGAGTCCCAAAGAGACAATGCTTTGCAGGCTTTTTCTTTTCTTTTCTTTTTTTTTTCCACTGGAAATGGGAATTAGATAGATAATGCATGTTTGTGTGTATGTATGTATGTGTGTGTATATATATATATATATATATATATATATATATATATATATACTTATATCTTGTTCAAATTTAAAAGAATACAATTTTTTATAGTCTATGTATGACATAAAAATAGAACGTCATTAATCAAATACATTTGCAGTATTTATTTTTGTAAGTAACTTCCTTTCTTTATGTATCTATACAGTTTTAAAGATAATGGGACAACACAGAAATATTATTCATTTTCAAGCTAACACTGATAAATAATGTTTTGTAAGTGCCCTAAATTATGTAAAGACTAAAAGTTCCATTGTTCTATCTATTCTATGGAAAGTGGTTGATGTTTAGCTATGAAATAATGTATCAATCTCAGGAAACAATTCTTAGGTTAAAAAACTCATTTTCCCCGTGATGTCTTTTCACAAAGATTTAATTCAAAGAATTTGCCTTTGTAAGATCTCCATCACTTTTCACCATTGTTCCCATGCATGTTCCTGTTAAGAGTGCCTGATTCTGTTGCTAAGCAACCTTGCAGTCTTTTTGGCTCATGATGATGAACTAATAATTATTTAAAATGTGTCTGTTTGGATAGAGTCTTTTAAAGAATATCATGATACTTTTGTGTAAGAGGCTGGGTAAGAGGGTTCTTCATTTCAACTTACAGTTCGACAGGAATATAAGTGATAGAATGATGTTTTCCAGAAGAGTTGGAAGAATGCCAAGAGTACACTAAAAAGCACTAGGTCTTACTTCCTCCCGGTATGCTTTTTTTCTAGAAAAGGGTAAAAGTCAGTCAGATGAAAAGTCAAGAAATTTACCAAAGGACTTCAAAGAAATATGAGGAACATCAATATTCCTTTTATTGACTAGATTAAATTATTATGTTTTTCCTTCTCATCCCAAATTCTTAAGAAAAATTGTCAAGCCATACTATGTTGAAAAATAAGTCCCATGTAAGCAAGACATGGGTATTTGAATTTTATCAGGCTTCCAGAGAAAACTAAATTGTTGATTAAATCCTCATCCTGCTTGCTCTTGTCCCAGACACCCCTCTCCAGTTCAGGAATATCCTCCTTTAAATAGCTTATTTAACCATATGGGACTGATGCCAGTAGCCTTAATATTTTCTGTACGGTATACTGCGATATATAAGGGGACTACCATCATATCTCTAGCATGTAGTGAGAGTTAGTAAATAGCATTCCCAGTGTGTATCTGGAAAAACAAAAAGGTTGTTCCTTTAAACCATCTTTTTTGGTGATAAAGCAAAGAATCAAAGGTATTTCATTACTAAAGAATCCGAGAATGTCCTAACTCTAAGAGAAGAGCACTTCTAATGTCATCTCAAAATCCATCCAATCCAGAAGCAGAGCTGATGGTGCTACCAAGAGACAGAGTCTCCTTGTGGTGACACCACCTTCAAAAGTTTTGCAAGGTACCCCCAAACATCACCAGTTTTCTTTACAACCTTGCTTGTCTCTAGTATTTAAAGACACATCTGATACTTATTGATTCTATTTATATTTTGAGGGTGATCCCTTCTTAGGGATATCATCTCATATGCAAAGTTAAAAGTATTGGTCATTTTTCTCTCCTAAACTTAAACTATTATAATTTATGTTTAAGGCAGCCAAATTTAACAGCTTTGGGGCCATAAAGGTGAGTGTTTAAATCTTGGTTCACTGTTCTGGAGGTGGTATATGGCCACTCCAGGTATCAGTTTTCTTACTTATAAAATAGGGTTTGCAGTGCTTTCTTCACAGATAAAGGATTAAATTTGATATGCTAACATAGTGTCTACCATATAGTGTACATTAAATGTGAGCCCTCTTTCCTATCTCCACTGGGTGTGGCCAACTTCTAGTTTTCTAGGATTTACTAGAAAATTTCATACCTTCTAGGAATATATGGCTTCTGATCATATTCCCTTACCATCTTCATTTTACTAAACTAAAGGCTCTTAATTTTCTTGTAATTCCCACATTCTTATTTCCTATCTCAGCTACTTTTCTGTTATTTTTTTAGAATTCAGTTTATTTTAGCAGGCATGAATTGAGGTAAGGGGAATTACAGTAGGTCCTGTGGTTACAAATGTCAACAGGATCCCTGTTCTCAGGTACCTTACAGTCTAGTGTCAAGAGTAGTAAACAGACAAAAAATTGCAATTTGACCTGATAAATTCTGTGATATTGGTAAGCCTGTGACAACACAAGGGAAATATCTAAATCAGATTAGGGAGGATGGGAGATTAAAGGTAAAGGAGCTTGCCGTACTTGTAGGCTTTTCTCTAGAGTTGGCAAACATCTTTACCTGTGTTCAAGGTTTAGATGGACCAAGACAGCCTTCACATTCCTTTCAGCTTAATAAAACTTTAGACAGGTTTCTTCCTGACTTATAGGCCCTTGACCTCCCCTTATTTAGAACATTCACTCTAAAAAACATGCAAATTCTTTTTTCACCCCTTTGACACGTAAATCTTCTTCTAGTAATCTTGCCAGATTTACAACCCAGGAATGTCTTTCTCACGGACATGGGAGCCATTTTTCGAAATGTAATCATCAAGAAAGATAGCACCGCATTCTCTGTGGGAGGGCAAGAGTCTAACTTCAATAAGTGCTGATTAGCAAACACAGATGGCCTAATCACATTAACCAGTCTCCTCCTAATGTCCTCCAGTACCAGTCCACTAGCTCACTCCAGAATTGGTAAACTGTCCCACCTTTTGTTTCAGCAGAGTTTAGTCCAATCTCTCTCTCCAATTGCAATCGTTTTCAATAAACTTTCCCTTGCCTGTTTAAGTCTGTCCTTGGACAGGATGCATCCAGGTTTTGTACAAGGGGGAAAGACTGATTTTTGCCCAATAATCTACTCACTGATGCCTGGCACTTGGTCAACTTTTGTAATTGCTGATTAAAATAAGTCCATCATGTCAATGTCTAGGGGGAAATGTTTTCAATGGCTCTAAACACTTTGAGCAGTGATCAATGAAATCTCTGAGTTCACCATCTTCTAACTGGAACTAGAATTATTTTTCCAAAAATATATTTCTTTACACTTATGCACAAAATGAGCCTCTGCCTCAAAGAGACTGTGAGTAGGCTCAAGTATCCACTCGTCCTAATAGCTTTATACTCGTTCTTTTGGTATTTCAATTATCTCAAGTGTTCAGAATCATGAATAAAGTTGGGAGCAATTCATGATGATGTTAATCAACTATAAATTACTCAACAAGGGCTCCCCTTATTATACTCTCCATGAAGCTCCCTAGAGGATCAGCTCAGGTACTGGCCTCATGCACAGTCTACATTGAGAGGATTTCCAATAATTGATGGTTTTAGCCAAAATTTTGAATTCTAAAAATGGATGGAAATTTGGAAATTCTAAATCAATCATAGCAAATTACAAATTATCATCAAGAAAGACTGCATAATAAAAATTTCTAAAGGTTACTGTAGAAATTAAGCTTAAATTCAAATTTAATTCTAAGGTAAATAAAAATATGTACTCCATTTTCTTTTTTTCATTATAAAATTTATAAAACCAGAATTTTCCTTCTAATGTGCGCATTGGGTGTACTTGCTTTTTCTTTCCAAAAAAAGTTTCACTAACTTAAGGACATATACAACATATGGCACCTTAGAATTAAGGAAATATGGGAGAATGATTTTGATTACCTCCTCATGCTACATGAAAATTCATTACTTCAAACTTTCTTGAGCAGTTTTTTAAAAGATGCCAGTTATCTAACTCATACAAACACCCATATACATATGTACATCTTTCTTGTTGGGGAACAGACTTATATTAGTGTAAATAAGTGGTCATTAAAGTTAATGGGTTCATTTTATATAGTTATAATTTAAGATATAGTAGAAATTGGTTTGAACATGATATATACCTTTTTAAAATATATTAGAGACTTATAGAACCACCTCACAGTGACTGTATTTGTCCATTATGAGGTTTAGAATATACTTTACTACTTAAATGAGTTGAGTATGATATTTTATCATTATACCTTTGCTTTTATCATATATTGTGGATGTAGAGTCTTTGGTCAGAAACACCCTCTATATTATAAAAACATCATTATAGAAAAATGCAGTATTCTTTTAATATATAATTTAACATGAAACTAGGACAGATTTTCAGCAGAAGAAGGGAGCTGCATATATTTGGCTTTTACTGGCGGGCCTGTTTCTGCCCAGTAATTACCCAGTCTTTACATACATGTTACAGTTCAGTGCTTTTAAGGAAATCCAGCTTTCTTTGCTCTCTGATCTTTTCTGCTCACAAAATACTTAGCAAACACATAGCTATTAGCTCCAAAGGAAGTGGTTGTATATATCAGGTATTTTTCACAAGCCCACTTAACCAAGGTACCAAGTAATTTGACTAAAATCCAAACCAAATCAGTTGAAGAGCTAAGTGTGCAAAAAATCCTGTAACACACTACATTCCAATGAGCCACAGTTTTATTAACACTGCATCACTTAGCAAACTCAGATGGGGTCTTTGGGTCTTTATGTTGAGTTTCTTTAATTGGCAAATGCTTAAGAGCACACTTTATTTATTGATTGATTGATTTATTAAAGAATCATCTTTTTTTCTAATTTATTTATTTTTGGCTGTGTTGGGTCTTCATTGCTGCACGTGGACTTTCTCTAGTTGCGGGGAGTGGGAGCTACTGTTCGTTGTGGCGCGCGGGCTTCTCATTGCGGTGCCTTCTCTTGTTGCAGAGCACAGGCTCTAGGCACGTGGGCTTCAGTAGTTGTGGCACACGGGCTCAGTAGTTGTGGTGCATGGGCTTAGTTGCTCCACGGCATGTGGGATCCTCCCGGACCAGGGCTCGAACCTGTGTCCCCCGCATTGACAGGTGGATTCTTTTTTTTTTTGCTGTACGTGGGCCTCTCACTGCTGTGGCCTCTCCCGTTGTGGAGCACAGGCTCCGGATGTGCAGGCTCAGCAGCCATGGCTCACGGGCCCAGCCGCTCCCCGGCATGTGGGATCTTCCCGGACCAGGGCACGAACCCGTGTCCCCTGCATCGGCAGGCGGACTCTCAACCACTGTGCCACCAGGGAAGCCCCGACAGGTGGATTGTTAACCACTGCGCCACCAGGGAAGTCCCTAAGAGCCCACTTTAAATGCAGTTACCCAATGACATCATGATAAGAAATGCTATAGGAATATAGGCATAGAAAAAAAAATTATCATCACTCACATATGCCCTGAGCATTTTCTGCTGAAGAGAGAATCTGAACTCCATAATGAGGGTACTAATACATTACATGCTTCTGACAGTAAGTTCTTATCACTTGAGAAATATCATTAAACATTATATCTCTGCAGCTTAATCCTTCTTAACCTGAAATATACCTTTAGAAATAATATTTTAACAGTTTGAGAAAATTCAGCTATTACATAGCTATTTATCTAAATATTTACGTGAGATAATTATGAAGGCATTCTATTAATAATTTTGTGAAGACATTGTAATAACAATTTAGTCTTAGAATTTTAGAAAAAAAAATAAACCAATAAAAAGGTACTTCTTCTGGTTCAAACTGTACAAATGAAAATTCTGAAGCTAAGTAAATTGGGCAAAGTATGTTGCTGTTTCATAAGTTAATGAAAGTAAATTTATTTATTAAATTTTTATTTATTTATAGTTTCATGGGTTTATCACACATAAGGTTCAGGTGTATAATATTATATTTTGACATTTATATAAACTACAGTGTGCTCACCACCAAAAGGTTAGTTGTCAACTGTCATCATATTGTTGACCCCCTTTACCCATCTTGCCCTCCCTCCACCCCCTTCTCCTCTGCTAACCACTACTCTGTTCTCTGTATCTATTTGTTTCAGTTTGGTTTCTTCATTCATTTTGTTTTGCTTGTTTTTATATGCCACATATGAGTTAAATCATATGGGATTGGTCTTTCTCCATCTGGTTTATTTCACTTAACATAATACCCACAAGGTCCAGCCATGTTGTCCCAAATGCCAAGATTTCATCTTTTTATGGCTATTCTTCCATTGTAAGTGTGTGTGTATCTTCTTTATCCATTCATCCATCAGTGAACACTTAGGTTGTCTCCACATCTTGTCTATTCTAAATAATGCTGTGATGAACACAGGGGTGCATATATCTTTTCAGATTAGTGTTTTTGTATTCCTTGGATAAACACCCACAAGTGGAATAGCTACATCATATGATAGTTCTAGTCTTAACTTTTTGAGGAATCTCCATGTGATTTACCATAGTGGCTGCACTAATTTACATTCCCACCAAAAGTGCACAAGGGTTCCCTTTTCTTCACTTCCTCTCCAGCACTTATTTCTTGTCTTTTTGATAATAGCCATTCTAATGGGTGTGAAGTGATATCTCCCTGTGGTTTTGATTTACATTTCCCTGATAATTAGTGATGTTGAACATTTTTCACATGCTTGTTGGCCATCTATATACCTTCTTTGGAAAAATATCTATTCAGTTTCTCTGCTCGTTTTTTAATTGGATTGTTAGCTTTTTTGTTGTTGAGTTGCTTGAATTCTTTATCTATTTTGGATATTAGATACATGATTTGCAAATATCTTCTCCCATTTGGTAGGTTTTCATTTTGTTGATGTTTCCTTTGTTGTACAGAAGCTTTTTAGTTTGATAATAGTCCCATTTGTTTAGTTACGCTTTTGTCTCCTTGCCTGAGGAGGCATATGCAGAAAGATATTGCTAAAACCAAAGTCAAAGCGAATACTGCCTATGTTTTCTTCTAGGAGTTTTATTGTTTCAGATCTTACATTGGAGTCTCTAATCCATTTTGAGTTGATATCTATGTATGGTATAAGATAGTGGTCTAGTCTCATTCTTTTGTGTGTGGCTATCCAGAAAAACTAAATTTAGATGCTCTCCATCCTTTCATCAAATTTTCAACCCATTCAGATTAATCTGCAAAACTGCATCAAGAGGTTTGAAGGTAGAGAACTTTTTACTGTCTAGCTGATTTTTAAGAGTGATTAGGGCAGAGTTATAAATCAAATTACTGCAAAAAACGTTCTGGCTAGTCCATGTCAGTCACTTTCCTAAATTTCAAGGTTATTGACTGCTCAACTTATCTTATGACTTTAAATTTGAAAGCCTCAAATTAGCAACAAGTTCTCATAGGATTCAAAGCAGTAGGGGTTTTACAGAATGATTCTGTTAAATTAATCTTTTCCTCATTTGAAACGTAGATGATTAAGATACATATTAATTTATTCAGAAAAGTCATACATTTTTTCAATGGAAAAAATCTTCCCTTCTGTGCTCCCTAGGGCTATTTGTGTGCAAAATTTAACAAATATTGGTTCAACTCTTTTTTTTTCTGATTCAAAACTTCAGCATGAGTGATGATTAGTTGGATGGCTAACGAGACAGTAATCTCCTCAAACATCTTTTAACCCACTTGTACATTCTACATGAAGCAGCAGCTCAGTAACTGTTGAATGAACGAGTGGACAGATCCCACTTACCCAGAAGACTGAATTCTTCTTTAAGAATCTTCTTTAAGAGGTTTAATTTTGCGGTCAAATGTTTAGAAATGGAAATCGAACTCAAAGTTCCACTTGACTTATAACGTGACTTCTGTCCTCAGCAGATGGTTAAAAAGGTTAGTTCTACCAGTGGCTTCAGAAAACACACAAAAGGTGTTAGCAGAACCATGATATTTACGGTATACATTTGATTGTTTCAAGAACTGAGTGAACAGGTAGTACTTGTAAGGGCAATCAGGTGCCAGTTTCAATGGTCAGGCCTGAACTGCAGGGGTTCCACACTCAGCCCTGCTACTTGTTAATTCTGGCTTCACTCATTATGCTTCCCGATGCTGCCACACAGCTCCTTATTTTGAGGTAACAGGTGATCTGACTATGCTTTTTTGTTTGTTTGTTTTTCTAACGTTACACAGAAAGCTAGAGTCAAAAATTTGTGTGTAGTCTGAGAATGATACTTTGGATATATTGCTATTTATGATAAGCCCAGATTTACATGTTTACCTCGAACTGGAAAAAAATTGCTAACTAGCATTTTCCCCGTAAAAGTAATTACTGACAATGTCTTCCTCCTTAACCACATGGACCTATATCAAGGCTGCTTATCTGTGCAAGATACCAAAGTTGTTACCACAGGACTATGCTATCAGAAGCAGATTTTCTGCCAGTGGGCTGGGCCAGCTTTTGCAAACTACAGGAAACCTGGGCTCCTAAAATAACCTAAGGGACACTCCTGATCTAAACTCAAACAGAATGGGGTTAATACATAAATCCTTGCAGGAAGTTTGGACACTGAAAAGATCTGTCACTGAGGATGGCGATTCAGCTTAACAAATGAGGCAATGAGACTGATGGAATACGCCCTTTCCAAAGAAGTTACAATGATTTCCGTTGACACTATCAGTATTTCCACAGTCCTCTGTTTCCAGGAGGTTATATATAGTATCACAGAAGAACCCTGAGAACAGATAATCAAGCCTTTATAAAGAATCAGAGAAATATATTAAATGTCTCTTAACAAGGAGAATTGAACTTTTTTTACTAACAATAACCATTATTATCATTATAGAATTATTATATTGTTCTTAATATTTTATTATTAAATAAATATTATCTGCAGGGAAGGCAGATTGGCATCACATAAGTGTTACGTCACTGAAAACTAATCAATACACACACAAAATAATGTGCTAAGGCTACACTAGGGAGTCTCACTTCTGATCTCAAGGTTCTGCCAGGTTATCCCAATTTCTCAACAAAACTCTTTATCAAACTTATTGTATCTTATCCCGCACTATATCGGAACTGTTTTAAAAGGGATCTTGTTAGTCATTTTCCTTAAAAAAAAAAAAAGAGAAATCCAAGTCATGCCTTTTCTATGAAATCTTTGGAGGTTGCTATGACAATGTTATTTGTAGCTCAGCCCACAATTCATATTCTTCAGCTTTTACCCAAAGTAACCTGGTTCTGCTTGCTAGGTATCATCTTCTAAGACTCCAAGAGATATTGCCAAAGCTTTCTCCAGAGACTAGGATTGGAAAAATGACGGCATTATTAAATGCTGAACTTTACAAAAATCATTTCTATTTTGAGCACCCTAACATAGTTATCTTCATTTTGCATAATCCTTTTTTTTTAACAAGGATGTATATTTTTACATGGTTGCAATTACAGCAAACACAGAGTTTTGTGTTATTCCTTCACCATTTCCAATAACGAAAGCATTTTTCATATATTACAATTGGGGGATTATTTTAATGTTAAAGAATACATGATATTTAATGGATACAATCTATATTTAATTTAATCCGCTTCCTATTACTAGCTATTTGTCTTCATTTTTTCCTTATTACAGATAGATTCACAAATAATATTATTATGAATATTTTTTTCCTCTACAGAATTGTTTCTTTGAATGAGACAGGGGTTATGGTTTGTTTGGCTTGTATCGACAGTATTTATAAAAGTGTAAATCTGAATGTGTTTAGGTGAGGCAAGTACAGTAACCTGTATTCCCATTGCCTTCCCCCAGGCCAACATTGTACATTTAGATTACCTGCTTGACCCTGAAAGCATTTGAATTTTTGACTCCTGGATTACTGGCTCAAAGGCGTAAGTATCTTTATGACTTTCAATAACAATGATCATTTAACTCTTCTAAACCAGTTATACATGTATTTCAATGTCACCAACTTTCATTTATTTGAGTACTTTCCAAACGTTAGGTGCTGTATAGGCATTGGGGACACAATGAGCAAGTAAGACAATGAACAGGGAGTTACAATGCAGTCTGAATTAATAGAACTTAGAATAGGGTACTAAGGGAACCCATAAGAGAAGCAGAAACAAGTCTTCTCCAAATCGGGTCATTACATGGGGAAGTGGTAGCAAGTAGAAGAACGGAGGAAGGAGAGAAGTCCAGGCAAAGAGAGCACCACGTGCAATGGCCTGGACAACATAAAGCAAGCATATTTTAAGTATTATGAGAATGGAGAGGGTGAGGTTAGTGTTGAAAGACATGAATATATATGAAAAAGCATATATATATGATTTTATAATGTAGTCATCATTAGGTATCATTTAATAATTTTTTGTCAAATTTACTAACTATATAAGCATGTTATACGTGTAAAGTAGATTTAGTATGCATCGCATCTAAGAAAATCCGATTCCTGACATAATCAGCAGAATGAAAAGTGACACAGAGATTAGAAAACTCCCCAGCACTTGAGAGAAGAGAGGTTTGTGCAGTTTGATGGCAGCACAGGCCCATGTGTAGGAGAAGGGGAGGTGATGGAGCAGCAGGGATAGGTTAGAACAGTTGGAGTGCCTGGAGGGCCAGGCCAAGGAGTTCACTTTGTATTAACTCAATGGTCAATGAAATTACATAGCCATTTTAGAGGAAACAAAATTATAATTAAAACTGTAGAGGAAACACTCATTCCTTTCACTAAAGCAAAATGCAGAACATCCTGGTGTCAGCACTGGAAAACAATCTCCAGGTAATTGAAGCAGGAAAACCACATCCATTTAGGGGTTCTCTCATTTTCATTATGACTGCTACCACCATAGCAGCCTCTAGGCTTCCATTCTAACACTTTTGTCCAGGTATGGAGCAATCAAAAACATCTTGCTTTGTTTCACTTTAGTACAAATGATATAGAAAAGACATCAAAAGAATTTATTAAGTGATAAGAGAGAATAACTGGGAAACAAAGCGTGTGTATGAAATATATAAACAGTCTAGTTTACAAAGAACTACTTTATTCTTTATAGAACACTGTTAGCCCATAGTCCATGTTATTCTACATTGGACACCAAGTATCTGTTAACCCTATGAAATAATATGTAAGACATTATGTGCACTTATATAGTCTTTGTATACAGGATGTGATGGAAGAGGACCTCTACCAATAGATAGAAAAGAAGTTCTTGTAATTGTGTGTTATGCAAGCCAAAAGCGGATGGGGTAATTTGCCAGAAATAATACTATAAGGGATATAAGTAATTTGGTCCAAGTACTCCACTCTCTGGGTTGCATTATTCAAGAGTAAATTTTAGAATGTCTGGAAGCAGAGGTCTTACCCAGTGTTCGAGACATATGAGGTCTCTGAGAATTTCTCTGAAATCACACTGAACATCTTGTGTACATGTATGTGTGTGTGTATATCTCCTGGGAAGTCTTTAAAAGGCTCATAAGCTCTTTTGTGGCACTTCTTCAATTCACTTCTGTGCTGGACCTCCCCATTTATGAAAGCAGAAGTTTCAGCCTCTGAGACTTTGGGCACAAGTCAGCAGGTGGTGACAGCTTTCTCTTCCAACACTGCATCTTTTAAGCATTCTTAAGAAAGCAAGCAGCCATCAGTTATGAACATCATTCAGGTGACGTTCTGTATGTATGAACTGTATTTGAGATTAAAAGACGGGGAAGAGATGGGAAGTGAGTAGACATGAGACTATTATAGGGCTCAGGAGAAAAGTGGCAGAATCTAATTACGATGGGATGAGTGGGAATACAGAAATGAGGATGGGCAGAGGATGCACATCTTGGTATTTGGTATATACCGCAGGGTTTTTTTTCACCAAGTTGTCATTCTGTGTTTGGAAAACAAAATTGGGGGGAAAATGAAATCAAAGAGTAAGTCAGTGCTTGGCATATAATAGGAATGTAATAAATTTTGGAAAGACTCACACTACCATGGTGAAACTTTTAGTACTAAACATATATTTAGGATTAAACATATATTCATTTGCAGAACAGACAGAAGTTGGACTTTTATATTACTAATGCTTACAATACTTCAACTTCTGGTCATCTTATACAAGTTCATTAGACCACTGATCGTTGTTGCAATGGAGTTCTGAAAGTTTAATTTTGAGATGTGAATGAGAAATGAGGTCATGGCATAGATGAAGACAGGCAATGAAACTATAAAATTGGTAAGCTTGGTCTATGAGAACCTATATGAGCAAAGAATCTGAAAAAGAATAGATATATGGATATGTATAACTGAATCACTTTGCTGTACACCTAAAACTAACACACTGTAAATCAACTATACTTCAATAAAATTAATTTTTAAAAAATTAATTAGTTAAAATTAAAAAACATTAAGCTTGGTGAAGTGTAGTTGACCTCATTCAGGAAAGTAGAAGTAGGCGCTGGTTCTGGAGGATACAGGAGTGGTTTGAATAGAGAGAGGGCCAACTTTACTTCCTAACAGTAAGTTAAAATTAGGGGAATACAGAGATTATAGAATAATAATCAGAAAGTGGCCTAAATGTAAGAAGCAGGCTGGCTCTTCTTATACTAGAGAAAGAGAAAGCTAAATTTGTGGTGGAGATGGTAGGGGAATCATTTGAAACAATCCAGATTTCAATTGAAGTGAAGAGGTCAGAAAATATTAAGGATAAATAAAGCTTAGTTTATTCATTAGGAACATGGAAATTAGGAACATGGAAGTTAGAGTTAGTAAAAACCAGTCTCAAAATGGTAATTCTCTAATTCTGAACTAATCAGAAAAAAATATGAACTATAGTGCACATTAAGTCAATGTTGAGGAAAATGATGTATTTATTGGAGTACAATTCAGTTGTTATTTTACAATGCTTTAACAAAAGTACACACTAAATACATAGAATTTATATATACTATAGTATAAGTATACTTTTTAGCATAGAAAATTACAAAATTATCTAATCACTTAAAAGAAAATAGCATTATCCTTCTCACAAAGTTCTGAAATTAAAGAAAAAAATTATGAAGATATAAACTATTCACTGAAGTTTCTGAAATAATCAGAAAGCTTGAATCAAAGAGAGATTGCATTTAAGGAGGATGTGTTATTGTTTAATTCAATGGTTAAAGAAACAGAAAAATTAAATGGGAACACTTTTCTGTTAAACTTTCCCCTCGGGCAGCTGGTATAAATAAGGGAGCTAGCATGGACCCTCCATTTCCCTTGAACAGGTGTTAACTTCTTCCTGTTTAGAGGGTTTCACTTCATGGTTAAGAGCATGGCCTCTGGGCTCAAATCTTTTGTGCCTGAATCCTAGACATGTCACTTGTTAAGTGTGCAACTTTTGGCAAGTTTCTTACTTTCTCTAAGCCTCAATATTTAACTGTGTAGTGTGGATAATATTTGTGAGGGTTAAATGCCACTGACAAATGGTAACTGGTATACATTTAAGCGCTCAATAAATTTGTCTATCAGGAGGAGTTTGGACATAGAGGGAGATGGTAGATAGATTCAGAAGGGAAATGTGAGAATTCGTTTAGAGTGAACAGTTTCGAGGAAGATGACAACTGAAAGGGGGGTCCTCCTTCCCATTCAGCTGCTAGAAAAAGAGGTGTGTTTAACAGAACAGAGAAAACAGGCTGAAAACTGGTGGCCCTGTGGGCATTGGAGGAGGGGAAGCATGTTAGAAGTGTTTCACACACAGACCGAAGAAGCTAAATACTACACATCCAACAGAGCTGCGGATATCTATTTCAGTATGTCTGTGGGTCTATCTGTACAATAAAAATGTTTCTCTTGAAAAGTCAGCAAGCGCTGTGAAGATAGAGCTCCAATCCTCTCTGACACTTGTTTAAGGGAGGGGAGGCAGCAGAGAAATCTCAGGGTGGAAGACAACCTACAAATACCTGCAGGGACATACATGACTACTTTCCACTTTCCTCCTGGTGTCAGAAGGCAAACAAGCTAGCACCTCTGTCTTGGACTTCCCAGCCTCCAGAACTGTGAGCAATAATTGCTGTTGTTATAATCTACCCAGTTGGTGGTATTTTGTTATAGCAACATGATTGGAGTAAGATAGCATCTTTCTACCCTAGAGGAATAAGTCCTAGACTAATTACCTAGTAAAATTTGTGCATTACCTCAACATACACCAAGTGATGCTGGATGAGGTAAAATCCAGAAACAAGGTTGCTGAAGAGTTCTGTCATGATCTACTCTCACATACTATCACATACCTCAGAGATACTACATATTTACTTGTGTTAGGAGCTTCACATGGCAGTGGTTTTCTTCATGGCAGTGTGAACACCAGCATCACTGCTACTTGCTACTCCTAAAGGAGCTCGAATGCCTCACTCCTCTTCCTTGGGAGCTATTCAAGTTTTCACTTGGCTGATCTTCAAGCTACTTACCATAAGTGTCCATTCTCTTGATTTTCAGGAACACTCATTACTATTATATCCCTCAGGGCAATTTTAGAAGTTTAAAGCAATGAAGAGTAGCTTCTTACGATAAGAAAAAAGAATAAGGTGGGTTGTTGTTCATTTATTGATCATTTATGAGTAGCTGTCATATGCCAGGCATTGGGGCATTGTGCTTTTGACGTCAGAAGCAGTCCCTGCTTTCAAGTGGTCTCTGGTAAAGCTGGGAGGAGTTTCAACTGGACAGAATAGTATAACATAATGAGTAGATAAGTGCCAGGACAGGGTGCCAGGGTGGGAAGGAGGACACAGAGAAAGAATGAGTTCATCATGAAATATTTTTGAAGAACAGGACACCTGATTTGTGTTTTGAAGGAAATGTAGAAGTGTGAAAGACAACAAAAAAGTTTCAGAAGTGAACATTCTAGGCAGAGGCTACAGCAAGATTTAAAAAGCAAGAGGGCACAAACCACAGAGCTGATCTCCCTGTGCTACGTGGCTGCTTCCCACTAGCTATCTATTTCACATTTGGTAGTGAGTGTATATATGTCCTGTGACCACCTAGAGGCGTGGGATAGGGAGGGTGGGAGGGAGACGCAAGAGGGACGAGATATGGGGATATATGTACATGTATAGCTGATTCACTTTGTTATAAAGCAGAAACTAACACACCATTGTAAAGCAATTAGACTCCAATAAAGATGTTAAAAAATAAAATTAAATTAAAAAAAAGACACGAGGGCATACAGAGCAATGGTGGGCCTAAAGAACTGCCAATAGGTACGTATGGCTGGAGTGTAAGATCATTTGAGCAAGTAATGCAAAGGATACCAAAATGTGCAGTGGATAATCTAAGGTAAGGATATATCACCTTTCTTTTTTTCACCCTAGAAATATTTACTGAGTGACTCTTATGTGCCAATGATTGTTGTAGGTTCTGCAGTGAAAAAATCATGACTCTACCTGCACGGAATTCGCATTCTACCTAGGGAAGAGACCGAAAATAAACCAATACCAAAATATTGATATATTGTTTGGCAGACGGGAACAAACATATGGAGAAAACTATATCAGAGATGGAATGGAGCATGTGTAGGTTAATGTGTGCACCTGCATGGGGATGCACAACAGCTGTTTTTTATAGGATGATCAAGGTCTCACTGATGTGGTGACATTTGACCAGAGACTTGAAGGTAGTCATATCCTATCTATTATCATAACCTCTAGTATCATATTCTATTTATATGTGTATGGATTACTTTTCTAGAACATTTCCAGAAGATGAAATCGTAAATGCAAGGGCCTTTGGATGGGAGAACGTTGAGTGTTGAAAGTACAAACTAAGAGGCTGGTGTTCCTGGTGTGGAAAGAGTGAGAAGAGCAGTGGATAAACTGGAGAGCTGGTGGTGGCGAAGCGGGTGCAGAAAAGATAGGGCTTTTTAGAGTCTCTTTAAGTACTTGTTCCCTTGTGGCTCCCCACCTCTTAGACAGAATCAAGGAACTGTCTAGCCCCAGGCAGTGGAGAATAGGCATTTGATAGTTTTTGCTAAAGAGTTAAGCTTAAAAGCCTAAAATCTTTATGGACAGAGAGAAATTTTGCTAAATTTCTTCTTTACTACATCAGAGTAATAGGTGGATAAATCCAAAGAATTTTCCACAAAGGGAAAGCACCATCAGGATTTGCGTATTTTTTGTTTTGTCTTGTTTTTTAACAAGAGGGAAGGGAAATTACCGTTACTGTTTGTAATCTAGAAAGACTGGGGTAAAGAGAGGTTAAATGGCTCATTCACTGCAAACCTGGGCTTAAGAGGACAGTCGAGAGTGTTCAACATGATGCCCTCGGGCAATCACTTACTCAGAGGAGGGCCAATTACTTTTTAAATTAAATTAAATTTATTAATTTATACAGCAAGTTCTTATTAGTTATCTATTTTATACATATTAGTGTATACATGTCAATCCCAATCTCCCAATTCATCCCACCACCACCACCCTTGCCCCGCTTTCACCCCGTGGTGTCCATACGTTTCTTCTCTACATCTACGTCTCTATTTCTGCCTTGCAAACTGGTTCATCTGTACCGTTTTTCTAGATTCTACATACATGTGTTAATATACGATATTTGTTTTTCTCTTTCTGACTTACTTCACTCTGTATGACAGTATCTAGGTCCATCCACGTCTCTACAAATGACCCAAGTTCATTCCATTTTATGTACGTACTACGTCTTTTTTATCCATTTGTCTGGCAATGGGCATTTAAGTTGCTTCCATGACCTGGCTATTGTAAATAGCGCTGCAATGAACATTGGGGTGCATGTGTCTTTTTGAATTATGGTTTTCTTTGGGTATGTGCCAGTAGTGGGATTGCTGGGTCATATGGTAATTCTATTTTTAGTTTTCTAAGGAACCTCCATACTGTTCTCCATAGTGGTTGTATCAATTGACATTCCCACCAACAGTGCAAGAGGGTTCCCTTTTCTCCACACCCTCTCCAGCATTTGTTGCTTGTAGATTTTCTGATGATGCCCATTCTAATCGGTGTGACTTTCAATACGCTTCCCTGGGGCAGTAGTGATTATCTTCCCAATAGCTTGGGCAGCTTGGTGAAGAAGATCAGAAGCTGACTTCAGCTTTTCATAGCTCTCCATCTTTCTACTTCCTAAATTCCCATTCCTTTTACTTGAGCAGTGGTTCATCAAATATGTAACAGCAGCAGAAGCTTCTCCTAGAAACTTGTTAGAAATGCAAATTCCCAGCTGAGGCTCCGGAAATCATTGTTTTGACAAGCCTTCTGATTCTAGCTAAAGCTTGAGACCCATTGCTCTTCTTCTGATCTGAGAGAGAGCGAGGGGTGGGGGAAAGATAGAGAAAGCCCAGGAAAGAATGCTGGAAAGTAAATTCAGAGAGCTTTTTATATGGGGTTTTTACTGTGGTAACTTACAAATGGTTGAAAAACACCCACAAATTGAAACATGTAGCTACTTTAAGGACTCTTTAGCAGAAATCAATCTTATTCCCGATCTATTACTTAATAGGTCATTTCCTCATGGGGATGACTAACAGCAATTCAACAGGAAATGCTTTTTTTTTTTTTTTTTTTTTTTTTTTTTGCGTTATGCGGGCCTCTCACTGTTGTGGCCTCTCCCGTTGCGGAGCACAGGCTCCGGACGCGCAGGCTCAGCGGCCATGGCTCACGGGCCCAGCCGCTCCGCGGCATGTGGGATCTTCCCGGACTGGGGCACGAACCCGTGTCCCCTGCATCGGCAGGCGAACTCTCAACCACTGTGCCACCAGGGAAGCCCAGGAAATGCTTTTTATATTTAAATAACACTTTCTGTTCCAAGATGTCAAAATGTTTGACAAGTGGTCAAAATGCAGCTCACTAATATTCTCAACCCCATGGTAGTAAATAACCCACATCTACCATCACTGCTGTTTACTGGTGATTGCTTTTCTGGGAAAGTTGAAGCGCCTTTGCTATCTCTGTAGAAAGTCAATGACTAAAGGAGGAAACGTCCTTCATCTTGGTTCCCATAGGAAACCAAATTGATAAATCACTCACTGACTTCTATTATTGCATCTCAAGGATAGTTAACAATGCTCATCAAGGAAAAATCCCAAAGAACACTCTTGCCCTATCTCTGATTAAACCTGATTTTGGAAAATCATCTGGCTCAATCTACATTTAATTACAATATGAATGCTACTTAATTCCCTATTACTTCTGATTACACAGGATCAATGCCACTTGAAGAGTAAGAAGCAAAGGTTCACTACATTGGGGTCTCCTGGACAGCCAAGCCTGTGCCTTAGTCATTTTGACTCCCTAGTGACCAGCTTGGTATCTGGAATAGTATATGTGATCAGTAATTATTTCTTGAATGTATGATGTATGAATGAGTCAAGATATTTTGAGAGTTGGACTCATGGGTCAAGAGGAGAAAACGTGGTTTAAAAAAACCCACTGAATTCTCAGAAGCCGGTGCTGCAATGAATGCTAGTAACAACTTGACAATGTCCTCTGTCATTGCAAATAATGTGATACCAACATCTACTAATCAATCAAAAAAAGACTTTCAGAATTCAAATTTGGATAGGATTTTGAGCTGGGGATTCCTCTCACCCACCTTTTCTTATGATAAAACTTGGAACTGTAGTGTCAATAGATAATATGCCAGGTTTTCACTTAAAATTGGAAAATTTAATCTAATTTCGGAGGCATGAAATAAAACTGATGGGCAAATATTAGAATTTCCATCAGTGAAAAAGCTTAATTTCTAAAATGCTGAAGGTTAGTTTATCAAAATACTGAAATTGCCTCATATCATAAGTCAAAGCACCCTCTCCTTACTAAATAAGGAGCTACAAAGTTGTACAATTACTGTCAATAATTTTTTTACTTGGTTTGAAAAAAGGTTGCTTGTTTTAAATAAAACAAAGTTCAACTGAAGTGACTATAATACCATCAGTCTTGTAAAACTCCTTGTGTTAGATTTCTTCTATCCCCAAGATGCCAACCATGCATATTAAACGGACTCTTGTTTTTTGCGTATGATTTCTGTACATCTTTCCTATATGAATTTTCATGTTAAGTACCCTTTCTTAGAGTGTGGATTGTAACCACTCTGTTTAAAACTCTATCACCAGTACCTAGAACCGTGCCTGCCACATAAGAAACACTTAATAAAATTTCTAAATTATCTTGATTAAAATCCATACTCATCCTAGCCTTAAGCACATGAAGACAGAAATAGGTTCCAACTGCATAAGAACACGTGACTAATCCAGAGTAAATGTTAACTATACGTACAAATTATCTGTTGATTAAAATACAGAACATGTCTGAGATTTGGAATTCCTTCCTAATAGCCCTGAGTCGGAGCTGTGGTGAAGGCTTACTGGGGGCATGGTACCATTTTCTGAGGACACACTCGGACGAGGAAGAAGTTGATGAGACAGCATGCAAGATTTTCCAGGCTCAAAATGGAACTTGACTCATCTGCATGGAACCACCCAGCGAAACACAGAAGAGCTCACTCTTCTGCTGGATTAAGCTCACCCTGGTGGAACGGAATGGAACAGAAACAAGAGACTGAGGTCGAGGTTTTGAGGATCTTCACTCCACTTACCTGCTGTCACAGGACCAGGCAACGGACAAGAAGAAATGTGGAACTGTTGCTGTGTACCTCTAAACAAATACAGTCACCCTACGTAATAGAATGTGTCCTAAATCTGACCAATTAGAATAATTCCTCCATTCTTGGTGGAGTAGCTCTGATAGAAATGGACAGAGCTGGGCTCGGGGTGGGAAGGGGGTGGTTTCCTTCTGTTACAAGCTCTAAACTTTCTTCAAGTTTCCTATGATTTAAGCCTAACTACAACTTATGGACTTTTGAAAAAGAGTAGGTACTAAAATTAAATAAGCTGAGAGTGTTGAGGGTGAAAAACATGATAACAAATTTAAGGAAATGTAGAATTATTACTATGAGAATTAACAGAACTGTGTTTGTTCCAAATATGAGCCTGCTATAGCATTTTAATTATGAATAGAATTAAACAGAAATTCACTTGCTGTCACCATCTGATAATATTACCAGAGACTTCCCTTAAGGAAATTTAAAATTATTTCTTCTATGTAAATCTCTACAAGTCCTTAATTTCAACCTTATTATAAGAAATAAAACACAGTAGCAACAAGCTGGCAGAATTTTGACAATTCTCCTGCCTCCCTCCATTCCGCCTTCTTTTCCTCTTTCCCTCCCTCCCTTTCCCTCCTCTTCCCTCACTCCCTTTCTTTCCACAAAGCAAGTAAATGGGTACATAGAAAATAGTAGGGGTCACACGCTTTCATTACAGGGGTTGGGAATGTGGACTCTCACAAAAACAGACTTGATTTTAAATACTGTATCTGTGCCTTACTAGCTGTGTGACCATGAATAATTTAATCATTCTGTGCCTCAGTTTGTCCGGCTGTAAAATAGGTGCAAACGGTACCTACCTCTTAGGATTGTTGTCAGGGGGGATTCCAACTGGTTTTAAAATAGTATTTAGCACAGAGGAAGCATAATAATTATTATTTTTCACTTCTCTGAATATATAAAACATTTAGTATTGGGATTCATAGTCTCAAAATCTAACACTCACTGATGTGAATATCTGATTGGCTAAATGGAGAAAAACATTGTTATAGTAATTATTTCTTTAGTTTCTCATTTTGTTTTTTTAACTGAAAACCAGAATCACAATTTCTTGGTATTATCTGTTATCAATGAACAGTATAAGACTGTAATATTATTTTTGACAAGGCACTGAATATTCGAAATGAAGAAAACTAAGAAATAGTAGTAAATAAAACTTTTCTGGTACTAATCCCAAGTGAAAGATGAAATTAATGATGATATATATGTGAAAACTCTGGAGAAGTCATACAGAAAGAACCTCAAGTACTTGAGGCACACTTGAAATTCAAATGACATTAAATGACTAATTCTTAAATCAAGAACCCTTCACTAAAATTAAAAACACAAATGCTTTCTTTTTCTTTATTTCTTGTAGGAAGTGAAAGAGTACTCAGTAGGTGTCAGACTATTTTAAAAAGCAGGTTATAGAGATGATATTTCAGGAGTGTAAAAATACTAAGGCGGATCTCATAAATGATTGGTATATTATTTAATTCAGGTTAGCGTCAGAATTGTCAATGTTTGTTTCTTAAGCAATGCAATCCTTTAGGTAGGAAGCATGGTTCTTTGGAGAAGTTGAGAGACACAAGATACACAAACTGGAATATGGTGAAAAAACAGACAGTATCGATTTTTTAAAATTAAACCTAGGAATTATTTAACATGGCCATTTCTTTGGGTTGAAGAAAGAAATTCATATAGATTTTCCTGGTTCAGGCTCCAGTGAGGTCTATAGGCAAATTTGCAACTAGAGCAAGATTCAGACCTATTTCCATTTTTGTGATATGTCCAGTTCCTACAGCATAGAGGAAAGCACTAGATTGGCCATGGCATGAATGGCCAGGTTAGGATTCTGGCCCTGCCACTTAATAACTGTGTACGGCTTAAATAGGCAATTTGCTAAACTTCATGAATTTCAATTCCCACTCTCCAACCCCCACCCTGGGCAAAATGCGTAAAATCCTTTTTCTACCAACTCTAGAGAGTTAGGATGGTCTGAGGAGAAAATGTACATAAAAATGCTTTGAAAATTATTTAATGCTTTAAAAATATTATTTATCATTATTATTTCAAGATGAGGGAAAACTCCCCCTCCGCTAATATATTCAGCTTTTTATGGCCACCTAGATCTTCCAGAAAGCTACATAAAAACTGAACATTTTAACAATACTCGGCAATGTTTAGATGTTAAAAAAAAAATTATCCAAACTGGCACATTTCTTCTTAAACAGTTCTAAAAGTAATACATACATAGTGCAATGAATTTGGAAATACAGAATGAGAACGGGAGGAAGTAAAGGTCACCCTGACTCTCTTATGTCTTGAGTTAACCATTGATAAATAATTTTTACATTTTCTTTGGGTCTTTTTTCTCTATGTGTGTGATATTCAAAACCAAGTTGTGAATATGCTGTATTTATTATTTAACATTCTTCTCTTCTCACTTGACATTTTACAAAAAACAATTTTAATTTGTTAACTTCTGTATTGTTTCCATTTCTAAGCATCATAAAATACTTAATAGTGAAGGTTACCTATGAGCTATTATGTAAAAAAAAGTTCAGCATCTATAACCTAAATAAATATATTAGAAATTCATATGCTTTAAAGCAGTGATCCCCAACTGTTTTGGAGCTAGGGACTGGTTTCGTGGAAGACAATTTTTCCACCAACAGGGCGGGTGGGGGGAGGATAGTTGGTTCCGGCTGTAATGCGAGCGATGGCGAGCCATGGGGAGCAGCAGATGAAACTTCGCTCGCTCGCTCGCTCGCCCGCTGGCCGCCCACCTCCTGCTGGGCGGCCCATTTCCTCACACAGCCAGGGGGTTGGGGACCCCTGCTTTAAAGGATATCCCTATGTTTTTATGTGATTGACCATTTCAAAAGTTTCATAGACAATTCCACTATTTATATTTAATTAAAGACCATGAAACTTGTTTTTAGTATTTTTAAATAAAAGATAAAGATGACTTCATTTAAAAGCTGATAACAAACCTCTAGAACACGTCCTTCTACTTAAGTGAGGTGTTAGATAAAAAAAGCACAATAGATATATAGATTATACTTGACTTTAAATAAAAATCTGAATAAATACTATAGAATTGTTATCTCCCCTTTATTCTGTTAATAATTGCTAATAGGAATATTATGGAGAATGATTGAAGCTTAATAGTCATATGTCAATTACCAAGATCACATTTGTGTGGTACAATGAATTTGCAAAGGTAGACTATCAAATGTATTTTATTGTCAAAGGTGGTCTGCCAATCGGCAAGTCATTTCGTAAGTTATGCTCTAAAATATATCATTTACCGATACCCAAGAGACATCTCGGTATGTCATTAATAGCGCAGAAACTCTAAGCCAGGGATATTTTTGTCTTTATAATTAATTTGAGACAGCAGCTAATAAAAACCAGAATAATAACACTAATAACCTTCAAATTAATTTTGACCCTAAGCTATAGCAATTTCAACAGAAGTTAGTATATTTACATACCAAATTAAGATTCCTAAACTTGTATTACAATTGATGCAATGTTTTTATGAAATACTACCTATATAATATTTCATTAAGATAATAAAATGAGAATAATATAGAAATGTCATAAATGTTGGTGTCCTAGAAAGGATTTAGAGGGAATTTCTGGTAGTATAAATTAATACATGATTAATCATATTACTTTTATTTATAAAGCATCCAAACATACACATCTGTAATCTTATATGTCTTTACCATCAAGAGAAATATATTCCAGAATTAATTTTAAAAACACTGCTTTTACTGTGCTTATGTATTCTAGTTGAGAAGTCTGGACTTTAAGCATTATTAAATTATAGAACTCATCAGAAAGCAGGAGGAAAACAACAATACAACTGATGGCATTTGTTAATATAAACCTTTGTGTAAAAATGTTGTGAAACTAAGAATGGAAAACGTAGAATTATTAAGCAACAAATGGCTGTTTTAAAAAATCTCGTTAATAGTATATACTACCTGGGTTATTCTTTTACTTGAAAAAATTACAGTATATTAGGTTGTCCTAATTTGGAACTATGTAACTGCCACTCTCATGTTTCTAGTTTTACTAGAAGAGTGCATTTTTTTGGTAT
Organism: Mesoplodon bidens; assembly: GCF_964165515.1. Classification (NCBI taxonomy): domain Eukaryota; kingdom Metazoa; phylum Chordata; class Mammalia; order Artiodactyla; family Ziphiidae; genus Mesoplodon; species Mesoplodon bidens. The sequence continues at coordinate 62,488 of NW_027671175.1, forward strand.
AAGCGTAAGGAAAAAAAAAAAAAACTGGAACGTTCCATACTGCAGTTTCCTTCCTCCCTTTCCCCAACAGAAAAAATAAGAAATACTATACCTAACCAACAGATCTGATGATTCCAAAAGGGACAAGTCTCTATTCTGAAACACTATTCAAGTCAGAACATTCCAAATTATGATTTTGTGAGACACTGGAAAATTATGGCATGAAAAATAGAAGAATATTTCTAATGCACTATAAAATGTATTCCTCAAAGCAAAAGAGCTAATGGAAGGCCAGAGCACTTAATGGATAAAATATAATCAAATGAAACAGAAGCATGTTCCAAGCTGAAAGGCAACAATCTCACTATTCTCACATAATTGGATAGTAGACATAACCCAGTAAGATCAGGTTTAAAAAATTTAAATATATATAAATACACATATGTATAAATAACATATATAGCACCTGAAGTAAATACATATTCATATTCATATATTAAAGAATCACTTTAAAATTTAAAAATATTTTTTTAACTATTGAAAAATAAACAGCTAGTGAAAAAATAAGTTTTCTTTGCAAAACTTGACTCTGGAAACAAAGATTCTTCAAATGCTTCTCCAAGAACTTGTCTGTTTATTTTAAATATAACCAAATAAAAAAATAAAAATAAAAAGTAAATAAATATAATCAAATATTTGAAATAGAAGGCAAATGTTCATGAAAGCAGACATATATACATGCATTTATATGCATATATACACATAATTGGATAATATAATGAATATGTATAATACACATAAAATACAGATCTTCCTTAACTTACTATGGCACTGCATCCTGATAAACCCATCATCAATTGAAAATATCATAAATTGTAAATGCTTATACTACACCCAATCTACCAACCGTCATAGTTTAGCCTAGTCTACCTTAAATGTGCTCAGAACACTCACATTAGCCTAAAGTTGGGCAAAATCATCTACCACAAAGCCTATTTTATAATAATCTGTTGAATATCTCATTTGTTTTATTGCATACTGTACTGAAGGTGAAAACCAGAACGGTTGTAAGTGTGTCAGTTGTGATCGAGTCGCTGAGTGGGAGGAGTGGCTTGCTGCTGCTGCTGCCCAGCATCACAAGAGAGCATCATGCTGCATATCAGGAGTCTGGGAAAAGTATAGTTTCTACTCTAAATTCAAAGTATACTTTGAAAAAATGAAAAAATTCAAACTATAGTTTCTACTAAACGAGTATCACTTTCGCACCATGGTAAAGTTGAAAAATCGGTAAGTCGAACCATTGTAATTCGGGGAATGTCTGTATATAAATTTTTGTATAATATATGTGTATATGTGTTTGCACGTGTATATTTAAAACTGGAATTTAGACTGTTTGCTACATCTCATCTTAGAAGCAGACTGTGCCCAAAATCTATGCCTCAAGCCTTTGGTGAATAGCTAATGAATTCAGTATTCAAACAGGGATTAAAAATATTGACTTGGAAATTCAGGACAAACTTACTACTAAAAATGTTTTACACTTTTTACTTAAAAGAACATAGTTAGGTACACATGATTAGACTCTACCAACTATAATAAATTATTGCCGATTTGGCTAGAGTTGTTGATCACCACAAAATTCTCTCTTGCGGACAACTATGGCTTACATATTAAATGGAAGGCTTTAGGCAGTTTTTGTACTTGTTTCCTTAGACCTAAATGGTCCACATAATGATAAAAAGTTAAATAAGAAAAAAATGTAAAATTATGTGCTTTTCAAGCTCAACAAAATTGTTATCATACTAAAGCTCGCCTGTGTACTAACAGTGCAGTTTTTATAGGCAGGTGTTTCTGCTACTAAAGTTTTCACATTAATTGAGGCTCTACTTTTGATTTCAGTTTAAAGGTGTTGCTAGTGATTGAATCTACTCAGTAGTGCACTTTTATGAATAAGACTCTGAATATTAAAATTCTTACATGTACTCTCTCAATTCATTGAGATTCAGTCAAATAGAAAGATATCATATACCAAGAAGATTCCTTTGTATATGATGTACAATGGAGTAACAGATTAATTTTCCTTTTTGGACAACTTAATGATATTGATTAACATTAAAAAATTTCAACAGTTACATATTTAAAAAAAAGACTGGGGTACAAGGCAGATAATTAGTAGTATTACCTTTAAAGGCTTTTGTTAGAGGAAGTGAATGTTAACAACTCTTTATAAATTAAAGTTGCCCTCTCCCAGGAACTTCAATACTGTATCAGAAAAAAATAAAATAAAATTGTCAACTATTGCTTTTAAGAAAGGGAACAATTCCCATTTTCTAGAACATTACTTCTGAAATCAACACCCTTATTCAACAACCTTGATATCATTTCTGATAATGAGTCAGTGAAAAGAGTGATTAGACAAATGGTACAATTCAGAAAGAAAATAAGATGCAGAAAGAAATTCAGAAAGAAAATAAGATGCCAACTGAGTTTTCCCAGGTCATCCAATCAACTCCTTGCAGAGTTAAAAATAGAAGCTAAGACTAATTCCCACAGCTACTGCCAGATCAGAGCCTGACAACTTTGCATTGTGGTAGCTTCAACCTCTCCTGCTACTGGGATTCCCTGCATTGAGACATCTTCCTATGAGGTTCAGTTATTTCAAGGTTTGCTTTAAAATGGAGAGGGGTAGGAAAAGGTTCATAATTTTAGGGAAAATCTGTGGTAATGAGATCTCATTGTAAACTGCTCACGAGAATTAGAAAGATAAAAACTGGAAATATTTACTAACCCTTACTATGTCTCAAACACTGCAGTAAGTTCCCTTTTATGTTATCTTCTTTAATCTTCGCAACAACCCTGTGATTTTCCTGTTTTAAATATCCAGAAACAATTCACAGTGGCTAAGTAACTTACCCTAAGTCATAGAGATAGAAAACAATAGAGGTAGGATTCAAACTAGGTGAGGTTCAAAGTTCAAATTCACTTCCTGAAAAACATGATTAGAACATAAATGGTAGCCAAAACTCCCCAAAATAAATTAAAAAATTAAAAGAAAGAGAGAAAGGAGGGGAGGAGGGCCTAGTGATCTGCATACCTTAAAAATAATGTTTAGAACTTTTTGATTTATCTTAAAAATGACCAAAAGCTAGCTGCCTGAGAGCTCTAAGAATAAAATTATTAACAAACTAAACAAAAAATATTTTTATACTCACTCACTTTGAGATCACCCAATTGCTTTCCTTTCATAACACCGTACTGCCATTTTATTTCATTTTCTATTATATTTATTAAGGGATAATTTAAAGACAAGTATTTTGCCTAACAGGTTAATGATTTTTTTTTCTTCTAAACGATGACCAAGATGCCGATCCTCCTCCCCTTATTCAATGGACTAATTAGTGTCAGATCACTTTAGTGTCATATTTAATTTCTGTGGTGAAATAGTGATTTCACAAACCCTGTGAAGATGTTACACATCCACTATAACATGCATGCAGGTGGAAAAAATTTTCAACTGATGTAGATTTTGCTTTCTCTATGATTGTATTCTTCACAATCAATGAGATAGAAAAAGACACAGAGATAAGAGAACTGTTGACTCATATTTTCTTATTAAAATGTGTATCTTGGGCTTCCCTGGTGGTGCTGCAGTTAAGAATCCACCTGCCAATGCAGGAGACACAGGTTCGAACCCTGGTCTGGGAAGATCCCACATGCCACAAAGCAACTAAGCCCATGGGCCACAACAACTGAGCCTGCGCTCTAGAGCCCGCGAGCCACAACTACTGAGCCCATGCGCTGCAACTACTGAAGCTGGCATGCCCTAGAGCCCGTGCTGTGCAACAAGAGAAGCCACCGCAATGAGAGGCCCGTGCGCCACAACGAAGAGTAGTCCCCACTCCCAGCAACTAGACAAAGCCCAGGCACGGCAACAAAGAACCAACGCTGTCAGAAATAAATAAATTACTTAAGAAAATAAATAAAATCTGTATCTTGCATTTTCAATTTTCTAAAAGTTCAAATCCATGGTGGTTGAAAAAAGAAGAGTAATGTCATATGTTTTCTTGTCCTGGGTAAATGGATTGTGCTTGGTTGAGTGTCTTTTTTTTTTTTGCCAAAATTTCTTTTTTATTATTTTTATATCTACTATTACTTATTTGAATTCTACTCACTGCTTTTTGTTTTTTCATCTTTATTGGAATACAATTGCTTTACAATGGTGTGTTAGTTTCTGCTTTATAACAAAGTCAATCAGTTATACATATACATATGTTCCCATATCTCTTCCCTCTTGCGTCTCCCTCCCTCCCACCCTCCTTTTCCCACCCCTCTAGGTGGTCACAAAGCACAGAGCTGATCTCCCTGTGCTATGTGGCTGCTTCCCACTAGCTATCTATTTTACGTTTGGTAGTGTATATATGTCCATGCCACTCTCTCACTTTGTCACAGCTTACCCTTCCCCCTCCCCATATCCTCAAGTCCATTCTCTAGTAGGTCTGTGTCTTTATTCCCATCTTACCCCTAGGTTCTTCATGACCTATTTTTTTTTCTTAGATTCCATGTATATGTGTTAGCATACGGTATTTGTCTTTCTCTTTCTGACTTACTGGTTGAGTGTCTTGAACTGCTCAAACTTTAAGGTCCATCATCTCTAATTTCCACCCTACCAAAACCTCAGACAAGAAACAGGAGAAAGGGTAGTGCCATCCATAATTCATTCCCACCACACCTACAAAAATAATCACAAGGAACTTGTGTAGAATACCAATTCTTTTGTATTAGGAAGGCAGTTTTCAAAATTAAATGGTATTGGTTCATTTGGTTGTTTAATAAATATCTTGCAGATGCCTATCATAAAGCCAAATACCAAACTGACCATTTAAGTTGCAGGAATTTTTATGGTCTTGATATTTTACTATTTTAAAGTAACAGTTTACATTTGAGTGCTTACCACAATATGTAATACCAATAAGCTCCCTAGAAATCTAAACATTTATAAAATACACCAAATGCTACTGTCTCATGCCCTGCTTTGCAATCCTGGATTGCTTTCTACTATGGAGATGATGTAAGAAATATAAGCTAGATATCTCTTCTATGGGATCACCAGCCATGTCTCAACTAACTTTTATCAGTGGAGACTCTCAGTACATACATATTTATTTATTATAAAACTCCTCGGTACTGATCATTAGGTAATTCCGGTAAATGTGGGCGCGTAATAATAGTTAAGAATGTCAGCCCCATTTCATTTCAGCTTGATCCACTGCAGGAAAGCACAAATTAGATGAAAGCAATTTCCCCAAGAACAACTCACTTCCTTGAGATGAGACATAAACTTGGGTGAACAGTGATTTGTCACAATTTATTTTTGAGGGTAGTCGTTTAAAAAAAGTGCTAATGTAATCTTTTCAGAATGAATCCTTTTAAAAATGCATTAATTCTCCAGTGAATATAGCTTATAATTAAAAACCTATACATGTAATTTTACTTTTCTAAATTTTTACATATGACCATATATAATAAATATGGAAATCTTAAAATCTTCATTATCTTTAAAATTTGATGGCCTTTAAATCTGAATTTGGATTTGGTGAGTCTGACGGATTATTCTTAGTGACTCTATTGGGTACCACCAATTCAGATTCAACATTATTTCTGCAAGTCTCAGAAGCATTAAGTTTTGTGAATGGATAGAGGGTATTAACATCCTGGTGGTTTTTCACTACATTGAGATGACCAGAGAACCTGAGTGTGAAAGATCATGGAGAGAAGTGTAAGAAATGGCACTAAAGGTATCACTGACTTCTCTCTATTTACTCAGATTCTGCAGTATACAACAGAAGGAACAAAGCAGGTTGTGTTGTTGCTACTGTTGCAATGACCAAGGATCCTCAGTCTCATAGCCACTGCAGTCCATTGTTTAAGATGTGAGCTTGTTGTTGCTTATTCAGGCAAAAGTCAGAATGCTTATTTGTTTTATGTCTGTTTTTTAATGAGGGTTTGATTAGACAGCAATAAAGACAAAAGTAAATAGGAGAAATGTTTATTAATAGGTCCCTCCATCCCTATCAACCAAAGAAAAGGCATACCTTAAAATATTGTAGTGTAATGTCTAGGGTGTGTCTGTCTGTGTTCTTGCCAGCCTTCACCTTTAAGTAGCTTTTCAAAAATATGTTATAAACATGTTGCTTCATCCTTGCCCTTTTAGCCTGTTAATGTCTAACTTAAGTAAAGCAGGATGCAATCCCCAGCAAGTTATCTGTTTCTCCTTTCTTGGACCATGCAAATCAAAACAGTCTTCTTCTAAGGAGGGTGGTGAAAAGTTGTGCCAATTGTGTTCGTACTTCAGCTATTCCAACGTTCTTTAGTTTATCTTAAATGAGACATTCTCATCTTTGGGCTTTAATTATTCTGTTTAAAAATAAATTTTAAAAGATACTCTGAAGAGAAACTAAGAAAAAAAACAACAAAATAAAAGATTTACCATAATGCAGGTACATAAATATGAACTAAAAATACTTTTAAATTAAAAATTAATCTTTTTTATTTTAAAAATTAATCTAATTAAAATTACAGATTAGGCTGGATAGAATTGATCCATTGCTGAAGCTTAAAAACAAACTAGCTATAAATGTTACTAGTTTTCTACACTGCTGTTACAAGACTTGACTGACATCCGTGATATACTCTGTAATATTTTTGAAATGATGAAATGTGTGATCCAGAGACTTGAAATATTTCAATACTTGTGTATAGGAATTTTCTTCCATGAACTAGAAATGAAAAAAGTGAGAATGTTTCCTTGCTCAAATCACATTAAGTGGATTCCCTTACATTACTTGCATTCATTTTTAAGATAGTCATAAATGGTTACATAAAATACAGGAATATTATCTGTTGAAGAAGTTGATGGTTTTTATAGTCAATGTATGTATTCAAATGATAAATGTTTCTGCATAATCTCTGACCCAACAATACCATTCCATGCCACTCCAAGAATTCTTCCATCAAAAGTAAAGGCTCCAGGACATAAAGACATGAACCTCTATGTCCATTACCACATTTCTTGAAATCATAAAACTGTCTGGAACTTAATAAATGTTTATCAATGGGTTTTGACTGAATGAAATTATGGCTCACTCATAGTACACATTACTGGGCATCTACTAAAGGTAATATGGTAGTGATATATGCTAGATATCATTAATATAATAGAAACACAATGTACTAAAAGTGTTTTGCAACTAAAAATCACTATACATTGTATGGCTTTAAAAAGGAATGAAATGCTGCTACATGCTATAACATGGATAAACTTTGAAAACATTATGTTAAGTGAAAGAAGCCAGACACAAAAGGACAACTATTATATGATTCCACTTATATGAGGTAGTTAGAATAGGCAAATTATAAACCCAGAAAATAGAATAGAGTTAACCAGAGGTTAAGGGGAGGGGAGAAATAAGGGGTTATTGTTTAGTGAGTACAGTTTCTGTTTGGGATAACAAGAAAGGTCTTAAAATGGATAATGGTAATGGTTGCTCAACATTGTGAATGTACTTAATACCAATAAATGATACACTTAAAAATGGTTAAAAAGGTAAATTTTACATTATGGGACATTTTACCAAAATAAAAAATAAAAATATACTATAAAATAAAGTAAAAATTTACCTCATACTAGGCATACTATGAAGTTTGCATAAAATTGCACTTATTTTAGGAGCTTATATGGTTATTATCATATTTGGAGACGTGTAAAGAAAGCAACAGCTTAAGTAGTCCTCTTGAGTTCTTTCTCTCCATCTTTCCAACCTGGTGTTTTCTAGATTAATGGTTTTGTCACGCCTCTCTTTGAATACTAGCATCAGTAGGAATGCTAGCTAGTACTCGTTTACTTAAGTATCAGCTAAAAAGTTTAATGTATTTTTATGCTGGTAATTGTTTTAGAACCTGGGAGGGATGTCATTGTTTTCTTAACTTGCCAAAAGCAAATATAGTACTGTAGACAGCATTACTAGAAAGAAATAGTAACTTTGAAGTAGACATATGTCCATCCTAAGCAAACTGAATATATTTCAAAGCAGACCACACCACTCAACTGCTGGCAATGTTCTTCCACATACTTGGCAGTATACTACTCGCAGTCTGAGAACTGTTTCTTTTTTGTAAAAATGATTTTGATTGGAAAACCCTGAATAAATCCTTTGGAATGTGTAACGTTTAGAGCTCCTTCTGGGATTCCTTTTCCATGAATCAAGGTTCTTTGATTCACTATCCTCCTTGGCACTTGCTTCCTAGTCATCTCAGCAGCCTTTGTGCCAGTGCTAATGAAGAGCTCCCACTTTAGGTCCTAAAGCAGGGAGAACAATAAAAGGAGAACCTCATTTCAAGTACCAGAAATGTCTGGGCTATAAAGGACACACATATTGTCAAAGTAAGCCCAGAGTGGGGTGACATCACCAAGGTCATTCCTGGCTCCACGTCCCCCACAGGAGGAACAACTAACAATTATTTGGAAACAGGACACTATTTGAGAGAATCCTAGAACATGGAGGTGAGGCTGAAGCACCCCCGTGCACCACAGAGACCAAGACAGACTGCATTAGAAGGGTGAGAAAAGGAGCTTGACCACACTGCCCCTCCCCCAAGCCAGTGGAGCACCATGGGTGAGGTCTCCCCTGAACCTCTGGTTCCTCCAGTAGGGGAAGAGAACTGGGGGACAGCAAGCACCACCACTAGCATTGGGGTTGCGTTGTGGGAGCCACTGCTCTAATCTGCTCCACTGGGTTTGCAGGGGAATCTGCAGGGTTTGACCACTAAAAGTTGGACTGTGATGAAGGGGGAAGGGGCATGCAACAGCCAGCACATGGATTGTGACCGATGGAATTCATACCTGCAGTGCCCAAGTAGTGATCACAACTGGCACCTTTGCTTATCTACAGAGCCAGGTTGGTGGGACACTACAACCGGGGAACTCAGCAGGGTACAGATCCACCTGATACGCATCTGGCCCTTGAACCTGGTTTGCCCATACCCAGGGAAAGAGCAGAGTCACAGCCCACCCACTGTGGAGAGTGTCTTCTGGCCATCTGACCAAAAGGGCTGGCAATAAATCCTGGAAGCTATTTGGCCCAGTCGTGCTCCAGCCAAGAGGCAGGCAGCCAGAGCTCATCACTGGCTCTGGTACAAAGCAGAGCCAGTATCAGGTGTGGAGGGATCCTGTACCATGCACAGGCAGGGAGATTAATTCATATCCAAGGCTGAGAGGAGCTCCCAGCTCCTCCCAACTGGGGAGTCTGTTTGAGAAATTAAGAGTCGCCTGGAGTGGTCCCTCCTCAACCCACCCAGGCAAAGGAACTGGGACTAGCCCCATCCCATCTGCTGTGGAGAGTGTCTTCCTGGCCCATCTGACTAGAAGGATTGGTGACAACTCCTAGAAACTGTGCGGCCCAGCAGTGCTCAAGCCTAGAGAAGGGTAGACAGAGCTGATAGTCTGCAAAGCAAAGCCAGTGGCCTTGTTCAGCCACAGAACGTGGAGTGTGGATCAGCTTGAGTTAAGACAACAAAGAGCTTTACTGGCTTTAGAGCTGCTTCTCCTGCTGCACCCAGGCAGGAAATCTAATTCATAGCCCTACTCATCACTGAATACAGCCTTCAGCACGTCCAACTGGGGAACCTAACCAGAGAACATGGGAAGCTGTACAGCCCATTAAACAGCCCTAGATACAGTGGCACTTGAACAGACAGCACAGCCTGTGGCCTCCCCCTTCTGCAGGGCAAAACCAGTGCCCTCACCTGACCAGGGAATTAAGTGCACACTCTGGCCTGATTTGGGTTCCCAAACAATGAACTATACAGGCTCTGGGTCCTGTCCAGAGCCAGGTCCTATACAAGCTCTGATTCTCTGCCAGGAAACTAATTCATAGCCCCATGTACTACTACTACTGAATATAATACCCAGTTAAGTCTGGAGGAAGAGCCCAATTATTCAGATATGCAGATACCAATGTAAGGAATCAAGGATCACAAAAATTAGGCAAATAGGACACCACCAAAGGAAAGTAATAAAACTCCAATAACTGACCTTAAAAAAATGAAGATCTGGGCTTCCCTGGTGGCGCAGGGGTTGAGAGTCCGCCTGCCGATGCAGGGGATGCGGGTTCGTGCCCCGGTCCGGGAGGATCCCACATGCCGCAGAGCGGGCTGGGCCCATGAGCCATGGCTGCTGAGCCTGCACGTCCGGAGCCTGTGCTTCGCAACGGGAGAGGACACAACAGTGAGAGGCCCACGCACCGCAAAAAAAAAAAAAGAATATCTATGAACTGTCAAAGAATTCAGAATAATCCTCCTAAGGAAGTTTAGTGAACTACAAGAAAGCACAGACAGCTAAGTGAAATTAGGAAAACAATGCATGAACAAGACAAGGAGTTTGACAAGGAAATAGCAACATCAAAGAAACAGGAACACTAGATTTTAAAAATACAATAACTGAACTGAAGAATTCAATAGAAAGTTTCAAAGGTAGATTCGACCATGCAGAAGAAAGAATCAGCAAACTGGAGGACAGGACTTTAGAAATTACCCAGTGAAAGGAACAAAAAGGAAAAGAATAAAAAGAGTGAAGAAAGCCTATGGAAATTATGGGACACAATAAAGTAAACAATGTTCATGTATGGGAATTCCAGAAGAAGAAAAGAGAGAGAGAAAGGGAAAAAAAGTATATTTAAAGCAATAATGGATGAAACTTTCCCAAACCTAGGATGAGAAATGGACATCCATATCCATGAAGTCCAAACAAGCCCAAATAGGTTGAACTCAAATAGGGCTACTCTGAGACACATTGCAATTAAATCATCAAAAGTCAAAAACAAAGAAAGAATTTTAAGACCAGCAAGAGAAAAGAGAGAAGTTACATACAAGGGAACCCTGGGATAATTGGATATTCACATGTAAAAGAATGAAATTGGACCAATATCTTATACCACTCACAAAACTAACTTGAATTGGATTAAAGACTCAAATGTAAGACCTGAAACTATGCAACTGCCAGAAGAAAACATAGGAATAAAGCTCATTACATGGGTTTGGTAATGACTTTTTGGATATGACACTGAAAACACAAACGACAAAATAAAAAATAAACAAATGGAACTACATCAAACTAAAAAGCTTCTGCACAGCAAACAAAAACAAAAACAAATCAACAAAGTGATTGAAAAGACAACCTATAGAATGCGAAAAACATATTTGTAAACCATATATCTGATAAGGGTTAATATCCAAAATAAATTAAAAATTCATACAAATCAATAGCAAAAAAAAATTACCCAATTAAAAAAATGAGCAAAGGACCCAAATAGACATTCTTCCAATGAAGACACACGAAAAGCCAACAGGTACATGAAAAGATGCTCAATACCACTAGTCATTAGGGAAATGCACATTAAAACCACACTGAGATATTACCTCACACCTGTTAGAACAGTCATCCTCAAAAATGTCAAGAGATAACAAATGCTCGTGAGGATGTGGAGAAAAGGGAAGCCTTGTGCTGTTGGTGGGATTGTAGATTGGTAAAGCCAGTATGGAAAACAGTATGGAGGATCCTCAAAAATTAAGACTAGAACTACATATATCTAGCAACTCCACTTCTGGGAATATATCCAAAGAAAATGAAAACACTAACTCAAAAAGATATCTGCACCCCCATGTTCATAGCAGCATTATTTATAATAGCCAAGACATGGAAACAATCTAAGTGCCCATTGATGGACAAATGGGTAAAGAGGTTGTTTTATATATTTATAGATATATACGTATTATATGTATACACACACACACACACACTGAAATATTATTCATCTGTAAGAAAACAAAGAAATGCTACCATTTGAGACAACAGAATTGGACCTTGAAGGCTTTATGCTAAGTTAAATAAGTCAGAGAAAGAAAGGCAAACACTATATGATCTCACTTATATGTGGAACCTAAAAAAAAAGAAAACAGTCATAGAAAAGGAGATCAGACCTGTGGTTACAGGAGACAGAGGGTCAGGGGAGGGGAAATTGGAGGAAGATGGTCAAAGGTACAAGCTTCCAATTGTAAGATAAATACATACTATGGACATAATGTACAACATGATGACTACAGCTAACACTGAGGTGTGATATATAGAAAAATCGTTAAGAATAAATTCTAAGCATTCTCTTCACAGAAAAGTATTATTTGATCTCATTTATATAAATTTGTGTGTTTGTGTGAGAGAGAAGGACAGAATACAAAAATGCAAAAAGAAAAGTTGTAAAGTATGAAGCTGCTTAGGTTTATATCTCAATCTATAACAGATAACAATTTGTTTAATTTTAATAGGTACAAAAATAAATATTAAGCATAGAACAAGCAAAAAGAAAAACTGAGCCCAGCGTAGATGTCCTTAAAGCATTTGCAAAGGAGGGCTTTATTAGGTCCGCGAACACCTGCAATTACAGGCAAAATTCTATGTGTGTGTGTTGTGTATGTACTTGGGGAGTGGACGCATAGCCTTTAGTGAATTATTAAAGGGGATGTTAAGACCCAAAAGTTTAAAAAGCACTGGAAAGCCTGACCACAAAACCATTTTAAACTACTCTGATTATGTTTTTATAGTTTTCCTTCACTCGTTAACACTTCAAAGAACAGCATGTGAATGTGGAAAGAATCTCTGCCATTTAGGTAAGATCTCTGAGTCTCAGTGTAAAATTAGCATATAGTAGAAGGATGAAATTATACACCATAGATGAAAGTACCTAGCAGAGCGCTTTAAGACTAGTACTTATTTATGCAAGACATCTTCCCCTGCTTACTTGTTTTCAGTAGAATGAAAGCATACTGAAAGCTGGTACAATGTCTTCTTTAAAGTTTTCTTTTGTAATGCTTACTATGCTTTTTGATACGGATGAGCCAATATCCACTTAAGGGCATGTAAGCTCACAATAACTTTTGTTGAATATAACTGTTTGAATGTACTTTCACTATATTATTATATAGGGATTTTAAACTAAAATGTACCTGCACACACTATTTAGAGCCTAACTTGGATATTTGAGTAGGTGGATATACACCCCTGGAAAATAATAGCTAATTTCTTCACTAAAATCAAATTGCTGAACATCTACTTTGCATATACATAGCTAGGCACTGTATTATGAGTTTCAGGTAATAAAAAGTTGTTAGTCAAAGACTCTGCTCCCTAGGGTTATTTTACAACAGCAAATCATGTTCAAACTAAAGGATAGACCAAAATAGAAAGTGCCACAGGCGTTTAGACAAGGGAGAAACACATCTGAAATGAGAAGGAAGGTGGGTATGGGGAAGGGTTCATGGAAGAGGCAGTGTATGCTGTGAGCAAGGTTTCAACGTGTAGCAGGGTGAGTGAAAGGAACAAATGAAGACATATAGTCGTGATATCATGAGGCACAAACTAGAAATAAACAGCACTTGTTCTAGGCTGGTCATGAGGTAATTTAAGGGGATTAGTGAGAAACTAGATAAAGAGATATCTCTTTATGTATTACTTATTAATAATACTTTTGAACACAAGTATTTAATTAAAAAAAGAACAATATAGGGATAGGAGACTAGGAGGTACAAACTATTATTATAAAATGAGCTATAAGGATATACTGCATAGCACAGAAAATATAGCCAATATTTTATAACTATAAATGGAGTATAACCTTTAAGAATTGTGAGTCACTATATTTTACACCTGTAACTTATATAATATTACACATCAACTATACTTCAATTAAAAATGCTATTTTAGTGAATAAAACACTAAGCAGTAAAATTTTTAAAAAAGAACTTAGAAGAGAACTTAAAAATAAAGACATAAAGAGCAGGTTGAAACAGCGCAGAAATCTGGCAATTAAGAGGCCATTGATAACTTTCAAAATAGCACTTTTTCTACCTATTCTCAGTGGAGGCAAAGCCTTATGAATCCTACTATTTCTTTTTCTGTTTTTCAAAATCTCAGGATAAGTCTACTTCAATTGTAGCTAATGGCAGTAAAGCAGCACCAGAAAATGCCTTTTGTAAAGAGAGGGCAACTTTGTGAATCCTAAGTGGGTACTCAAGTCTTAAATTACTGATAACACTGACCACCCACCAGACTAAATGTTTTTTTTTACGTGATTGGAAAGCAACAGATTGATTTCAATTCTATCTTGTCATATCTACAAAAAAGTTCCTACAGTTCATTTAGCAACTAATAGAATACATCCTTCTATTTGGTATTACTCCTCCTTAACACGGGGCAATTAATTTTTCCTTTCTCTGGGAAACGTTTTTAACAAAGGAAATAGAGTCATAAATTAATTTCGGTTAGGAAATCATACAACTATTTCTACCTAGGGCTTTGAATTTAGAAACTTTCCTCAGAAATTGTTTAAATATAACGAAGTCCAAATTCAGAAATACCTTAAATTTAATTATCTTAGTTGCACTAAAATAACAAATTCTATTTTCTATCTTGTTTTCTTTCTTCCCCAGAAGGCTTCTCCAACCCTAATCCATAACTTAATGCATTCATCTCACCTATAAAATCACTGGCAGGTATGATGCCGGCTTTGGCGGCTCCAGTCGCCTAATCCTGACCCATTTCTTGCCAAAGAACTCAGTTTCTTCAGAAACCAAGTAACAGACATTTCAATTTCTAACCATCATTAGCATATTTTCATGTACTAATACTCAACATAAAAACACCTTTCAAAATTACAGAAATTTTTACTGTACTTAAGATCAATTGCACTAACCTGTATTTCATAAACCTTGGGCTACTTTCAAAAAAATGAATTATTATTTTAATATGTTTTTCACCTATTATTCAGAATAATTATTCATATAATTAAATATTTTACAATTAGGTAAGAAAGGTGGAAAATCCGATTTCGGAGGAAGATGGCGGAAGAGTAAGACGCGGAGATCACCTTCCTCCCCACAGATACATCAGAAATTCATCTACACGTGGAACAACTCCTACAGAACACCTACTGAACGCTGACAGAAGACCTCAGACCCCCAAAAGGCAAGAAACTCCCCACATACCTGGGTAGGGCAAAAGAAAAAAAGAATAAACAGAGACAATAGGATAGGGACGGGACCTGCACCAGTGGGAGGGAGCCGTGAAGGAGGAAAGGTTTCCACACACTACAAGCCCCTTCGCGGGCGGAGACTGCAGGTGGCGGAGGGGGAAAGCTTAGGAGTAGCGGAGGAGAGCACAGCAACAGGGTTGTGGAGGGCAAAGCGGAGAGATTCCGGCACAGAGGATCGGTGCCCTCAGGCACACACCAGCCCGAGAGGCTTGTCTGCTTGGCCGCCGGGGCGGGCGGGGCTGGGAGCTGAGGCTCGGGTATCGGCTTTCAGTCGGAGCGCAGGGAGAGGACTGGGGCTGGCGAAAGGACGAGAGCCTGAAGGGGTTAGTGCACCACGGCTAGCCCGGAGGGAGTCCGGGGAAAGGGTCTGGAGCTGCCGAAGAGGCAAGAGACTTTTTTCCCTTTTGTTTCCTGGTGCACGAGGAGAGGGCATTAAGAAGGCTGCTTGGGGAAGCGCCGGAGACAGGCGCGAGCCGCGGGTAAGGCGCGGACCTCGGAGACGGGCGTGAGATGCTGGGGCTACTGCCGCCGCCGCCGCCGCCGCCACCGCCGCCGGGCCTGTGTGCGAGCGCGGGTCACTGTCCGCCCCGCCTTCCGGGGGGCCTGTGCACCCCGCCACTGCCGGGGTCCCAGGACCCGGGGACGGCTTTCCCGGGAAAGCGCACGGAGCGCCACGGGCTGCTGCAACGTCACGGCGGCCTCTGCCGCCGCAGGCCCGCCCCACACTGCGCGCCCCTCCCTCCCCTCTGCCGGAGTGAGCCAGAGCCCCCGAATCAGTGGCTCCTTTAAACCCGTCCTGTCTGAGTGAAGAACGGACGCCCTCCGGCGACCTACGCGCAGAGGCGGGGCCAGGTCCAAGGCTGAGACCCGGGAGCTGTGAGAACAGAGCAGAGACAGGGAAATCTCTCTGTGCAGCCTCGGAGGCAGCGGATTAAAGCTCCACGGTCCATTTGATGTGCCCTGTGTCTGTGGAGTGCATGAATGGACAGCGAATCATCCCAAATTTAGGAAGTGGAATTTGAGGACAAGATTTAAGACTTTCCCCCCTTTTCCTCTTTTTACAACGAATTATCCCAAATTAAGGAGGTGGACTTAGAGAGCAAGATTTCAGACTTCTCGCCCTTTTCCTTTTTTTACAACGAATTATCCCAAATTGAGGAGGTGGACTTGGAGAGCAAGATTTTTGATTTTTCCCCCTGCTCTCTTTTTGTGAATGTGTATGTGTAATCTTCTGTGTAAGATTCTCTCTGTATAGCTTAGCTTCCACCATATGTCCCAGGGTTCTATCGGGCCGTTTTTTTTTCAATAATTACTTTTTAATTTTAATAACGCTACTATATTTCATATTTTATTCTATTTTACTTTACCTGCTCTTTTTTTCCTACCTTCCCTTCCTCCCTCCCTCCCTCGGCTCCTCCTTTCTTTCTTTCTTTTTCTTTCCTCCCTCCCACCCTTCTTCTTTCCACTTTCTTTTTCTTTCCTTCATCCCTCTCTCCCTCCTGTCTTTCTTTCTTTCGTTCCTTCCTTCCTCCCTCCCTCCCTTCTTCCATTCACTCTTCCTTTTACTTTCATTCCTCACTCCCTCCCTCCCTCCTTTCTTTCTTTCCATCCTTCCTGCCTCCCTCCTTTCTCTCTTTCTTCCTTCCTTCCTTCCTTCCTTTCTTCCCTTCTTCCTTTCTTTCCCTCTCTCTTTCTTTCTTCTACTAATTCTTTCTTTCTACTTTTTCTCCCTGTTATTCTGAGCCGGGTGGATGAAAGGCTCTTGGTGCTGCAGCCAGGAGTCAGTGCTGTGCCTCTGAAGTGGGAGAGCCAACTTCAGGACACGGGTCCACAAGAGACCTCCCAGCTCCACATAATATCAAGCAGCAAAACTCTCCCAGAGATCTCCATCTCAACACCAGCACCCAGCTTCAGTCAACGACGAGCAAGCTACAGTGCTGGTCACCCTATGCCAAGCAACTAGCAAGGCAGGAACACAACCCCACCCATTAACAGAGAGGCTGCCTAAAAACATAATAAGGCCACAGGCACCCCAAAACACACCACCAGACGTGGACCTGTCCACCAGAAAGACAAGATCGAGCCTCAACCACCAGAACACAGGCATTAGTCCCCCCCACCAGGAAGCCTACACAACCTACTGAAACAACCTTAGCCACTGGGGACAGACACCAAAAACAACGGGAACTACGAATCTGCAGCCTGCAAAAAGGAGACCCCAAACACAGTAAGATAAGCAAAATGAGAAGACAGAAAAACACACAGCAGGTGAAGGAGCAAGATAAAAACCTACCAGACCTAACAAATGAAGAGGTAATAGGCAGTCTACCTGAAAAAGAATTCAGAATAATGATGGTAAAGCTGATCCAAGATTCTATTTCCAAGATCCATAATCTTGGAAATAGAATAGACAAAATGCAAGAAACAGTTAACAGGGACCTAGAAGAACTAAAGATGAATCAAGCATCGATTAAAAACACAATAAAAGAAATGAAAAATACTCTAGATGGGATCAATAGCAGAATAACTGAGGCAGAAGAACGGATAAGTGAGGTGGAAGATAAAATAGTGGAAATAACTGATGCAGAGCAAAATAAAGAAAAAAGAATGAAAAGAACAGAGGACAGTCTCAGAGACCTCTGGGACAACATTAAACGCACCAACATTCGAATTATAGGGGTTCCAGAAGAAGAAGAGAAAAAGAAAGGGACTGAGAAAAGATTTGAAGAGATTATAGTTGAAAACTTCCCTAATATGGGAAAGGAAATAGTGAATCAAGTCCAGGAGGCACAGAGAGTCCCATACAGAATAAATCCAAGGAGAAATACACCAAGACACATATTAATCAAACTGTCAAAAATTAAACACAAAGAAATCATATTAAAAGCAGCAAGGGAAAAGCAACAAATAACACACAAGGGAATCCCCATCAGGTTAACAGCTGATCTCTCAGCAGAAACTCTACAAGCCAGAAGGGAGTGGCAGGACATAATTAAAGTGATGAAGGAGAGAAACCTGCAACCAAGATTACTCTACCCAGCAAGGATCTCATTCAGATTTGATGGAGAAATTAAAAACTTTACAGACAAGCAAAAGCTGAGAGAGTTCAGCACCACCAAACCAGCTTTACAACAAATGCTAAAGGAACTTCTCTAGGCAAGAAACACAACAGAAGGAATATACCTACAATAACGAACCCAAAGCAATTTAGGAAATGGGATTAGGAACATACATATCAATAAATACCTTAAATGTAAATGGACTAAATGCTCCCACCAAAAGACACAGAGTGGCTGAATGGATACAAAAACAAGACCCATATATATGCTGTCTACAAGAGACCCACTTCAGACCTAGAGACACTTACAGATTGAAAGTAAGGGGATGGAAAAAGATATTCCATGCAAATGGAAATCAAAAGAAAGCTGGAGTAGCAATTCTTATATCAGACAAAATAGACTTTAAAATAAAGACTATTAGAAGAGACAAAGAAGGACACTACATAACGATAAAGGGATCGATCCAAGAAGAAGATATAACAATTGTAAATATTTATGCACCCAACATAGGAGCACCTCAATACATAAGGCAAATACTAACAGCCATAAAAGGGGAAATCGACAGTAACACAATCATAGTAGGGGACTTTAACACCCCACTTTCACCAATGGACAGATCATCCAAAAGGAAAATAAATAAGGAAACACAAGCTTGAAATGATACATTAAACAAGATGGACTTAGTTGATATTTATAGGACATTCCATCCAAAAACAACAGAATACACATTTTTCTCAAGTGCTCATGGAACATTCTCCAGGATAGATCATATCTTGGGTCACAAATCAAGCCTCGGTAAATTTAAGAAAATTGAAATTGTATCAAGTATCTTTTCAGACCACAATGCTATGAGACTAGACATCAATTACAGGAAAAGATCTGTAAAAAATACAAACACATGGAGGCTAAACAATACACTATTCAATAACGAAGTGATCACTGAAGAAATCAAAGAGGAAATAAAAAAATACCTAGAAACAAATGACAATGGAGACATGACGACCCAAAACCAGTGGGACGCAGCAAAAGCAGTTCTAAGGGGGAAGTTTATAGCAATACAATCCCACCTTAAGAAACAGGAAACATTTCGAGTAAACAACCTGACCCTGCACCTAAAGCAATTAGAGAAAGAAGAACAAAAAACCCCCAAAGTTAGCAGAAGGAAAGAAATCATAAAGATCAGATCAGAAATAAATGAAAAAGAAATGAAGGAAACGATAGCAAAGATCAACCAAACTAAAAGCTGGTTCTTTGAGAAGATAAACAAAATTGACAAACCATTAGCCAGACTCATCAAGAAAAGAAGGGAGAAGACTCAAATCAATAGAATTAGAAATGAAGAAGGAGAAGTAACAACTGACACTGCAGAAATACAAAAGATCATGAGAGATTACTACAAGCAACTCTATGCCAATAAAATGGACAACCTGGAAGAAATGGACAAATTCTTAGAAATGCACAACCTGCCAAGACTGACTCAGGAAGAAATAGAAAATATGAATAGACCAATCACAAGCACTGAAATTGAAACTGTGATTAAAAATCTTCCATCAAACAAAAGCCCAGGACCAGATGGCTTCACAGGCGAATTCTATCAAACATTTAGAGAAGAGCTAACACCCATCCTTCTCAAACTCTTCCAAACAATATCAGAGGAAGGAACACTCCCAAACTCATTCTACGAGGCCACCATCACCTTGATACCAAAACCAGGCAAGGATGTCACAAAGAAAGAAAACTACAGGCCAATATCACTGATGAACATAGATGCAAAAATCCTCAACAAAATACTAGCAAACAGAATCCAACAGCACATCAAAATGATCATACACCATGATCAAGTGGGGTTTATTCCAGGAATGCAAGGATTCTTCAATATATGCAAATCAATCAATGTGATACACCATATTAACAAGTTGAAGGAGAAAAACCATATGATCATCTCAATAGATGCAGAGAAAGCTTTCGACAAAATTCAACACCCATTTATGATAAAAACCCTGCAGAAAGTAGGCATAGAGGGAACTTTCCTCAACATAATAAAGGCCATATATGACAAACCCACAGCCAACATTGTCCTCAATGGTGAAAAACTGAAACCATTTCCACTAAGATCGGGAACAAGACCAGGCTGCCCACTCTCACCACTCTTATTCAACTTAGTTTTGGAAGTTTTAGCCACAGCAATCAGAGAAGAAAAGGAAATAAAAGGAATCGAAATTGGAAAAGAAGAAGTAAAGCTGTCACTGTTTGCAGATGACATGATACTATACATAGAGAATCCTAAAGATGCTACCGAAAAACTACTAGAGCTAATCAATGAATTTGGTAAAGTAGCAGGATACAAAATTAATGTACAGAAATCTCTGGCATTCCTGTACACTAATGATGAAAAATCTGAAAATGAAATCAAGAAAACACTCCCATTTACCACTGCAACAAAAAGAATAAAATATCTAGGAATAAACCTACCTAAGGAGACAAAAGACCTGTATGCAGAAAATTATAAGACACTGATGAAAGAAATTAAAGATGATACAAATAGATGGAGAGATATACCATGCTCCTGGATTGGAAGAATCAATATTGTGAAAATGACTCTACTACCCAAAGCAATCTACAGATTCAATGCAATCCCTATCAAACTCCCACTGGCATTTTTCACAGAACTAGAACAAAAAATTTCACAATTTGTTTGGAAAAACAAAAGACCACGAATAGCCAAAGCAATCTTGAGAACGAAAAACGGAGCTGGAGGAATCAGGCTCCCTGACTTCAGACTATACTACAAAGCTACAGTAATCAAGACAGTGTGGTACTGGCATAAAAACAGAAAGATAGATCAGTGGATCAGGATAGAAAGCCCAGAGATAAACCCACGCACATATGGCCAACTTATCTTTGATAAAGGAGTCAGGAATGTACAGTGGAGAAAGGACAGCCTCTTCAATAAGTGGTGCTGGGAAAACTGGACAGGGACATGTAAAAGTTTGAGATTAGATCATTCCCTAACACCATACACAAAAATAAGCTCAAAATGGATTAAAGACTTAAATGTAAGGCCAGAAACTATCAAACTCTTAGAGGAAAACATAGGTAGAACACTCTATGACATCAATCACAGCAAGATCCTTTTGGACCCACCTCCTAGAGAAATGGAAATAAAAACAAAGATAAACAAATGGGACCTAATGGAACTTCAAAGCTTTTGCACAGCAAAGGAAACCATAAACAAGACCAAAAGACAACCCTCAGAATGGGAGAAAATATTTGCAAATGAAGCAACTGACAAAGGATTAATCTCCGAAATTTATAAACAGCTCATGCAGCTCAATAGCAAAAAAACAAACAACCCAATCCAAAAATGGGCAGAAGACTTCAATAGGCATTTCTCCAAAGAAGATATACAGACTGCCAACAAACACATGAAAGAATGCTCAAGATCATTAATCATTAGAGAAATGCAAATCAAAACTACAATGAGATATCATCTCACACCAGTCAGAATGGCCATCATCAAGAAATCTAGAAACAATAAATGCTGGAGAGGGTGTGGAGAAAAGGGAACACTCTTGCACTGCTGGTGGGAATGTGAATTGGTACAGCCACTATGGAGAACAGTACGGAGGTTCCTCAAAAAACTAAAAATAGAAGTACCATATGAGCCAGCAATCCCACTACTAGGCATATACCCTGAGAAAACCATAATTCAAAAAGAGACATGTACCAAAATGTTCATTGCAGCTCTATTCACAATAGCCCGGAGCTGGAAACAACCTAAGTGTCCATCATCGGATGAATGGATAAAGAAGATGTGGCACATATATACAATGGAATATTACTCAGCCATAAAAAGAAACGAAACTGAGCTATTTGTAATGAGGTGGATAGACCTAGAGTCTGTCATACAGAGTGAAGTAAGTCAGAAAGAGAAAGACAAATACCGTATGCTAACACATATATACAGAATTAAAAAACAAATGTCATGAAGAACCTAGGGGTAAAACGGGAATAAAGACACAGACCTACTTGAGAATGGACTTGAGGATATGGGGAGGGGGAAGGCTAAGCTGTGACAAAGCGAAAGAGAGGCATGGACATATGTACACTACCAAACGTAAGGTAGATAGATAGAGGGAAGCAGCCGCAGAGCACAGGGAGATCAGCTCGGTGCTTTGTGACCGCCTGGAGGGGTGGGAAGGGGAGGGTGGGAGGGAGGGAGATGCATGAGGGAAGGGATGTGGGAACAGATGTATATGTATGACTGATTCACTTTGTTATAAAGCAGA
This sequence comes from Mesoplodon bidens, assembly GCF_964165515.1. NCBI lineage: Eukaryota > Metazoa > Chordata > Mammalia > Artiodactyla > Ziphiidae > Mesoplodon > Mesoplodon bidens. The sequence continues at coordinate 84,952 of NW_027671175.1, forward strand.
AACTAATAAAAATAAATAAATAAATAAATACATTGGGGGAAGAAAAAAAGAAAGGTGGAAAATAGTTTTGCTATTCTTGTTCTTTGTTCTCTCTTCTAGTTGGTGTGCCTGAGTCAAAATTTTAGAATATTGAAAATTTAATATTTCAAACCCAAACCACATTTAAAGATAATAATAACAACCAGCCAAAACAATATCGGTCCAGAGGTTTGCATGGTCCGGGGAACAATTCTCTGAGTGGGCCACTTGGAGTGGGATTTGCCCACCCCCCTCCACTCCTTCTGCCTCATATACTGAAGATAGAGACAAAGAAACCAACTCAAATCTTTCCAAAGTGTATTTATAAATAGAGAATTTGTAATCAGAAAAACAATAACAATATATAATAGAAGTAACATGATTTTTCAGAACCAGTATCTTGTTCTAAAGCAATATATAAAAAAGAAGGTTAGCTATAAACCCTGGACCTCTTTTTCATTGATCTCCTATTTTAATTTGTTAAAATAAAATCCATGGCCTTTTGAGTCAAACTGTCTCTTTAATTTCAGATTTAAAGATAACAAATCTCTTCTTAAATGGAATATTGGCACACAGACACCACACAGTCTGGCTTATTGCAACTGTTCTCTGTTGGTGAAGTGGCACATTTGTAATCCCCACCATAGCAATCTTCACTATTTCACAGAATATCATTCAATTGTACATCCCTAGGTGGCAACAAGAATGGGCACTTGAGCTCAGCAGCAAAGCGTTTGTGGGGAAATCCTAGGTCAGAACCCCTAAAAGGGGAGACTAACTTGAGGATGCCCAAATAACCTGAGGTTTACCTTGGCCACCTCCCCTGGCTTTCTGACTGCCTGTGGGAAAAGCCTCTCTGGAATCTCTTTTGAGGTTATTGGGGGAATCCTAGGACAAACACACTGCTTGCTTTTGCAGGAGGACTTGCCCCATACCCTACCCAGCTAGGTGTCTCACAACCTAGCTGGACTAAAAAAGCTTCAAGAAAAACGGGACAGACTGACATTTGCATTTCTACTTCCACCTATTCTTATGCACGTGGAGCAAAATATGTAGGTATAGCCCTCTTTCTCACACCCCAACAGATCCTGCTGTCCTCGAAACCCATCTGGTAGCTGCAGTGACTACAATGAAGGGAGTTATCTGAAACCATGTTGGTACTGAGTTTAAAGGATTTTTCATGCCATGCATTTTGGGGAAGGACACAGATAATAGTCCAAACATGGTATAAGGCAATGCCCTTTCTGGGTCCTTGAAAAATCAGTCGCGGAACAGAGGTGGTGGACAGGAGCTGACAAGAGCTGGCTTGTTAATGAGCACAGCATCCCCGGGGTGGGGGGTGGGGGAATCCATGAAATGATTGACAAGAGAAGATGGTAAATGAAGGGAGAAGTGGGGACAAGTGCTGCTCAACCCAAGCTGAACTCCAGGAGGTAAGTTTCTCCTCTAATTGGAGATTCTTTCTAAAGGTTCAGTATTGAAGTGGGTGTTTGACGTTGAAATGTGCAGACCCATTCTAATAACTGGAAGGGGAGAAGACTGAGGAAGGCAAAAGAAGAGGGAAGATTTCCGATTACTTCTCCAGGCTGCTGACAAGAACCTGCTGCTCGCAAACCAAAAATAACCAAGCGAAGGTTGAAGGTAGCAACGTAAAAGTGCAACTCAAATTATTTTACATTCTGAATCCTCTTCAATATCTAAGCGAGTGTGGCACAGCAATGGTTGATTATCTTAAGATTACAGAGGCTGACCGCCTTCTTTGTTTGCCCACTAACACCGCTCCTCCAATAATCTCAAGCACTTGGCTGATTGATAATTCAATTCCAGTTGCTGCTCCTTTTCCCATTGCAGAAGGCGGCAGGGATATTCCCCTTCTTCCCTCTGTATTACAAACCCCATTAGTGTGGCCGAGGCTAATAATAGCCGGGCTGCTTACCTTCTCCGGAGGGATCGAATCAGCGCATGTCCCCGCGCCGGCTGCCCCGGGGCCGCAGTGCCGCCGCGCCGGGTCTGTGCTTGGTCAGTTCGGCCGGCCCCCACCCCACCTGCCAGCTGCAGCAGCTGCTCCAGCCGCTTCCGCCGCCGAGCTCCGGCCGCAGGAAGTCATCCCCCGCGCCGGGCCGGATCGCCACATTCCGCGCCAGCCGCGGGGGGAGAGGGGCCTCTTCCTGCTGCGGGGACCGGCTCCTGGAAACTGCGCTCAAAGATCGCTACCCTTCCCGGTTGTAGGGTTATTTTCTAGGAATGCTTTTACAGAAGAAGCGTCGCCGGCTGGTGGACCGAGAGAGAAGAGCCAGAGTGACTTTCTCTGCAGAGCGCCTTACCTCTGAGCGCTCCCCTGTCACTCCCGCGGCATGCACAGCTCCATTCCGCTGTGTGGGTTTTCCACCCTCTTCATCTTCCTTATCTGTATTGTTCATTTCGCTGAATTTGAGAGTGGGATTAGCTTTGAAGATATCATTCAAACACTCCGAAAATATTTTAAATTGGCGACTAGTTTTTCCAAGCCCCTGTAGCAAGCTCCACTTTCCCTCAACACACACACACACACACATACACACACACACACAGTTACTCGCACGTACACACCCAGCCAAACCACTCACAATTAGGAAAGCTGGGACCTCTCGCCCTCTTGCCTACGTAATGGAACAGGAAACTCCCAAAGGAGTGGGGAAGTAGGACCGGCTAGCAAAAGCACTCGAGGAAAGAGAGAGGGGTCGCCCCAAGATTTTGTTGCTGTTCAGTAGTGTCCTTAGTGGACAGATGTTCCCCCTCTAACCCCCTGGCCCCGCCCCAAGTGGAATGGCTGGTCTGGTGACAGCTGTAACATTTGGACACAAAGAAGCTGAAGCCACATTAACAGGTGGCTGCATCTCTTTCTTTCCCGAAGGATTTATCAGAATTGGCTTTAGGAATAATATTAGCATATACGTATATAATAAACCCTTTCCTTCTCTTTAAATTGGCACCAGCTATTAACAGGTTTCTCTCTCTCTCTCATTTTCCTCCCTCCCTCCTTCCCTTCCTCCCTCTCCTAAGCTGACCAGATCATCAGTTTCCGGACTTAAGGGGGAAAAAAAGGCCAAGGATGTGCTCTCTTTACAGCTGAACCAGGGCTTATTTTCCCGGTGTTCAGCCATTCCCAAGTAGAGAGGCTTTTTGACCCTAGGGTTCTCTGTGAGTGAACTTCTCACATTCAGCTTGCTTTTGGAATTGCCCATCACTAGGTCCAGGCCAGTTTTATCCTTGGATTTGTCCAGCAACCTAAACAGTATAATTGCACAAGGCCAAGGCAGTACTTTTAATCTAGGAAGAGTTCCCAACTCTCTGTTTAGCAGTTCCAAAATTAGGAGGTAGTGTAGCAAACAGTTTCAACAAGGCTCAGTAAGAATTCTTGACCCTAGAATGCGGGCTTTTAAAAAGCTGGAACAACCTAATTCATCTCTCTGAGTTTCACTTTCATAAAATTAGACCTCACCAAAGAGCAGGGGATTCTTAATATGTATCAAAGTGTATGTGGAATCTGGATGGGAATATTACATCTTTAATTTCACTAACCTCTAGCTGCAATTTAGTGTTTAGCATGTCCTTTAAATCTAAATGCAGACAACAAACCACAATAATATTAGGAGTACCTGTGACTATATCCCCAGCAGATACCACAGACAATTTCCTAAGGCAGTTTTTATAGATATCTCAAAGTATCACTAGTCTGATGTTACAATCAAATCATCATTACCTTTTTTGTTTTATCTAATAGACTATATCTATTTTAGAATGGTTTTAGATATACAGAAAAATTAAGGGGATAATACAGAGTTCTTATATATCTCATTCCCAATTTCCTCGATTATTGACACCGTACACCAGTGTGGTACCTTTTTTACAATTAATGAGCCAATATTAATACAATAATATTAACCAGAGTCTGTACTTTATTCAGATTTCCTTGGCTTTTGCCTAGTGTCCTTAATTCCATTTCAGGCTTCCATCCAGGACACCACATTACATTTAGTTATCAAGCCCCCTTAGGCTCCTCTGGGCTGTGGTAGTTTCTCAGGCTTTTCTTGTTTTTGATAACCTTGACAGTTTCTTTTTTAAATGTATTTATTTAATTTATTTATTTTTGGCTGTGTTGGGTGTTTGTTGCTACGTGCGGGCTTTCTCTAGTTGCGGAGAGCGGGGGTTACTCTTCGTTGCAGCGCGCCGGCCTCTCATTGCAGTGGCCTCTCTCATTGTGGAGCACGGGCTGTAGGCGCGTGGGCCTCCGTAGTTGCAGCATATGGACTCAGTATTTGTGGTTCACGGGCTTAGTTGCTCCCTGGCATGTGGGATCTTCCCAGGCCAGGGCTCGAACCCGTGTCCCCTGCATTGGCAGGCGGACTCTCAACCACTGCGCCACCAGGGAAGCCCCAACCTTGACGGTTTTGAGGAGCAGTGATCAAGTGTTTTGTAGCATACCTCACTAATGTAAACTGTCCAATGCTTTTCTCACGGTAAGACTGGGATTATGGTTTATTGGGAGGACAACCAGATAAAGTGCCTTTTTAATAACATCTTATCAAGGGTACATGCTATCAATGTGATTTGCCTGTTGATGTTGACCTTGATAACCTGGCTGAGGTCGTGTCTCAGATTTCTCCACTGTAAAGTTACTCCTCCACCCCTTCCACACTACACTTGTTGGAAGGAAGTCACTATGTGAAGCACAAACCCAAAAAGTGGAGAGTTATGATCCACCTCCTTGAGGACAGAGTATGTACATAAAGTATTTGGAATTCTTCCACACAGATTTGTCTATTTTCCCCTAAACATTAATTTATTCAATTATTGATATTTATTTATATCAGTATAGACTCATGGATATCTATTTTATCCTTTGGGTTATAATCCAATACTACTTTATTTTGTTGTTTGAATTGTTCCAGCTTTGGCCATTGGGAGCTTTTGCTTTTGGCACCTGTGCTCCTTTGACATACTCCTTTTGGGGTGTGTGAGTTTGTGTGTGTGTGTGTATCTGTGTGTATCTGTGTTTAGCATGCATGTTTGTGTGTGTGTTTAATACTTCCTGACTTTTTGGTACCACAAGATGCTCCAGGCTCATTTTGTGTATTTCCTGCCCCAGTCCTAGAATCAGTCATTTCTCTGAGGAGCCCTGATTCCTTTTATTGGAGAGTAGTAATAGAAACCAAGATCTGGGCTCTAGATGTGCTGTTGCTAATGGGCTATTATTTGATTAGGCTCTCTTAACTGAGAGAACAAAGAAATGTATATGTATACTAACCCATGTATATACACATATCAGTAAATACTTCTATATATAACTATCTATATCTATATTGAGCTGAGTGTATACTGATGTCTGCAACTATAATGCATTAACGCTGAGATTAGTTTAGCCTTCTCCTCTTGTTTATCTGTAAATTCATACTTCAATATTGAGAAATGTGGCTACCACCATCCACCATCTATTTATTTAATTGTTCCAATTTCAGTACACATGTATCAGAGTTGTGAACCCATCTCCCCAACATCACTATTTTTAAGTATAGTAGTTAATAGAGTCTCTGTTATATCTTGTTATTTGATGAGTTTAAATACCCATTCGTTTCTATATCACAAATTTGGTTTTTAAAATATTCTAATGACTACATTTAAAACATAGTAACTAGTTTCTTTTGAGATTCTATGTATTATATTTTATGAATTTAAAAGTGTTATTTTAAGACTATTTAAATGGGCTACTCCATATTGTCAAAGGGATTCACAGTAAAAAGAAGGTTAGGACCCCAACCTCACAAAGATTATTGTCAGTTTATAATGAGATGATGTGAAATTGTCTGGTGCAAATGTTGGGAGCTCATGCTTGATAAGTGTTAGCTTTGTCCACTTGGGCAGGCTTCTTTCTCCTTTAAAGTTCTAAACACCTTGGAAGAGAGAACATGCTAAACCTTATGGTTAATAATTTATAATGTAGTGGAAGGATTTGCTAGGCATCAGTGTTGGAGGTAAAGGTCCATATAAGGTTGACGGAGGATGAGTGATTCCACTGCAGAAGTTTGTACTTGATATAAATTAATATAAGTGCAAGCAATGTATTTTAAGTTCATTCTAGAGGAGTAGTGCAGAATAGCTTCATAGAGGAGAAGACCTGAGCTATCTTGGGAGATGTTTAAACAGATGAGGAGTGGAGCCGGAGTTGAGAAGGCAAAGGCAGTGTAGCCTTAGAATGCAAATGTTCACAGACATGATCTTGTGGTTTATTCACCATCCTTACCAACCTAATAAGGACACCTGCTGGTAGCTGCATCATCATCATCATCACCATCAACATCATCACCATCATGTTAATAAAGAATGGATATATTTGCCAGGTAGTCAAACAAGCTCTTTGCATGTAGCACCTAGATGTTTTCTACGATCCACCTTATGAGTTCAATCATTGTAATTATTCTCATTTTTCACATACAAAAATGAAGACTTAGAGAGATTAAGTAATTTGTTCAAATCTTGGTGTGTGCCCTCTCAACTCCATGCTCTTTACCTCTGTGCTTAACAGGCTAGGATGATTTGCCCATATTAAGGGCTCAAATATTGGTTGATAAGTATAATAATCTCATAAAAGGAAAAGTGAAGTAATCTACTTTGATGTTTATGGTGCAGTTTGGTGAATGCACTGAAGTGCCAATAGATGAATAATAAAAGTTAGAAACACACAAAAATAGAGAAGAAAAATTCATATGTGTATGTCTGCTGGGAACAAAAAATCCTCCTGAATATCTAACTTCTTAGTAAATATCAGGATATCACATACGCATCATTAGGCAGCATCAATGGAGGATCCTCTGTACCCTGCAAGAGGGCACTGTTATAGATGCACAGAAAGAAAATTCATATTTCCTGTACATTATAAATAAGGACATACTATGATCACTCTTTAAGAATGAAGTAATTTGAGTTTTTAAATTTTCCTTATCAATTGGTGTATATGAATCATGTTAGGTGAAGAATTATTGGTTGATTGGACATTTTATGTTTTAATTCTTTACAGAAAACAGTAAACAAATCCTTTTAGGCTTAAAATATCACATTCAGCAAATGAGTTATTATACTGAAGAAAGTGATGAATTCAGTAAAGTGTCTGGAATCTAAAATAAGAAGTAATTGAAGGAACTGGGAATAGATGACATGAAGCAAGACCAGGAGAGAAGTAGGTGGTCGCTCTAAACTATTTTAGGAGTTGTCCTATGAAAAAGGGTTTAGACTGTCCCACACTGAAGATTTTAGACCAAGTAGACAGGTTTAGGTTGATAAAAGGATGAATATTTTGACAAGTAGAACCTTTCAACTATAAAATGGACCGACTGCATTTTAAACTCAAGAACTCCCTGTTACTGAAGTGCTTTAACAGAGGTTGAAGTTAAGCAGTTGGAAAAGTAAGAGCCTTTACAGTGAGAAAATTCTATGATTCTATGGTTTTCAACTCATAAATTTGTGTAGTTCATCCATTTTACTCATTGTATACACTTAAGTATATTGTTCCTTGAAATGGCCATTCAAAGTTGTTTCCTGTGCCACACACTATGAATGTTAGGGTTAGTCCTGTGTAAATCTTACCCCCATTGAATTAGTATTAACCCTAAGCAAGCAGCTTTCTTACATAAGGAAACAAAAAAAGAGGTTCAGAAATGTCCAAACTAAGTTTTTATAAAACTGTGTTATCAAATCTAATTTATCAAAAAACTTCAAACAGGGGCTTCCCTGGTGGCGCAGTGGTTGAGAGTCCACCTGCCGATGCAGGGGACACGGGTTCGTGACCTGGTCCGGGAAGATCCCACATGCCGTGGAGCGGCTGGGCCCGTGAGCCACGGCCGCTGAGCCTGCACCTCCAGAGCCTGTGCTCCACAACGGGAGAGGCCACAATGGTGAGAGGCCCATGTACCGCAAAAAAATAAAAATAAAAGGAAGATGCAGACCTGTATGCTTCAGGATTTTCTCACCAAAACCCCACACAATTTCTTTACTATTCCAGCCAAGTATGGCCTAGCCCTACCCTCATCCCTGTTTTTCTTGGTTTAGTAATAAAGAAAGAGATGGAAATAAAGAAGAGATATCAGGTAGAAAGATATAAAATAGTGGGGAAAATAATATAAGTGAAGTCAAGTACCACCATCATTTACTAGAAGTGAACTTTCAGCACCAGCATTAATATTTTTTCCTGTTATATCTGTAAATGATAATAACTAATATGTACATAACAATTTTCAATTTAAACAAATCTCATTTTTATAACTAACTACTTCGCAACAAGCAACATGCTAAGGCAACACCAATAGATGAAAAACGGTAGTCCCTGGCCCCAAGGAACGTTGTCCAGGAGAACACAGATATATGTAAACAACACAATCACAATACAGTGTAGCGAGTGCAACAATCAGGCATGCAGAAGTGCAAGGGTAGCAAAAAGGAGCATGTGATCACAACACTAAAAAGAAGACTGCACAAAAGACATAATATGTAAACTGAGGTTTGAAAAATGAAGTGGGTTTCCCAGGTGCCCCATAGGGAGAAAGGAATTCTTGGAGGAGGGAAAAGCATAAATGAAGACAGTGAATTGTTCATATAATCCAGAAGTGAAGTAGGCAATGGCAAGAGAAATGATTGGACACAGGCGTCATGAATACTTGCATGTCTGCATTTTAGCAAGTCCATTCTAAAGGAAACTTTGAGGATCAACTCGGGGGTGGGGGGCCGCAGGGGGCACAGAACTAGTCATTGCTGCCAGAAACACGGGAACCACTTTCTACCAACCCACCAAAATAACGACTTCAAAGGCAACATGGTATCACAGAAAAGGTTTGTTTTTTTGTTTGTTTGTTTTTAGTTCATTAGGTCTCACTTAAAATTCTGATTCCACAATGCACTTGCTTTGGGATCTTGAACAACACTCATAACCTCTGCAAGTTTCAGTGTAGTAAGTTTATGTGATTACCTTCATCTGTAATATCCCTGCGTTGCAATCTTAATGGAAACTCAAGTTCAGGTCAAAGACAAGTTTCTCTGTGACCTCTCCTCTGAATTGATTCAAAAGCTGTCTCTCCCGTCCTCATTTGGCTTCTCTTATGGAATCTCATAAAAACTTCTATGACCTCTTTTGTGTTTTTTTTTGTTGTTGTTGTCTGTTTGTTTGTTTTTTAATTTAAGTATAGTTGATTTACAATGTTGTGTTACTTTCAGGTGTACAGCACAGTGATTCCTTTTTCACATTCTTTTCCCTTATAAGTTATTACAAAATATTGAGTAGAGTTCCCTGTGCCAATAAGGAGATCCTTGTTGTATCTATTCTATGCCTTATTTGAATGACCGTAGCACTCGTTGTCTGTATCATTTTTATGTCTCTGGTTGCTTTGTGACTGAAAATGAAAAATTTCTATTTGTTCATTTCCTGGCCCTTCCTTAAAAATGTGTTCATTTATGTATTTCATATTTATTGACTACATCTTAGACACCGTGTTAACTGCTGGTTCTAGATGTTAGTAAAATATAGACCTTCCTGCTCAAAAGGTCACAGTATTTGTGGGAAAACAAAAAAATGAACTACCTATATCTCAAAGAGCTTTGTACTTCCCAAAGAGAACACACCTAGTAGGTACAATAAATACATGTATCATACATAAATGTATAAATAGTTAATGGGATTAAAAACTAGAGATAATTGCTTTTCGATTCTGAGGAAATGATGATTATATTTCACCAGGAGCTCAATACCACTCTGAGAATGAGGGCTTAACCCCCGTCCTGACTCACTGCATTGCTTTTCTGTATAAAAAATACACAAGTCTGTATATACGCTCTAGAAAAAGGCTTATCTGGCATGAATTTCAGAGAGCAAGAAGAAAACTTCAAGAAGTTCAGAGAAGCATCCAGCAGCTCAGATGATTGGCACTAATACAACTTGCTTGACAGGAAAATTGAGCTGTAAATCTCACAAAATTAGATGATCTTTGAAGAATTTCAAAACCTCCTGCTATTAATTGGAAATCCTAGAAGAACCGCTTCTTTTAAAGCATACTGATAATATGCTTTACAGCTTAATATTCAGAAGCCTATGTTTTGGCTAAGTGAGCTTCAGGAAAGAAGGAAACTTGTGGTTCCGTTCCATCTACTCTGCAAACTCTGGTCAAGACATCTACTTCTGTGCTCAGCCATCTTATCATCTGTAAAATGGAGGCAACTCTAAGAAAACATAGTTACAGAGATGTTGCACAGTTTCATGTGTCATTGTCTTCATTTGTTTCAGAAAACCAATAACATCTAAGCTACTACTGCAAAGAGTGCAATGTTACTTGGGGTCATCTGGTGCAGCTCTGTCAAAGTAAAGAAAAGGAAAGCGGCCTAGAATAACTATAATTTTCCCAAGAGGACACTATTATTTTATGGTAACTCTGGGACAAGAACCCTGATCTCTTTGATGCCATTCCATTGTTCTTTCGTTGGGTTCTGAACAACCCAGAGAAAGAAAGAGAAATAAAACTCCTATGTGCTGTGTCACTGGTACAGGTCGTGGCAAGATTGGAATTGGAGCACTACATATTAACAGGTATTTGGGGAATTCTTCAAACTAATTAAGATATATACCAGGTCCATAAAAAACAGTATGTTTTCTGAAGATGATTCTGTGGCATGAACAGAACTGGTAACTGAAGGTGTCTGTGTGCTGCAGTTCCAAACAGCATGGATGAATGGTTGTTTTCTGGCACCTTGAAGACTCCATCCCAACATACACATTAAAATAAAATTAACATTTCAACTGGGTCATAGTTAATTCTGCATGCTCTTGTAAGTCAGCAAAATATTCCATATATCATTTAAGTTGTCACTCCCTTTCTTTTTTTTTTTTTTTTTGCCGTACGCGGGCCTCTCACTGTTGTGTCCTCTCCCGTTGCGGAGCAGAGGCTCTGGACGCGCAGGCTCAGCGGCCATGGCTCACGGGCCCAGCCACTCTGCGGCATGTGGGATCTTCCCGGTCCGCAGCACGAACCTGTGTCCCCTGCATCGGCAGGCGGACTCTCAACCACTGCGCCACCAGGGAAGCCCCGTATCTGATTTTCGTATTAGGACTCTTCTAATTTTTTATATACATTGGAAAATAACTGATGTCTTTCTAAGGTGTATATCTTTGATTATGTTTTCTATTTTCATAAAGCTTCTTGTATTCTCTACTCAAAACAGGAGTAAATAATGGCTGCATATAACTAATCATAATCAGCCATTTTGTCCAGATTTTTAGATGTGTTGGTATAAAGCTACCATAGTATTCTTTTGTAATTAAAAAAAAATTCTCTCTGTTTTATAGCTAGTCCCATCTCTATCATATTTGCCAAATATTGCTTATTTTATTGGTGTTTGTAAAGAGCAAGCTTTTGGTTTTCTTTGTCACGTTTACTGCTTTTCTTCTCTATTTTTGACTTTTCTCTTGATTAATTTTGTCCTTCCACTCTTTGGGATTTACCTTGTTCTTTTTCTATGTCTACGGTCCATTTCCTGTAGCTTCAAGAGCCATTTTCCACAACTCAATGAGCTCTGCTGGCTGTGTCATGGCCACTTCATCATATGCCATTAAAACTTAATCTCATACACTGTGTGAAGACTCGGCGGTCTTATTTTGCTTTCAAAATTGTTCTATAGCCTTGGATCCTTCTTATTCTCCTAAATTAGCACTATCATCAGGGAAAATTCTAGTGGGCCTAGAATTCTAGGCTTGCCTTTCCTGCAGTTTCATAATCAAAGAAAAAACATTTCCACCCTTTTTTTGATGTTGATCGAAAATTTAGCAACACTTCTTTGCACTGTATTCAAATCCCAAAATATGAGCAAGCCTTCATGCACACAGGCTCACTGAAATGTCATAACTTTAAACTATGTATGACCTTGAACAATGACCTTTCCAAATACTCCACACTCTTTCTAGGTGTTCAGACTTTTTCATTCCTACAACATCTTTTACATAGGGTCGATTTGTGTCCTAAGTTCTTCCTCACGCCCACTTCTGAGTATATATCCAGAGGAAATATCATCATAATTTGAAGAGATATCTGTACTCCCATGTTTATTGTAGCATTATGCACAAGAGCCAAGGTATGGAAACCACCTAAGTGTCCATAGTAGATTAATGGATAAAGGAAATATGGTATATATATAGAATAGAATATTATTCAACCTTAAAAAAGAAGAAAATCCTATCATTTAAGTCAACATGGATAAAACTGGAGGCCACGATGCTAAGTGAAATAAGACAAAAACAAATAGTGCATGATGTCACTTATATGTGGACTCTAGAAAAATAATGAAATAAATCAACTCTTCCCTCCCTGGACATTTTCCTCAGCAGAATCTAGCAGCCTCTACTATGAGTATTATCTTTTTTCTTTTTATTGTTTGTACCAGATCACAACCCCAGGGAACCTATGTATTTACCGATGTATATCTACATTATAGTTTACCATTGTTCTTTTCCTTTGTAATTCATTCCTTCCACTTCTGGCCTCAGAACCTCATTTTTACTTTGGAGAAGTCCTTGTGATTCAGGTAGGCTGTGTGTCTCCTTCCTAGGCTGTGTGACTTGGGGCTGGCTAGACACAGTGTTTCACATATACTCTATATGTCTTAAGTACTTATTTCTCTGTTTTCCATCATTTTCCCTCCAAATTTTTGTGTAGTTATTTTTTAATTGACATTTGTATTCCTTTCTTTTGTTTGACTAAGGTACTGTTCAACCAATCTTCTGAGTGCTTAATTTCAACTTTTTTAATTCTAGAAGTTTCTTTTGGTTGCATTTCACAGATCATTTTTGCTTAAATTGTACATGTTGCCCTTCTTTTAATACATTAATCATAATTTTAAATAATAGTTTCATTGAGATATATTTTACTTTCCATATTATTTAAAGTGTACAATTTAATGTGTTATGCATCTACCACCACAATCAATTTTAGAACTTTCATCCACCCCCCAAAAGAAAAAGAATCTATTATAGGTCACTCACTCCCCCATTTCTCCAAACCCTAGGCAGCCACTAATATACTTTGTCTTTACAGATTTGTCTAGTCTGGACATTGCCTACAAATGGAATCATACAATTACTTAGCATGTTTTCAAGGTTCATCCATGTTGTAGCATGCATCAGTACTTGATGTCTTTTTATGGCTGAATAATAGTCCATGGTGTGGATATTACTATGTTTCATTTATCCATTCACAATAAATGGTCATTTGGTTATTTCCACTTTGGGGCTCTTATGAATAATGCTGCTGTGGTTGGATTTACGTGCAAGTTATGTATGCAGGTCTAGATTTGTTTTTTAAATTAACAGACTATTTCGGAGCAGTTTCTGGTTTACAGAAAAATTAAGCAGAAAGGACAGAGTTCTCATAACTCCTTAGCTCTCTACCCAGTTTCCCCTATTATTAACATCTTACATTAGCGTAAGATGTTTGTTATAGTTAATGAACCCATATTGATACATTATTACTAACTAATATCCATGGTTTACATTAGACTTCACTCTTTGTTTTGTACATTATATGATTTTTGACAAATGTGCAATAACCTGTATCCACCATTACAGAACCATACACAGGAAGTCTCTTTGCCTTTAAAATTCCGCACTTCACCCATCCTTTTCTCCCTCCCCGCAACCTCTGGCAACCATTGATCTTTTGACTGTCTCCACACTTTTGCCTTTTCCTAAATTTCATATAGCTGCAATCATATAATATGCATGTAGCCTTTGCAGATTGGCTTTTTTTCACATAGCAATATACATTTAAGCTTCTTCCATGTCTTTTCATGGCTTCATAGCATTTTCTCTTTATTGCTCAATGTTGTTCCTTTGTACCGATATACCATAGTTTGTTTATCCATTCACCTATTGAAAAACATCTTGGTTGATTTCAAGTTTTGGCAATTATGAAAGAAACTGTTATAAACATCCATGTGCAGGTTTTTATGTGGACATAACTTTTCAGTTCCTATGGGTAAATACCAAAGAGCATGATTACTAGATCACTGTATGGTAAAAGTATGTTTAGTTTTGTAAGAAACTGCCAAGTACCCTGCTAGCAGCAAATGAGAATTTCAGTTGTTCTGCATCATCAACAACTTTGGTATTTCATTATTTGGATTTTAGCTATTTGAATAGGTGTGTAGTGGTATCTCGTTATTCTAATTTAAAATTCCCTGATGACATGGAATGTGTAGCATCTTTTCATATGCTTATTTGCCATGTGTCTATTTTCTTTGTTTAATCATAGTTGTTTTGTTTTGTTTTTTAGCCAATGCCTACTAACTCTTGTCCTCCTGTGTCTATTTATATTGTCTTTTTTCTTTCTTTTTTTTTTTGAGCTTTTGATCATTTAGTCTTTTTCCTGGTATGTCCAATTATTTTTTATATTAAAATTGGGCTTAACTTATTTTAGGAAACTATAAAGATACCTCCATATTCTGGATGTTGTTATCGTTCTCTTGAAAAGATTTCCTTTTGCCCATGGCAGACAGTTACCATAGGGACTGGAAACCTTAGTCCATTCTCAGTTTGAGCTCATTCAAAGCCTTTTTTTCCGTCTGTGTGAAGGGTGCTCTATTTCTGTCTTGTCCTTCCTCTACGGGTGTTGCCGTTTGGGATTACCATGTGAACGTTTGGATTCTCCCTATTCCCAACTACCCTTGTATTTGTTAGGCTTTAAATGTAATGGTTCCCCCAGCCCTGTGAGACTAAGGATACGTGTAACTTGTCATTCCATTAGTTGTTGCTTTTAGCCTCAGCTCTTGCCGTTTGGCTTCTGTGGTTACAGTCTTTTGAACTCCTTGGCTTTTCAGCTCCTAGGCTATAACATTTGAATCAGCAAATGCCCCAAGGAGAAAAGCTGCACCAAATGTCAAGCTTGCATCTGTGTTTCCCTTCTCTCCAGAACTTGGCCCACATGTCTTGGTGTCTCTCTAACATTCGGATGCTGGCGAACACATGTTTTCTTACTGTATCCAGGTTTTCTAAAATTTCTTTAGACTTCACCTGATCTTATGTTATTATTGAAGTATCATCTCAATTAGCCCTAGGAAGAAAATTTACAATTTTATGTTTTTTTAAATTTTCTATATTACCTCAGTTTCTGTAGAGACCTTTTACCTGATTGTTCAGTCTAGTTCCTGTGTTACCAGTAAGATGGAGATAGGTGGAGTCTAAGAATATTGGGGGGAAAATCACTGATTAATGATATGGCTCGTTCTTTTTGTTTTTCCTCTCCTTATTTACTCTGGCAGCCTACATTTGCCCTTCTTGATTTGACCCAGTTGCCCAGATAACCAACCCACTCTGGCAAAGACATGACTTCACTCTCATAAATGTCTGCATGTTAGGATAAGTTAGATGATGAACACCATGCCAAAGTTCTTTCTGTGACCAGTCAGAATGGCCATCATCAAAAAATCTACAAACAATAAATGCTGGAGAGGGTGTGGAGAAAAGGGAACCCTCTTGCACTGTTGGTGGGAATGTACATTGATACAGCCACTATTGAGTACAGTATGGAGGTTCCCTAAAAAACTAAAAATAGAACTACCGTACGACCCAGCAATCCCACTACTGGGCATATACCCTAATAAAACCATAATTCGAAAAGAGACATGTACCACCATGTTCATTGTGGCAGTATTTACAATCGCCAGGACATGGAAACAACCTAAGTGTCCATCGACAGATGAATGATAAAGAAGATGTGGCACATATATACAGTAGAATATTACTCAGCCATAAAAAGAAATGAAATTGAGTTATTTGCAGTGAGGTGGATGGACCTAGAGACTGTCATACAGAATGAAGTAAGTCAGAAAGAGAAAAACAAATACCGTATGCTAACACAGATATATGGAATCTGAAAAAAAATTCTTCTGAAGAACCTAGGGGCAGGACAGGAATAAGGACGCAGACGTAGAGAATGGACTTGAGGACACGGGGAGGGGGAAGGGTAAGGTGGGATGAAGTGACAGAGTGGCTTGGACATATATACACTCCCAAATGTAAAACACACACTAGTGGGAGGCAGCCACATCGCACAGGGAAATCAGCTTGGTGCTTTGTGACCACCTAGAGGGGTGGGGTAGGGAGGGTGGGAGGGAGACACAAGAGGGAGGAGATATGGGGATATATGTACATGTATAGCTGATTTACTTTGTTATAAAGCAGAAACTAACACAGCATTGTAAAGCAATTCTACTCCAATAAAGATGTTAAAAAAACAAAAAGTTAGAGAGTAAAAAAATTCAAAAGAATTGGCCACACTCCTCCAATAGATTCTCTAACATTTAGCAGAACAGAGTTCACACTGAATCTGGTTTATGAGTAAAAGACAAGTCAACTTTAAAGTGGATCAGAGATGACAACATTTCTTTTCCATGTGGCTGCTTTGGAGCCATATTTCTGCTGACCACTCAAAACCTTCCTCTTGAGTATTCTGTGATATATTAGAACCAGGAATAAGGGGTGTTAGTGCTGGTAGGGTCAGACAGTGGTCTGCGATTTAATTCACATATCCTTTCTGCACCAGACTCTTTAAGATCATTGAGTTATCCTAAGAATTTTGAAGCTGTAGAATTCACGACAGTACATTACAACTTATGCCAATATTACTATTCTCCTGCTCTGACATTCTCCACTGATGGACAGATGAAGGAGAAGGAAGGGCAGTCAGCAGTAACTGAGAGTAAATGAAACTGGAATATTATAATTCAGTATCATTTGAGTGACTGAATTGGCTGGCCCAGTGTTCTCCAGTTAAGGGTGAGGGAAGATTAATCCTGCACATGACACCACTACTGTATTTATACAAGTCTACTGGGACAGTTGTTTGCCTTGATTTGTTTTCTTCATTCATTTCAGTCAGACAGTTGTGTTGACTGATTTTCCTTTTTGATGTATGAAATGACTGTTTGACTGAATTTACCATTTACTTTACACTAGTGCACTGGAAAAATGATACATTCGTCAAATTGGATTGGCAGGTATGAAAATGTTTACCCCAGAACTAGACAGAAATATAATATTGCCTTCTACAGAAATGTAAGTCATATGCCCTGGATTTTGGGGAAATGTTCCAACTTTAACTATTTTGCCAAATTTCAAAAATGTAGGGTAACTGATCCCATAGTAAAAATAAGAAGATCTGTGAAGTCCAGATAAAAATAGTTTTGTGTGACTCTGACAATCACATAACACAAAAGAAAAAAGTATTATGAGATAAATTTTAGTGATTTTCATACTTATTAAGAGGTGTTTCTATGTTAAACTTTTGAGTCTTATTCTAGAAGTTCTGTAGGAACAAACACTTCAAATATATTCATAGAAAACCCTCTTTATTTATAATTCCATTTTTCCAATATTTATAGTTACTATGACAGGCCATTTCTCCACATCCTATCCCATGATTCTCTGCTCCTATTGAACATTTGGAAATTGGTGGCATGAGCAGGAAAGTGAAGCAGTTTTTGAGATTACTGAATAATGCTGATTTTATAAAGACTGCTTTCTTCCATTGTTGACAAACTTATTATGGTACCGATGGTTGGATACTACTCTTAGAGATGAAAAAGGTCTTAAGGAATCTTCCATATTCCATTCACCAATCTGTGTTCTTGTTCAAAGCAAAATTAATTCCTTTCAAAATTAACATATTAGCTTAATAATAATTTTTAGTCTAAAATAATCTATCTGGGAGAATGGGAATTTTTGGTGGGAAAAAGCGACAGAAGATGGGACGAAAAGAGAATTCATAGAAAGACAAAACAGCATTTTTTAAATGGTGGGTATGAACTTCTGTTTCCAACTATATCAGTTTACCTTAGGAAAACACACTAGAAAGGCCAGATAAATCATAAGCAACATTGGACTGTGAGCGTTAGAAAGCTACTGAGGTAGCCATGACCTAGAAAAGTAAAATAGAGAAAGAAACTCACTGAAGTGAGAACAATATTCTGCACATGCTTTTCTAGCCCAGACATTTAGAAACTACTGATGAAGAGCAAAAGGCTGAGAAACCAAATGCGGCTCCTAAGAGGTAGAAAAGCCAGTAGATCTTAGGACAATGTCATAGGACTAAGGAAACCAGAATTGGAATTGAGAAATAACAAGGCAGCTAGAATTTTAAGGACCAAAATCACAGAGAGAGTAAAGATTCAGAGAACAGAGCTGGATTCAGCAACAGTGTTCCCTTGCAGTATTTTCCATGTATAATAGGTAGACAAGGCAAGATGCTAAGAAGTCAAACAAAAGCTAACTGAAGTCAAAACAAAGACTTAGTTGGTTCATAATGCTGAAGAGACAAAATTGGGGTTCAGAACCTATGAAAGATTTGTGGCCCAATGGTAAACTAATGATATGAATTAGGACATTGAAATCTCTACATATGTGTGTGTGTGTGTGTCTGTGTTTGTGTGTGTGTGTGTGTGTGTGTGTGTGTTAGGAAGGTTGAGGCAACATCTACATTGAACCTTATAAAGAAGGAAAATGAGTATGAAGTTGGTCCAGTGACTGAGGTGATCTTCCCCTCTGCTCCCTACCTAAGAATAGGAAATTCTCTCCTCAAGAAAATACAGTTGACCCTTGAACAATGTAGGGGTTAGAGACACTGACTCCCTGTGCAGTCAAAAATCCACATATAACTTTATGGTCGGCCCTTCTTATCTGTGGTTCTGAATCTGAGGATTCAACCAACCACACATCATGTAGTACTGTATTACTTATTGAAAAAAAATCCATGTATAAGTGCATCTGTGCAGTTCAAACCCAGGTTGTTCAAAGGGCAACTGTAATGTCATTCAGATTCTATACAACTTGTCATATCCCAAGTCTGGTATTCACTGAAGAGCCACCAAGACAACCAAGAAAAGGAGAATTAGAATAAAAAACAAAACAGAATCAGAATCATAGATGACCTAAACATTAAAGTTCATACATATTTCGGTAAATATTATCAAGTTCAAGAAAATAGATGACAAGGTGGAGAACTTAACTTGACGAGTAGAAACTACAAACTGATTGAAGTTGAACTGATAGAATTAAAAACTATACGAAATTTAAAACTCGGTACTGGATTGGACACAGGTAAAGAGAGGTAAGTGAACTGGAAGATAGAGTAGTAACAATATTAAGAGTAAAGCATGGGAAACGAAAAGAATAAAAAGTAGACAAAAGCGCATTTGAGACACATGGGCCACAGTAAATATTTTTTATCATATGTGTAAACCGGAGTCCAAAGAAAAAAGGAGAGAGAGATTGGGATGAAAACAATATTTCAGAAATATTAACAGCTGAGAGTTCTCTAAAACTAAAAAGAATATATGGAGCCATAAATTCAATAAGCACTAAAAAATGCAACAAGAACAAATCCAAAGAAAACCACACATGAGATCACCACAGTACAATTCATGAATAGCAATGAAAAGCATAACATCTTAAAAGCTGCCCGACGAAAAAGAGAGAGATTACTTTCAAAGGAACAATAGGATTAAGATTACAGCTTTCTTCTCAACGAAACTGACTGGATACTAGAAAATAATGGAATAATATTTTTAAGTGCTAAAGAAAAGAACTGCCCATTGGGAATTCTAGAGGCAGAGAAAATGTTGTTTGGAAGGAAAGATGAAATAAGGAAATTTGCAGACAAACAAAATTTAGAAAATATGTTCTTATCAGAACTGCCTGAATTAAATTATAAAGGGAGACCCGCAGGCTGAAGGAAGATTATCATAGACGAAAATAAGGACTTTATAAAGAATTATGTATAACAGAAGGAATAAATAAGTGGATAAACCTAAATAAAATCTAACAGCACAAAAAAGTAATAATAAAATATATCAAAAATTAAAATGCATTAAAAAAATGGAAGAGAAAAAGTAGTAAAAGATATTTAAGATCTAAGCATTGCTTGAGAAGCAGTAAAAGAGCTAATAAGTCATGGTACATGTGTAACTGCTACTTATGTACAAATAACAAGCTAATACAAGGGAAAATGGAATTTGAAGAAATCTAAAAGGAAGAAAGAAGAGCAAAAGGAACATAACAAGGTGGGACAGATAGTAAACGAGGAGTAAACGGTCTACAAGAAAATACCTTAACTGTAAATACTCAAATTAAAGGACAAGGATTATTCAAACAAAAAACGTAATTCTATGCCACCTACAAGAGACAAGAGTCAGATTGAAAATTAAAGGATTCAAAAATTATGTCCTAACAACAATAAGTAAAATTGAAGAAGATTTTTTAATATTAACATAAATTTGAAAGCAAAAAGTATCACTGGCGATAAGGCAGGATAATAAAACCCACTGTTACTTTACAAGGAATATATTATAAATCTAAACTTCAATGCAATAGATGAAGGGAAATTCCAAAAAACTAAGTAGAAATAGAAAAATCTAAATTACCTAGATCAGTAACATAGAACCACAACAACAAATCAGCAGGTTAGAGAAGATCTGAATACCATCATTAAAAACTTTGGCCTACATTTACATAAAACACTGCAACAACAATGATGGAATATATATATTATGCAGAAAATTTTAGGTGCACATGGCACATTTATAAAATTGACTATATTCCGGTTATAAAACAAGACTCCGAATAAGCAAGAAATTAAAAAATATATAACCAATATTTTGCCAAATAGTTGGATATTAAAAACATACTTCTGATCATTATGTAAGTCAAAGATAAAGTCGCAATGGGAATTAGAATTTTGTTAATTGAATGATAATGAAAATATGCCATAACAAAACCTGTGGGTTGCAAATAAAGCTGTGGCCACAGAGAAGTTTATGTATTCAAATTATATTTTCTAAATGTAAAAGGGAAAGGAATAAAGCAACTAGAAGATAACCTATCACCCTGAGGTAGGCAGCTCCTGAACTGTACCTGGTGGGGAAGGCAGGGCAGAACTTCAGGAGGCCAGCTGAGAGCACGGTGAACGCCACGTCAGGAGCAGTCTCCAAGAAAGAGCATTTAATGTACAAAGGGATGACTAAAATATATTTAAGAGCTAGCACCCTGACTCCTCTTAAGGATGACTTAACTTTGCTGGGGAAAAAATAAGAAGTGCTCGATGTAGAAGGTGAATAGCTTTATAATTCCCAGGAGAATCTTGGTACCAGGACCACACAATGAAGAACTTGGAGTCCCCGTGGCTAATCCAGCAGAGAGAAAAGGAGAAACAGAGATGCGAGAGAAAATAAAGGGAACTCTTGGTGGAATTTGGTGCTGCTGCAGGCCCAAGTCCAGGTATGTGCTCTCTAGCTCCCCATCTTAAATAAAAGCCACCATGTTCCTCAGTCTTTCAGGTACTTAGAATTTCTCTTTAGAACCTGAAAATGGGGTCAGGTTTCCTGTCTGCATTGCTACAGTCCAAAATAGAGGCAGGATGGTTGAAATAGTTCTCTATCTGGCAGAGGAGGCCTTGAAGCTGTGAGCCACTCACTGCAAACCAGCAGGACATGAAGGATTCTTGAGCAGACCTGAAGCTACTGGGAGGCCTTTCAGGTGTTAAATCCCATAGTAAATACTGTACCTTCATTGGCCCCTTCTCCCTCTCTGTCCAGTCTTCCTCCACACCCATGGGGGCCCAAAGGGGTTAAATGAGCACTCTTTGACTTGTACTTGGTGGTCCCAGAACTTGACTTGGGCTTGGAGACTTCCATGAAAAGTCTGCCTTCCACCTACTGGCTTGGGTTTCTTGGTCTCTCTGCTCCAGGCTAATCCCTTCAACCTGCTTTTTCCATTTCTGCCAATAAGCCCCCTCTCCAGACCTTCCTAATGCTCTTCTGGGGTGGGAGGAGACTTACTGAGGGCAATGTTTATTTCTAGAGGGAGAGGTGACCACATGACCTCACAGTGGTCATCCCCTTGATTACTCAGTTTCTGTCTAGATTAGTCGTGGGTGTCTGTGCACCCCAGCCTCACCCCCAGGAGTCTTTAGATCACTGTCCTTATCTCAGCCCTGAGCCTCTCTCTATCCTCCTTCCCTCTCTCTCCTTACCCATCTTTACCCACAGACTCGCAGACTTTCTGGACCTCTGAGGACGACAAGCACTTCACAGAACCTCTGCTACAGAACCAAACATACTGAAATGACTCTTTACAAAGCTATTGAAACAACAGAAAAAGAATACATGAGGATTGTTTCTCCTGAGGGTTCAATTACCTAGGGGGCCTTTAGCAAACTTTGATTGATAAATCTAACCTTTCCTTCCTTGGCAATAGTTGATCACACTGTGAGGAAAACAAGTTAGAGAAAGGAAAAATAATATTTGGATTTCAATGAAATAATAAAGATGCAGGGACTATCTTTGACTTTTGCAAGCTGAGAAGAGGTTTACATTTTGATTATTTGATGGCAGGAATCCCTTTTAAAACAGGGCCAGTATGCATGATGCATTTAAAAATCAACGTTTTCAAATAGAGCCATAACCCCCACAAGATTTCCTGATTTCTCTGGGGTCAGATAAACCATCACATTTCACAGTGGTGCCCTGTATAAGAAAGTGATAAACATAATCTGGAAGCACGGCAGTGGCTAAAAATATGGAGCTGGAAGGCATTCGTTGAAATGATTTTTTGCTTTTAATTCATTGCATAAAATGCTAATGTCCAAATTCAGGCAGGTAGATCTTACCAACCATCAAGAGCTTCAACCCTGCTAACAGCTAAGTGTGCACTTTTAAACCCTACTTTGACTGCTCCAGAAACTTACTAGGTTTCTTTAATGCCTCTGTTACTATTTCCTTTGTGTCATTTTGCTTTTCTTTAAAAACATAGCTGTGTGACCTTGGGGAAGTTATATTATTTCCTTGAGACTTGGTTGCCTTCTCTGTGAATATCTGGGTATAATTTTAGTATTGCTCAATAGAATTTTTGGTGATAATGAAAATATTCTATATCTGTACTATGCAAAGCAGTATTCAATAGCTACATGGAGCTAATAAACATCTTTGAAATATGGCAAATGCAACTGAGGAACTGAATTTTTAACCTTATTTTAAAATTTGTTTCCACATAAAGAATGCCACGTGGCTAGCATCTGTTGACAGATGCTAGACAGATCTACATAATATTTTAAGAACACTCTCCACTCAAAAACTCTACTATTCATTAAGTCAACCTAAATAATTTTGCCCTCTGACAAACAGAAAATAATTTATGCTTCCCTTGAAATTATCTGTCAAGACCTTTAGCAGTTAGGGGACATTATATTCTTAAAATTGACTTTGCTTTATGAAACTTTAATAATGTTGGAGTTCTCTGCCCTTGGTACCACCTTTGTGATGATGGGAAATACTGTGGATGATCAAGGACTATTTCAAGAGAACATGGAGAGAAACCGTCTGGATTTAATTTCATTATGAGGATGTCAAAATGTTAAATTACTTAAAATAAAACCCATATTGTTTTTATGCTAAGTTATAGTCTACATGTAGCTGGAAAAATGTTAAAAATATTTTTAAAGAACTACACATCTGGGCTTCCCTGGTGATGCAGTGGTTGAGAGTCTGCCTGCCGATGCAGGGGACACTGGTTCGTGCCCCGGTCCGGGAAGATCCCACATGCCGTGGAGTGGCTGGGCCCATGAGCCATGGATGCTGGGCCTGCGTGTCCGAGCCTGTGCTCCGCAACGGGAGAGACCACAACGGTGAGAGGCCTGCGTACCGCAAACAAACAAACAAAAAAATTAGAAGTATCTGAAATAAGCCTAAATTCAGAGTTAATCAGATTGGCCTGCTTTCTCAGGGGGACTGGAATTCACTGCTCTTTCCCCTCAACTCCCTGATGTCAGTGGCACTTTCCACAGATGAGGTGGCCTTCTCTGCCTACTGCAGAAGCTCAGTTCCCCCAGGCCCACTCCCTGTTTGAATCCCACCCTTGAGGCCAGGTGCCACCCTTCCCAGAACATTCGTGGTCTCATTTCAGTTTTTGACCTGCTCAGATTGAGTCCCTGTAGACTCTTTCTCAGCTTGAAACCTGATCTTCAACCCCTTTCCCTGACCTCGATGGTTACCTTCCTACTTTAGGTCTCAGGTGCTTTAGCTATAAAATGATATAGTTGCTCTTAATTCTAAAGTCTTCTTTCTAAAGCTCTACAATGTGGTGGCTCCTTGAAAATGTTTCTCTTTGCTGGTTTTAATTTTGTAGAGAATTAAAACCACAGCTACTCTAAAAGACAGTATGTTACATTGGATAAGGAAAGTGTGTTTTTGTAGTTAGATTAACAGGGATGGAAGACGACTTAGTATGTTTTAAGATACTCATGATCCATTCTAGTGAGAGTCAGGGGAAGAAGGGGAAGAGAGTTAATAAAATACCAAACCATTGTGACAAATTAAGTTAACCAAGATGTAGCTGATTAGTTACTACTTGAATAAGCCACACATATCCAATTCAAGTTTTCCTTTATTTTTCTAAGAAGGGATCCCAGTGAACTGAGTCCCATGTTCAGGAACTCCACGTTCAATGGCTTAGTCTTTAAAAACTGTTATGTTGCTGGAAGAAGAAATATTTCCCATCAAGTCCTAATTGATGTTTAGCTATCACGCACATTTGAAATAAATTTATTACTTTGCCTGATCTCAGTGTAATACATTCCAAAGGGGCAAAGAGCACACGAAAATTTATGGAGTCTCCATCTTCTACACTAAAGTGTGCAATAAATTACATAATATTGGGCCGTGAAATTCACAAGCCATAGAAACCACACCATTAGCAATGTATACAGTGGTAAACAGCAGGTAATGATAATCATATAAAACAAAATAGACTGTGTGTGTTGGCACTGCTGCCAATAAAGCAATCATTAAATGCATTCATAGGCATCTACGCTAGGTAAGCTCTTTGAGGGTAATTGCTATGAATTCTACATACCTGTCAGGATATTATATATAGTCCAGTTTCTACGGCCTTTATTCAGAGACGCTGAGAAACGGTTACTGTGGGTAAATTCAGACCTTTTCTCAATATAGAATTTGGTCAACATGCATTCTGAACAGCAAAATTTCACACTGCTTTCAATTTCCTACAGTAATTGCCACCTCAACAAATGCAGGATTAAGTATAATGGATTATAAGAAGTTAGAAAGGAAAGATGGAAGAAAAGAAGGAAGGTAGAAAAAAGTTGCGTATGGAGTACATCAACATTTACATAAAGAGTGGACCTAAAACTAACCTGAGGTTACCCTAAACTATTAGCGTATGATATAGAAGCATAAATGAAAAAAAAAAACCAGCAAGGAAAACTCAAAGATTCTTTTTTTGTTTACTTTACTGCATATACACGTCCGTCTTAAACAATCTATATGCTTATATCCAATAAGAGCATTGTTTTGCAAGGCTATTTGGGTTCTATCAGCAGGTAAAGGTCGGACAACTCAACTTTAGCAGAGTTAGCCTTCAGGTGAATAATTGCTTCTTTCAGGTTGTGAGCATTTCAATTTTCCAGAAATGTTTCCCCAAAAATGAAAACTAAAAGAGTCCTAGGACAGCGTCCTTTAGAAGTTTTATAGTATCAAGGTTTTTGGAGGAAGAGTATCCTTGTCGATTATCAACACAATGATTCCAAGCAGGTCAATTTATGCTGAGAATATTATATAACAGACCCCACTTCACCTCCATTATACTGACAATGATCTTCCTTACTTCAACCTTGTGCTTCTTAGTAAAGTTGAAAATACTGAGCCAAGAACAGACAGTGACAATGCCAGAGACTCAGATGTACCTATAGGTGCCTTCAGACAACATCAGTCACCCAGGCTAAAGTCCTGGTTTTAAAACATCCCAACATGAATGAATCTCAAAAACCATATGCTGAGCAAGTGAAGCCAGATCAAAAGGGCACCTACTGTATTATTCAACTTACATGAAATTCTAAACTGGGCAAAATTCATCTCTAAAGATAAAAATCAGATCCGTGGTTGCCTTGGGGTGGGAGATGGGGATACTTTTGCAAAAGCCTAGGAGGAAACTTTCTAGGGTTTTAGAATTGTTATCGATCTTATGGGGGTGGTAGTTATACAAATGTGTACATTAATTAAAAGTCATTGAACCGTTGACTAAACATGTCTGCATTTTATTGTGTGTAAATGATACCTTAATAAAGTTGATTACAAAATGAACCAAAAACAAAACAAAGAAGAAGAAAAACCTCTCAAGACCTCAAAGGAAATACACTGTTTTCTTCCAGGGTACCAGATTGGAAATGAGGCACTGGTCTGTTCTACCCTCAGATTATCCCGAGGATTATCTAGTCTATTTGAAAGCACTAGAGTCCCCTATCAGAAAAACTCACCCCATGTTTAATTACTTTGATTTCTTCTCTGCCTCTTCTCCCACACGGTGAAGTCATTTACGGAAGAAAAACCAGCTTTTTCCAACTTTGCATCATCACATATTCTTTCCAAAGCTACTATTTATGGAACAAAATTTGGCTACACTTTGTAAAAATCTAGTTTTTTGAGCCTTACAAATCTTAAAAGTTAACCTATTGCCTCCTTTGGAATTTGGAAAAAAAATTATTTTGAAAATGAATAGCTGAGATTTGACATTTTTGTGTTTTGTGATTTTCTCTTCCCCTAAGAGAGAAGTGAGTAGGAATGAGAAACACATACATAAAGAAAAAACAAATTATCTTGCTGCCTTTGCATGGTTATAATTTATAGGAAGCCCTTTTCAACAATAATCTATTATCAGAATCAATAAAAATAATCTCCATGAAGGCCAGGCCAGGATATTTGTCTCTTTTTCAGCAGATTGCAATACAAACCACATTCATGGATAGGCTTCTTCATGATCTTTGTAATACTGTAACAGCTGACCATTTCCTCATGCCTCTTCACCTTAACTTAAACCTGGTTTTTCATTAATGACCTCACATTTCCTTCTCTATCACTTGGTTGTCGGCCTCTTTTCCAACTCCAACTCCAACTCGCATTTCACTCTGGAACCAAAGGAAGACTCACACCTTCCTGCTTTTTAGTGGTACCACAAGGTCATTACCATATTGTGATCACCCTGAAGAACAGCCAGACAATTGTTATTGCAGAGCCATCTGACAGTTTGTAGCTCTAAAAATTAACTAAGGACCGCATTTGTCAAAAATACCCTAGTTTAAGATTTTGGTAATATAGCAACAGTAATTCCGAAGTCATTTATGACGATCAGTGTGGGAAGCACCCTCCTTCGGGAAGATCCTTTGCCATACAATACACTTTCCCTGTCAGGTAATAAGGAAGCACGGCCGTGGAAATTAAACTTTTGTGGAAAGAAATACTTGGCTTCGAGAAGGCTTGAAGTTCATACATTTTTCTTGAATTAGATTCCCCATTAATTACATTATCCACAGAGAGGTAATTATCAGAATTATGTAAGCAATTAAGGAGATGCTACTCCACATTCTTTCAGCTTGTTGACCTTTCTCACTTTATTTCATGTGGCTATCTGAAACATCAGTGATTTACATGTCTTTCTTTTTTTTTTAACAGATTTCTGCGTGTGTGTGTGTGTGTGTGTCCCCATGATGAAAACATCATTAAAATAAAATATCATGAATAGACTCTTAAGAAGCAGAGTCTACTTAAAGTCCTGGAAAATGTGAAAGCACTAATATTCATGGACAACTCTACACTCTGAACGCTACTCCAAATTTTATTGATCTCTATTTTGTCTAGGAGTTTTTCAAATTTTCTACCATGATCATTTGTTAGTTTTATAATTACATAATAAAGGCATTACATCATACAATCTTTTGTTATCCATTGCAGTTTTAAAACTATTCCTTTCCTTGTCCTCAGCAGACAAGCAAAGACTTTCAACGTAACAGTACTTTATAGTGAGAAGAACTATACTGAGCTATCTCTATCCTAAGACAATGCACTAGGAAAGCACTAGGAATTCTTAAGCACTAGGAATACAGAGACAATCAAGGGGCAAGTCCCTTGCCTTCGAGTATACATAATCATTATAGCAAATGCTTAAATAGCACTTAGTATATAATTCACCACAGCAGTCTTATTATACTCCTTTTAAATAGGTGAGCAGAGGAAGCCACAGGGAAGTCATAGGGTCAAGCCAGAATTTGAACCTAGGTAGACTAGTACACTGTCCACGGCTTTAACTACTATGATAATATATATATATATATATATATATATATATATATATATATATGTCATATATATATCTATATAACTCCAAGTATTCCGAAGTTACAAAGCACTTATCTACCAAAACTCAAAAAGGAGCACACAAAATTGCATAGAAAATAAACATGTAAAAGGTCATAAATAAACCACAATATAACCTGCTCCACATAATATACTGACTGCAGTGTCCTGGGCCTCTCCCATCCTTAGGTAGCTGGAAATTACAATAAAATAATACTTTTCACTTTTGGAAGCCACACTATCTCTCATATCAACCAACCAATTACTTCCTTATAGAGAATAGGAAATTAACCTGAATATCAGAAAAAAATATATATATATAGCATTACTGATGTAGAATCTTTATTTAAAGACAATAACTTCAATAGCAGAGGGAACTTTACCATTGCAGGCTTCAGATAACCTCTATATTTCTCAGATTTTATGCTAAATCATAAAATGCCATATTGTGTCTGAAGCTATTTTTTCAATAGTCCATTTTCTTAAATGGACTAGCAAAGCAGTAAATACTGAGGAAAATTTTGGCTCCCCAATCCTAAAGCCATTCTGATTATGCCTGGGTCATCATGGGGACATCATCGGAACTACCAGAGGACTGGCAGAAATACCAGTGGTCTAGCCAGCTTATAAATTAGAAATTATACAGAATCCAATTTTATTTTTTTGTTAAGTAATTCCTATGAGGTTTTTGGGATGTGAATGTAAAGTCCTTTGATGTGTAATCTTTATCCATTAGATAGGGAACAATGCCAATCCCCATCATAAATACGTTCCCAATCTGACACTGAAAATCCACTGTAGGGCATAGGACCTGCAAATAGGATATGAATCACACACATTCATCCACTCATTCAGACAATCCACAAATATTCATTTTTAAGTCTACTATATGCCAATAATGTACCGGGCTCTAAGATGCTACACCATGCTAAATGCTGAAACAGACATACTCAGTTCTGGCCCTCCTGGAACTTATGACCTACAGAAGTGCCTTCATTGTAAATGGTCAGGACTCAGCCAATGCTATTATCATCAGCAGGTGACCAAATGATAGAGCTTGCTTTCTAAACAAGCTCCACACTCTTTGCTTTCAACATTTTTGCTTTCCTTCAAGCCACATAATCCAGTGGTCAGTTTCTCCCAGTTAGTGAGGTTTGGGGAAAATGTACCCAGTGAACAATTCCTTGTGGCCTCACTCTTTCCTCACACTCTCCTCTGTGCTCTTGAGCTAAAGAGACCTGGATTCAAGTCACTTGCTCTAACCTTATTATTTTAAAATAGGGCTGCTCCTGCTTTGAGGATTTCCACGGGATCAACACAGTAGCAAAGCAGCACTGAATCAGAAGCAGGTAAATTTCAAAATGACAGCTCTAAAAATATCCACTCTCCTTTTGTTCTCCTCCTATCCCTTTGCTCTGAACACCTCTGCTCTGAGGCTTTGCCTTTACCCTTCTCTGATTACTGCTCCAAAAGGGTTTCCAAGAACCGGGAGTATTTATGGTTTCACTTGCTCCCAAGTCCTTGGTGGAAAAGGATGCTTGCTTTCTGATTCTTACTAATTCCACACTCACATTGTTAACACAAAAATCATCATTTAAAAAAAAATTTCCTCAGCTTCATATTTCATCTGGGCCAACACTGAAAGAATATTTTCAAAGAAACAATATCCTCTCTCCTTTGCTCTTCTGAGTTTCACGTTTTTACCTCCAGTCTCATTTTCAACCCTTATTACGGGATGCATCACCAAAATAGAAGAAAGTTCTTTCTGCTTTCCCTGTACCAGCCAATTATTCTACTTTGTTCTGTCTCTAACGAACAGAATGCGAAATCAACACAAAGCCTGATTATGTGACCTCTTCCAAGGGAAAGGTCTGAGAGTTGTCTATTTACTAATGAAGCTCAGTGTGTATTAAGGGTTGACTGAAGCAATCATCAGGAATTTTCATCCCTTAAATTAGTGTTTTCCACCAGATGCACATCGTTCATTTCAGATAATATAACTTTTAAGTTCAGGATACAACTGGACAAAAGAAAAGAAAAAAAAGTAACCAACACAACATTTGCAGTAATAACACAGTAACAGCTATCATCCTTCCCTGAGGAATTCAGCCTACTTTATGGACACAATTTAGTACAAACTCATAAGAAAGCTAACAAAGCCCAAAACCACTTCACAATAGCGTAGAGAGGTAAAGGTCAAAACTTATTACTGCCAGGCCCAGCAGACAATGGCACCTACTGAAAAGAGCACAGGACAGGAAAACCTGGAAGCCTGTGTTCCAGCTTCGGTTATTCCTGTAAGCATTGGTATGATCTGAGTGAACTCAGCCTGCCCTGCTTTTTCCGTTTATAAAAACCTACATCATCCTCTCATTAGAATGAAATGCCGCATCTGAAAAGTTGCAGATCTCTTTAGGAAAGAAACAAAACTCATGTTTCTAACCAAAATGGAATAATTCAGTCAATGGAGACATAATAAAAAGCTGCCATAAAGCAACTGTTTACTTGAAATCTATCTTTTGTGGTGTATTTATATGGGTAAGGAGTGTAAGGATATCATAAGTAGAGTTACCAATTCTTCCAGAAATCAAGGTCATTGAGTTCAGATTCCAACTTTGACCTTGACCCAGGCTTACAGAGATGTAACATGTCCCAATACCTCATATCCACCATACATGGGAGAAACAAGGTATGCAGACAGATCTTCTTCTAAGTATCCCATATGTAGTGGTTTTAATACAGGGTCTCAGATTCGTTGCCATTCTTCACATCCAGATGTGGGCATTTTCCCTTGAATTTGGGCAGGCTTTCCATGGCTTCAAACAGTAGAGCAGGGGTCAGTAAATTATGGCTGGTGGGCCAAATCTAGGCCTCTACCGGCTTTTATAAATGAAGCTTTATTGGAACACAGCCATGTTCCTTAGTATATGTATTGTTTGTGTCTGTTTTCACATCACAGCAGCGGAGCTAAGTAGTTGCAAAAGAGACTGTATGGCGTGTAAAGCCTAAAATATTGACCGTCTGACACTTTATGGAAAAAGGTCTCCAACGCCTGCAATAGTATAAAGTGATACTATGTAACATCTAAGACTAGGTCATAAAAGGTCATGCAGCTTTTGCATGATTCTCCTGGAATGCTTCAACCCTGAACGCTCATTCTTGGGATACTCTATCTTGAATCCTAACTACCACGTTATGAGAAGTCCAAGCCACATGGGCAGCCATCTATAGGCACTCCAGGCAACAGTCTTTGTTGGGCACAGTGTTCAAGTCATCCCATCTCAAGGGCCAGACATGTGAATTAAAATTATCTAGATGATTGCAGCCCCAGCCATTTGAATCCTCATGAGCTGAGGTTTCAGACATCAGTCACAGAGTAGAGACAAGCCATCTCCTCTGCGTACTGTTTGAATCGCTGACCCACAGAATCTGGGCACATATTACAATTTTTGTTTATTTCACCACTAAGTTTGGACTTCTTTATTATGTAGCAATAGATAACTACAGCACTGTGTCTGTACACAGGAGATCTACATTTCACAGAGCACATACTTTTAGATGTGAATGTTGACTGCTCAATTTCTAAGAAGAACGTATACACACATATAGGTACAAAATAGTTATGTATATGTAAATATTAGACCTATATAAACTAATCTATATTATCCATAAAATGAGGGGCCCTTGATAATGGCTAACATTTCTTTTCAGTATTTATTGTGTTCCAAGAACTGATAAATTCTTGCATTGTATGAATTTTTTTAACCCTCATAGCAACTCGCTGAGAGAAGTAATGTTATCTCTATATTATAGATGAGAAAACTGAGGCAAAAACAGATAACATGCTCAAGAGTACTCAACAAGTAAATTTTAGAGTCAAGATTGGAACCCAAGTTCTCAAGGTTTAGATCCCTTACTCTTAGTCACCAAGCTATATACTGAGTAAGGAGATGAAAGCTGAAGCCATTACCTCATGCTCAAGAAGGTAGACAGAAACTTAGCAGGCATGGTTGAAAGAAAACAGGACTTGGAGTCGTAAGTCCAGAGCCTGAGTTATGAAATGAATTCTCCTCTCATCTAGATATAGGTTTGTTTTTAGAAAATGAAAAAGATCACTGCATATTTTGATGGTTAATTTCTGTACTTAATGATTACAAAAGAATGGAATTTTACCAGGGAGCTATTTTGCAATGACATAACTTATTGATTCAAATTCAAACCTTTATTATAAATTCTTGATTCAAAAGCAAATCTTTATTAAGTCTCCGTTGCATCAGAAGTCTTTCCCATTCTTCATTTCTTTTAAAACCCTTTCCTGTCTACTCTTGGCCAAAGCTTGAAGCCTAATTTAACATTGGAAATAAAATAATGAAATAGTCATAACACAGCAATTCCAATGCCTACTGAAATGGAAGCTCTAAATAATTTTCCAGATAATTTAGGAAATCAAAAATATTTACATCATAGATGCAAAGAGAGAAGTTACTTGTGTAATAAAATAAATGGTGAGACAAAAAGTTTCTGGTCAAGTAGATTTGTTTAAATATGAACACTAATTTGAGCTCTATCCCGGTGCTAAAACCCAGTGACAGGTTGCATACAGTTTCTAAAGGGATAGTTCAGTGCATTGGGTCAAATTCATGACATAAAATGTGGTATTATTAGTAGTACTAGAAGACAGAGTGTGACTGTCTTCTTTGGGACATAGATAAAGACCCCAAGTTAGACAATATCAAGCACAAGTTATGTAGAATAAGATATTATCTCAGTCTTTGGAACATGTCATCCAGGATTGAACAAGAGGCAGATTTATTATGAAGTACATGAAGCCAGAGACAGTAAGCAATGAGTGGTAGTTGGTTAAAATAGACAGGTTTTAGAAGTAGAGGCAGGGATGTAGAAAACAAACTTAGGGTTACCAGGGGATTGTGGTGGGGAGGCTAAATTGGGAGATTGGGGCTGAAATATACACACTGCTATACATAAAATAGATAACTAATAAGAACCTGCTCTTCTTATTAGCACAGGGAACTCCACTCAATACTCTGTAATGGGCTATTTGGAAATGACTCTAAAAAAACCTAAAAGTGGATATATGTATATGTATAACGGATTCACTTTGCTGTACACGTGAAATTAACACAACACTGTAAATCAACTATATTCCAATAAAAATTTTTTTTAAAATAGGTTTTAAGAACCATAGTCAGGGAGCAGTGTGGATTGGAAAGACCTGGCAAGAAATGTTTCTGCATCCTCAGACAATGCTCCCCAAGCTGGCTATTGCAAGGGTGAGCATTTAAGAGATCTTTGACCTAAGGAGGACAGAAGATTAACAATCAACCCCAATGTGCATGAATTATTCTCCTCTGTGTTATCAGAAATCAGATGGCATCCTAGAGCAAGGGTCAGCAGATCTTTTCTGTAAAGGGTCAGATAGTAAATATTTTGGATTTTGTGTACCATACCTCTCCGTTGCAACTGCCTATCTGCTGCTGTAGCACAGAAACAGCCATGCACCATACATTAAAGAATGGGTGTGGCTGTGTTCAAGCAAAATGTTATGTACAAAACCAGGAGTCAAGCGAGATCTGATCAGTGGGCCAGAGTTTGAGGACCCCAGTTCTGGGTCAGTGTTCACAGCTGAATGAGTCATGAGGCCTTAAGTTCCAGTTCTCATTGTACTAATTTCTACCTGGGTGAACTTGGGTTCATCCTTTTATTTATATGGGCCACTATATTAGTCAAGCTTCTCCAGAAAAACAGAACCAACAGCATGTGTATACAATGTGCCCATATATATTGATAGATATAGATCTAGATATCAATAATGATACCTAGATCTATATCCATATCTATATAAAGATAGAGAAAGAGAGAGAGAGATTTTAAACAATTGGTTCACACAATAATAGAGGCTTGGTCAATTCAAAATCTGCAGGTTAGGCTGTCTAGAGACTCTAGGAAGAGTTGCAGTTCAATTTCTGTAGGTCTTCTGGCAGAATTCCTTTTTGCGACAGGGAGGTCAGTCTTTGTTTTATTAAGAGCTTCAACTGATTGGATGAGGCGCACCCATACTATGGAGGATAATCTGCTTTACTCGAAGTCCAACACCAATTTAAATATGAATTTCATCCAAAACACCATCACGGAGACTACCCTGGTGGCGCAGTGGTTAAGAATCCGCTTGCAAATGCAGGGGACACAGGTTTGAGCCCTGGTCTGGGAAGATCCCATGTGCCGTGGAGCAAATAAGCCCGTGCACCACAGCTACTGAGCCCGTGTACCTAGAGCCCATGCTCTGCAACAAGAGAAGCCACCACAATGAGAAGCCTGCACACCACAACAAAGAGTAGCCCTTGCTTGCTGCAAATAGAGAAAGACCACGTGTGACAACGAAGACCCAACGCAGCCAAAAATATAAATAAATAAATAAATAAAAATTGTAAAAAACACGAAAACACCATCACAGAAATATCCAGAATAATATCTGACCAAATAACTGGGCATGGTGGCCCAGACAAATTGACATAGAAAATTAACCACCTAAGCCATAGTTTTGTCATCTTTTACTGAGAAATTTGACTTATCTGAACTATTTTGATAACTAGAAGATACCTTCTAGAGGTAACACCCTCAGGTTTTTACATGATAGGCAGCAGAGGGAAAGAGCCCATTTGTCCAGTCCGATGACACCTAAAGGATAAAATTCTGTCTTCTCTTTCCAACCCACAAGGATGAATGCCAAAAATACATCACTTATATCTGCTTTAGCTAACATAGGATAGGTCTGGAACAGACCTATGCTCCCAGTAAGCCTCATGAAATGCTATTTCATTAAGGGGAGACTTTACTTGCTAAGATTAGAAGCAAAAGAGGGTGGTGGATGAAACACTGCCCAAGGATATAAGTTCATGCAAGGAAGCAGGAGAGAGAATGGGTATCCGAAGATGTGCGCTCTAAGCCAACACTAATTCCAAAGCATCAGGTTATAATTCAGGGAGCACAACTGCTGGGGGTTTTTTCCCCCTCTTTTTTTCCCCCAAAGAGGGACAAATCAAGCATACTGACAAAGGAAGAGCATTAGTCACCACAGATAAATTCCTTTTTAGAGGTGATCTCACAAATAATTTGGCTCAGTGTAGACTATGATTTGGTTCCAAAAACCATAAGCTAGAGCATTTCATTCCAGGTCCCTCCTCAAATATCCATGATAGGTAGAAATTTGGCATCGGTAGTTCTTGAAATCTCCCCAGGTGATTATAATATGCAACCAGGGCTGAGAATCTGGAGATGTAGAGAGAATTTAAATTGAACTTTAGTTAAACAGTAAAACAAGCTCTGACTCTACTGGCTGGAGCTAGAAAAGGGATATGCATTTACTGGGATGAGAAGATAAAGAAAACCAGGGAGTAAATCAAATGCTTTACACCTGTGCTTAGCTAATTGTTACTCAGATAATTCAGACAATCTTACAGCACCTGAACCCTGAAATTCCTTAGTTCTGTTTAAAAAAAAAGTAACTCTTCAAGTAACCGAACTCTGAGAATCATGTAAATCATAAAGAAAAAGAAGAAATCTCATTTTTTGAATTAGTTGATTTCATATATACTGTTTCACTTTCATGATATTAACTAGTTAGCTTTCTTTCCATTTTATGTTTGAGGAAAGTAAGGCTTTAAAAATCTTAGTAATTTTCTCAAGGTCACTTGTTAAGGGTGTGGTAGGCAGCATAATGGCTCCTAAAAATGCCCTCACCCTAATCCCTAGAACCTATTAATATGTTACCTTACATGGTGAAGAGGACTTTGCAGATATGACTGAAGTTACAGACCTTGAGAAAGATTATCCTGGATTACCTCATGGAACAAATCTAATTGCATGAGTCCTTAAAAGTAGAAAACCATTCCCAACTGTAGAAAGAGAAAGAGAGAGATGTCTTAATAGAAGCAGAATCAGAGAGATTCAACATTTTGGGTTTTGTAGGTGGAGAAAGGGGACTCTGAGTCAAGGACTACAAGTGACCGCTGGAAGCGGATAAAGTCCAGGGAACAGAAACACCCCTAAGAGCCTCCAGAAAAGAATGTAGCTCTGCCAACACTTTTTTTTCTTTTTTAACCATCTATATTGGAGTATAACTGATTTACAATGGTGTGTTAGTTTCTGCTTCATAACAAAGTGAATCAGCTATACGTATACATATATCCCCATATCTCCTCCCTCTTGCATCTCCCTACCACCCTCCATTCCCGATCGCACCCTTGTAGGTGGACACAAAGCACAGAGCTGATCTCCCTGTGCTTTGCGGCTGCTTCCCACTAGCTATCTATTTTACATTTGGTAGTGTATATAAGTCCATGCCACTCTCTCACTTCATCCCAGATTACCCTTCCCCCTTCCTGTATCCACAAGTCCACTCTCTACGGCTGCGTCTTTATTCCTGCCCTGCCCCCTAGGTTCTTCATAACCATTTTTTCTTTTTTTTAGATTCCATATATATGTGTTAGCATACGGTATTTGTTTTTCTCTTTCTGACTTACTTCACTCTGTAGGACAGTCTCTAGGTCAATCCACCTCACTACAAATAACTCAATTTCATTTCTTTTTATGGCTAAGTAATATTCCATTGTATATATGTGCCACATCTTTATCCATTCATCTGTCGATCCTGCCAACACTTTTACTTTACTCAATTGAGACCAATGTCAGACTTGTAAGGTAATCAATTTACATTGTTTTGAGTCACTATATTTGTGGTAATTTGTATGAAAGCAATAAAAAACTATTACAGGGGTCCTACAGGAGCCAGGCTATATATTTATACTTAAGTATTTCTGAAATGAATTTAACCTTGTGATTGACAGCAGCAGCAGCTTCCAAGGGATCCCACCACACACCTGAGGCAAAAGCAGCCTAATACAAAGCAGTGACAGCAGCAGGTCACTGCCCCACACTTGGAGTAGAGGGGGACTTGATCTACTGTAGCAGCAGCATAGCCTGAATGGGAACCCATCCTCCTGTGGCACTAGTCCCATCAACATTAGTCTAATCTGCTAGCACCTGCTGCGCCAACAGGCCCAACATATACAAACCCTCCAACTCAGCAGCATTAAGTGAGCCAGACTCAGTGTTTCCTGAAACTCATATCCAATGGCACTGGAAAGCCCAGATATCACCTAATGTTATGAAAACATAAAAAAAAAACAATAACAGAAGACTGGGAACTTCAGAAAGAAAAGGGGAACAATGGAATGGGTGAAAACAAATGGGGTAAATATAAGAGACTATCATTAGCCTCATGAGTTTCTTAAATACTATCTGATGGTCAAAGCAAATATTATGACACCATCTGATGTGGTTCTCAATGTAGAGAAAGGAAATACTACAGAAAATCATACTTTAAAACTGGGGAATATTAAGAGACTAAATGGAAGTAAAATTTTGAAACTTCACTTGAAGTAATAAAACACTGATTCCAGTAGGCTATGGTAAGTTACATATGTATACTGTGATGCCAAAAGTAACCACTAAGAAAACTATACAAACAGTATACACAAATGATTATAAATAAATTAAATTAAAATGGACTTATTAAAAAATGTTTAAGTAACCCACCAGGCAAAATAAGAGAAACACAGGATTGAGAAACTAAGGTAAAAGACAAAACAAAAAATAAAATGGTAGACCTAATCTTTAACATAGCAATAATTACATTAACTGTAAATGATCTAAATAACCAAGTCAAAGACAGAGATTGGAAGAGTAGATTAAAAATTCACAAGCATGATCCAACTATATACTGTCTATAAGAAGTTTACTTTAAACATCATGATATAGGGAGTTCAAAGTAAAAGGAAGATAATGATATATCATGTGAACGTTAATCAGAAAAAGTAGGAATGGCTATATTAATATCAGATAAAGTAGACTTCAGAGCAAAGGAAATTATTAGGGGCAAACAGGGTCATTACATAAAGATAACAGGAATAATCCACCTAGATGACCCAATGATACAAAATGTGTGTGCACCAAACAACAGAACTTCAAAATACATGAAGCAAACACTGAAAAAAGTAGTAAAAGGAGAAAATTTTAAATCCACAATTATTATTTGAGACTTCAGCACAGCAATTTATAGAACTACCAGAGAGAAAAATCAGCAAGAATATGGAAGAAATGAAAACATCATCAATCAATAGGATATAACTGACATTTAAAGAACACACTCAGTAACAGCAGAATACATATTCAAGTGTCCATGGAATATTCACTCATATACTATATACTGGGCAATAAAGAGAACCTTAGCAGATTTAAATTGTAATGTGCCTAAGTGTTGGATGCTAAGACTCAGAGGTTTTCTTATTTCTTTCATTTATATATTCATAAAAAAGTTAGCAGATTTAAAAGAATTAAAATCATAGAGTATGTTCTCTAGCCATAATGGAATCAGACTAGAAATCAATAACAGAAAGACAACAGGAAAATCTTCAATCACGTGAAAACTAAACATCACAATTCCAAATAACTCATGGGTAAAAAAGACAGCATCAAGGAAATATTTTTAATGCATAGAATAAAAGGAAATGGAGATATAACAGATCAAAGTTTGCAGAATGAAGTGAAAGCAATGCTGAAAGAGAAGTCTATAGCACTAAATTGGGAAAGAAAGTGTTTCAAAGCAATAATCTAATTTTCTATATTACAACAGTAAAAAAGGAAGAGGAAAAAACACTAAACAAGCAGAAAGAAGGAAATAATAAAGATGAAATAGAAATCCATGAAACTGAAAACAGGAAAATAGGGGGGAAAATCAATGAAACAAAAGGCTGGTTCTTGGAAATAAACAATCTAATCAATAAAGATCTAGCAAGACTGATAAAGATAAAAAGATGGATGGCACAAATCACAGGTATCAGAAATGCAACCAGGGATACCATGGCATATCCTGCAGGTTAATGAGGAACAAGTTGTTATGAGCAAGTCTACACTATAAATTGAAAAATGTAGGTGAAATGGGCCAATGCTTCTACACTCAAAACTACCAAAACTCAGCCAAGATGAAATAGATAATCTCAGTTTTCCTGTAACCATTAGAAACACTGTTTTTTCATTTAAAAACTCCCAAAAGGAATATTCAGGCTTAGATGTTTCACTTTTACCCAAGACATAAAGAATTAACACCAATTTTACATGATTTGATAAGAAATAGAAGTAGAAGGAACAGTTCCTAATTAAATTTATGAAGCCAGTATTACCTTGATACCAAAACCGGACAGGGATACGATAGAAAGAAGAAAACTACAGACCAATATTTTTTATGAAATTGGCTGTAAAAATCCTCTGCCAAATATTAGCAAATTAAATCCAGAAATATATAAAAAGAATAATATACCATGACCAAGTGGCATTTATTCTAGTTATGCAAAGTTGGTTAAATATTTTAAAATCAAACAATGTTATCCACCATATCCAATAGATTAAAGGGAAAAGTCATGTGATCCTATCCAATAATGCAGAGAAAGCACTTGACAAAATCCAATCCCATTCATGATTTTAAAAAAAGAAGAAAAAAGAACTCCAAGCAAACTAGGAATAGAAAAGGAACATACTGAAACTCATAAAGATGATCTACAAACAACCTATACCGAGATTATATTTAACCGTGAAAGACTGAATGCTTTCTCTGTAAGATCAGAAACAAGGCACAGATATCTGCTCTCACCACTTTTATTAAATGTATTACTGGAGGTTCTAGTAAGAAAATAAAGCAAAAATAAATAAATACATACATTTAAAAGTTAAATTTTTAAAAAGTTCATTTAAAGGATAAAAGGACTATTCCTACTATGTTGAATAGGAAGGAATATATCCTACTGAATGTTGAAGAGTAATATATCCTATTATATTGCCTAAGGAAAAGTAAAACTGTCTGTGTCTGAAGAGGACATGATAATCTAAATGGAGAAAATACCAAGGAATCCACAAAAAGCTTGAGAAATAATATTAGTTTGTAAATGTTTTAGAGTACAAGATCAACACAATTTTATCACATTATATATTAATAACAAATGTGTAGAAGCTTAAATTAAAATATGTGATGCCATTTACAACTGACCTAAATAAATACTTAAATACAAGCCCAATAGGACATTTATAGGACCTCTATACTGAAAATTACAAAATGCTGATGAAGAAAAATTTTAAAGTCCCAAACAAATAGGGAGACATACCTTGTTCATGGATTAGGAAACACAACATAATAAAGATGTCAATTCTCCCCAAGTTAAGAGGCTTAACACAATTACTCTTAAAATGCCCTCAAGGTTTTTGCGGATATAGACAAGCTTTTTCTAAGATTTGTATGGTAAGAAGAGGCTGAAGAATAGCTAAAACAATTTGTAAAGGAAGATTAAAATGGGAGGAATTAATCCACCCAATTTCAAGACTTTGCAGTAATTTTGGAGGGTAGATACATAGATCAATGGAATGGAATAGAGAACCCAGAAATAGACTGACATAAATACATTTAACCTGTTTTTGACAGCAGTGCAAAAGCTATCAAGGAAGAATAGACATTTCAAAAAATGGTACTGAAACAGTTGGACATCCCTTGACAAAAACAAACAAAAAATGAACCTTAACCTAAACCTCCACACCTTACACAAAAATTAAATCAAAGTGGATCATAATCTTAAATGTAAAAGCAGGACATTTTTAGGAAAAAAAATAGAAAATCTTTGGCATCTAGAACTAGGTGAATAATTCTTAGACTTGACACCGAAAGTATGATCAATAAAAGCAAAAACTGATAAATTGTATCTCATCAAAATGAGTTAAAAATGCTTCATAGAAGATCCTTTTAAGTGGATGAAAACTCAGATTACACAGTGGGAAAACATATTTGAAAATCCCATATGAGACAGATGACTTGTATCTATAATATACAAAGAACTCTCCAAACAACTTAAAAAAATCCAACTAGAAAATAGGCAGAGGACAGGAACAGACATTTCATGGAAGAGAATATACACATGGCAAAGAAGCACATGAAAAGATGCTCAACATCATTAGCATTAGGGAAATGCAAATTAAGACCATAATGAGATATCAGAGAATAACTAAAATTATAGTGACAACATCAAATGCTGGCGAGTACGTAGAAAAGTTATATCACGTCACTGGTGGGAAAATAAAATGGTTTAGCCACTCTGAGAAACAGCTTGACAGTCTCTTTTAATCCTAAAAGTAGATTCACCCTACAACGCAGTACTTGTACTCTTGAGCATTTATCCAAAAGAAACAAAAACTTAATTAAGTTCCCACAGAAACTTACACATAAATGTTCATAGCAGTTTTATTTATCATAGCCAATAACTGGCAACTACCCAAATGTCTTTCAATGGATGAATGTTGAAACAAATTGTGATAAAATCTTATGATAGAATACTACGGAGCAACGAAAAGGAACAAATTATTAATATATGCAAACATTAAAATGAACTTCAAGGGAATGATGCTGAAGAAAAAATTTTTAAAAGCCAATCTCCGAAGATTAAGTAATTCATGATTATGTTTACGTATTATTCTTAAAATAACAAAACTGTGGAGATAGAGAACAGATTAGAAGTTGCCAAGGGTTAGAGATGGGGGTAGAAGGTACAGTGGGGAAACTTTGTGAGGTTTTTGTGGTCCCAGTACAAATAATACAGCACTCTTGGTTTTAATCCCTAAAGATTTTTAAAAACAATTCCTAATAAGAGTTGTCCAGATATTTAGCAATGGCAGCAGATTACAGGTATAGCTCCCCAACATGACAACTTCAAAAGAGATTGTACTAATTCAATGCATATGTTAATTTTAAAAAGGCCAGTCACAGTACTTAAATGGTATATATCTTAACGATATTATTCTAAGTATCTAGCTGTACCAGATGGACTAGCAGGATTTTCTGTACATTCAATCTTATTTAAGACAGTAAATCTTATAATAAGAGAGTTAAAAAAAGAAAAAGAAAAACAAACAAACCTCAACTACAGTTGGATATTCTCATAGGAAGATGAGGTGAAAATATGTAGCAGTGGTTCAAAAGCTTAAGCAGTGGCACCTAAATTTGGCTGCATATTAGAATCATCTGAAGCACTTTTTAAAAACCCTCACACTGACTGTTGGTCATCCTAGACCAATAAAATAACTTTAAATCTCCTCAGACGATGCCAGTGTCTAGCCAGAACTGAGAACCAGCAGACTAAGCAGAAGGGGATGTTTCTACAAAGATTTCTTAACAATAAGTCCTTTCACCCAATCAGATTTACCTTCCCACAAAGGGGTAAAGAAGGCTAGATGCTGACCATACTTGCTTAGCTTTAATTAGCACTTGTGACTCGCCCAAATCCTAGATCATGTTTCCCCTAAATTTCATGTTATTCCCTAAGTTTTTCAAATCCAGGGCTAAGGGGTTTGCCAGGATGAGGTTTTAAGTGTTCACACAGGGGAAGTCCCTGGCAAACCAGGACAGCGGTCACTACATTGAATTGTAAAGCATCCTAAATAACCCTGCCACTGCTCCCAGATACTAGTCTGTGCCAACCAGTGGAGAAAAGGCATTCTCCATTACTACCACGGCAAATGCTGCTGTACTTGCCTTGGCTACTCCCTATCTTTTCCAGGCATCACTCCCCTTCACCTGCTGGTGGACACTTTGGCCAGCTGACAATGCAGATATTTTCAAACTTTAAGGTGAATAAAAATCATATGGAGGGCCTGTTATAACAGAGATCACTGAGCCCCACTAGAGTTGCTGATTCCATAGGGCTGGGATAGGGCCCTAAAACTTGAATATCTGACACATTATCAGGGGACGCTGGTAAAGCTGGTCAAGTTGTTACTGAATGCAGGTTCATGTGTCTGAAGCACAGTGAGGCCAAACAAACCTAAAGGTTGGAGTCTGGAGAAGAGAAAGGTTTATTGCAGGATCGAGCAAGGAGAGGGGTGGTCCGTGTTCCAAAACCCCTGAAATCTCCAAAGGATTTCAGCAAAGCATTTTTAAAGGCCAGGTGAGGGAGGGACATCCCAGGGCATGTGATCAGCTCGTGCACAATCCTCTGATTGGCTGATGTTGAGGCCACAAGGCAGGTAACATTATCCATCCTTAGGTGCCAGGAGGTCTGAGGGCTACGTGCTCATGATCATCAAGGAGTTCATTTCTTCCATTGGGTGGTGGTTTTTAGCATCTGAAAACTCAAGAAATATGCCTGAGATACTATTATCTGAGTACTTCAGAGAGAAACTACAATAGAGGATATGGGGGATGGGTCTGTCCTAGGAAGGCCCCATAGGGTACTGCTTGGTTACAAGGTGACCATACTTTGAGAACCACTGCTCTAGTGGCTTGGAATGTTAAGAAAGCAATGGAAGAATCC
The DNA here is from genome assembly GCF_964165515.1 of Mesoplodon bidens. Taxonomy (NCBI): domain Eukaryota; kingdom Metazoa; phylum Chordata; class Mammalia; order Artiodactyla; family Ziphiidae; genus Mesoplodon; species Mesoplodon bidens. Next base: position 128,646 of record NW_027671175.1, read on the forward strand.
TTTCCCAGATCTAGATTCTAGTATCACCAGCTATTTTGGTGGGAGGAAGGGTAAGTTTTGTCCTTGCTTGGACTTCTTGTTCATTTATATCAAAGCCTATTTGAGGCAGTGCGTTCGGCAGTCCTGCAGATCTGTCTTTTGCTTCAACAGTGTTTGGAATGAACAGACCCAGGGACGCTCCTTGCTCCAGCCCCCGACCACCTTCCAACCTTTCTTCCTTTCGCAACCTTTGGAATCAGACACTCAGCTATCCTCAGCCTCCAGGACAGGCCAACACCAGTTTTTGAGCTTAGCTCCTTATCACTGATCAACCACGAGTTCACAGGTTCGTCAGAATTATTCCACCGAGGTGGAGGCCGCCGTCCACCGCCTGTTCAACATGCATCTGTGGACACTTACCTCTCTCTGAGCATCTATTTCGACAGCAACAATGGGACTCTGGACAGTATGGGCCACATTTTTCGCCAACTGGCTGAGGAGAAGTGTGAGGGCGCCCAGCGCCTCTTGAAAATGCAAAACCAGTGCTGCGGCCGCGCCCTCTTCCAGGATGCGCAGAAGCCTTCTCAGGATGAGTGGGGTAAAACCCAGGATGCTGTGGAAGCCGCCATTCTTAGGGAGAAGAATCTGAACCAGGCACTAACGGATCTGCGCGCCCTGGGTCCTGCCCGTGCAGACTCCCAGTTCTGTGATTTCCTGGAGAGCCGCTTCCTGGAGGAGCAGGTAAAACTCATCCAGAAGATGGGAGACCACCTGACCAACCTCCGCAGGCTGGCTGGTCTGCAGGCTGTGCTGGGCGAGTATCTCTTTGAAAGGCTCACCCTCGAGCCAAACAGGAGTCTCTGAAGTCCAGCCGCGTCTGAGGAGACCCTCTGGCGTCAGAGCTTCTGCCTGAAGCCCCACTCTGCAGCCACTAGGCAGCTTTGTAACCGCCCTGGAGCCCTCTCCCAAGCCTTGGACCAAATGGAAACAATAATGCTTTTAGCAGAAGGAAAAAAAAAAGCCTATTTGAAATACAAACAGAATAAAGTGAAAAAAAGAAATATATACATATATTCACGTTCTTTTAACATATGAATTGCCCCACTTTATCTGTGTGAAATAAGTTTGTTCCCATTATTGGGCTGGTTCTCAAGCTTTGCTGCTCGTTTGAATTACCTAAAGAGCTTTGAAGAAAAACATTGGTGTCTGGGTCCCAGCCCCAGAGATTTTGATTCAGTAGGTCTAGGGAGGAGCCTGGGCACGGGAAGGTCTCAGAGTTCCCCAGGTGATTCTAATGTGCAGCAACTTTGTGAACCACCTCTTGGCTTCAATGCAGCTAGTCATCAGATATTAAATCTAAGACACATGGACTACTAGTGCGTGAGCTCTGTCGCTAGGTGTATTCCATTTTCTTTCTCCTGGAAGATTCGTGCCAGGGAAAATGATTGATAGTTGTGTTACTTCTCTGAAATGGATGGAAATTTCCAATTAGCGTGAACAGGGGAGGGTGAATGGGTGAATGCAATAAGGTGTATCATTTACGTATTGCCCTATGTGTATGGCTAGAAGCTTTTGCAACTGAGGTCTGCCCTACTTTTCATGCTAATGGTAATGCTTGTCCTCCTAATGCAGCCATAAACTTTATAAGCCCATAGGTAGACAGCATCACAAAATATTTACCCCTCCCCACTGGCCCACTCTCAAGCTTCACTCCCCTTCCCCAATACACAAATGTACATCAATGCGCTTGAGACCAATATCAACATACTGACCTTCAATTCTTCTACTCTGCAGCTTCCCTCTTATCAGGAGATGTCAGCATTTAGTGCAAGGACAAATGCTTGCCTCTTGAGGAGTAATGTAGACAAAGCCTCCAAGAGACAAATAGCCCTCAGGGAGGGGGAAAAAGTCTTTCAAAAAGGTTGATGCCCAGAGGAGGCATTTTCAGTCATCTCAGCTTAGAGGTCAAATATCCAAAATTAAAAAGGTTAAAAAAAAGAAGAAGAAAGCAAGGAAGAAAAGAAGGAAACAATTTTCTTATCTCATAGTAATAAGGCAGTTTTCCTTAAAAAAAAAAAGACTTAAATTCTCTTTCCTAATCAAAATGTGCTTTTCCATCTTTAGACTATTCCTCTTATATCCTGTATTATTCATGATGTTTAATTCTTGAAATAGCACATGGCTGAAAACAGAAGCTAACCTCTTGTTCACTATGAATTGAATCTTCTTTTCCTAGGACCCGTCTACAATGTACAATTTGGGGTTGGCCAACATAATTATTTTCTCTGAAATACGTTACAGCATTTTGCCTTTTCAATATATAGTTATACAATACATTGATAACACAACATATTTAATATAGTCAATATAGTAAATACAGCTATAACACACATGATATGATGCCACTTTGGTGATTTTCTTCATCCATGTAATTCTGAAATTTGACAGTATAGTTTTCATATTCTAATGAGCTGAGTATTACCTTTGCAAGGATAGAAAAATAAAATAAATTCATAATATTCTTGTGTGGTTTGCCCCTGGGGTGGATTACCATAATGGGGGGATATTTGAGCCTTTCCCCAAGTCATTAAAAATCCTCCAGCGAGCAGCCCCTTGTCCTCTCCAGGGAGTGGGGGGAAAGGATCTTTAATCATAATAATCCTGGGGGGAGAAATCTCGGAAATAAGACATCTGCTTCTGTGCCTTGTTGTTTTGCAGAATAGCAATGATTGCCTTAGCAGCTTCTATTGCCATATGTATACAATAAGTAAATGAACAGAAAATTGAATGAACGCATAAAAGAAGGATAAACCCACCCAGCTTAACAAACCCACTCTCTCACCTGCTGTGCCCCGAAACATGAAAGAAAGAATCATGGGATCATAAGGATTAATAAAATAACAGTCTCTGTTAACAATATTGACAGGAGGTATAAGGATAATTTGTCTGATGTGGGACCAACAGCTTAACTAACTGCTTAATTCTTTTTTTTAAGGGCAATTCATTCATTTATTGTTTAAAGATTGTAAGACATCTGAATTTTTGTAGCACAATTTAAATGTTTTACTTTTTTGATAAAGCAGAGTATAATAGCAAAAACAATTAATTTCCAGTAATATCTATATCTCTATTCAGAATTAAGTCTTCCACAGACATGTAACCTGGAAACAAAAGCCTGTTACAATAAGCAAAGCTTCAACGGAGTGGCTACTTTTTGGGCCAGGGAAAGGTTCATCCCTATAGGAGGATGATGTGCTATGTAAAATGGCTGCAAGGTCACAGCCTTGAGGGCGTTGGAAGTCTACTATCCTATTCCACATTACGTAGTTCAGGGAACTTCAAATGTCTGTTCATCTGCAACCAAGCTGGCAACCTTTAACTGATATTTCAAGCAGGTAAGAAATAAATGAAAAGAAATCCCTACATTGATGTTCCTTGATTTACACTGTTAAATGGTTCATTAACATGTAATTCTGGCTAAGAATTACATTTGAGACTCCTTGCTCAGATTTTGGTTAACAGTACAAATCTTTCAGAAATTCATGTTTTTATTAATCAATAATTTGTCAGCTAGGATACGTTCAGGCATCAGCTGCAACATCAAAATAGGTGCACTGCCTCAGCGCTTTGGAAAGACATAATCTAAAACACTAATAGCAGACAAAATATCTGTTACTAGACAGCATATGTGCAGTACAGCAAGACAAAAACATATTCATATGTGCCACGGACCAGCCTCAGAAAGAGGATTTCACCGCCCAGGGTCAGAAGGGACGGGGTAAGGAACTGAAGTAGCACCGACGAATGGGGTCAGAAGGACCAAGACAACTGACGGTTGCAAGGCAAGTTTTATTATGCTACAGTTGCAGATTATATAGACTAGAAAAGGGAAGGTTGCCAGACGGTGGTTTACATTATCTAATGACTGTCTCGGCTCAAGGTTAACTTCCCTGGGAGAAAACCCATAAACCCAGAATCATCCAAAATAACCTGCACGTGCAGGGTGGAGACAGATTGGCTTGTCTCATTTTACATACTTTCTGATTTCTGGACCCTGGTGATTTATCTCCCGTGGAATGGAACAAGGAGGGGAACAAGTAGGGACAGTCCCTTCGAGCAGCAGCGGCATGCCTGGCATGTCTGTAGCCTGCTCTCAAGGCTGATTGCTTCCCACAGGTCCCCCTTCTTTATTTTTTAATTTTTGCTGCAAAATAATTCCATGAAGCTTAGTGCCGAGAGTAGTATACTGAAGCATGAGGATACGAAACAGACATGAGAAGATTATTATCAATAATAGGCAAATTATGGCCAGGGTAATAACTCCTGACAACCCTCTAGTAATCCACGACTAAGGGTTTAACCACTTTAAATGATCCAGTAAAGTTTGAATTACATCTTCTGGTGAAATATCATCAAGATGTGCATGTTGTATATCCTGAATTTCAGCATTTAATTTCTTAAGATCAAGACTAATATTATTATCTGACCAAACACTCAGCAGATGCATTTTTACTTTTTCCCATTCCCAAATACAGTCATTGTACTTGTAAGGAATAACACAAATCCACGTATACTTTGCATGACAAGCTAAACGCATCCTCAATTTTAATGCTGCCATCTGATCTCCAATCCTCAAAATTGCGTTTTTAAATTCATCTAACTTGTTATTAATCTGTAAATCTATGTGACTTTGTAAAGATTAAGCAAGACTGGTATTTTGAGATAATTGATTAGCAAAGTGAGCATGATTAATACTCTGTGAAAGAGCAAGACGGGCAGTAGCCGCGGTAGCAGACAGAGCAGCCAAGGCAAGTAAACTTACTATTAGCCACCCAATAAAGCGTCTCCTTCTCTGCAAGGCTTTAGAGAGTTCCACCCATGCCTGTACTCCAGTATCTTCATACCAAGGTTCTCTCAGATGTACAGGCACCATAACATATATGGGTTGCCTTAGTATAAGCACAGATTGTGTTCCTGCAGAAGGGAACATACAACTGCTAAAAATACAATGAACACAGCTAATATTATATCCTCCTTTGGAAGAATTACCAATGTTAATAGAACCAATCAAAAGTGTATATGGAGGAGCAACACAAGTTATAACAGGTGTATTGGAATAAGTTAGAGCTAGTTTCCATATATCCCAGTTCTTTTGAAATGTGATAAACCTATCTATGATGGGAATAGAAGAGAGAAGAATTGACCCCTTGGTATGATCTGTAGTACACCATATTTGGTTATTATTCCAAGATGCATTGCAACATTCAAAATTGGATCCAGCAAAGTTAATGGTCATAAAAGGAGGAAATTGAGGTTTTGATTTTCTGTTAAGAATAGTAACCTTATGTCCAACTATAAGTATCCCTTGTCCTCCAAGTAAATGCTTCATACAGAAATAATTTCCTGAATCTTCACCTGGAACCTTGGCTATAGTAATAGCGGAATCCCAAAGTGGCGAGGCATATGAGATTCGACCTCTAATATTAATAGCTTGCCCATTTTTATACCAAATGATGGTATCCTTAAGATCCTCTCGTCGGCTGGTAGCCGGGCCTGTAAGAGTAATGTTGGTTCCTGTAAAATGAAGGTTCACAAAAGCAAAACAGTGTAATAAATGAGTGATAACATGTTTAGTAGCTTCTCGGGTCTGTGCTGTAGCACAGAGGAAACCAGAATAAGTATCAATAGTGACATGAACAAATTGTAATTTCCCAAAAGACGGGATATGAGTAACATCCATTTGCCATAAATAACTAGGTAATAATCCACGAGGATTAACACCATAATGTGGAACAGGAAGGTGAGGTAAGCACTGTGGGCATTGCTTAACAATTTGTCGGGTGGCTTCACGAGTAAGGGAAAATTCTTTGCGTAACGTAGCCGCCAACTGATGGTGTAAAGCATGCGACTGCTGTGCTGCTTGTGAAGCAGTTTGATCATAACTTACCATAATATGAGGGTGTCCCGGACATGGACCATGAGTATCAACAGTATGAAGATAATGAATGCAATACCTTAGCCATTCTTGACAGCATGACGAACGGAAAGGAGGAGGACGGTAATTTGGGATATGTCCTGCTTTAGGGAAAAGAGATTGAGGAGGAAGAGTAACTTTAACTTTATTTTTGGGAGGAAAACGCACAGGATAAAGATCACGTTTAGATCGAGTTAAAACATCTGCAGTCACATTAAGTTTAGACAATGGACCAGGCAAGTTAGAATGAGCACGGATATGCAGAGCTGCAACACGGCCATCGTGGGAACGAATAAGCTGTTGAAGCAAACGAAAAGAGGATGATAATTCAGGGTCATTAGTATGTCCTCTGGTCACAGTCTCCAGAAGAAATAATAAGCTGATAAGATATTTACTATCAGAAAACAAATTAAAAGATATAGAAAGAAGGCAAATGTTTAAAAGCCATCATGACAGCATACAGTTCAACACGTTGAGCTGAAGTCAAGGAAGTTTGTTTAATGAGTTTTGTTCCGTCGTCAGTGATTACAGTAGCCCCTCCTGAAGAAGAACCGTCTGTAAAAACCAAAGGTACATGAGGAATAGGCTGTTGCCTAATTATAGAAGGAAAGATATAACAGTTAACTTTGTCGAATTGGATCAATTTATCAGCAGGGTAATGGCATTCCAAGGCACCTGAAAATCCTGCAAGAGCAAGACCCCATTCATTACTATGTTGAAAAAGCCAATTTTGTTGACTAACTGAATAAGGGATAATAATTTGAGAAGGTTCTATACCCAGAAGTTGTAAGCATCTAGTTCTACCTTGCATTATTAGCTTACTACTAAGTTCAAAATAAGGGTTAATAACCTTAGAGGATGTAGTTTTCATATGAATCCATTCAATAATGCCAACAGTTTGCCATAAGATGGCAGTAGGCACATGAGGTGTTGGACAAGCAATTAAAGAAATTGGCAGGTGAGTATGCATTCGAGTTAACTGTGCAGAGCTGATAGCTCTATTAACTACTTGTAAAGCTTGAAGTGCTTCTGGAGTCATAGAGCGTGAAGTAGAAGGAGCTGAGTCACCTTTAAGAATATCAAACAAAGGCTCTAATTGAGCAGTAGTAAGTTTTAAGGAAGGCCTTGGCCAATTAATGTCTCCAAGTAATTTTTGAAAATCCTTTAATGTTTTTAAATTATCAACTCGAATTTGCAGTTTCTGAGGCCTAATGGTAGTGTTATCAATATATTTTCCCAAATAGAAAAATGGAGATTGTCTTTGAATTTTTTCTGAGGCAATGACCAAGCCAAATGATTGTAAGGATTGTTGTAAAAATGGAAAAGCAGTCTCTAATAAAGAAATATTATCAGTGGCTAAAAGTATATCATCCATATAATGTATGAGATATAACGTTGGAAACCTTTTTCTCACAGGAGTTAAGGCCTGAGCCACATAGTTTTGGCATAATGTAGGACTATTTGCCATGCCCTGAGGCAATACTTTCCATTGAAAGCTCCTCATGGGCTCCTTAAAATTTAAGGAAGGCAAGCTAAAAGCAAAATGTTTTCTATCTTCAGGAAACAAAGGAATAGTGAAAAAAACAATCTTTTAAATCTATAACTAAAAGATGATAATCGTGTGGTATGGCTGTTGGAGAGGGTAGGCCTGCTTGAAGAGCTCCCATTATTAGCATAGTTTTATTAACAGCTCTTAGATCCGGTAATAACCTATATTTTCCAGATTTTTTCTTGGTAATAAAAATAGGAGTATTCCAAGGACTATTGGAAATTTCTAAATGCCCTAATTGTTTCAGTACTAATTGTTCTGCAGCTTCTAATTTCTCCTTTGTGAGGGGCCATTGGTCCACCCATACAGGGTCATCACTCAGCCAAGTAATTGGATCGGCAGTGAGTGGAGGAGAATCCAAGGCCCCTAAGAAAAACACAAACCTTGTCTATCATATTTTATTTTCACATCAATAGGATAGACAGGTCCTTGTTGATTTGTTCCCAGCCCTTTTGTGGGAAGAAATCCTTGATCCAACATCATATTAGAGACTTGAGAATTTGGACTATAAAGTAATACTCCCATTTCTTTTAATATATCTCGGCCCCAGAGGTTTAAAGGCAGCCTAGGCAAAACATAAGGCTGGAAGTATCCTGAATGGCCCTCACTATCTTGCCATAATAACTGACTACTTTGCATAGGAGAAGAACTCTGTCCTATTCCTTGAAGTTCTGTAATAGTAGGACTAACGGGCCAATGTTTATGCCAGTGAATCTGTGTCATAACAGAGACATCAGCTCCAGTGTCTAACAAACCTGAAAAAACCTTTCCATTAATGGTTCATTTCCTTTCTGGATGTTCTTTCCCTATCTTCTGAATCCAGTAGGCAGCATTAGATGATCCAAAAGCCTTTGTGTCTCTCTTTTGATGTTGTAAAATTTGTCCATGAGGTACAAAGGGCAAAAGTAGCAATTGTGCAATTTTATCCCCAGGAGAAATCATTATTATATTTTTAATAGTTTGTGCCATGATTTTTATTTCTCCTTCGTAGTCACAATCTATGACTCCTGGCATAATAGTTAAACCCTTCATGGTGACACTACTTCTTCCCAATAGTAGTCCCATCAAACCCTTGGGTAAAGGTCCATAGATGCCCGTAGAGAAGGCCTGAGGACCCATTTCAGGAGTTAATACATAGCGGGCGGAGGTACTGTGGTCCAGTCCTGCGCTTCCTGCTGTTTCTCTGGAGAGCAAAGATATTGTATGTTTTTGTTTTTGGTTAATGTCTGATTGATAGTTTGAGGAGGATACACAGACATTGCCCCTATTATCTGTTGGGGCCGGGGAAGGCCCCGGGAGGAGTTTCCCGACAGTGGTGTTCCATCCTTGTGGGCCACTGAGCGACCAACAATCGCGTGCCCAACGTTTTCCCCTATTGCATTTAGGGCATAAACCAGGGATTTTCTGACCATCTGGAGGGTTTTGAGTAGGGAAGGAAGGACCAGGGTTACAGTGAAAAGATCTACATTCTCCAGCAAAATGACCTGCCTTTCCGCATTTAAAACTAGTCTTTGTTCTCTTTGGATTGTTTTTAAACCCCACTTTAGTTGATGCTGCAGCCATAGCAGCACCCTGTATATAAGCAGGCCCAATGTCTGCACAAAGGCGAATATAATCCTCCAATGTTCCCCGTTTTCTCCAAGGTCGAATCGCAGCCTGACATGCATTATTAGCATTTTCAAAAGCAAGTTGCTTAACTACAATTGTACCAGTGAGTCCATCCACAATGAGTCTCCCCACCGGCTGTAACAATCTATCTACAAAATCAGCATATGGTTCATCAGGTCCCTGTCTAATTTTTGAAAGATCCTCAGTTTTGTGTGTAGAAGATAATTTCCTCCAGGCTTGTAATGCCAAATGATTTATTTGAGGATAAGCAACAAAGGGATAAGTTAATCGAACTTGTAAAGAAATATATGGTCCTTCCCCAATCAGCATATGATAATCAACTGGAATATCATGGGTAGCATTCTTTTCTGCTTGTTCAGCAGCCCGTTCATAAAAATCAAACTTCCATATTAAATAATCTCCACCATTTAAACAAGCTCGTGCAATAGACTGCCAATCAGCAGGGGGAAGAGCTTCTCCTGTAATAGTGTCAACCATAGCAGTAGTAAAAGGAGCAGTGGGCCCATATTGAGCACAAGCAGATTTTAAATCTTTCAAAACTTTAAAAGGAAGAGCCTGATGCTCCCTAATAGCCTGTTGAGGATTATTAGGATCAGGTCTTTCCGTGACAGGACAACAGAAAATAGGATCTTCTCCTCGTTTTATTGCTGCTTGTACAGCACGTTGCAAGGGACTGAGCAGTTTTACAGATGGAGAATTTTGAGGAAGACAGTCCTTACTAATTTGCAGCTTTTTCACTGACTTATCTATTATAGCCATTAGAAAATCATCTTCAGGATACTTCTCTCTTTTATGTTTAAAAGCCTCATCTGTTAAGTCAAAATGTTCCTCTTCATCTGAAATATTTAAATTTATTAGCTCTTTTGGTTTAGGAAGTGGCGACACAGTAGCTGATAATACAGTCGTTTCTTCTGTCAGAGGCTTATGTTTTTCTGACTTTACATTCAAATCAACACTATCATGAGAAGAACCTAAACATATTTTTATCAGATTCCACAAACTAAATGTAACAACGGCAGTATGAGTAGGCCCTCGAGACTCATAATAATTTTTAAAATCTTCTCCAACTTTCTGCCAGATTTCTATGTCACAGAGCCGCCATCAGGAAACCAGGGAGATACATCATGGATATGCTGCAAAAATTCAGTCAACTGTGAGGTAGAAACTTTATTACCCCGAGCTTTAAGCATCGAAAGTAAAACCGGAGCAAATAATTCACGCTCCTTTGAGCCCTTTTGCCCCATCTTATTTTACTTCTGACTGTTGCCTTATGCCTCTGTTAGTTTCACTTTTACTCGTGTCCACACATATTTTGCATAAGGGTTCTCTTACCTGCACTTTCTTTTTCTTTTCATTGGCTTCACGCTTCAGGTCCCTGTTCAGGCGCCACTTGCCGCGGACCAGCCTCAGAAAGAGGATTTCACCGCCCAGGGTCAGAAGGGACGGGGTAAGGAACTGAAGTAGCACCGACAAATGGGGTCAGAAGGACCAAGACAACTGACGGTTGCAAGGCAAGTTTTATTATGCTACAGTTGCAGATTATATCGACTAGAAAAGGGAAGGTTGCCAGACGGTGGTTTACATCATCTAATGACTGTCTCGGCTCAAGGATAACTTCCCTGGGAGAAAACCCATAAACCCAGAATCATCCAAAATAACCTGCACGTGCAGGGTGGAGACAGATTGGCTTGTCTCATTTTACATTCTTTCTGATTTCTGGGCCCTGGTGATTTATCTCCCGTGGAATGGAACAAGGAGGGGAACAAGTAGGGACAGTCCCTTCGAGCAGCGGCGGCATGCCTGGCATGTCCGTAGCCTGCTCTCAAGGCTGACTGCTTCCCACACATATGTTGGCTTGTTTAAGCCTCAAGCCCTCGATCCTTTGATGAAATACAATAATTTCATTCCTATGGTTTTCAATACCAAAAACTCAACCTCCAGGAGGGCTAAAGTCTAATTTGTACTCCAAACCAAGTAGCAGTGCAGTTCGCTACTACTGAGGCTGAATCCATAAAGACTTCAAGACCACGACCAGAAGACAAGTTATTATATATAATACCCTAGAAGGCCTGAAACATAATTATCATATACATAGCTGGTCCTTCAGAGCTTTTCACCTATAACATGTTTTTTGATGAAAGTTATTTAATGTACTGGAGATAACTGTGACTTACTGATCAAATATTTGAATACTTATACTTACCTGGGATTTCATTTCTGCTGAAAGAAAAAGGAAAAACAGGACTCACCTAAAAAAAACAAACTTTAGAAATGAAAGTAAAAATCTTATCACACACTCTCACTTTTGGAAGCAGCATAGAGGGGCAGTCAATGGTAAAACACTGGTGAAATAGGTCAAAACTCTAGGCCAAAAATCCATTATTATTATCGTCAGTGACAGTACCACAACTGTGCCCTTCATAATTAATAAGCACTCCTAACAATCTTCATTTGGCACCAGATGATGTGTTGAAGAGAAACACTCTGGGAGGTTTTGAATCACACTTGGTATTTTGTTAGCCAAGTTACAGGAGAATTTTTAAAGTGGGGGGAAGGGAAGAAGGAAACGGACCAGAAAAAGAATTGAAGCCATCATCTACAGACCAACAAAGCACTGAGAGTTCCAAACGTTATGTCAGACACTAAAGTGACTGATAGAGGCTCAAGTGGTTTATAAAACCTATAAAAAGACTACACCAGCAAAGTCCCCATTTATCGGTAGAGTTCAGAAACTAAAACAAGGAATATTTTAGCTTAAAACCTTATCTCAAGAGAATCATATACACTTCACATGAATAAAAATACCTGAAACCAAACATTTTTAAAAGCTCCAATACCCAAAATATAAAGAAAAAAATTAATTCAGAAGACTCAATCAATCCGTGATAATCACAAAACGGCCGGGCAATCTCTATCTCCCTTCCACATTAACCATCCATCCCCTGGAAGACCAAGGGAGATCAGACCTTCCAGACTTACCTTCCAGACTCACCTTCCAGACCTTCCAGACACCTGGCTGCTGCAAAATTCGATGGAGACTCCTTGTGGAACAGCAGTTTCGCATCTCTTGGGTTTCTCCCTATCGTGACCATGCAGGAAGCAAGTCTGGCTGTGCTATTTCTTATCATTGTCTGTCACCCATCTGCACCATGATATTGAAAAAGTAGTTCCCTTTCCCCCAGAAGGTTGAGGCTCAGCTACAGGGGTAATTCTCCTGGGCACACAGTCATTATTTAGGCCGACTCAGTGACTTCAACCGGCTTAATCATGTGATCAGGTTTGTTGCCGGCTGCATAATGCTCCCACATCTGTAGGTAGAGCCGCTCTAGTTCCATTGTATATTGTTTGGTGTTGAACAGAGGGCTAGATGTTCTCTGCTTCCAGACTTTGCCACGAATTTTCTTCAGGTATTCGAGATCAGTTCCCAGTTTCACAGCTATCTCTTCATATTCTTGCCGATTTTTAGCAATCAGCTCAAGACAGCCTAAACAAGTGAGCTGGGAACCTGCAACTCGGGAAGCAAGAGTCTCTCCTGGCATAGTCACCATGGGGGTCCCTGCCCAAAGGACATCCATCCCTGTGGTGTGGCCATTACAGAGTGGAGTGTCCAAGCAGACATCAGCCAGCTGGCCTCTCCGAACATGTTCCTCTTTAGGAGCAACAGGGGAAAAAATGATACGGTTTGGGGGAAGGCCCATATTTTGTGCGTACTGTTGAATATTAGCTTCTCCTGCTGCTGGAAAACGCAACAGCCACAGTACACTATTGGGAACACGCTTCAGAATATTTGCCCACATCTGCAAAGTAGATGGGTCAATTTTGTATAACTGATTAAAGTTACAGTACACAATGGCATCTTCCGGTAACCCGTACTGAGAACGTGTGGTTACAATAATGGTACGGGGAACCTCCTCTCCAGTGGCAGCCTTATTGTTGATCAGGGTAGTTGCCAGGCCGTTGCTAATACTGAATCCATTCATTGTAATCTGAATTTGTCCTCTGTTAATCATTTCAATAACTGCTTCTGCAACAGTATTCATAGGAATGACAGGCATATTAAGAGCTGTATTACTGCTGTCTGCGTTGTCTTCTCCATCAGGACATTTCATCTTGACTATTTGCACATCTGATAGACTATCAAGAAATGCTTGGAGGTCGATGCCATTCAGCACAATCCGATTGTCATAAATGTGCCCATTGGACTTAAAATCGATGACGGCTTTTTTCTTCAGGTGAGGGAACATATTAGCATGATCACCAATAAAGAACGTATGGGGCATATAAGCCAGTTTCTCAGAATACTGCTCAGCAACTTCAGCAGGTGACGTTTCCTGATCAGTGATGATATAATCCATGAAAAGCACGCCACTAGTCCCAGGGTACCCCAGCCACATTGCCTGAATAGGAGCTGGCCTGAGAGCAAAGAGTTCATTTCGAGCACCCCTGGTATAACCATTCATATTTACAAGGATGTGTATACCATCTTGATGGATGCGATCAGCTGCTTTCCCATTGCATGGAATCTGAGAAAGATCAGTGAAATGATTGGCTTCTGCCATCACCTTCACTCGGAAGTTTGTGCCATCATGTGGGCTCAGGGCATAACAGAATATCTCAAATTTATCAGGACTGTGCATGCCTGGAATAGACTGCATAAGGTGAGAAGTAGGATGGTTCCCAAAGTCAGAACTCACGTATCCTACACGCAGTCGACCATCACTGAGCTTCAAGTCTGTTATATGTTCATACGGTGGTTTATGAAGGGCACTTATATTAGCCAAGCAGAGGTTCCCATGCCTCTCAGCAATAGCCTTCCTGAAGCCATGAGGAAGAGGATAGAGCATACTATGATGAGGCTGCACAGAAGGCAACCTATTCTTCTCCAACTGGTCAGCCACAATGCTGACCAACTTCTTCATTCGCTCATCATAGTCTGTCCAATCACAGACAACCTGCAGGCAATGAGCCAAATTACAATAAGCGTCAGGAAAATCAGGTTGAAGCTTCAGAACAGTGCGATAAGAAGCAATTGCTTCTGGAATATTCCCTGAATCCTGGTGAATGGAAGCCAGATTGCTGTGGGCATCCGCAAATGCAGGGTTGATCTGCACGGCACGAGTATAACACTCTAAGGCTCCCTGAACATCCTGCATCTCCCATAGAGTGTTTCCCATATTACAGTACGCATCAGCAAAGGTAGGACTGATTCGAATAGCCTCCTTATAATGCATCAGAGCTTCGTGCAGTTTTCCCTGCTGCTTCAATACACTTGCTAAATTTGAATGGGCATCAGCAAAGTCTGGGCAGAGCTCTAATGCTTTACGATACAAGTGAACCGCGTCTTCACTGTTTCCCTGTTCTCCTTTGATATTGGCTAGGTTATTCAGAGAGTCTGCATGGGTGGGACACAGCCGGAGAGCTGTACGATAACAATCTTCTGCTTCAGCAACACTGCCCTTCTCTTTGAGAGCGTTGGCTAAGTTGCAGTAAGCATCAGGGAAATGTGGTTGCAATTCAATAGCTCGCCTGTAGGTGTCTATTGCCAGATCCATCAGGCCTTGCTCATAGTATACACAAGCCAGGTTGCCATGTACCACTGCATGATTTGGACTCAAGCTTAGGGCACGAAGGTAAGCTGCCACAGCTCTGTCAAAAATCCGTGCCTCATTGAAGACATTTCCTAAATTGATATAAGCATCCAGAAAATTGGGGTCAAGGGTGACAGCCTTTTCAAAGTGATGAATTGCAAGCCAAATCTCCCCTTGTGCATTGAAAACACAGCCAAGATTACTCCAAGCTACTGCAAAGTTCGGTTGCATCTCAATTGCTTTCAAATAACATGCCTTGGCTTCTTCTAAGCCACCCAGGGCTTTGAGCAGGTTCCCCAGGTCACTGCGAACACAGTACAAAGAAGGATTGTACTGAAGAGCAGAGACGTAAGCTTGTACTGCTCCTTCCATGTCGCCTGCTGCTACCAAAGCGGCTGCCAGGTTAATATAACCATCGATGAAATCTGGTTTGAGACGCAATGCATGCCGGTAATGCTCAGTTGCTTCCTGCAACTGCCCTCTTTCCTTGTACACATTCCCCAAATTCGAATAGGCTTCTGCCAGAAGAGGGTTCTGTTTAATTGCCAGAGTACTAAAGTGGGCAGATCTGTCCAGCCTTCGACACTGGAAGTGTATAGATGAAAGTAATAAAAGTACACCAGTATTGCCTGGCTCTTGTCTCCAGAGCTGCATGCAGTGTCTCTCAGCTGTCTCAAAATCTCCTGCCTGATATTCTCGATGTGCCAGCTCAGCTAACCCTTGGAAGGAAAGCATACGTTTCGTTGGTTCTGTGCTGTCGGCCACGTTGCCCATGGAAGACGCCATCTGGAGCTTCTGGAGAGAGTGAAAAAAGGGAGTAATTGAGTCCCGCTGCCGCCACTACTGGCAAGAATGTTTCTAGTGGTAGCAAACACGAGCGCAGCAGCCGTACCACTGCTTTGGCACGCTTAAGCAGCGGCAACAGTTACAGGCACCGAACCTTAGGAACTATGGTTGGCCATCTACCTCTCATGCTCTTGAAATCTTAATTCTTAACCCTGCCCTCTTCCCCCATTTTTCTCCTAATCAGGGAATAAAAATTACCTATCCATTTGCCTTAGAAGAAATCAAAAGTCAGTAGGCCAAACACTTTTCAAAATATTGTTTTCTGTCCAGTTGGAAATGAAATACATGATTGACTTTTCTTCATCATTCATATAGTCAACGTGGAGAACATTAGGGCCGTGAATTTCAATACAGTAAGATGAGAAAATTTTAAATTGGCCTTCCCAAACCACTAATAAGTAACCGATGTTGTATAGAATGCTAAAATCTTAGAGACTGAGTTTGATATTTTAAAAGTTCTGCAAACATGAGCTAATTTCTCCTCATCAAATTTCTCATGCCTCAAACCTGAGTATCACTTTTTAAAAGATAAATTTATTTTTATTTATTTATTTATTTTTATCTTGGCTGCGTTGGGTCTTCAGTGCTGCGTGCAGGCTTTCTCTAGTTGCGGCGAGTGGGGGCTACTCTTTGTTGCGGTGTCCGGGCTTCTCATCACAGTAGCTTCTATTGTTGTTCCACAACTCTATGGGTTCCTTTTTAGGTCCTACGAAGAACCCTAGAAATTAGTTCATGTAATTATAGGTTTTTGGAAAATTGTCAAAAGTGAGATATTTTTATTTCCATCAGGTAAGTCCAGCGTCTATTTCTTTGTCAATTTTCCTTCTATCATATTCTGCTATGTTGGATCATATTGGATTGGTCACAGGCTTTCTTGAAATCTGGCTAAGGAGATGTTTTAAGTGAGGCTATTATGTGATTTTCAGACACCACCATATGTAACTGACTATATAATATCCCATTACAGGAATAACTTCCAGTACTCTTACTGACTACTCTACTGACTTAACTAGCACAAGACACAGAAGCGTAAGGACAAAAACCACCTTACAATATAGCCATGTCTTGCACTTCACAGCTCTCAAAGCATGTGCGTTTGAAGAAGAAAAAAAGAACTGAAAAGTATAAAACCAGAAGTTATTCTGTGGAAAATTATTTCAATCATCAGGCATGTGAAGGATAAGTCAAAGATTCAGTTTTCTTCAATGCTTAGTCAAAACGGAAATTTCCTTCTGTCAAGAATATACCCCAGGGCTTCCCTGGTGGTGCAGTGGTTGAGAGTCTGCCTGCCGATGCAGGGGACACGGGTTCATGCCCCAGTCCGGGAAGATCCCATATGCCACGTAGCAGCTAGGCCCGTGAGCCATGGCCACTGAGCCTGCATGTCCGGAGCCTGTGCCCCACAACGGGGAGAGGCCACAACAGTGAGAGGCCAGCATACCGCAAAAAAAAAAATAACCAATATACTCCAGGGGCTTCCCTGATGGCACAGTGGTTAGGAAGTCACCTGCCAATGCAGGGGACACGGGTTCGAGCCCTGGTCCGGGAAGATCCCACATGCCGCGGAACAACTAAGACCGTGTGCCACGACTATGGAGCCTTCGCTCTAGAGCCCGTGAGCCACAACTACTGAGCCTGCGAGCCACAACTACTGAAGCTTGTGTGCCTAGAGCCTGTGCTTTGCAACAAGAGAAGCCACCACAATAAGAAGCCTGCACACCGCAACAAAGAGTATCCCCCAGTCGCTGCAACTAGAGAAAGCCTGCGCACAGCAACGAAGACACAACACAGTCAAAAATAAATAAAGAAAGAAATAAAAGAATATACCCCATCAATAATGTGTGTAATGGAATGGTGTGAATGAGTATTTTATCAGAATTCCTGTAATGCACAAACCTATAGCAGTACTGAAATCAGTAATGCATTTATAATAGTAAATATTTATGAGGAAGTAATCCATAGAGGTTTTCTCAAAGTTAACAATGAACATTAATGCGACATTATCAATAATAAATTGTGATGCTGAAATAAACTTTTCTAAACTATTAATAACTAAAAGCAAACTCTAATCAACCATGTGAAAAGAAATCTATGTCTATAAACTACAAAGTTTATTTCTTAAAATTTTATTTCTAAAACAGGAGGCAGTTAAAGAATATATAGCTACAAGAGTGGGGAAAAAGTTTTATAGAGACACATCTGGCAGTAGTTAATTTTCAAATGTCATTTTTCTAGATTTTGTGACACCTATAGTATTGATATTTCAAAGCATTTAACAAATTGTAATTTGAAGATTTGCTACTTCCAGGTAGAGTAAAATATTTTGAAGCAAAACAACATTTCCACTGAGAAAAATTTTAAAAGCCAAATAAAATAGTCAGCATTCAATCAAAAAGTTCTAGACATACCAAGAGATAGAATCATATGACTAAAATTCTAAGAAAAGAACAGATAATACACAAATATTTATATAAGATATTGTGTATATTTATCAGGAAAAGTCTTTATCAAGAAAAGACTTTTAAATCATCAAAATTAATATTACATTTTATTTATTTGTATATTTTATTTATATATAGATATTTAGATATTTATATAAAGAACTTAAAGTTAAAGCTCTAGTTAAGGCAGTGACAAAAGCAGTAGCAGTGGCAGTGAAAAGAAATGGTTATATTCAAGGATATTTTGTCAGTAAAAGTCCAAGATCAAATGTCTGACTGCATACATGGGATGGATAGACGGTGTGGGAAAAATCAAAGTTAACTATAGAGGTTCTAGTGAAGATGGGGTTGCCATCCCCCAACCCAAGGGGTTGCTATCATCCCCAAGGTCTAGGAGACTCAAAAGGAAGGTCATGGTCGAGGAAAAGTTAATTGCTGGGAAAATAAGACTCCCAGTCTCTCCAGCTCCTTACACTAGTTTTTTTTTAAACATCTTCATTGGAGTATAATTGCTTTACAATGGTGTGTTAGTTTCCACTTTCTAACAAAGTAAATCAGTTATACATATACATATGTCCCCATATCTCTTCCCTCTTGCAACTCCCTCCCTCCCACCCGCCCTATGTCACCCCTCTAGGTGGTCACAAAGCACAGAGCTGATCTTCCTGGGCTATGCGGCTGCTTCCCACTAGCTATCTATTCCTTATACCAGTTTTGTTTTTCTGCTCATATACGTAGCAGCATTTCATTCAAGGGGAAAGTCATTGATCTGACTGGTCAAATTAAACACCATAGTTCAAGGCACATTTACAGTGGTTAGTTCCTCCACAATTTAGAAAGTAACGTTCACAATTTCCCTCTTCCTACACTGTGGAACACATTGGCCATTCCTCCAAAGTTTCCACTCCATAGAGTGGACCAGAGATGACATTAGCCCAGAACTGAGAGCTTGGCATGAGATGGTGTCAACCCCACCTAGAGCTCTGGCATAAGTTATGACCCAACCCAGCTCTACAGAGAGTTCTGCATGGAATCTTGTCTCAGCCATAATAATGTGATTCTGTTTTTCATTTGGTTTGCTTCTTTGCTTAACTTTCCCTGGCCACTCTGACAAACAAAATTTCAGGCAATCCTGGGCCACTCACTAACTTTATTCCATCTAATGTTATCCAGATTCCCAAGAAAATTACTAACTATAAAGGGGGAAATTTGGAACATGGTGAGTTTTAGGTGCCTGAAATATACAGGTAACTGAATCCAGTTAAGTAGCAAATTATTTGGATCTCAAATATGCCAGTAGAAGAGCAGACTAAGCTCAATTTAATGTACTCTTACTGGAGACACATGTAAATTCTGGGTCAGTTTTGAAAATGTTAAAAGCACATAGCTGAGATTAAAAGAAAGAAAGGAGCACCTGCATGTTTCAGAAAGTAACAGAGAAATTAAATCCAGAGAAATAAGAGCAGACTGATGTGTATGCGTTCTGTTCCTTAGTAGAGGCCTTATGTACATAGGGGCTGGAGCTAGAAATCTAACATTACCTTGAGGCCAGGAATTTAGACTCAGGATGGAACAATATGGAGAAGTTAGTACAGATATCCTACAGAACTTTCATGAGGAACTGCTTAGTCCATTAAGAGGGCCAAGGGAGGTGGTGAGGAAGATTGATATCTCTTGAAAACCTTCAGGTACAGAAAACATCAGCACCTCTGAAAAGTAGGCCTGTCCTTCCCAGAGTTGTGATGGCCAGGTTGTCACTAACCTGTAAGGCCCTGTATGAATCAGAAACTGCAAGGAGAGGAATTCAAAGAAAACCAGATGCAGGATGGGTGTGGCAATAAATCCTAGGACCCTATCAGAAACAAAATTAAAACCACTCTAGAGGGAAATTTTAACAAACCAGGGCAGAGAGTATCCTAACCAGAATAAAATAATAATTCTGAGGAAGTTCCTTTACTTATTTAAGTAAGATTCAATGCATTTCCATGGCCAGGCCCTTTAGAAGAATTCTAAAACATATACAAACAATTCATTTACATCTTATATATCCCACCATCCAGAGCAAAATTCACTTAAGAACTGTACTGGTGGAAATTGGGCAGCACTATGGAGAAAATAAAATGTGTTTACCATCAAAAAACATGAAGGTAAGAAAGATAATGTCTAATTTTTTAATTATCCTGTGGTTTCTTGAAATCTTTTGGAAACCCAAACTAGAGAAACCTAGGAGGAAATGAAGATTTAAATGTTTAGAGATTTATCAACTCATCTATAAAAGCTTTATTAATCTCTTCTTTTAATAACATTCCTGAGAGGTATAAATGTGTCCAGTGATAGGGTTGAATAAGCCTGAGAGAATTTCAATTGTTTACTATTCTTGGTCAGCTCTTAAGACCTTTCAGGAGCATCTTGATTTTCATGGCCTCATCCAACAAAAGCAGGATATTTTACAGAAAGTCCTGGGCCACTTTTCGGCTTGCTTTTGTGTTTATGCTTTTGGTTTTTTCACATCGGGCGGTACATTAGGCTACCTATTGCATACTCCCTCATTCATGCATGCATTCACTCAAACAATATTGACTGAGTTGAGACATTTAATTAACACTCAATAAATGATGTTTAGATGAATGAATGCGCTTTCTATCAAAGTAAGTGTAAGTACTGAGAAAAATTACAGAATGTATGATCCCAGCCCCACAAAAGCTTATAACTGTGTTGAGGATATAACATATGCTGATGAAATAACTAATATATCATATTGGACAGTGTCTAAGTTCAAAAATGAGTTTTTATAAATAATCAGAGCCTAAGGAGCACAAAGAAGGGACAGTTCATTATGGGTTGAATCTATCAATAAATGTACATTTCAGATGAGATTTGAGATTGACCTCAAAGAAGAGGACTTAGATATATGAACAGAGAACAAAAAAGGCATGGTGATAGCATGTGCATAGATAGTGTGGCCAATATTTATGTTCTTCATTAAAGATAGTCAGAGATAACCCAAATGTAACTGTTTCCATGGGTCCATTCTCAGTATCCAAACAAAACGGCAAATCCTATCTTAGTAAAACTAATGAAAAACACAGTCTTTAACAAAGAGATTGTGAAGGAAACGGGGAGAGAAAGGCTTGCATCCCACACCACACAACAAAACTTATTGAATTATTTGTTTAATTGTCTCCCTCTGAAAATTTCCTCTCCCTCTCTCGGTACGTGTCTCTTCTCCCACATCTGGCCACACTCTACCAGCCATCTTTCCAGATCTTTCCAGAACTCTCCATCCTAGTTTCATTAGGCCACAATTTAAACATCTCACAGGTCTCCAGGATGCATCCCCATCACTTATTCCACAAAGACAAACAAAGGACACTTCTCAGGATCACGTTTCTTTGAAGGAAGAGGTCATGAGGAGTGATTATAAATAATATAAGGTGGAGAGCAGTGACTTAAAATACCATTTTTCACCTTAGAATGTGAATACAGGGAACTTTGGGAAACTAGAAAATCTAGAAAGGATTCACTGATAATTATTTATGTTCAATGAATAAAATAAAATGTAATAATATGGCTGAACTCTGACAGATTCACTTTTTCAAAAGTTGCTTTCACACACTTTCACTATTGGGATGTTTGATAAACACACCTTTCCTTCTTTACTTTCTTCTTTCTTTGCAGATACTGGCACCAAACTTTCAAACAATAACAACCTTCCCATAAGTCCCTTGCCAGGCAAGATTAAGGTATAACAATCCAAACAAAGTTTTGAAGAAGATAACTGCTTGAAAGCACAGGAAAAGAGCTGGGTTTCTCTTATTCAACAGTCACATAATGAGTAATGTGCAAATTGGTTTAAAAAGTCTCTCTGCATGAGGGGCTAAGGTTAAGATTAGAACTTCTGAGGCCAGAAGAGCAAAATGACTACAACAATCCACATATTTTCAAGAGCTGCCCTTTGGATGTGAGGCATTGATTTTTCCCACTATTTTTTCAGCAACCCAACTGGTGTCTTTATTAAACGACATAAGAGAATACAGTGTGGCCAAGAAGGCTTAGATTTCCTTAGCCCCAAGTCAGATATTCTCCAGTGACTGTCCACTCAAATGAAAAAGAGAGATTTACAAGAGGAAACTGGATACAACTGAGTGTACTTTAATTTTACCTGAATTATTTGTTTTGTTTTCAATTCTCCGCTGAAGTGCCTACATTAATATATCTTTAAGAGCATTTCCTTAAGTTGAAGTATTCATTCAGTATATTCATTTACTATAATTTAGAAAAGCCAAATGATTTAGACAAATTCATTTCTATATTGCCACAACAGTGTATTGTGAACTAAATGACACCTGGCAGTTCTTTACTCAGATACTAACTCAATTAGAAGGCAGAACAAGGATACCTACCCATTCAGGGAAGGATAGGTCACTTAGCCTCTGTAGCTCTCTTAGGTCTCTTATCATCACAGTAACAAATTGAAGACTAAAAACCATATGATTATCTCAATAGATGAAAAAAAAGCTTTTGAAAAAAATTCAATATCCATTCATGGTAAAAACTCTCCAGAAAGTGGGCATAGAGGGAACACATACCTCAACATAATAAAGGCCATATACGACAAGCTCATAGCTAACATACTCAATGGTGAAAAGCTGAAAGCATTTCCCCTAAGATCAGGAACAAGACAAGGATGCCCACTCTCACCACTTTTATTGAAGGTACTTTTGGAAGTCCTAGCCACAGCAATCAGACAAGAAAAGTCAATAAATAAAAGGACTCCAAAATGGAAAGGAAAAAGTAAAACTGTCACTGTTTGCAGATGGCATGATCCATAGAAAATCTGAAAGACACCATCCAAAAATTATTAGAGCTCAAAAATGAACTTGGTAAATTTGCAGGATACAGAATTTATATCTAGAAATCTACTGTATTTCTATACACTAACAGTGAACTATCAGAAAGAGAAATTAAGGAAACAATCCCATTTACAATCGCGTAAAAAAGAATAAAATACAGAAGAATAAATCTGCCTAAGGAGGTAAAAGACCTGTACCCAGGGAACTATATGACACTGATACAAGAAATTAAAGATGACACAAACAGCTGGAAAGATATACCATGGTCACAGATTGGAAGAATTAATATTGTTAAAGTGACCATCATACCCAAGGAAATCGACGGATTCAATGCAGTCTGTATCAACATAGCAAGGGCATTTTCCACAGACCTAGAACAAATAATTTTAAAGTTTGTATGGAAACACAAAAGATCCTGAATAGTTAAAACAGTCTTGAGAAAGAAGAACACAACTGGAGGAATCATGCTCCCTGGCTTCAGACTATGCTACAAACCTACAGTAATCAAAACAGCATGGTACTGGCACAAAAACATCGATCACTGGAACAGAATAGAGAGCCCAGAAAGAAACCCATGCACTTATGGTCAATGAATCTATGACAAAGGAGGCAAGAATATGCACTGGAGAAATGTCTGGGCTTCATTAGGGATGGTTTCATCAATTAATTTGTTTTCTTAAATGGACCATACTTTTCCATGTCTTTGTATACCTTGTGATTTTTTTGGTTGAAAATTTGTCTTTCAAATATTATAATGTGGTATCTATGGAAATCAGATTCTCCCACTTTCCCAGGGTTTCCTGGGCTTTTGATTGTTGGAGGCTGTAGTAGTCTGTTTGTTTAGGGACCTTTCCAAACTATTTTTGCAATGACTGTTTTCCTTATCGTATGTATGCACCGAAGTCTCTGTTCCTTTAGTTCATGTTTAGCTAATGTTTTGACAGAGATTTCCTTGAATTCCTGCACCTAAAACAAACAAAAATAAATACACACAAGCACATCCACATGCACACCCAAAACCACACACCTCTGCCCATTGTGCAGATTGCTGGATCACTCCTTCAACATTTAGCTGACCTGCATTGAGTTCAGGGCTCAGCCCATGGTAAAAGCTTAGAGACTCCTCTGGTGTTTTCAGAACATGCATCTTATCTCGAGTATGCATGTGGCTTTCCTAATTTCTCTGGACACATGTGTACTTTTTGTAGGTTCTAATTTCCCAAAGAATCTCCCCCAACTTTGGCTCCTGCATCTTCTGTGGTCTACTGTATTTCAATGCACAGTCTTCTGCCCCAGCCATCTGTGCTTTGTTAGTTCAACTTGCACTTTTTTGAGCATTGACCGCTGCTTTTCCAGACTGTGTTCCAAGTTAGCTAAGACAGAGATAAGCATCTTGTGTCAGTCCTTCAGGTAGCTCCCAGACAGGTTAGAACAGATACACATAATAATCTGAGAGTACAGTCTCTTCTGCTCCCTCCTGAAGCAGGATTGAGGGTCCCATTCTAGGAATGGTCTGCTGTTACTTTAAGACTATCACTGCATTAAGACTCCACCACTTTAAGACCATCACTACACTAACAGTGGATGGGGCAAGGGCAAGTAAAAATGCCACAAAGCTTTCCTGCCATTTTCAAATTGCCTCTTCCCTGGTTCACTATGTGTTTGGTTGCTATAAATCTTTGGCTGATTTCAGGACTAAGAGAAACTCAAAGAACCCCACAGCAAAAACCAGTATAATCAAACTCTCAGAAGCCAAATGACACAGAAAGAATCTTTTCTCCCAAAGGAGAAAGAAAAAAGAAATTTGTTACAAAGCAGGGATCCTCAAAAAGATTAGAGCTAATTTCCTCTATGAAACCACGGAAGCAAGAGGCCAGCCATATTTAAAGTGCTGAAAGAAAAAAAATTGTCCACCAAGAATTCTATATTTGGCCAAACTGGTTTCAAAACGTAGGGAGAAATTAACGCATTCCCAGATGAACAAAGGCTGAGGGCATTTATTTTACAACTTCCTACCACTGCCCTATGAGAAATGCTAAATTGAACCTTCAGGTTGAAATGAAAGGACACTAGACAGCATCTCGAAGCTGTAGAAAGAAATAGAAATCTCCAGTAAAGATAAATACATGGGCAAATACTAAAGCCAGTATTGTGTTATTGGCTTGTAGCTCTACTTTTTATTTCTTACATGATTGAAAAAACAAATGTATAAAATAATCATAAATCCATGTTATTGGGCTCACAAAGTAAAAAGGTGTAATTTGTGACAATAATAATGTAAAGAGGAGGAACAGAACTGTAGAGGAACAGAGTTTCTGTGTGCTACTGAAGTTGGTTTCAATTGAAATTATATTGTTTTAACTTTAGAATGGTAAATGTCATCTTCTTGATAACCACAAAGAAAATATCAATAGACCATATGCAAAAAGAAATGAAAAGGGAATCAAGAGTTCACCACAAGAAAATCGGCTAAGCACAGAAGTCAGTAATGGAGTAAATGAGGGGCAAAAAATGCATAAGACATACAGAAAACAAGCAGGAAATAGACAGAATTAAGTTCTTCCTCATCAGTAATTTTTGAAAAAGTAAGTGGATTAAGCTCTCCAATGAAAAGATAAACATTGGCAGAATGGACTTTAAAAACAACCATAATCCAAGTATATGCTGTCCGCAAAAATCTCACTTGATTTCAAAAGACACAAGTTGCTTGAAAGTTAAAGCATAGAATAAAATATCCCATGCAAATAGTAACAAAAAAGAAGGAAAGAGAGACAGAAAAAGAAAGGAAGGAAGGAAGGAAGGAAGATAGATCTGGGATGGCTATGTTACTATCACACAAAATAAACTTTAAATCAAAAACTATCACAAGAGGAAAAGGAGGCCACTATATGTTGATAACAAGTTCAATCTATCAAGAACATAGAACAACTATAAACATATATGTACCAAACAACCCCCAAATATGTGAAGCAAACATTGACAGAATTGAAGGAAGAAATAGATAGTTCTAAAATAATAGTTGGAGATCAATACCTTGCTTTCAATAATGGAAAACACATCTAGACAGAAGATCAGTAGAGAGGTAGGGGGACTGAATAACACATTTAACCAACTAAACCTAACAGCTGTATATAGATCACTCCACTCAACAACAGCAGAATACACCTTTTTCTCAAGTACACATGGAACACTCTCCGGGAAAGACCATATGTTAGGCCACAATACAAGTACCAATACATTTTTAAGAAATTGAAATCATACAAAGTATCTTCTTTAGCCACAGTGAAAGGAAGGTAGAAATCAATAACAGAACCATTGATAGCCATTTCCCATCATGCCTGCCACACATGATATAAAGCAATGAAGGGAAAAACATAATTTACCACTTAGAAAAGTGGGAAGGAGGACATACCATTGACACAGAGTGTGTGCTGTTTCCCATTGTCAGGGATAGAAATAAATTAGCATCGTTTATTCATTAGTGTGTTAATTTCTTGGTCAATCATTGGGCAGCCAGTGTTTCTGCCTGATGGGAAGATTTCCTATACTCAGTGTTGAGTGGAGCCAACCTTGAAAGGGACATTTTAAAGGATTATACTGTGATGGGCTTCGCAGTACCCTTCCTCCTATGCCAGTATTTAGGCTGGGGTATTTCCATGGAGTGTGTACAATCGTAGGCCCCAGTTCACCACAATTTAGTTTGACTCATTCTGTTAATACATTCCCTCAGTACTTTGTCTTTTGTATCCTTTTGCATTTACTTCATTCTTTATTATCACTGCGAAACAACTTTGTTTCCTGTTCAGATGCCAAAAAGTGGATATCAATACCTCCTGAGTTTTACACATCACAGATCAGTTTTGGATACCAGGGACAGAGACAACAGCTATTTCCAATGACTTTGAGACATACTTTGAACATGTGATTAACATGTTGAGTGTTGAAATGTGTGTCGAGCTCATTACACGTGCTCTAAAAGGTTTCAAACTGCAAATATTTAAAAATCTCTATCTTTGAATCGTTTTCCTGTGCTGTCCCTTTGTGTCAGACTGTTAATATGCAGTCTGGCACCTTCAAATAATGTGGCTTTGTAACCAATTATTTACATGTTGTTTTATCCACAGAGAATCTTTTTTTTAAATAAATTTATTTATTATTTATTTTTGGCCGTGTTGGGTCTTTGTTGTGGCACACAGGCTGTCTCTAGTTGGGGCGAGTGGGGGCTACTCTTCGTTGTGGTGTGCGGGCTCCTCATTGCTGTGGCTTCTCTTGTTGTGGAGCACGGGCTAGGCGCTGGGACTTCAGTAGTTGTGGCACACGGGCTTATTTGCTCTGCGGCAGGTGGGATCTTCCCTGACCAGGGCTCAAACCCATGTTCCCTGCACTGGCAGGTGGATTCCCAACCACTGTGCCACCAGGGAAGTCCCCGCACAGAGAATCTTAAGGTCAAAACATACAACTCGATTAACTACACTTCCTCCTGTTCACATTTCCCTCATCTTTTCTTCATCTTCTGTCTATGTTTCCTTGGCCCTGTTTATATTAAGTGCTTTTGCCATTATATTTGATTGTTTGTATTCCGGTGAGTTACCACAATGCTTTATGAGACACGCTAGGATATAAATGCATTTAAGTAATATATATATATATATATATATATATATATATATATATATATATATATATATATACACACACACACACACATATATATGTAGTTTGCTTGAGTGCAGTGTTTTTTGTTTTCTGTACTGAATTCATTAGCATGGGTTGGTATAATATTTAGCATAGGTCGATATGTAATTTGTAAACTAATAAAGTCTTAAAAGTGAGGAAATAAGTCTTTCAAATTTAATTATTTATTTTAAAGAGCAGAATAGCATACATAAACAGGTGCCTAATGAAAACTTGTATTCTAATTTGGAACTCTCATGAACACCTATTCTTTTGTTCTTCTAATGGTATGATCGTAGGCCATTTGATTATTTTTATTTTTATGGCTTTAACTTTAGAATAATGAAATATTTGTAAATTTAAAAAAGTATTTTTCTTTATTTGATGGGGGTGGGATACTGGAGAAATGAAAGGTCAAACACCTATTGAGGAATCCATACTTGTCTATATAGTGTGTACTTTTATTTCAATAACTGATTTAAAATTCCTAAAAGGATGCTATAATAAGTTATTATGCCATTTTACAGACTGAATTAAGTGAATTTCAGGGAGGTATGAAACTTGCCTAAGGCTATCCAGCTGCCAAGTGGTAGAAGTGAGAATTAAATCCAGGTATACCTATCGCCAAAGTTTCTGCTCATCTCTTTACGTCATCCACTTTGAATAGCCAATGCTTTTCTGCTTACAAATATGACTGAGGTTTCCAGACAGTCAACATTGCTTTTTAATCAGATAGAAAAATTACTGTTGCTTCTCTAAAGACATATTCCTTTTCCATTAAGTGACTTTAGTTGTTCAGATAATACTTCCAGACAGTAGTCATCATACAGTTGGAGACTAAGAACAGAACTCAGGGATGTGTCTAGCACTCAGTAAAGACCAACTGGGCTCACTGATGGTACTTACGGTCATTTCCTCTAGACTAAAATAATCTTATTAATAAGAGCCTAATAATTCACAGTACTGCCCTTGCCTGATTGTTTGTTCTTCTCCCTCTATCACTCTCTCTTTCCCCCTATGATTATTATTTTTGACAATTTTTGGTGAATTAAATTCAGGGATTAGTATTCAGGAGCGCTAGTCACAAAAGCAGAGAATCTTAGCTCACACCAAAGGAAGAAAATAGAGAAAAAGTATAAATTATATGAATACACACATATCACACATGTACCAACTATATGTTGCACTCCTCCAAAATCTATTTCGTATCTGCACATTTATTGTATATTAGCAGTAAGACAAGAAATGAGCATAATGCTCTGTTTACAAGATACAGAAAACAGACCCAAATATGGAAATTACTAGCAATGAGAATGGGGAAGAAAGACTACAACAAGGAATGTAGATGATATTTTTGTTTCTTAGCTATGATGCCAAATATTGAACTTTCAACTTGAGACAAGGAGGCCATAAAAAGTTGTATTAGTTTCCTAGAGCTGCCATGACAAAGTACCAGAGACTGAGGAGGTTAAACAACAGAAATTTACTCACTCACGGGTGTAGAGGCTAGAAATCTGAGATAAGGTGTCAACAGGATTGATTTCTTCTGAGGTATCTCTTCTTGGTTTGTAGATGCCATGTTTTCCTTTGGTCTTCACATGGTCTTCTCTCTGTGCATGTCTGTGTCCTAATATTTTCTTTTTATAAGGACACCAGTCATATTGAATTAGAGCCCACCCATTTGACCTCATTTGAACTCAGTTACCTATTTAAGGGCCTTATCTCCAAATACAGTTAGATTACGAGGTATTGGGGGTTAAGACTTCCACATATTAACTTGAGCAGGACACAGTTCAGGTGATAATAGAAGATAAGAGTAATTTAAGCAAGTAAGTAACTATTGTTTACAGTGAGTTGCTTAAGGATATGTATTTACTCAAGAAAAACAAGAAGAAATTACATAACACTCTGTGTTATACAAAGATATTAAATTAATCATCATAACATCCTGTGAGATGGGCATTAAATTAGACTAAGCAAGAGTAAGCAACTTATCCAGAATTGTATAGTTGGTACTTTCCAGAATTTAAACCAGGTATTTTCCCAGTTCCATTCTACGTTATATATTCATTTCATTATTTGAAATGAATTTTGAGTCTTCATTTTGCTTAGTTCCTGAAGTTATATGGGGATAGAATGGAGTTGGATATTTTCAGTGACATTCACATATGGGGAAGGAAATTGAGTCCAGAAGCTTCAGCAGTGTTTCCATGGAGAATGCTAACAACAGAACCAGAAACACCGTTATCCTTTTGGTTCAGTGATCTTTCCTATAGCACTACAAGAATCAATTTTAAGAAGCCCCATGTTTTCCAAACTTTCACCAATGGGCTCTGTAGGGTCCTCTAACAATATCTAAGAGACTAACTAGTTTCACATTCCAAGCCACTTAAGACAAGGAGTTCTGATTGTTCTCTGTGAGGAAATCAAGTGACAATCATAGCTGGTAATTTAGGATAGTTTCTTCAGGGCCCAGGCCAAACCTAATACACAAGTGATAACCATTGTTAAGTGCATCTTTGACAAGGATTCATCAAGTATCAAAGAGGTCTATAAATTGGGAGAAATTATGATCAAAGACAAACATAGACCACAGATATCTAATTAATGCTCAATTATTTATGAGTTTAACTTTGGTTAACCTCATTTTCCTTCTTCTAGACAATTTCCAATTCATCTCCACAAAGAGACCAGAATACTTACCTTCCAAAACAAGATTTATTGTGTTCCTTTAATTCAAAGCATACAGTGACTTCTACATTCACTCCACCAAGTTTTGCTAGGAGAGAAAAGGAGACATTATATTTTATCTTGAATTACATATGCCACCATACTTGACTTAGCTCATCCTACTGGAAGCACTTTGACGGCAGATTCTACAGTCTGGTCTGACATCCTCTACGGAATCAAGCCAAGGAAATCACACATAGTTACAGCTGGAAAAACGTTTGTTCTGGGTTGATACTTTTAGCCTTTACCACCAAGACTTTATCACCAAGATCTATCTTGACAGCCTCTAAACAGGAGACCTTCTTGCCTTCCGTTTTCATATTGACAAGGAAGGTAAAGGGAAGAACTGAGAAGTACCCAAAGTCAGCTAGCAGCCAGCACAGATAAATCATCTGTGGAGATATTGTTTCTTTCAAAAGATATAAACATAAGAGGAAGTCCTAGTGTTTGAAACAATTGTGCATAATAAAATACTCCATGAAAACCTAGAAATCCAGATGCAGATCAGTAACATAGTGGCTAAATAAGCTGTTATGTTCATGCAATGGACAAGTGTACAGACATTAAGAAGAACGAGATACTCTTTTCTATGAGATTCTCTTTTCACTGAACTCATCAGTGCTGCAAAAACAATGTTACATAATACTTTTTCTTTAACATTATATCAGGCATCCTCATCTTGTCCTGCATTTATTGCCAGTGTTACTAAAGTTTATCATTTACCTCTTTCTCTTGTAGACATATAATTTCTTCTTATTTTGGAAGCATTCATCAATCCCTATTTTACTCTTTCTTTTAAATTACAAATGAATATTGAATTTTATAAACTATCTTTTGCGGGATATTTCAAGTGATTGTATAGTATTGCTCTCCTTGGACCTTGTTATATGGTAAATTATATTTTGTTATTTTATATATGCTATTTATTATATGTCGTATTATGTTTACTAATTACATTTATTATATTATAATTACATTATAACTAAGGTAGCATTTTGTTTTAGATAGGCAAAACAACCAGTGGAATAGGAAGCATCTTAAAATTAGATGCAAGAGCATAAGGGAATTGAGTTTAAAATAAAATTCACATTTTGGATCAGTAGCAAAAATTATTCAACAAAAGTGGGAAAATATGGCTATCATTACTA
This sequence comes from Mesoplodon bidens, assembly GCF_964165515.1. NCBI lineage: Eukaryota > Metazoa > Chordata > Mammalia > Artiodactyla > Ziphiidae > Mesoplodon > Mesoplodon bidens. Next base: position 160,057 of record NW_027671175.1, read on the forward strand.
AATTCTAGATACAGCAAGTAGTTAAAAGTTAAAAAATAATGAAACTGTAAAAGTATCAGAAACCTGGGAGACATGAAATAAAGTATTCATGAGGAATACCTTTCTCAGATACAAAGAAAAAAGGATACATTTAATGATATAAGAAATAAAATTTGCCTCATGGCAAAATGCACTACAAAGGTCAGAAAACAAGCAAAAGAAATTGGGAAATATATTAAGAAATGGATATGCTTTCTTTACAACTTTTGAGGAAGCACATGTTTCTTTTTCCTTTAACCTGTTATGGGGGTATTAATCTATAATGTAAGTGCATGGTTCCTTTCCTTTAACCTGTAATGTGAGACTTAATCTATATGGTAAGTGCATGGTTCCTTTCCTTTCATCTGTAATGTGAGTGTCAACATGGGGCACTGTTTCCAAGCACAGACTTTGGATGTTCCTGTACTGGTCCCATCACTGACCATCCACAAAAACTTACAAATGTTGCTTCACTTTCCTGGGGGTTAGAGTCTTAGCTAAGAAATGGAAGCAAAATAGAACTTTCCCGCAGGGATGATAGAAAGTTTAAAGGAGTAAATATGTAAGTGACTTAGCACAGTGCCTAGTACAAGAGAGATCAATATAAGTACTTATCATTTTTTAAAGAGACAGATGAAAGAAATAAAATGTGGTGTTTTCAATCTATTGATATATATCCTTGACATTAAACTACCTTTTCATTCATTGGATTACCTAACTTGCTCATGCTTTTTCTTACTCTAGTGAACTTGGGTAGCTAATATCATAGTTTAAAATTTTTGCTTTTATATTTACAAGTAAATTTGACCTGTAAATTTCTTTTTCCTTACAGTCCTAATCTAGTTTCAGTATTAGGATTTTATAGACTTCATAAGATGAATAAAGGAGAATTCTTCCTTCGCTATCTCTAGAAGTTTTTCTTTGTTCATATTGATGTTATCTGTTTAATAGAAGTTCCATAGAATTCACCTCCCAAATGATCTGGCTGGGTCTGGTATTTTCTTGGTGAAAGATTGTAAACTATTGACATAATTCCTTTACTGGTGAAAGAACTCCAGCTATAAATTTCCTCTTGTGTCAGTTTTGGTAAACTTTAGGAGCTAGGAAATTGTCCACTTTACAGAAATGTTCAAATTTACTGGCATTTCATATATTCTCTGCTCTAACATTGTCCTGATTCTTTCTGTATATTATTTACTTATGTTTTTGTTTTGCTTAATCAAAGTGTGTTTTTTAAATCTTTTCAAAGAATATTCTTTTGACTTACTAAATCACCTCAATTTTATACTTTTTTCTGTTTTATTAAGTTCTGCTCATATATTTATTATCTATTTTTCTATGTTCTCAGGGTTTATTGTTTTACTCTTCTGATGTCAATTAAAACACTTGGTTATTAATTTTAAGAAATCTTTTTAGTTATAAATAGTTGAACTTTTTGAAGATTCCAGATTAGTTGTAAGTATCTAAGGGTCAGCTCGTCCACACTGTTGCTAGCCTAAGGCTTAGTTCACCCTACCGCAATGTATATATTGACATTTTTTCCCCTCGACTTTCTGTGTTTTGCTACTTCTCACTTTTCTTTGGAGAGAAGCCCTTTGACATAACCTTAACTTATTTTACAGCCAATAAGTCTTTAAAGTAATGTGTATTTTTTAAAGATAAATCTACTTATATAATTAGGCAGAAAATCTGACCTGCCATATTTTTAAAAACAGCATAAATTCACACTTCTCCATGATTAATCTGCTGTATTACACAACCTTCGAGTTTTTAGCTTTATCAATGACATGTACTTGAAAAATGTTTTAAAGATCCTACCCAGTCTTTTAAAACATCCTTGTTCCTTGTTTCAGTTCTAGTTTTATGTGTATTTTCTGCCTTGCACCTGATTATTCCAACATCTGATGGATGGCCTTGGGAATATAATTCTGGAATTGATTGTTTTTTGCTGATTCTCTCCACTTCTAGCTGATTTCTTCATTATTGTGTAAATTTAGATCATGAGCTCATGTTTAGCTAAACTTTATCTGTGGGAATGCTATAGGCCTGTGTTGAAGGTCTACCACTCCAGAAAGGGTTTAGTTTTGTGTTTGGAATACCACCGATTTGGGAGCATTTTAAGTTAATTTCTTAGCTTCTGTTTGCAAGACCGCACATAAATTTGCAACCCAAACACTGGGAACACAGATCTGGGGTTCAGAATTCTCAAGATTTCCTACCTGTTTCCTACCCAGAGCAGAGGCCAAGAGAATTTGTTCTTAGTCTCCCTTTGCCAACAGATATTTTTTTCTCCTGGCACACCCTTTCATTGAAGGTGAAACTAGGGATAGATAGGTTTAGTTCTAACTTCCCATCTAGTAGGGATGGAGTCTTACCTCCTGCCTCTCACGTGGTTATGGCCATTTATAAACAAGTCTCTATGTCAGGTGTGTCACTAAACTATGGCCTGTATTACAAATCCAGACACAAGCCTATTGCTATGGCCTGTGAGCTATGAATAATTTTCACATTTTAACTGGTAACATTTTAAATGGTTACCTAAGTACCTAAATAATATCCTCAATTTTGCTCTTTGGTCTACAAAGCCTAAAATATTTGCCACTTGGCTCCATAAAAACAGGATTTCCAGCTTCTGTTCTAAGCTATCAAGATCTTCAACCCACTCCTAATATAGCTATAACTCTCACACATGTACCACCCTTCTTTCATGGGTCCTGGAAATTTCTACTGCATACTTCAAAAATCAACCACGCACTTAAAAATAAGTTGTGTACATTTAACCTAGCATACCTAACCCTTTTCCTTCAGGAGAGTTTTTCAAGTCATCTTGCCCACCGTATTCTTTAGAGCTTCATTAATAATGGCAAAAAATTAAAACAACTTAACATTCAACAAATGGGAATTGTTCATAACAATTATAGAAGCACATACAGTAGAAAACTATAAACTCTTATTGAAACAGTGAGACATAACTAGTTTTATTCTTAGAGAACTATGTTTATTTAGGTCCCTTTTGTTTAAATAAGTATATTTCTGTGTATGTATGTATATAGTCAGGTATTCATATACACATACATTATTTGTATGATATAGTTATATAAACGTATGAAATACATACCTATACACATACCTTTGATTTATATTTGTATACATACACAGGAATATAATTATATATATTATATAGTTATATACATTGAACTGAAAACTGGTAGTATACATATATATCGTGTATCAATGTGTGTCGTCTATGTGCATGTGTAGAAAAGCAGGTTGAGAGATATGGAAGCATGAGTTAGACAGGGCTCACGATTATAAAAGTAGTTATGTGTAGGTAGTGAGCTTAAGGCCCATTTGATTGAAAATATTGCATATTTTTACATCAATTGTTAGGATGAACAGATTCCTATGTAAATAAAATTATAAATAGCTATACATACTTGTATGTGTAATGTACAATTAAAATGTATATAGTTTTATAGATGTATTATATTTATATTACATAATATAATTGTCTTATACTAATACATTACGTATTGTGTTATATAGAATATATGAACTCTAGTGTATTATATCAGATAATAATAACTATATATTTATAATATATATAAATATATATTTATAATTTATATATTATGATATAATTGTTTTATAATCAATATTACAGGATATATCTTATTAATATTATGAACATATTAACCATATAAATACATTTCATTACCCATATATTTTGTATATAATATACGCTAGGCAAAAATATATATTAATATAATACATAATTGTTATACATTAATATAAATATTAGCATATTAAATTTATATATCAATATAATATTTAATATCGGTATATTTATATTATATTTAATATATACATAGCTAATGCTCTTTAAAGCCATCTGCTACAAGTAGAATAAGACCAGGAGTATGGCCAAAGCAAATTCTAAAAATATTAGATTACTTCTATTCATTTATATGTCATTTTCCTGGAATCTGCATCTGGCTGTTAGAGAGGACACACAGCAAAATCACCACAAAGTGCCCAGGAGGACATAGGATCCTTTATTTATCGGAGCCTCAAAGGAAACACAGTGCTATCCAGTCCCCCATCAAAGAGCCAAGAGCAAACCTTGAAGCACCCAGTAAAAGCCCATTCAAACAAAAAAGCTTTCCCACTTAAACTGGAAAAAGTTAAGTTCCCAAGAGACCCCCTACACCAACCACCGAAGCTCATTTGGCAGTAAAAACAAAAATGTTCACCGAACAACAAGAAACCCAAAACAATAGTTGTTTTAGCACAAACAAAAACAAAGCAGCTAATTAGTGTCTCTCCTGTTTGAAAGAAGGGGGTGGGAAGTGGGCAGAAGACCTGATAGGAAAGATAAAAAGAAAAGGAAAAGGAAAATAAGTTTCCAGTTTGACACTCAAGCTGTCTTCTGCATCCATTTTGTCAAGACCACCAAGTCAATGTGGAGGCTTTTTCCTCTTTCCCTTTTCTTTTCATGAGACTGGTCACAACCAGCACTGCAGATTCCATCGAATTAAGGAACGCTGTTGCCTACATGTGTGAATGAGCTGTGAGTAAAGTACTGAAGTAGAGGACACCTGAAGTGAAATGTCTTCATGAATGTCCATGTGGCTGAGCAGGAAGTTAACCTTTCACAGATGTGCTAAAGAAGAAGAGTTGGCTTTTATTTTATTTACTTTTCCCTGCACTGTGTTGAATGACTATCATCTACAAGTTCAGGCTACTTTTTGCTGAGGATTAATGCACTGGGAGAGCTGAGAGAAAACTGAACAGTAGAGCTGTCTTTTTCTTGACCAGTTCACCTTACTTTCCCAAACTCTAAGTCTTTCCCTAATTCTTTCTCCTTTTTATTGTAGTAAAATGAACAGAACACAAAATTCACCATTTTGATCATTTTACAATTCACTGTACCATTCAGTGGAATTTAGTACTGTCCCAATGTTGTGCAACTATCACCGCTGTCCAGCTGAAAAACATTTTCATCACCCCACGAGGAAACCTACACCCATTTTAAGGAGTCATTCCCTATTTCCCTCTGTTCCAAACCCCTGGCAACCACTAATGTATAATATTTGCCGTGTGTATGGATCTGCCACTGCTGGACATTTCGCATAAATGGAACCATATCATATGTAGCCTTTCCTGCCTGATGATAAGTTGTGCAGTGGTAGGAAAAACTAAAATGCGATGTACTGTATGATGTATGTTTTACTGAAGTGGCTTGGTCAGATTATAATGATTTATGATAAAATCATGTAAAGCAAGCATCACAATTCTCCAGGAATGTTCTGAAGAATGCTAATGTTAATTATGAATATGTGAATCCCAAATCTTTCATTTGTAGTGACCCTATCTCATTAATTCTTCTCCCGTCCCACAATTTCAAAAAGTTCTCAAAGGTGAAAAAGTGCACACGACGTTTATCACGTTTGCAAATGCCAAGGGAAATGCTAAGCTAACACTGTCCAAAATGCAATATTCTTCTGTGAGAGCACCCAACTTTAAACAAATACACATATTCTAAATACAGCTTAGATCTGTGACATGTTTTGGCCACTGAAGTATGAGCAGACATGATGGCCTTAAATGAGCAGAAGAGGCCTTAAATGGGCTTGTGCGGTTGGGCTCACCTCTTATGTTTCAGTGAACTTTTAGAGAAGACAGGGCCTGGGAGCTGCAGCCTCACAGTTGGGCTCCAGACGAAGAGGTGTGTGACAGACCTCAAACTGACCCAAAACACGGAGCAAAACTAGCCATCTAGAGGTCTAAAAGAGAGCCACTGCAGCTAGCCCATAGGTCCAAGAGAAATAAATTCTTGTTTATGTAACTGACTTTGGTGTGATTTGTTCCAAAGCATTATCACAGCAAGAGCTGACTAACACAACATCCTCCAAATCATTGTTATGTAAATGGATGCCACCATGCCTACATGTAAGGCAACTGTGTACTCAAATTGTGAGAATTCTTGAACTCTTGGTGCCTCTCCAACACAATGTACATGGCTAAATTTCCACAAATAAGTTCACTAATATACCACAAAGATCTCCCTAAACTTTTATTAAATGTAATGCAAAGTTCTTTCTTTTCATTTTCTGCTTCTCCATAGTTAAAATGCTGTTTATCAATGTAAAACGGTTCTTGCCGTTTGGCTTCTGTGGTTAGAGTCTTTTGAACTCTTTGGCTTTTCAGCTCCTACGCTGTAAGGTTTGAATCAGCAAATGCCCCAAGGAGAAAAGCTGCACCAAGTGTCAAGCTTGCGTCTGTGTTTCCCTTCTCTCCACAACTTGGCCCACATGTCTTGGTGTCTCTCTAACACTCAGACGCCAGCGAACAGAAGTCTTCCTACTCGATCCAGCTTGTCTAAAATTCCTTTAGACTTCGCCTGATCTTATGTTATTATTCAACTATCATCTCAATTACCCCAGGAAGAAAATTTACAATTTTTAGAGAAAACGGAACCCTGGTACACTGTTGGTCGGAATGTAAACTGGTGCAGCCACTGTGGACAACAGTATGGAGGGTCCTCAAAAACTAAAAATAGAACTACCATATGACCTCGCAACTCCACTCCTGGGTATAAATCCAAAAAGAACAAAAACACGTGTTTTCAAAGACATGTATTTGAAAAGATACATGCACCCCAATGTTCGGAGCATCAGTATTTACAATTACCAAGATATGGAAGCAACCTAAGTGTCATCAACTGATGAATGGATAAAGAAGATGCGGTACATAAAACCAATGGCATACTACTCAGCCTTAAAAAAGAAAGAAATGTTGCCATTTGCGGCAACATAGATGGACTTGGAGGACATTGTGGTAAGTGAAATAAGTCAAACAAAAACAAACACTGTAGGATATCACCTATATATGGAATCTAAAAAATACAGCAATCTACCGAATATAACAAAAAGAAGGGGAGACACAGATATAGAGAACAAACTAATGGTTGCCAGTGCGGAGGGGGAGGAGGGGGCAATACGGGGTGGGGAAGTCAGAGATGTAAACTACTGGGTGTACGATAGGCTCAAAGATGTATTGTACAACACAGGGAATATAGCCAATATTTTGTAATAACAGTAAATGTAAAGTGACCTTTAGAAAGTATATAAAAAATTTTTAAAACAGAAATCATACTGAAAATTGGAAACAATTTAAATGTCCATCAACAGGAAAATGCACATATAAATTATTGTACTTCCCTACATGGGAATCCTACATAGTGAGGGAAGTACATGAACTAGACAGATCTTTATGTGTCAGCATGGATGAACCTAGCAAAGATAACACTAAGAAAAGCAAGTAAGAAGAGAAAGCATAGTAGAATACTATATGAGGTTGAAGAATACTTAAAAATGTAGCCTAAATAGAAAGACATCCATGCAGTGATGGAGACCAAGTTCAGAAGAGTGGTTACCCAGGGTCAGCTGGGGAGTGGCTGTGTTTGGGAAAGTGGTCACAGCAGGCTCTTCAAGAGGAATGGTAATGTTTCACTTCACACGCTGGCTGGAGGACGGAGGAGTGTCTGCGATATTATACTGTGAGCATGCTGCATGTGAAAGCCATTTCTGACCACATCTAGGGGATCTGATACGCGGGAGCTGGTAGTGGGTGGAGGCATCCAGAAGGTGGTGGTAGAAGAGGAACGTTGTATGCATAACGCCTAAGGCCTGACCAGAGAACGACCACTGTTCTAGAAACTGGACACAAATCCAACTTCTACGACCAATGTTACAAGACAAACTGAGGCATATTGAAAATAAGACTTTACGTGAGCAAAAATAGATTCAATTCAGGCACCACCAAAGCGGAAATGGTGAGGAGCACTCCAGCCACAGGAGCTGCAGAGATGTTTATTTTAAAAGGGCAGAAGCAAAGCAAGGAAATGACTGACTTGCTATAACTTTAAAGCCTAGCTGGTGGTTTGTGACTCGTTGTCCTCAGCAGTGTTCGCCACCCTGAGGCATTGACAGGCTTAGATTTTTGTTGGTTTACACAGGCGGCCGCATCACTAGAGCCACCGCAGGCTAACGGCCTCCTTGCAGGGTTAATTTACTAACACCAGTTGTCTGAGTCCTTACTCTTACTCAGTCACTTCACTTCCTACGCCTCAGTTTCTCTTCTGGAAAGTGGATATTCAGTAGTAAATTCTCTGTGGAGTTGTCAGTACCAAACAAAGTGATTATTAGTAACCACGATCATGTCCTGAATGCATGGAACACGTCACCATTTGCCAACTACCGTGTCAAGTTAGCAGAAACTACAGAAATTAAGAGCTCTCCGCATAAATTCACACACCCGTGCACCAGGTAAAGGACCACAGACAGACGTTCACTCAGCCTTTCGTGTGTCCCTCACGGAGTGCAGGCTCTCTCCTGGGTGGGGGGAGCACAGACACTTACGGGAGTTTACTTTTAAAATGCGTTGATACAACCAGGTCTCAGTTTTGTTTGGATAAGTCAGCAAACGCTTTTTGGAAACCCCAAAGTCTCCACACCTCGTACGTTTCGCGCTGCCTTAAGTCTCAGAGCTCAAGCCCCTACTTTTCAGGCCGCGTCACCGTGGGAGACAGGGCTGCCTGCGGACGCACGGCGAGCGTGCTGACGTCCTCGAGCCCCGCCCCAACGGTCCCGCCCACTGACGTAAACCCCATCCCCGCGGCGTGGAGGGCTTAGATTCCTGCGCCAACACCAGGCCGCGCGGGGTCTCCGGAGCGCGGAATGGGGGGGTTGGCGTAGCTGGGGCCCGTGGCCCTATGTCTTCTGGCTGCGACGCCGGTCCTGCGCACGCTGCGGGGCCGCAGCCACCGGGCGGTGGGCGCCCGAGTGGCCGGGGCCCCCAGGCGGGTGTGGCCATCGTGTCCACAGCCAGCGTCCCCGAGGCCGTGCTCGGGCCCTGATCACTCGGTGAAGCTGCGCCGGGACAGCGCGGCCGACTTCTTCCCGCGCTCTGAGGACCTGTGCGCGCTGCAGGACTTGGTGCCTCTGCCCTCCGTGCGTGCTTCCCTGCAGGACGCCCCGCTGGACTTAAGGCTGACCGCCTCCGCGGGGTGCACTGGGTGCCGCTCCTGAGCACCCGCTGCCCCTGATCTGTATCCAGAGCTTCTTCCAGCCACGGCTTGTCGAGACAGGTTTGTACTTCCCGCTTCCAGGGACCCTCGTGTTGGCGCTGAGAAGCGGGGTTTTCGATGGTGCAAGGTGGAGGGTGGGCACTAGAAGCAGTGCCCAGTGCCCGGATGTGCGTGCACTAGATGGGGCGTGCGGCCTAGGACTCCTGCCAGCTCGGTGACCCCGGCCGAGTGCCTTAAGGCTTCTAGGTCTCAGTGTTCTCATCTGTAGCGTGGGCTTAACAGGTCCCAGTCTCTGTGGTGGTTACAAGGATGCACTGTGTTAATGCTTCTAGACTCTACAAAGTAGAACACTTAGCACAGTTTGGAGCATCGTTAATTGTTGCACAGATGTTACCTGGTCTATTGAATGACTTTGCCTGGTACACACCAACGCGATTAGGAAATGGATATATCCCAGCTTCATTTCCTTTCCATTGAAACAGGGTTCAGGAAAAAAAAATTTTTTTTTCAATAATCGTATCATATAGTGCAAAGATCACCGGTGTGAAGGCAGCTTAGGGTTTGAATTCCAGGGCTTATGCTGTCTGTGGCGTGGGCAGGTTTCTTTTGGACTACACTCCCCACACTTGTAAAATGACATTAATAACCTCTCTTTCTGTGGGTTCTTAGAATTAAGTTAGCAGGTTATGTGTGTAAAGTAGCCTGGCACTTGAATGAGTTGTCAGAACCAAGGGCTGCTGGAGACGATGCTTCTGCCCTAGGTAATCTCCCCTTCTACTGGGCGTCAGGTAAACACAAGCACAGTAGTCAGTGCTCTGGAAGAAGTGAGTTCTGGTGCTACAGAGCACAGAATCTTTTTTTAAAATTTAATTATTATTTTATATTGGAGGTTAGTTGATGTACAATATTGTGTTAGTTTTGGGTGTACAGCAAAGTGATTTAGTTATTCATGTATCCATTCTTTTTCAGATTCTTTTCCCGTAGAGTTTGTTACAGGATATGGAGTAGAGTTCCCTGTGCTATGCAGTAGATCCTTGTGGATTATCTGTTTTATATAGAGTCGTGTGTCTATGTTAATGCCAAACTCCTAATGTCTCCCTCCCCCCGATCTTTCCCCTTTGCAGAGCACAGAATCTTGGAAGGGAAAGTTCACGGTAGGCTTCTTGGAGGAGGTGCCATCCTTTCTAAGGATATGTAGAAGCTCCTGGGGTGGCAGGAGAGAGCAGTGTGTGTTGAAGTTTGAGAAATATAAGAAAATATGGCAAAACTAATGTACAGGACTGGAACTCAGGGTTTGGGAAAGAAATGAGAGTTGATACTGGAAAGTTAGTGGGGCCCAAGAGAAGGGGGCCTTGTTTGTCCTTTCAGAAGTTTGGGTGTTTATCCTGCAGGCTGTGGGAAACACCAAAGAAGAGTGAGATGGACTTGTGGTTTAGAGGCTCACTCGGACCTCCATGTGGAAGGCAGTTGATTTGGTGCAGGCTGAGTTGTAATCTGAGGGTCCCACTTAAGTTATAAAAGGTGGGACTGGATTTTGCAGATCTGAGAGAGAATGGGTGAGGTCTGGTGACCAGTTAGAAAAGGAAGGGCAGCAAGCGTGGGTGACAGTTTACAGCTGCATCTTTTTTGAGAGATACAGAGCACAGTAGAAAGGGATTGGGGGTGGCAAGAGGATCTTACTTCATCTTCAGTGCTTTAGAGGGGCCTGGTAGACGGGTCTGGACCCAAGGTACAGATCTGGGCTTTTTGGGAGGACAGGTCTTTGAAAGCATGGTAGAGCCTTAGGTTACCCACAAGAAGATCCAAAGAATCATAGGTCTGAGAGATTTTTAAGTGGGTATATTTGAGGATGTTTATAAGCTGTGAGAAAGTAACCAGCAGAGTAAGGGTGTGAAGATGTAGGAGAGGAAATGATTGTTCATTTGTTTTCAGAAAGCTGAATACTCATCGTGTGCCTGGACCTTTTCCAGGATCTGGGGTTCACACCCTCTGTTATCTCTTCTGCAAGGATGGTTCAACTCATCCCCTGGTGAAGAGAAGTCAGATTATTCTTTGCATCCCATTCAGGTATAAGAACTGTTCTGTACCTCGGAAGGGACTTTACTTAACCAGAGTAACAAATTAGAAATCAAAAGAAATTAGAGCTGGAAGGGACCTTAAAGGCCACTGTACTTAATTTTGCCTAATATTTTACATTGAATGTAAGAAAAATTTATTGTAGAGCCCATTCTCTTCAGAGTTCCTTCACTGAACTTTCTTTATGTCTTGCATCCAGTGGGTCTATCTTGTAAATTTTGGCCTCCTCCTAAATTTGCTTCTTCATCCATATTACATTTGGCCCAGACTATGGCAGAAACTCCTGGGTGGTTCACGGCCCCTGGATTCAGTTCCTCTAAGTTCATCCGCCTGCTCGGGTTAAGTGATCTTCTAACATAAAAAGATGTGCTTAAAATAATGCTGCTAATGGCTTGCCCACACAGAGTTACTGCATAGTAGCCGCCCAGCGTGTGCTCTGCACGGAGGCGTGTAGTCTGAACTGTGTTCGGCCAAGCCTCATAGGGCTCTTTGCCCTGAGGAAGGGGAGCTTTTTGTGATCACTCCCTTTATCTAGTCGGTCCTTCAGCAGCGGGGAGCCTTTTTCTAATCAGCAGAGGCACCCTTACTCAGCCAGTGGTAGCCCCAGGTCTCACCACCTGTGGGATACAAGCCATGCTTTCTCCCAGGCTTGCTTGGGCCAACATCTCTTTCATTTCTGTCTCTTCTCACACTTGGACCCCTGGCCTTTAGTCATCCCCACCTGCAGTATTTACAGTGCCCATCAGGAGTCAGGCTTGAGTGTCTTTTCACAGATGTTCCCTCTGCAGTTAATGCACCTCCTACTCCAACTCTGCATAGCCTCATCTTTCTAGATTCTGCTTCAGGGTTATCATGAAGCCATCACTTCGATATAACATTCTGCCTCCAAAGGAACCTCTGTGCATAAAGGTTATGTTTCTTTAGCTCATGTGATTGAAATTTTGAGTTTACACATGTCCCTCCTTAATGAAGGCTTTAAGGGCAGGAGTTGTTTCTAATCCTTAGCACAGAGCAGATGCTTTTTTTAAAAATGCTTTTTAATGATAGAATGTGTGTTTTAAATCACTTATTTTACAATAATTTTGCTTTAGCTTCTGGCAGAAATAAAGTTTACAGAAGTCGTGTTCCTGTGAAAAGAAATAAAGATGTGAACTTCCAATTGTGTAAAGCTCTTAAACGCTGTGTAAGTGCATCGGGTGCGCTAAGGAACGTGGAGCTAAGTGGGCTAGTTGTGAGAGAGAGAGGCTTAACTATGTTAACAAAGGTAAGCCTTCATTGTGTCCTGCCAACATTTGATAGTTGCTTTTGGGCAAACTAAAGCCATAAAATTTTAAACTGTTCCTCGCCATTAAAGTGATTGAATATTGGGCCACTTTGGTGCACCTGTGTCTTGCGAATTGTCCAGTTGGAGATGGAGGTTTAGAAAGTGAGTTTCAGTCTTGTTTAAGACTCTTCCCATCAGACTGGGCTCGTGATTTCCTACACACCATGTTACTTCCTGTCTACCTTTTCTTGGTGTTGTTCATGCCTGGATTGTCTCCTGTACCTGCTCAAACCTTGGTCCATTCTCATTTGTACCATGAAATTTTGTCATTCTGGATACTGTCAGAACTAATTTTACTTAACTTTGTGTTAAGCCACAAACCACACATTTTGTATATTCTGTGTTTTGTGTTTGTCTATATTTTTATGGTTTCTCTTCAAGAAATATTATGGGAAGGGAAATAGCAAGATGTAAAGAGCAAAAAGGTCATCATTCTCTTTAAATTGTTAGAACATCTATCTGCAATCATAATTAGGATGCACTGTGGTATGTGTTAAAATAGTAAATACATGTAACGTCCCGTAGGTGCAGCACACTCAGTGGTGTTGGTGAGGGTGTGTCATGGAAGTAATCACAAAGCAGGTGACTGTTAGTTTGGGTCCTGAAACATTAGTGTGCCTTCCCTGTGTCCAGTAGTGGTCTGGAGGGGTCAGGAAGCCTGCTTTTCAATTTGAGGGAACAGAGGGTTTGCTCTGTTGCTCTAGTATACTGCATAGCAGCTAATAAAATACTGGGTTTATAGTTGACGTTTAAATCACTGATTGATCATTAAGATTGGGATGTATCTTTGGAAATGAAAATAGGAAGAACCTTATGCTTTTTCTTTTTTTCTTTTTTTCCCTATATCTGAAAAGGTATGTAGTACTTTGCTGAGTGGTTGGGAATAAAGTTTGCAGTATTCAGTGTATTCACTTTTAGTATCTAAATAGAATTAAACTGTTGCTGTAAACTGGAATAGCACTTTGTTACTGACAAGTTTTAGAATGCATCTGTTCGTCAATGACCTGTTTGGGAAGATTGTAGTTAATGATTTTGAGAATGTGGCTATAAACCTCCAATTGACTCAAGAAAAGCAAATAAGTCAAGACTGACAAATGTATAGGCTCTTCATCTTATTGTGTATGTGTGTTTTTTTTCCTTTTAGTTATTTGTCAAGGTATAAAGAATTCTATCACACTTAAGACAAGTAAACTTCACGGGGTGTATTCTGACATGGCAGGGAGCAGATCACATGGCCTAGATCTTAAAGGTGATTTTATGTTTAAACTTTCATGAAAACATATGTGATTGAAACACATTAATATATTGATACAGAGGGCAGTTAATTTTTGCCTTTATTTATTTTTTTTTTTTTGCAGTACTGTTGTGGCCTCTCCCGTCGCGGAGCACAGGCTCCAGATGCACAGGCTCAGCAGCCATGGCTCACGGGCCTAGCCCCTCCGTGGCATGTGGGATCTTCCCGGACCGGGGCACGAACCCGTGTCCCCTGCATCGGCAGGCGGACTCTCAACCACTGCGCCACCAGGGAAGCCCTAATTTTTGTCTTTTGATACATGTGAGTGCAGCTTTCATTTTGCTGAAAGAATATGACCACTTTTCACTTTGGGATTCTACCATTTAATAAAGATAGTCCACTTAATTTTAGAAATAAGAGATTTACTATATAATACCTAATATTACTTTTATGTATTTTTTTACTGAAAACATTTATTGTAATACTGTGAAGAAACTATGCCGTTATAGTCTTCAAGACTTAAATGAATCAAGTGTTTATTAGCTGCTGTAGTTTTTAAACTAATAAAAATCAGTACATCAGCAATTTGTAAATACAGTTTTTAAAATAATACCTTAAAACTTTACAGTGGTTATTATGACTGTATTTAGGCCTAAAGTTATTTAATAATTTGATATGAAGGCTTTTTAATAGTTTGATGATGCAGCTCAGGGATAGGTAAACTCTGGCTGGTAGGCCAGATGCAGCCCGTTGCCTGGTTTTGTAAAGGAAGTTTTTTTGGAACATAGTCGCACCCATTGTTTACATGGTAGTTATGGCTACTTTCACCCTACGCCAGTGGGGCAGAGTAGTTGCAACAGAAACTGTATAGCCCACAAATGTGGAAATGTTTAAATTTAGATTTTAAAAATTGAAAAATTCTTTGAGCCTATACAGGGCAAGTCCATTGACCCCTGAGGTAGAAAACAGTCAAGAACTTGGGTGCCGAAGCCAAGTGGCCTAGGTTCAAATTCCCTTTCTCCCATTTCATAGCTAGTGACCATGGGCAAATCACTTAACCTCTATGCCTCATTATGAGGTGTAAATGCACTCATTTGTATAAATAGTGCCTGGCACATACTAAGCACTGTGTAAGTGATTGCTGTTGTTTCTCCTTGGAGCTTTGATAAGTTATTGTTAATAGAAAAATGACACTAATGATTTTCCTTTTAGAGTAACAAAGGCACTTTGAGTCTTTTATTTTTTCAAGAATGTAATAAGACTTTTTTCATTTACAGTCAGTGTTCCCTGTTACCAAAATTTACTTTATGAATATAAAGAACTGAACGTCTTTAAGACAGTACTTTTGCTTAAATGTCAAACCATTATTTTTCCAAGGCACATCAAACTGGCTGTGCATAGTCCAGGCCTCTAAAGCTTGTGTGCATACCCTAGGTAGCATGTGAGATATACATTTTGTAAATATAGTTTTTAAAATAATGCTTGAGACTTCCCTGGCGGTCCAGCAGTTAACACTATGTGCTCCCAATGCCGGGGGCTTGGGTTCGATCCCTGCTCGAGGAACTAGATCCCACGTGCCTGCCATAACTAAGAGCCCACATGCCCCAACTAAACTATCCGGCATGCTGCAACTAAAGACCTGGCACAGCCAAACAAACAAATAAATAAATATTTATAAAATATAAGTAAAATAAAATAATGCCTTAGGAGTTAGGAAAAGAAAATATTAGAACATTTTTACCTTTGTATTATTTTAAAAAATCTGTGTAGTTTATCATGTACATAAATTATATGTATGGAACTTTGTGTATATAATTTGATAATAAATAAGATGCATATTAAAAAGTTTTCTTATGGTTTGCCCAGTCAGGTGTTTGGAGACCACTGGAGGACAGAATGATGAAATTTAGAGCCTCAGCAATGATAGAATTTAGAACCAATTCCCTGACTTAGAAGATAAGGAAAATAATTCATAGACTGTAATTGAGTTGTCCAACTTTACGTAAGTGTTCAGAAACAGTCTATCCAGTGGCTAGAATCTAATCACTGACCGAGTAGAATCTGGGTCACTGGACTCGTAAACCAGAAGTGACTGTTGAGTTTCTCAGGTTGATGCTCCTGGCATATATGCTTGATATGTGTGTGTGTGTAAATCTCTGACATAATAAGCCATACTCAGTAGGCACACCCTGTTTCCTTATTCAGGCATCTTAATTTCATCCCATTAAATCTTTGACATATCAGACTACCAGAAAGCATGAAGAAACCTGGGCTGAGAGTCTTCGTTCCAGGAGACCTGATCTTGACTGTATGGCTGGTTTGAGGCGCATCACTCTGAACTGCACCACGCTCATTGGTGACCTGGGTGCAAGTGCTTTGGCAGAATCTCTTAGTGAGGATTTATGGCTTAGAGGTAAATTCTAAAATTGAAAGTACTGAATTTTTAATATGAAATATGCTTAGCTTTTGGCATGATACTATTGTGATAGGATTTTTTTTAAGCCTCATTTTACTGATAGCTTTTATTTTGCTTTTAAACTTTCTCTAAGAGTTGCATATATCCTTTATAGAAAATACAGAGTAACAAGAGAACAATTACCTATAATTTTAATACCCAGACATAATCACTGTTCATTTTGGTGTATATACTTTCAGTCTTTTTTTTTCTACAAATATATTTGTACACTTAGGGATTACAAAAATAGAATTGTAGTATACTTGCTATTTCATATTCCTGCTTTTTTCACTTAATGATGTATCATGTAGTATTGCGTCGTATTGATGTCCCATAGTTTAATCAATTCTTTGCAATTCGATTTAGACAGTTTGCTTTTCCCTGTCAGAAACAATGTGAATATGTTGTATATACATCTCTGTGTCCATCGGGATTACTTCTGTAGAATAAGGTACTACAAGTGGAATGACTAAGTGTGACATACTTTTAAGACTTTTGATACACATGGCCAAATTACCACCCAGAAATGCTATGCCAATTTATAGTCTACCACAACAGTAGATGTGAAGCCTGCCTCTCACAAACAGTGGCTTGTAGCACTTGTAAAAAAATGTAAAACTACAAAAATGAGTACCTCTCCATTTTCTATGCAAGTGGGATTACTCCAAATTTTATAACTTTTTTCAATTAATTTAGTATGAGCATTTTAGCAAGTCAGTAAATTTGCATCTCCTGCATCATTTTTTGTGATTGTTCAGTATTTCATTATATGAATATGCCACAGTGCACGTAGCTTATCCATTCTTGTATATAAGCTTTGTCCAGTTTTTCAGTTACAAATAGTACTCTGATATATATCCTTACCTATATCTCTGACTATTTCTTTTGGTTAAATTCTTAGAAAGAGAGTTGTTGGATCAAAAGGGTATAGACATGATTTAAAGGCTTTTCTTACAGAATCTTGGCTTAATCTGATAGGAAAATAACTACATTTTGTTTTATTTTGTATTCATTTGATTTACTGGTGAGGTTTACTGGCTGTTTGTATTAATTTGGCTATTTGGTTAATTATACCCTGTGTCCATTCTTCTGTAGTGAGAGTTTGTAAGGGTTGTATCATATCCTGTCAGATCCGTATGTCTTACTTGCTTTTTCTGTGTGTCATGGGGGTGTTGAAAGACTCCAGTTATTTTAATGTGATGGTCCACACCACACTTAAAAAAAAGACTCATCATAGTTTCCTTTCATGTAATATTTTTTAAATACCTGTGCTTTGGTGATGATCCCTTTGGTTTAAATGAGTAGGTTGTTCAGCCCCAGAACTACTAGAATTCATGTTCAGTGTTTCTGGTTTTTGTCTGACTTTTTATGGAGAGAGTTCTTGACCATCATACTTTCATGATAGGTTTTTACTATGTATTCTCTATTCACACATTGTTTGAATTTGTTATTATTTGTATCCTCTTAGACTTGTCCTTTTTTCCTCTAAAACTAACAGTTATTACATTTCTTCTATTTTGTTTTCCCCTTTTAGCTAGTTTCAAGTGTGATTTGGAGCTGAAGATCATGATCAAAAGAATGCAGTGCATTTCTGAGCTCCACCAGGTTTTGCTTGTGAGGTTTACATGCCTCTGCCGCCCTTGCTAATTATGAACTGAGATTCATTTTGTGATGCTTTTTGCTCATACATTATATACAGTTATTCTTCAGTTCTGTAATTGTAAAATATGTTGGATGATTTATTGATACTAAAGCCAGGGTTATCATTGCACATTCAAGAAGAGGTTTTTAAATTGGATCATGCATTATGTGTGTGCATATACGTTTCTGTTTTTTTCCATACCCAAAATTACAAACCTGCCATGACTTGTCTTGTGCAGGACTCTTCCACACGTGAGAAAATGAGAGTTGTCTATATGTTAAATCTGTAGAGTTAGGAAGTGACCTTTGTCTTTCATCAAAAGCACTTGACCTGCAACAGTGTGGCCTCACCAGTGAAGGAGCAAAGGCTTTACTAAAGGCCCTTGAAACCAACAGAACTCTGCTCGTTCTGGATATAAGAAAAAATCCACTTGTTGGTATGTGGTCACTTTTTTGAAATTGATAAACACGTAGCAAAACAAAAAGAATTTGTTCACGTATTGACAGTTTTGTAAAATTGAATGTGTTTAGCTTTCCTCATCACACACAGTTGGCCCTTGAACAACGTGGGGTTAGGGGTGCCGACCCCTACGCAGTTGAAAATCTGAGTATAAGTTTATAGTCAGTGGTTCCACATCTGTGGATTCAACCAACCTTGGATCGTGTAGGACGATAGTACATATTTATTGAAAAATATGCGTGTGTCAGTGGACCCGCGAGGTTCAAACCCATGTTGTTCAAGCTTCAACTGTACTTTTCTAGTGTTGCACTTCCCTTATGTTTTTAGCAGATAATGTACTAATTAAAGTGAATTTTACTTGTAAATTGTTCTTATCCCTACTCTGAATAGAGGTGAACCTAGATACTAAGCCTGCTTCCACCAAGAGCATTGTTTCTTTCCTGTGCAACCTCTGAATTCTTGCCAGGAGCACTTTATTCATTTGTCAGAATCACAAGCAATTTTTTAAATATCTTCTGTGTGCCAGATATGGGTTTAGGCACTAGGGATAAAGCAGTGAACCAGACAGACAAAAGTCTTGCCCTCGTGGAGCTTACATTCTAGTGAAGGAGTTCAGATAGAAATGAGTAAACAGATAAGTAATATAATTTTAGAGAGTAGGAAGTGCAAAAATATCTTAAAGTAAGGAGAGTGAGGGAGTTCAGATAGAAATGAGTAAACAGATAAGTAATATAATTTTAGAGGGTAGGAAGTGCAAAAATATCTTAAAGTAAGGAGAGTGAGGGAGAGCAGGTAGGACTCCATTGGATAGGTTTGTTAGGGGACAGCTTCACTGGAGAAGTGGCATTTGAACAGAGACCTGAATGAAGAGAGGAGCAAGCCATGGAAGAACTGGAGTAAGCACATTCCAGGACAAGGAGGCAATGAGTATGCAGGCATGTAGGTGGGTGGGGTATTTAAGGAAAAGCAAGGAGGCCAACATGGCCAGAGTACCGAGTGAAGAAGAGTGTCGTATGACATGAGGTCAAGGAGCTAGCCAGGGGTCTGCTCTTGTAAAGTCTTGAAGGCCAGCGTAAAGATGTGGATTATTCTAAATGAGTAGAGGGGTTTGAACTGGAAAAAGGCATGATCCAAATAGTATCTCAATAAGGTGACCTGGTATAGAGAATGGACTTGGGAGGATAAAGAAGAGAAACAGGGAGACCAGTTAGGAGACTGTCACAGTGCTCCAAATAAGAGATGTTTATGGCCTAGGTTAGGTTGGAAGTTTGGAGCAAGTGAAAAGTGGTTGAATTCAGGTTGTGTTTTGAGGGTGTAGCTATCAAGACCTGCAGATAGATTAGATGTGGGGTATGAAGGAAATAGTAACAAGGAGACAAGTCGTTGATGATTATGTGTGCAACTGGGTGGTATCACTTAGAAGAAGGGGGCTGATGGGAGGAGCAGCTTTTGAGGGACTATCAGGACTTTGGTTTGTTATCTTGGATGCCCTTTAGGTATCTAAGCGTCTGGATGGTACTCAGACTGTACTTTCTATCCAAAGGTATCTAAAGCCACTTTAGATGCAAAATGTTTAAAGCTGACCTTTGCTGCTGCCAAAATAGTAGCCACTGGGGGCAGTCTGCAAGATGGCATCTTAGGTTTTTGAGGAAGAAATTAGAATACACAAAGGGGGAAATAAGTGTATAATTACATAATGTAGATTTCATATTTAATTTTATGGGAAAAGCAATAATTAGTTGGCTTTTGGTTTTAAATGGAAATAGCCACTCATTGGGAAATAATTACTCTAATTTCAATTTATTTTACTTTAAATCATTCTGTGCTGAAAGCAGTTACCAAAAAAGGTCTCCAGAATGGAAGGAGTGCCAAGTCAGAGGTATATAACATGTTTTAATTCTCTCGGAAGAATTTCTCTTTAATGGCTTGTTTTTCTTTCCTTCTTAAAAGAAAATTATCAAGGTACTTTCTGCCATCTTAAAACTAAGTTTTTAGTCAAATGAAATGGCTTTTCTGTTTTTGAAAATGTTGTGTGATGCTTTAATTTAGCTTCCCAGAAATGCAGATTGAAGACCTTTTATTAACTTAAAATAACTTAATTTCTAATGAAGATCAAACCCTCCTAAATTACCTGTAACTTAAATGGCATATTTATCATTTCTCTCTCAGTACCAATGGATAACTTCTCCATCGGTGAAGGAACCATCCAAAGCTTCTAGACAGAAAAAGAGAACTATAATTTTGGAAAGTGGTCGAAAAGGAAAAGCTACTATTAGAATTGGTAACTTTTTTTTTTTTTTTTTTTTTTGCGGTACGCAGGCCTCTTACTGTTGTGGAGCACAGGCTCCGGATGCACAGGCTCAGCGGCCATGGCTCACCAGCCCAGCAGCTCCGCGGCATGTGGGATCCTCCCGGACCGGGGCACAAACCCGTGTCCCCTGCATCGGCAGGCGGACTCTCAACCACTGTGCCACCATGGAGGCCCTCTTTCTTTTTTTTAATGCTACTAGAATTTATACCCCTTATATTTTCTGGTGTGCTAAAATTAAAACAGCTTTAATGGTTATTCCTTAACAGTTAATTACTTCCTTAACGGTTAGCTGTTAATATTATTTGTGGTTCTTATGGAACGTACCTAGGATGTTCCTGACACATAGTGTTTAATATTTATTAGATATTAATTTTAATATGATAAAGCTCTTGAAGTGACAAAATCCATATCCAGATACGAGGTCACCTTTTCTCCCTTTCATGTGGGGTCCAGGCCTTAGGAAAGAGGGAAGCATGTGATGTGTCTGTTGACAACCCCAAAATAAAATAAAGTAGGCAGAGCCCTTGGCACTTTACAGATATGAATACCTTTTATTGTCATCAGAACCCTGTGAACAGACAGTGTTTTACAGCAGTGCAGACAGGTTAGGGTCAGGTGCAGTGGGGAAGTGGGATCAGGCAGGATAAGAACATGGGGAGATTGGTGGGGGGGGCTGTTTCCAGAGCCTTTACTAAGGAAACAACAAAAATCACAGATGATAATGACTGTTTTTTCAAAATGCAGGAATCAGTGGAAAAACTAGAAATGATCATGTTCAGAATTGTGATCAGTTGTGTCTAAGTATGTAGAAGTCAGTTACTTTCCCATAAGCCAGAAATAACACTGAAAAACAAGGAAAGATCCCATTTGCAATAGTCACAAAAATTAGTAAATATCTAGAAGCCAGTTCAGTGTTCTCCTGAAAAAGTTAGTGCAAAAGGATAGATGAAACATTTTAAACATATATGTTAACATTAATAAAATGTAATGTTAACATACGATCTATTAACATATAAAGCCACTGGCAGAGGGAAACAGAGATCGGAAGAGAAGTCCAGAAACAGGTCCCTGTTTACTTGAGAGTTGTATTTTAACTTAGACAATTTTACAGTCTAACTTGACTTTTTGTCTAATTGATTGATTGAAGCATTGATAATTCATTTAAACAGAAATTAGATATTTGCATCATAGCATACACAACTTCTAGTCAGTCGAAAAGATGCAAAGGCAACTAGATGCAAGAAGCAAATATAAAATACAGGAGAGAATTTCTGTGTAAGTGTAGGGAGTACAGAAGCCTTCCTAAGTAAGCCATAAAACTCAGAAGCCATAAAGTAAAAGATATTTAATTCCATGAAAATTTAAAACTTTTCTACAGTTCAAGACGTAAACAAAACAAAATGACAGACACCAAAGTTGGGTAGTGTATTAACATATAAAGGTGACTGTTGATATAGAGAAGAACCCACAAATAAATGAAAAAGGATAAGCAAATTTTAAAAAGGCAGGGGGTGGTTTCTACCTGTATGAGCAAACAACTCAGAAGAAACACAGCTGGCTACTAGACAGTTGAAGAGGGGCCAACTTCTTTAGGAAATGCAGATTAAAACCATGGGATTTTCTTCCCCTCTGATGGGCAGAAATTCTAAAGACTGATAACATCTGGTGTAGACGAGGGAACAAACACACTTTGCCTATGTTAAGTATAATAAATGTGTTCAATTTTGGAGCGAGGTTTGCAGCGTCCATCAAAGTTCAAAACTCCCTTGCTCTTTGACCAAAGACTTTGACTTCTAGGCACCTGCCCTCTGCCAGTACTCTGCCTTGCACAGAAGTGTGCATAAAATCAGGCACCCGCAAGTCCAATGAGGGATACTTACATAATGGGGAAAATGTAGAGACAACCCGGATGTCCTTCAGGAGGGGTCTGATGAAGGAAATGAGGATCCATCCGTGGTATGGAGTAACGTGTGTGTGGAGAACGGGGAAGGTCTGTGAGCAAACTGGGAAGATGACCTGATATGTCATGAGGTCAAAAGGAAAAAGAGCAGGTGTAGAAAAGGACATTTCTATGATTCCACTTAGAAACCCACAGTGTTTGTATTTGTAAATACTATATATGTATATATGTACATACGGAAACACGCATATATACACGTATACACATTTGTGTATCTGATCCTGAGAATGCACAAAAGACTGTTATTGGCAGCCACCTCTATGGAAGGGAATAGATCTTTATATTTTTACTCTAGTTTTCCTAATTGTGTGCAAATTTAGAGTTAATTTTTTATTTAAAAGTTAGGCAGTCAGGAGAGGCCTAGTGACTGTTTTGTGGGCTTCTCTCACCTCAGGATGCAGTCTTCGTGCCCTTCTTGTTTCTGGTTTGTCTTTTGGAGCAGACACCACTGAAACGAGCATCTTGTCATCACTTGCCAGCTGCCTGCGGTTTTCTTGCGCCCTACTAACCGTCACCACCTTTGTGAGATGCTGTTTCGCGCTGAGGTGGTGCCTTTCCCCTCACACACACCCCTCTGGTACCTTGGGAAGTCCAGGGGTTTCTCAGTGGGCATTCTAGAATACTCATCCCAGAGATGCAGTGGGTTTTTCAGCCACATGCATTTGGGGAAAACTCTGTTCCTGTATGAATTATCCTCTTGGGAGTTCACGATTCACCGGAGCTCTTGAGACGCTCTAGGAAGTTGAGTCAAGAAACACGTGTAGCCCTGTTAATTCAGGATTTCCTAAATTTCTATGACTGACTGTGGCACCGCTTTTCCAGTCACAACCATCCTTATCAGCTTCCGTCCTAGACTCCCTGGGGAGTGCTGCTCAGACTGTCCTGGAAGCTTTGTAGTCCCAGGATTACCTGCTGCTTCCACACCCACCCGGCCCCCTGCTAGCGCTCTGTCAGCCTGGCACCTTCTCCCTGCCCCCAACTCATTCGACCACAGGCCCTGCCCCTGCTGTGGGATTTAGTGATAACTCCTGGGAGCGGTGGCCCAGCACAGCCCACGGCAGTGCTCGGTGTGGCTCACAGGGTTTAAAACACACAATTTGAGCCCTTACTGGAACATGGGAAGATGATTTAAATCCAGATGTCTTATTTCATAATCCCCGTGTCTCTGAAAGTGGGAGAAACAGACTGGGAGGGCCGTATGTTTCAAGTAAAAGGGAGACTGTTTCTCTGTGGAAGTAAAGAACGGGCCCTCACAGTTAACAGGTAACGTAGGGGGTTTGTGCTGAGTCTGTCATGTTGGGCCTGTTATACTCATTTATATGACTGTTGGGTCCTTATTGGCATTTTCATTTACTGTCCATGCTTGAAACTCCCCAGTGTCCCTGTCTTGATCACGAGCCCTAATTCTGTTGACCTAGAAAGTTCTTTGTGGGAGCTTTCTAGCAGGCCTCTCCCCCAGTGTCCCCACCCTCCAGCCCCTGTGTCCTAGTGCTTTTTCTACAACGCAGAACTCCTTGTTGTGCAGACCTGATTGCTCCTCATGCTCCAGGATCCGATGGATCCAGTTCCCAGGAGAGCGTGTCTGCAGGGCCCTCTGCGGTCTGCAGTCCTGCCCCCAGCCAGACACCCAGCGCCCCAGGTGCTGCAGAGAACTTGCTGAGGTCCCCTGTGCCTTGGCAGAGACAGCTCTCTGCCAGATGCCCTTCCTTCGTCTCCCCGTGTCCTGACCCTTCTCACCTCCCTTCCGCTGAAACCTTCAACCTGCCCTTGGGCAGAGGTACTTGCTCAGTTCTGTGCTTCCACAGCGCTTATCCTGTGGAATCTGAATTCCCTCCACAGCCGTCTTGCTAGGTTGGGAGCAGCTGATTCCCCTTCATCTTTTTCTTCCTTCCCTCAGCCCCACAGCAGGGACACTCTCAGGCACCGTGCAAATTTAATCTTCAATTTCTAGTTGTTATGACATTGTTGCTGTCAGGATACCACCTACGTTCACAGTAGGATGGGTAAATGTGTGGGGGATGACTGTAAATACAGATTCTTTGTAAATCCAGGTTCTTAATTCTTCCCCCTTTTAATATTTTTTCCCCTTAAATCACGTGTCCTTTTTGCTGCTCCAGCTCTATAATTGGACTGTCACCTGGGGAGCCTGAGGCAGCAGAATATCAAAGAGGGTAGACAGTACATTTTTAATGTCAACGTCAACCAGGATACCTACTACCTGTGCAAAGGGGGGCCCAGAATTCAGGCTCAAAGCCTGTTACCAGATACTTGGTTTCCCTGCTTGCGTCTCTTCTGTCTGTCGACGTGCACTTGACTCCTATTAACTTTAACAGGAATTATGTGTGTGCCCTGAGGGCCGAGCATAGCTTTTAATGGGGGCTTCCTCACACTGCTTTTCTTTGCTGTTTACTTTTAATGAATCCCACCCTGTAGAAGTGGAAGAATAAAATAGGATGTGCTTGAGAAAACTGAGAGAGTTATGACATATTTTCCTTGTAATCCAGAATAGCATGTCAGCTCTTCTTCTGTTTGTCTCCTTTGGTTGTCAGCGGAAGATAATTTTGGTTTGCTCACTCTCCAAATCAGAAACTGAAGTCCAATACTAACGTATCCTAGATGAAACTTGACCCATTCATTTTTGAGAGTCTGTATGATCCCTGTGCAAGGTGCGGAGAATGAAAAGACAGCTCTGTTGACTTCAATCGATATTTACATAGCATTGAATGTGTTCCAGATGCTGTTCTAAATTCTATCAGTTATCTACTTTTGCATCATAGAACACTTCAAGACTGTGACTGAAAACCACAGCCATTTCTTTTGCTCAGGATTCTTTTCAGTCAGCAGGTGGGGCTGGGCTCAGTGGGGTGGTTTCTTCTGCTGGTCTCATCTGAGATCACTTATTCAACCAAAGTCATCTGGTGATCCACCTAGAGGCTAAATGGCCCCCCTCATCTGTCTGGCAGCTGGTGCTGGCTGTGGGCTGGGCCTGTTATTTCCAGCAGGCTAGCTCGGGCTTGCTTCCATGGCAGTGATGTTTTAAGAGGGCAGGTATAGAAGCCTCATGCCCCTTGAGGCCTCAGCTTGGAAGTTGCACAGCATCACTCTTGTTGCAGTCTCTTGGTCAAAGCAAGTCCACAAGGCCAGCCCAGATTCAAAAGGTGCGGAGCACTAGACCCCACCTCTTGCTGGGAGGGCTGCAGAGAATTTGTGGCCATTTAGTCCTCACATCAGAGAGGCACAACAGAGAGATTTAGTAACTTGTTCAAGGTCACACAGCTTGGGACAATACAGTGTTTTAAGTGCTTTGAAAGCTGCTGCTCATTATTTTTAAATCTTACCGCCACTATTCGGACCAACTTATTTTTTTTCTCTGCAGCCTTGTAGAGAAAGGGTCATTCACATTGCTGGGTGGCTGCCATGGGTTGAAAGCTTCATCTATGTTGTACCACTGAACTGTCATAACTAGTATGAAATGGAGATATTATTATTATTGCTAATATTCAGATGAGGAAACTGAGGCTCTTGGAAATTAAGTATGAGTCGTATAAGAGAATGTTAACTCACTGTTCCATATGCAAGAGTGATCTCCCTAAGTAAATGATAAATGTCCTGGCACAGATCTTTTTTTTAATCCCTTGTTTGCATCTGGAAAATGGTTTTTAAAACTTTTCTGTTGCTTTGTTAATGGCAGTTGCACATTGCAGAAAAATAGCTGGAAGAAAAAACATGTTTTTCAGATGTCCAGTGCAGGCCCAGGATAGAAGCAAGATGAATATTCCATTCTGCATTGGCAACACCAAAGGAGATGATGCTTTAGAAAAAAGATTTCTCGACAAAGCTCTTGAACTCAGTATGGTCTCCCTGAAAGGGCATAGGTGGTGAGTACGTGTCCCATCCAGAAGCTTGTCAGAGACTTGGTTTAGTTTTCAGACGCTGAAGGAAACACATCTAGGACCCTGTCCATCCTGGAGTAGCAGGTATTGTAACTAGTTGGGAAAGACCGTTTGTTACGGGGGTGCTCCTGCTGCTGCTTACAGGCCCCATAGCACGATTCCATGGCCGAGAGCATGGGGCGGGGGGGGGCACACCTTCTAGGAGCTTTGGTCAAAATTTCCTTTGAAAGTCTCTTCTCTGACAGCACAAAGGGTGCCATCCCGTCTGTAGTGCAGCTGGCACAAGCCTGTTCAGTGTAAGAACAGACACTGTTGCTCCCCTGAACATCAGAGAGAGTAGTTAATTCTGTGAGCTCCATGGAAGATGTATGTTTTCACGCATGAGAATAGCTGCCCGCTCCCTGCCCCCTGCACAGCAGGCTCATTGAAGAGTTGAGCTAACCTAGGTTACCTGTGAGCATGACGGTCCTTCACTGCCGTTGGAAAGGAATTTTCTAATGACTGAGATGTGTGACGCTCCTGGCCACCTGCAGGGGCTTTCAGGTGGGAGGTTGGACACGACGGCCTCAGGTGCCGTGACTCTCGCAGGAGCTGGTGACGGGAAGGAGGGTCATCCTGATGCTCAACCAGATGCTCCTGTTCTTAACGGCTGCATCGGTGGTTCTTCTGGGTCCGTGGGAGGCATTCAGGCCTCTCTGTGTAATGCTGTCACCATCGAAGATGTCAGAAGCTGGCAGCCTTCATGAAGCATTTTTTGGAGATGCACCAGCTATGAGCACATCCTAACTAATATACACTCTGCCCTTGAACAGTGTACAAAATTGAAAGTCACCTGGGCATGGCTAAGAAACACAGTATTTTTTTCGAATGAACATACTTATGATAGATTTTCTTCTTTTTTCAGAGAACAGAAAAGCATCCACAGCTATGCCAAGCTGTTGAAACTTAACCTTAATTCTGACTTGAACTGGAAGCTTTTAAAAAGTCTTCTCTTACTTTTCTACCAAATTCCAGCTACTGTTGTCTTTGCTGTCTTTGCTGCCTAGATCTCATATTCAAAGCTGCCTATG
This sequence comes from Mesoplodon bidens, assembly GCF_964165515.1. Lineage (NCBI taxonomy): Eukaryota > Metazoa > Chordata > Mammalia > Artiodactyla > Ziphiidae > Mesoplodon > Mesoplodon bidens. The sequence continues at coordinate 187,590 of NW_027671175.1, forward strand.
GGTTTAATTATATGCCAATTGCAGGTTATTATTTTTAGAGACACACAGACACACAGCATGGAGGGTGGGTGGGGCCCTCTAGGTGCTGAATTTTGATCCTTTGCAAGATGACAGCAGTGAGGTCTTCTGGATCCTTTCTTTATACGGTTGTTCTCATAAAGCGATAGAAGTGACTTACTATATGTTTGTATAGCAAGGTCTGTTTTTACTACCAAATAGTTTATATATCTATGCATTTATATCTCTGTGCCTTTATATTTCTAATAATACGGTTCTTGTTGGTATATGTTGAGACTTTGAGAATTTGTTAGGATCCTTGACCTTGTGCATTAGAGTGTTAGGTTCTCAACAGTCGTGTGCCTTCCCTTCCCCCTCCCCTCTCCCTTTTTAAGCTGCTTCACAAGATTTGGAAGCTCCCTGATTCACTTTTCCTTTCCTTTCAGTGGGTAGAAGATCGGTTGGTTGGTTGGTTGGTTGGTTTTGTTTTTCAGTTATGCTGTTAAACTAAAAATCTGTGTTAAATTCCCTTACTGTTGCTTCACGTGATTGTTCTCCTTCTGGTGTTTGACCAGTGATGCCGAAGAAGGAAGATCTTTGCTGAATAGTCTTTTCCCCTATTGTTCATCCATTGTCAGTGTTTTATGTTGACCGTGTGAAGGACATTAAAGTCCTAAAACATCTAAACCTTTGTCAATGAATTTCTTTACATGCTTTTTAGATGGATTGTTCTTTTAAAAACTTTATGCTGGGAAAACTTGAGTCTAAAGATAGCATCTGTGAAGGGTATTTTTTTCAGAACCGTGTAAGACTTGAGTCCTGTACCTCCATGTTTTTAATGATTCAGCGTACTGGTAGCTTTCCGTTGGCTTTTGGAATGGACATTATCAACAGACCACCTTACAACACAGCTCACGGTATAAAGTTGTATGAACTTTGTCCCACTTAGGCTGGAAACATGCCACTAGGACAGTTTTGAGCCATCTTTGTGTTTCGCTGGATTGTGTAATGAGGACTACACTGTTCTTTCGTCCCAGCTCTGCACCGATCAGTTGGGTTAGTTGGGTTTCCTGCTTAGGGCTAAACCTTGCCAGTCATGGTTCTCTCATCTGTAAAAAGGAGGATTGAAATAACTCCCCCACTTCTCTCAGGGATGTTTGAAGAGCTTAAAACAAGGGCTCAGTGCAGGATGTGACTGTTTAAACACAGGAAATGTTTCAACAGCAAAAGCCGGCCAGTCCATGGGCGCCATCCAAGTGTTCACATATAATAGTGCTCAGAGTCTATTTTGCCTACTTCCTCATCCATTCATATGATGGTTCCAAGTCCCTGTGGTTTGTACCGGCCCCAAATCTCTTGAATCTCCACTTCTTTCCATTCCCATTGCCACAGCCAGCTCTGTCAGCCCCCAGTGGATCATTTCAGCAGCCTCATCTGCCCCCACCTGCCCCTACCAGCACAGCCAGTTGGACCGTCACTTCCCCTTCATGCTCCTCCTTGGTTCATAAAAATCCCAGACTTCTGAGCCCAACGGTCACAGCTTTGTGGTGTCTGGTCTGGCTTCTTCTTTCTTGTGTTTCTGGTTCTTGGAATGTGGCGAGCATATATGCCCGTGCTACGTCGGGTAAGCCTGGAGTTTCTGCCCCCCCTCAGCAAGACTGATGTTCCTTCAAGACACCTGCCAACCTCCTGAGCTTGTTTGTGTCTCCTGCATTGGAAGGATGCGCTTTTCCTTTGTTCTTATAAGCGTGACCCTTTTATCCCATCACAGCACCTCCATTCTGTGTTTTCCTGTGCCGAGGGTGTCTGCTTACGTGCCTTCCCCATCGGAGCAAGGAACAAGCCCTGTTTCTCCACCTCCATCACCTGGCATCCTGCCTTGCCCTTAGGAGGTGCTCAACGACTATGTGTTTAATGAATGGAAAGGCAGGGCTTCCTGAATTTTGCAAACAGCCTGCAGTAAAGGCAGAGGTACAATCTCACATATGTGGATGTTTTAATTTTTCAAAAGCTTACTATATAATTTCATTTTAAACTAAAATTTAAAATCTTGGAGGGCTCCCAGACTCTTCTTTACATATGTGTGAAAGTGTTTGGAAAACGGCGAGCAACTGCATTCATACCAGGACAAAGGGTAGTCACTGTTGTCTGGAGCACAGATCGCTGGAAGATACTCATTGAGCGAAAACCTTGACCTTTGAATGTCTCAAGTGAGTGAACGGACGCCAGTCTGCTGACCACGTGGAGAGTGGGGAAGGGGAGCTAAGGATGCAGGCCCCGGGTCTACAGGCTGCGGGAGCCACAACTGGCCAGTCTTTAAGGTTAAAAGCAAAGTGGACAGGCAGGTGTCTTTCAGGCCTCGGGAAATCTGTGTAAGCCTTGGTGGCCTCACGTTCCTTCAGATCCTCCGGAGTGTCCTCCTCCTTCTCCCAAACTGTTTTTGTTTATTTTTCTCTTTCAAAATTTGACAACACATAACCATGTTAATACCACCTAAGTGAGAAAAAACAGATTTGTTCCCTCGTTGCTTATGTTTCCCTGCACACACTGCTTCATCCCCAGCACGGTGGCTCTGTTCTTTGCCTGCACGAGGAACAAAGTTGTTCTGTTCGGCGCTAGTCTATGTTTATCTAAACGTCTAATGCTGTCTCATCACAACTTAGCGGATGCTGGAAGGTTTGGCCAGCGCTTAGGTGAAGTATGTGATGGAACAAATAATTAGCCCCTTTTCTCCCCTTTAGAGCTTAAGGAGCCACGAAGACCCTGTAAAATGGACAAGACCCATTGATAGATGTCCAGCTCTGCCTAAGGCCCTTGCAGGTCTGGCCTTGTATCACTCTGGGATTAATGTTTGTTGTATCGTGTCCTTTGGATGGAAAACAAAATGAGGAAGAATTTTCTCACATTTGATCCGAATGAACATAATTAAGAAGTGAAATGCTACTGCGTCTGCAAAGAAATCAATCACTTTAATTGCAAAGAAGATTCCCTGCCTCTGTTAGTAATGGGGCTCTTGGTAATTTAGAATCAGAATCCATGACAGCTTGTGATGAATTGGCTCCTTTTGGGCTAAAGAAGGTAAGAAGTTCTAATTACCCCTGGATTATTCCAGAGTGGGTGGAAAAGCTTGATCAAAGAGATATTGGGAGAGATCTCGAAAAGCTAGCAGTGAGCAAAGATTCATTGAATTTCTTTTTAAGAATCTACAGAATAAAATAGTTCATTTGTTGTGACAAAAACAAGAGCCTGTGGTATTTGAAATCCCAGAGCAAATTGGACTTTCTAAGAAAATAGGGAACTGGGCATATGAGAAAAAGTTTACGTACCCAGAAGTCCTATAGTTAGGTTATAGAAATTGGCCTTGCTTCCTTGTTAGCGCACGAGAATACTGACAGCCTTGTGCCTCACTTGGGGAAAAGTATGGAATTCATCCTTTGAGTGTTTAAATGTATAAGTAATTGGCACTAAGCTGAAGGCAGTCCAAAATGTTTGATTCAAATGAAAGCATAATTTAAGTTAGTAGAAATGTACTCAGGGTCCTAATGAATGAATCTACTGACCCAATCCCTTTTGGTATCCTAGCCTTTGTTTCTCTTGAGATTGCCAACAATACCTGAAGAATAGGCTGGATTTTAGGTTGATGCATTTTATTTTGAATTGTGTGTGTTGATTTTTATATATCTATATAGATGTAGATATATAGTTATAGATATAATTTCAAACTTAAAGAAAAGTTGCAAGATTAGTACAAAGAACTCTTGTATGTGCTTTACCTAGATTCACCAATTATTAATATTTAGCTTTATTTGCTTTGGCATTCACTGTCTTTTCCATATATACATGTTTTTTTCTCCTGAACCCCTTAAGGGTAAGGACACATTTTGCCCTTTTCCCTGGAAATAGTGATTACTTCCTAAGCGAAACAACATTTTCTTACCAAACCACAGCACAGTGGTCTAAGTCAGAAATTTAACATTGATACTGTTGACTGATCTACCATGCATATTCAAATTTTGCCAGTTATTCCAGTAACATCCTTAATGGCTAAATTTTTCAGGCCAGGAACCAGTCTACAATCATGCATTGCACTTAGTTCTCATGTCACTTTGGTCTAAGTATGAAATAATTCTTCAGCCTCTTTGTTCCTCATATTGTGAGAGTTTGTGACGAGTATAGGCTGGTTGTTGTGTAGAATGATCCTGATTCTGGGTTTGTCCTGTTTCCTCATGGTTCTTTCATGTTCTGTGCTTTGGATGGGGTTCCACAGAGGTGACGGTGTGTCTCTCTGTGCATCCTTACAGGAGCCCCTTGATGGTCATCTGTCTCATTAGCATCTTGGTTAAGGTGGTGCCCCCGCACTTTCTCCACTGTGAAGTTATTATTTGTCCCTTTGTAGTTAATAAGTAATTTATGGAGAGATATTTTGAGACTCAAAGTATTCTGTTCTTCATCAAACTTTTGAATTACATACTGGTTCACAGAACCAGTAATTCAGGTGGATTTATTTGATGAAGAAGGTGAAGTGATTCTTAATGCTTATTTTCCACTAGTAGTTTTACAAGCCACTCTTCTCTCTCCCAAAGGAAAAAAAATGCTAAAATATAAGCAGTGGAGCTGTGCAGAACAGTTCATTGACAAAAGGCAACCATTGGAGGATATGTATTCCAGGAGCTCTGAGAGTAACAAACATATTTTGAGAATGTGAACAGTATGAGCAAGTGTGCTTTCTGGTGAATCAGGGAAGGAGGAAAAGAATCCCCTGATCAGGCTATGGGGACCGACTTGCAGACTTTTCCTTCCCTGACTAGTCAAGGTTGTTTATTTCTCAGTAGTTGTAGAAGTACAGCCCTTTGGCCACACAGACCTTTAATCTAAGAACCAGATCATGAACCACATAGCCTGATTATGCTTTAAAAGATGTGATATTTATAATAACCTGAAGTTAAAGTTGCTTCTAATGACTCTAGCCCAGCAGAATAGCCCCCAAGAGAAAAGTAAAATCTTGGCTTCCATCTAGCCAGGTGAAAAGCTGTAGGCATCCCGAGAAATGAAACTTGAAGTTGAAATGTAAGAAATGTAGGAAGTCACAGGTCATTCTGGGGGAAAAAATTAATGATCTTATCCAGCAGAGTAAAAAGCGGCTAGAGGCTGAATCATTCTTTCCTGTTCCCTTCCCCCAATTTAAAACCATAGGTTCTTTAGGTTGAAACAACGTCCAGGATTTGAAGCAGAAATCTTTAGGAGTTCTTAGGAAATGACAGGTGAGCAGGTTAGTAACCTCAGGTAGGAACAATTCTGCTGTAAAACACACCGGGGCAAATACTCCTGAATTTCTGATGAATTTAAATCTTGGGCAGTCTAACATATTTTCTAAAGAACTATGTTCAAATTAAGGCTCCAGCTGATGTTACCCAGTCACCTCCCCCATTAAACCATCTCCAGTTCTCCCAATGGCATATTGTTCAAGATATGGTGTCTTCCATGAGCAAGGTTCTTGTGGATACAGGGACAAGATATATCAGTTAGGATTTTGTTGGTCACAATACATAGAAACCTTGGTCCCAACTGGCTAAAGCAAAAAAAAGAAAAGAAAAAAATTATTGGTTGATGTAACTGAACAGTCCAAACACAAGGGCCAGCCCAGATCTGGTTTACTCGAGAGGCCCATGTTGTGTATCCTTTGGAGCCACCTTTCTGGGACTCTGCGTCTTTGTCCTCCTTTGTGTCATGCTTCATGATAACCACATTGGTGACATTGCCTCTTCAGAACGGGTCTGTAGCTCTGCTTTCCTCGCCAGAGTGTCCAGCCTCACTCTGCTTGGGCTGCCTTAGATCAGGTTCTCATTCCTGTGCCAATGAGTAGGACCTGGAGGAAGGGACATGCTAACTGGCTGGAATACAACAGGACCCATCTTTGGAGCTGGGTAGGTGGCCAGTCCCACGTAAACCATATAGAAGCCTGTGCAGTTTGCCAAATAAGTTCTGCTTTTTGTTGCCCTTATGGAGTTTACAGCTTCATCAGGGAGGCAGACAAACAAATAAGCAAATGGATACAAGCTATGAAGTGAAAGAACAGAGCTCTGAGAATAAATGTCAGGGAGACACGGTCCAGACGGCGAAATGGGAAGTGACATTTGAGTTGAGATCTGAATGGTTGCGCAGGAGTTAATCAAGAAAAGAGGTTAGGGAGAGACAAAAGCCACGTGAGCATTTGGGGGAACCTTTATCACTTTACTTTCTCTTTGGAGAGTTGGTGTGTGATGCTCAAAATATTGAACAACTAGTATGGTACCCTAAAGAGGGCCAAATTACAAGTGGCCAAAGGAGGATGACTCCAGGAAAGCACCACCTTGCCGTAGGTGGCCACAGATGAGTGGCCCACTGCTGGGGTCTGAGGCCCACAGGGCTAGGGCTGGGGCAGAGACTGTTAACCAACTAGGATGGAAGTAGTAGATAAGTATATAAATAACTGGTATGGCAGCAGAGGCGTGTACCTGGTGGATTTCAAGCCTGAGTGTACCCCCTTTTTTCTGGGCCTCTTTCCACTGTTTACTGACCACCAAACCTCCCCATGCGATAGTCAATAAATGTTGACTAAACATATAGATGACTATATTGGTAGCGTGGGAAAATTATCTACATTCATGCTTGATTGATATTGATAGAAGATTTCGCCCCAGAGCAAATTAGCAAATGCTTCCCTAGATTCCGCAGAGCATCTCAGACATTGATTTTCAACTAGAGGCTTCTGGGATTTGAATCAGCATCTGCCTGAGGTTTGCAAGTTGAGGGGAATCTCAGCCTGGAGACACATGTTGATTCCACGTAAAGGGTTGGAAGCCCGCACGGAGTAATAAACTTATAGTTGTGTTCTTTTTGAACCATTTAATACTTATTGACTTAATGGGCATGTTAAAAAAAATCATGAGATGAAGCATTAACATCTTGATTCCTGTCTTTTCTTGAAGGGGGAGAAAATTTGGGCCTGCGTTGCAGCATGGAGGTTTGTCTGCAGCCAGTAGAGGCTGCCTCTTTAGATGGTGGGCTCTAATTTGCCTTTCTTCCACCTTTCTCACTTTTTTCATATTTGTGACGTACTTGCCCTTGGGTACCAGGTCTGAAAATAGCAAGATTTCAGCTTTCTATTAGAAAACCATCGCGAGGTCAAAAGAGTACGATGATCCTTGGCATCACCCTTCTGGCCTTTTCCACTGTTTTAACCCCAGCAGCAGGAGCATAAACTTTCCAGCTGTGTGAGCCAGAGCAATCCCCAAACCAGCTGAAGTTAGTCTGTTAGCTTTGTGCAGCCTGAAAGCTTTACATAATCATTGCCAGTCATACCTTCTGGTCACTTCCCTTTAGTGTACAGTTTCCACCTCCAAGTTCTTCTCTTACACCCTGAGAGGCTGGCCCAGAACCAACCTAGGAGCCTCCACTTGGGTGAGTAATTGTCATTAGCCTCCCTTGAGTCTCTTAAGCATCTCTCCTGTTGAGGGCTGAAGTCTAGTTCTATACGATTTCAAGTAAAAACTCCCATCCACAAGTCACTGATCCATTCATCCAACCTTACCTAGTTAGTTAGCAAAATGGGGAATCGTATTGACAAGATCATTATCCTTAAGCGATTTGGAGCCTAGTAGGGAAATTAAAATGTCAACATGCAATTGTCATACTCTGGAACAAGTGCCTATCAGGTAGGGTTGCAGATAAAAATACAGGACACCCGGTTAAACTTGCATGGTTTATTTGTTAAATCTGATACCCCTACCACCGGGGAAAGTCTTGGGTGCAAGGGAACACAGGTGAGGAGGACCAGGGACGTCTTCCTAGAAGTATTGCCATTGAGGCCAACATGAGAGGGCTTAAGTCAGAAGAGGTGCAGGATAGGGGAGGGCTCTGTGAAGACAGCGAATAGCACGTGTGAAGGCCCTGACTTGAGAGCCGCCCCAGGAAATTCAGGGGCCTGTGGTTCAGGATGTGGGAATGTGGAGGATGGAAGCGTATGTCAGGGGAGGAGAGACTGGAGATGTGATGAAGTCCTGCCATGGAATGTGGACTGGATCCTAAGCACAACGGGCCAGCCATTGTAGGACTCGAAGCGGCAGAGTGACGTAGGATAGGCATTTGAGAAAAATCCTTCTGGCTGGAGTGTAGTGACTGATTAGAAGAGGGAGTCTGGAGACAGGAGAAGGCAGAGCGGTGCTTGCTGCAGTAACGATAGTGAGTGATGGCGGAGGCTGTGAGGAAGAGAGAGGAATGGATGAGCTCCTGAGAGGATGGATGGGTAGATGTTGGAGATGAGGGAAGAGAAAGGTCGCGCATGAAGATGGTTCCACTCAGTGGCACAGGAGAGGTAGGGAGAAGTGGGTACTGCGCTGCCATTGGCCTGTTTGCCTCAGACCAGCTCCCTGTCTTTCCACTGCTCTGCTCCGTGTCACAGGGCTGATCCTGCAAACCCCATCGCCCAGATTTCCTCGCCAACTCTTTTCCAGGTAGGTTCAGCCAGTGGAAAACATTGGCCAGAGGTTGGAGGGCAGGGGGATGGGAGAAGCCAACGTATTTTTCCCTCGCCCTCCACTCTCTGTTTGGGCAGCTGCAGCAGGGTTGGTGGCCGCTTTGCTCTGAGTGGCTGCCCCAGGCACTTCACAGTGCTTAGTATGATAATCTCGAGGTCCATCCACGACATTGCTGCAAATAGCATTATTTCATTCTTTTTATGGCTGAATAATATTCCATTGTATATATGTACCATATCTTCTTTATCCATTCATCCATCAGTGAACATTTAGGTAGCTTCCCCATCTTGGCTATTGTAAATAGTGCTGCAATGAACATTAGGGTGCATGTATCTTTTCTTTCTTTCTCTCTTTCTTTTTCTTTCTTTCTCTCTTTCTTTCTTTCTTTCTTTTTTTTTTTTTTTTGTCGCACGGCATGTGGGATCTTAGTTCCCTGGCCAGAGATGGAACCCATGCTCCCTGCACTGGAAGCACGGAGTCTTAACCACTGGACCACCAGGGAAATCCCAGGGGTGTACGTATATTTTTGAATTAGAGTTTTTTCCGGATCTATGCCCAGGAGTGGAATTGCGGGACCCTATGGCAGCTGTATCTGTTGTCTGCACGTCTCACATCAACCACCTGCACTCCAATCCTTGCTCTCAACGTCATCTTTGGGGAACCCAACCTGCGACAGGGACCTTGACAAGAAGAAATGGCTCAGGGAAAAGCTACCTGCACAGGGAGGAGATAGAGGCCATCGACCCTGGGGTGCGGCGGGGAGAGTGGGCACAGAGATTTGTCATTTCACCCCCGATACTCAGCCCTCCTGGCTGCCCCACTCTAGGTCACCTCGTGATACAGAGATGACCCGGTTAGAGTCCCTGCCTGTGCAGGAATCTAGGGGCACCAGCGGGTCTGAATAATATCAGTGCAGGGTCTCCCCCACAGCACTGGGGTTATTTGGGGCGGGTCATCCTCTGCTGGGGGCCTCTTCTGGGCACTGTGTGGGGTTCAGCAGCATCCCTGGCCCCACCCATTTGATTCCAGGGGCCCCTCCCACCCAGTTGTGACCACCACAGATTTTCCCCAGACATGACCAAAGAACTGGGTGAGGCGGGGGCAGGATGGCCCTGGGTGAGGACAGCTGTGTTGAAGCAACCAGCCTGTCCCAGGGCAAGGTCTGCCCCAATCCCGTCAGAGCCTGCATTTAGAACTGCCCCTTCCCTTTCCCAGCTCCCCTGCCCTGCAGTGGTCTCCGAGACATCATCCCTATGTAATAAATCACACCTTCTCAGTTTACTGTCCCCAGCACCTAGAAGAGTGTCTGATGTGTAGTAGATGCTTCATAAATACTTGCTGAATAAAGGAGTTGAATAAAGGGATGAGTGGATGAATGAATGAAGGTTACAATGGAAGGAGGGGCGAGATTCCCTTTCTGGCTCTCGGGGGTTGGGAGATCAAGTGAGAGATCCGTCCTAAATAGGCTGACCAGCCTTCTGGGGTTCCCCGGGAATGAGGGTTTCCCCACAGTTCCAGCGCTCAAACCTGAGCGGTCCTGGGCAAACTGCAGGCGGGTGTTGGTCACCCTATGTAAACACAGTAACAATTCCAACTGCAATAGCAATGGCCAAGGACCTCTAGGGTCTTATTGACCAGGCAGAGTTCTTTACCTGGCGGGGAAAGTGGCACAGGAGGGAGGGAGGAGTCTAAGGAAGAACATCCCACACGACAACGTGTGCCAATGGCCCTGGGCCCAAGGTCACACCTGACCAGGGCTTGCTTTTATTTTTTCTAATTTACTTTTTCCCACATGGATATGCAATTGTCCTAATGCCATTTATTGAAAACTCCTTAATTTCCCCACTTTCTGTCATATCAAGTTCTCATATATCTGTTTCTGGACCTTTATTCTATACCATAGAGCTATATGTCCCATCCTAGCACCACTAGGGCTGTTTCATCACTATAACTTTATTTTTTATTCATTTATTTTTTTGGCCGTGCTGTGCGGCATGTGGGATTTTATTTCCCTGCCCAGGGATCAAAACTGCGCCCCCTGCAGTGGAAACTCGGAGTCTTAATCGCTGGACCTCCAGGGAAGTCCCCAGGGCTTGCTTTGACATCCATCGAATGGTGGTGGGTGGACACAGGGAGCAGCTGTCTGTGAGCCATCCTGTGTAGAAATGCAGGGTGGAGGGCAGGCCAGCTGGAGCGGGAGGGGAAGAGGCGGAGGAGGGGGGGAGGGAGGGCGGGCGAGAGACAGAGTTTCCGGAGACAACAGCTCTGGCCCTGTCCTAGGGCATGAAAGCTGAGCTCCTAGTGCCAGGAGTCTTGGAGCCGCAGCCTGTGAGCCAGGGTGACTGGCTCTCCTCCCTGGTGTGTGTGTGTGTGGGGTGGCTCTAGGCTTCTCAGGCTGGGAATGGGGTGCACGGAGCAGGGACAGAGTAGGGACCCTTCTCTCTGGGACCTCGCGGGCCATCCTTAGCTCACAAAGCTGAGCCACTCCTGGCCCTAAGGGTGGGGGTCTTATCCTCCCTGTCCCCTGGACTGCACCCTCTCACACACAACTTCCCCGTGTGTGCTCCCAGCAGCCAAGAGAATCTGTTTTTAAAAGATTTGGGGGAGGGGGGTAAACATACAAACAAGAGCAGAATGGATACTTTTTCAGAATGGGAATGGCTCTGTGTAACCCCACCCCCGGGGTAACCACAGTCCTGACCTCTAACACCCCTGACGAGTCAGCCTTGGTCTGGGCTTGCAGACCCACGGAAGCTTCCTCATCCCCTCCTTCAGACCCAGTCTCTCCCTCGGCGTCTTTGTGAGAAGCACCCGGGGAAGTGGGACTGCTAGGCTGTACTGCTGCTAGAACTCCACCTGGGCTCCACCAGGCTCCAGCCCCCCGCGCTGTGCACCTCTCTGACCCTGAGGCACCTCAACTGGTAGGAGCGGCATCACCTTCCCTCCCGGGACTTGTGACACTTAAGGCAGACACCGAAAAGACAAGTGTTTGGCTCCCTGGCTGGCAAAGGGCAGGTGCTCAATTGTCATAAGTGTCCGTATCAGTAAGGGTTCTCCAGACAAACAGAATCCATAGGGTTTATGTGTGTATATATACACACACACGTACATATGTACATGCATACAAAAATATACAGCTGTGTATATAGGCAGTATGCATACAGACATATACACATATAGTATATACAATACACACACATATACACACATAAAATGCACAGTTTGTATATATACAGTATGTATACACACATATACACATATACAATACACACATACATATACACTATACATACACACATAAAATGCATAGTTTATATATATACAGTATGTACACATACGTATAACATGCAATAGACACCTAGGTACATGTATATCATACATATATACACACATACAAAGATATTTAGGTGTGTGTATATATATAGTATGCATACATATATAATATATGGAATACATACACGTACATATAGACACACATATACACCTACATATAAAAGCATGTAGCATAAAAATATATATGTACTGTATTATAAATTCATCATATATATACATATATATATAAGATATATACACATACATATACACAACGTATACACACACATACACACCTATATGTACATATGTGCATGTAAATACACATATAAATACATACACAAGTGTGTCTATATATAGTATATACATATATACATATAATACCTATACAACGTATACACATACAGGTATACAACATATATACACACCTATATATAAATATACACTGTATACATACATACATACAGTGTACCTATACTCTATATATACACACACCCATATATCAATATATGGGTGTGTGTATATATACAGCATGTTCACATTTATAATATGTATACTATATATATACACATACATACATGCATACAATATATACACACACATATAGGCTTGTAAGTATACTGTATATAGTACTTACACATATACTACAAACGCACGCACATATAAACGTGTATACATATATAATATGTAGACACACATATACAAATTAATAGGCTTGTGTATATTCAGTATTTTTACATATATAGTTTTGTTTTAAGGAGTTGACTCGTGACCGTGAGGCAGGCAAGTCAGGGCAGGACTCTGGGCTGGAGACACAGGGAAGAGCTGATGTCCCAAGGCCATTGGAGGAACAGTTCCCTCTTTCTAGGGAACCTCATTTTTCTCTCCAGTGCTTCAACTGATGGACGAGGCCCACCCACGCCACGGCATTGACAATCTCCTTTACGCAAAATGGACCAATTTCAGTGTTAATCTCTTCCGAAAAATACCTTCCTGGCCACATCTGGAATAATGTTTGTGGTTGCCGGGGCCCCACGCAGTGCGCACGTGAGATTAACCATCCCCGTGGCGATGATGACACTTTATTTTCTCCCTTGACCATTGTCACTACTATTCCAATTAAAATGGCAGTGCCATGAGGGCAGGGCATTTCCTTTTTTGCCAGTACTGAGCGTCCGTGGTCTGGTGCCTAGCATAGGCTACATACACGGCATTTTTGTGAACAGAAGCCGGGATGCCGGCTGTCATATTTAATGAGGAATTATAGTCTTCTTATTGGGGGGGAGGGGTGTGTGTGTGTGTGTGTGTCACGGTACGTCAAGGGCGGGAGTCGAACCCGCCACCCCAGGCCCCGAGGGCTCTCCTCGGGTCCCCACTTCGGGCCGGTGGGGGTGGCCGGGGTCAGCCGAAGACGTGCGTGCGTGCGTCGTGAGAGCGGGCGAGTCCACGGGGTGGGCCGCGCGTGCCGTGAGTGGTTCGCCCCGGCCCCCGGCTCACTGTGCTCGCCTCACGCCGGCCCGAGTTCGCAGCAGCGCTGGAGGCCCCAGGCCTGTGACCACAAAGAGGGAACCGGGGGCCGGACGGGAGCGCGGCGGCGGCGGCGGCTGAGGCCCAGGCCAGGCGCCCTCCCCTCAGCCGCCCGCCTGCCCGTGTGCCCCGCCCCCGCCGGCGGCGCCGCGCCCCTCCCCCAAGCGCCAGACTAGCACGGTGCGGGGGCCGCGCGCGAAGACATGGGGGAGAAGCTGGAGCTGAGGCTGGAGTCGCTCGTGGGGGCCGAGCCCGCCGTCTGCCTGTGGCCGCTGCAGGTCTACGTAAGTGCCACCCGTCCCCTCCTCCCGGACCCCCGCCCCTCTTCCCCCACGGCGCGCGCTGAGCCCACCGAGAAACGGAGCGACTCGAGTCGCCAGACCTTCTTTGGAGCCCCCCTTTCCCCTGCGCCGTGGTTCTCCGCGGCCGTTTCCAGCCCCCGCGCGCAGGGTGGGCAGAGGGGAGCCGGCGCCGGCCGGGGGCGCAGACTCGGCCGCGGGGACCCCGCGCTTCCGAGGGGCGCCCGAGCCGGTCTGCGGTTGGCTCTGCAGGGCTGGGGACCCCGGTCCCCCCGGGCCTGGACTGCCGGCGGGCTTGCCCTTCTGTACTTTAGGATCTGACATGTAGGGATTCTGTTTCCTGGTAGTTTATTCTTAGCGCTGTCAACGTGCTTAGGTTTTTTTTTTTATTTTTGAGGGCACCCTTTCCTCCCTCTCTCCAGTTTTTTGTGTTTCTGTTTTGTTTTGTTTTAGTTAGGCATTTTGTCCCTCTGATCTTGAGTGGGTGGGCTGGCAGGACACTTGGAGAGGAGGCGTTCCGTCCCCTGATCTTGAGTGGCCTTTGGAAAATGACACGCCAAAGGGAAATTTACACAGAAGTCCGGTGATTCCAGAAATGCAGGGTGTCCGGCCAGGTGGGCGCCCGGCCTCTCGTCCCCTGTGGCGGCGTGGTGTGCGTGTACCTTGTCTCAGGGTTTACGCTTGGGCCCCGCAGCCCACCTTCCGGAGGGAAAGCGCAGCGGGCGCCTTGGGCCGGCGCCTTTGGGGCGCCCTTTCGTGCGCTCAGCTTGCGGGGGACCGGCCTCCAGGCGACCCGGCGGGGAAGCCCACGCGACCCGCCCCTCGCGCGGGCTCCGTGTGTGTCAGTTTTGTGGAAACTGTGTCGCGACCGGGGTCGGGGTTGGGACGCTGGGACCGCCTGGGAGCCGATGTTGACTCCGAGGCCCGGTTCTCCGCAGTTATCTGAGGTCCGAGGGTTTCCAGCCCTCCACTGCGCACTGGCGCTTTCTATTTTTGCCCTTCCTGTGCCTGGAGGCGTGGCTGAGCCTGGGCTCTGGCTTTTCCGGTTGGGTAACTCCGGGTGTCCCGGGTGGGCGACCTGAGCAGCAGTGGGCCGGGCGGGGAGACATGCCAGGGGAGGGAAACTGAAAGTGGGGAGAACCTTCAGAACTCCAGCTGATCCACTTGCCTCGCCTCCCCGCCCTTCTTACTGCACTTGTCATGCACGGGATGGCTGGCCGGCGCATTTTTCAAAATGTAATAATTTGTGTGTCCTTAGTAGCCGTGAAGCATAGTTCACTTGTAGTGCACAGTTGTAGGAGTTTTGATCGCCATCAGGCGGCAGAGCGATCCTGTCATCCCATTTGCTGCCCTTTGGCGCCAGGGTGCCTCTAGCCTCTTGGCCACTAAACTCCTCTCTGTCCCTAAGGTTTTGGCTTTTCCAGAAAGTCAGATAAACGGAACAACAGCATGTAGCTTTTTGATTCTGGCTGCGTTGGCTCAGCAAAACCTATGCGAGATTCCTCCCGGGTTTGTTTTGTTGTTGTTGTTGTTGTTTTAAATATTTATTTAGTTAGTTATTTACTTGGCTGTGCTGGGTCTTAGTTGCGGCACATGGGCTCTTCATTACCGCGTGCAGTATGTTTTAGTTGCGGCGTGGGGGATCTAGTTCCCTGAGCAGGGATGGACCCCGGGCCCCCTGCATTGGGAGCGTGGAGTCTTAATCACTGGACCACCAGGGAAGTCCGTCATCCCTGTTGTTGCGGGTATGAGAAGCCACTCCTTTTTCTGGCTGTGTTGTATTCCATTTTCCGTTTGTCCATTCGCCTGCGGGTGGCAGGACTTGTGGGATGTTTCCACTTTTGAGGGGATCGGGAATAAAGCTGCTGTAAACATCCCAGGGCAGTTTTCCATGTGAACTTGGGTTTTTACGTCACTTGAGAAAATACTCAGGAGTGGGACTGGGGTCTGTGCTAAGTGTATGTTTAACAACCCTCCTGCATCTTAGAAATGGATATTTTTGAATATTGGAAGAGTTGAGAAATCCACTGTGACCCAGCACCCAGGCACTTGAAACGAAGTTGGAAGTTCATCTGGAGATGGTCACGTTGTCCCCGTCACTGTCTTTTATTCGAGGCAGAGCAAGGCCACAGATGTGTAACCCTTGTAAGGAAGGCCTCGTGTGTCCAGGCCCTGGCAGGACCTGGCTTTCTAGTGGTGGGCGGTTCTGCAGTGGAGAGCGTCTTTCCCTTGCTGGACGGACCTCACTTGGCAGGGTGCGGGGTGTGCTGCCTGCGTGGCCGGGCGCTCTTTCTGCCGGTCAGCAGCCGTTCCTGGTGTGTCTGTCCTACTACCAGGCAGGCGGTCAGGGGCCCTAGTGAAGTGCTCAGCGAGCCGCAGCCTTCCTAAAGTTTGCGCGTAATGTCTGCTACCCTCCCATTTCCCTGCTGAGGAATTTTGCTCTCTCATGGGAGGTGAGGGGGCAGTGCTTTATAAGAGTTCATGTTTTGTGATGACTCGATGCTGAGTACATTAAGAAAATGGGCTCCTTCCAGAAGCTTAACTTCTCAGAAGGTCAGATTACGCATGTGACTGCACGTTTGAAATGAGTGAGCTTGTTTGTTCATTGATTCATTCATTCTGCAGGCACCTCCTGGGTATTTACAGTGAGTGTTCCAGGGGGCGTGGAGGACAGTAGACAGTATTCTTCTTTCTTTTGATTTTTGAATTTTACTTTATTTTTTTATACAGCATGTTCTTATTAGTCATCAATTTTATACACATCAGTGTATACATGTCAATCCGACTCGCCCAGCTCAGCACACCACCATCCCCACCCCCCCGCGGCTTTCCTCCCTTGGTGTCCATACGTTTGTTCTCTACATCAGTGTCTCAACTTCTGCCCTGCAAACTGGTTCATCTGTTTGAGACAGCTTTGTACTTCCCGCTTCCAGGGGCTCTCATGTGGGCGCTGCGAAGCGGGGTTTTAGATGGTGCAAGGTGGAGGGTGGGCACTAGAACCGGAGCCCAGTGCCCGGGTGTGTGTGCGCTGGATGGGGCGTACGGCCTAGGACTCCTGCCGGCTCGGTGACCCCGGCCGAGTGCCTTAAGGCTTCTAGGTCTCAGTGTTCTCATCTGTAGCATGGGCTGAACAGGACTCACTCTCTCTGGAGGTTACAAGGTCGCACTGTGTTCATGTTTGTAGACCCTACAATGTAGAACACTTAGGACAGTTTGGAGCATCGTTAATTGTTCCACAGATGTTACCTGGTCTGTTGAACGACTTTGCCTGGTACACGCCAAAGCGATTAGGAAATGGATATATCCCAGCTTCATTTCCTTTCCATTAAAACAGGGTTCAGGAAAAAAAATCTGTTTTTCAGTAGTCGTATCATATAGTGGAAGGAGCACTGGTGTGAAGGCAGCTTAGGGTTTGAATTCCAGGGCTTACGCTGTCTGTGGCCTGGGCAGGTTACTTTTGAACTGCAATCCCCACACTTGTAAAATGACATTAAAAACCACTCTTTCTGTGGGTTCTTAGAATGAATTAAGCAGGTTATGTGTGTAAAGTAGCCTGGCACTTGAATGAGTTGTCAGAACCAAGGGCTGCTGGAGACGATGCTTCTGCCCTAGGTAATCTCCCCTTCTACTGGGCGGCAGGTAAACACAAGCGCAGTAGTCAGTGCTCTGGAAGAAGTGAGTTCTGGTGCTACAGAGCACAGAATCTTTTTTTAAAATTTAATTATTATTTTATATTGGAGGTTAGTTGATGTACAATATTGTGTTAGTTTCAGGTGTACAGCAAAGTGGTTTAGTTATTCATATATCCATTCTTTTTCAGATTCTTTTCCCGTACAGTTTGTTACAGGATATGGTGTAGAGTTCCCTGTGCTATGCAGTAGGTTCTTGTGGATTATCTGTTTTATATAGAGTCGTGTGTGTATGTTAATGCCAAACTCCTAATGTATCCCTCCCCCCCCACCTTTCCCCTTTGCAGAGCACAGAATCTTGGAAGGGAAAGTTCAGGGTAGGCTTCTTGGAGGAGGTGCCATCCTTTCTAAGGATATGTAGAAGCTCCTGGGGTGGCAGGAGGGAGCAGTGTGTGTCAAAGTTTGAGAAATATAAGAAAATATGGCAAAACTAAGGTATAGGACTGGAACTCAGGGTTTGGGAAAGAAATGAGAGTTGATACTGGAAAGTTAGTGGGGCCCAAGAGAAGGGGGCCTTGTTTGTCCTGTCAGAAGTTTAGATGTTTATCCTGAGGGCTGTGGGAAACCCTAAAGAACAGTGAGATGGACTTGTGGTTTAGAGACTCACTCGGACCTCCATGTGCAAGGCACTTGATTGGGTGCAGGGTGAATTGTAATCTAAGGTTCCCACTTAAGTTATAAAAGGTTGGACTGGATTTTGCAGATCTGAGAGAGAATGGGTGGGGCCTGGTGACCAGTTAGAAAAGGGAGGGCAGCAAGCGTGGGTGACAGTTTACAGCTGCATCTTTTTGAGAGAGACAGAGCACAGTAGGAAGGGATTGGGGGTGGGGAGAGGATCTTACTTCATCTTCAGTGCTTTAGAGGGGCCTGGTAGACAGGTCTGGGCCCAAGGTTCATATCTGGGCTTCTGGGGAGGAGAGGTGTTTGAAGGCATGGGAGAGACTTAGGTTACCCACAACAAGATACAAAGAATCATAGGTCTGAGGGCTTTTTAAGTGGGTATACTGAGGAAGTTTATAAGCTGAAAGAAAGCAACCAGCAGATAAAGGGTGTGAAGATGTAGAAGAGGAAATGATTGTTCATTTGTTTTCAAAAAGCTGAATACTTATCGTGTGCCTGGCCCTTTTCTAGGATCTGGGGTTCTCACCATGTGTTACCTCTTCTGCAAGGACAGTTCCACACATCCCCTGGTGAAGAGAAGTCAGATTATTCTTTGCATCCCATTCAGGTGTAGGAACTGTTCTGTACCTCTGAAGGGACTTTACTTAACCAGAGTAATAAGTTAGAAATCAAAAGAAATTAGAGCTGGAAGGGACCTTAAAGGCCACTGTACTTAATTTTGCCTAATATTTTACATTGATTGTCAGAAAAATGCAAAGCCCATTCTCTTCAGAATTCCTTCCCTGAACTTTCTTTATGTCTTGCATCCAGTGGGTCTAGCTTGTAAATTTTGGCCTCCTCCTAAATTTGCTTCTTCATCCACATTACATTTTGCCCCGACTATGGTAGAAACTCCTGGGTGGTTTCGTGGCCCCTGGTCTCAGTGCCTCTAAGTTCATCTGCCTACTCGGGTTGAGTGATCTTCTAACATGACAAGATATGCCTAAAATAATGCTGCTAATGGCTTGCCCACACAGAGTTAGTGCATACTAGCCGCCCAGCATGTGCTCTGCACAGAGGCCTGTAATCTGAACTGTGCTTTGCCAAGCCTCCTGGGGCTCTTTGGCCCTGAGGAAGGGGAGCTTTTTGTGATCACTCCCTTTGTCTAATTGGTCCTTCAGAAGCGGGGAGCCTTTTTCTAATCAGCGGAGGCACCCTTACTCAGCCAGTGGTAGCCCCAGGCCTCATCACCTGTGGGATACAAGCCATGCTCTCTCCCAGGCTTGCTTGGGCCAACATGTCTATTTTTATTTCTGTCTCTTCTCACACTTGGACTCCTGGTCTTTCGTCATCCCCACCTGCAGTATTTACAGTGCCCAGCAGGTGTCAGGCTCGAGTGTCTTTTCACAGATGTTTCCTCTGCAGTTAATGCACCTCCTACTCCAACTCTGCATAGCCTCATCTTTCTAGACTGTACTTCAGGGTTATCATGAAGCCGCCACTTAGCTATAACTTTTGGCCTCCATAGGCACTTCTGTGCTTAAAGGTTATGGTTCTTTATCTCATGTGATTGAAATTTTGAGTTTATAGATCTTCGTCCTTAATGAGGCTTTAAGGACAGGAATCATTTCTAATCCTTAGCACAGAGCAGATGCTTTTTAACGGTGATAAAATGTATGGTTTAAATGACTCATTTTACAATAATTTTGCTTTAGCTTCTGATAGAAATAAAGTTTCCAGATGTTGTGTTCCTGCAATAAGAAATAAAGATGTGACCTTCCAGTTGCGTAAAGCTCATCAATGCTGTGTAAGTGCGTCGGGTGTGCTAAGGAACGTGGATCCAAGTGGGCTAGTTGTGAGAGAGAGAGACTTAACTATGTTAACAAAGGTAAGCCTTCATTGTGTCCTGCCAACATCTGATAGTTGCTTCTGGGCAAACTAAATTTATAAAATTTTAAACTGTTCCTCACCATTAAAGGGATTGAATATTGGGCCACTTTGGTGCACCTGTGTCTTGCGAATTGTCCTGTTGGAGATGGAGGTTTAGAAAGTGAGTTTCAGTCTTGTTTAAGTCTCTTCCCATCAGACTGGTCTTGTGATTTCCTACACACCATGTTACTTCCTGTCTACCTTTCCTTGGTGTTGTTCATGCCTGGATTGTCTCCTGTACCTGCTCAAACCTTGGTCCACTCTCATTTGTACCATGGAAGTTTGTCATGCCGGATACTGTCAGAATTAATTTTACTTAAGTTTGTGTTAAGGTGCAAAGCACACGTTTTGTATATTATCTGTTTTTTGTGTTTGTTTATATTTTTATGGTTTCTCTTCAAGAAATATTAGGAGTAGGAAATAACAAGATGTAAAGAGAAAAAAGTCATCATTCTCTTTCAAGTTGTTAGAACATCTACCTGCAATCATAATGCACTGTGGTATGTGTTAAAATAGGAAATATATGTCATGTCCCGTAGGAGCAGGAAAGTCAGTGGTGTTAGGGTGTGTCATGGAAGTAATCACAAAGCAGGTGACTGCTGGTTGGGGTCCTGAAACATTAGTGTGTGTTCCTTGTGTCCAGTAGTGGTCTGGAGGGGTCAGGAAGCGTGCCTTTCAATTTGAGGGAACAGAGGGTTTGAGGTCCTCTCTGTTCTATTGCTCTAGTATAGTATACTGCATAGCAGCTCATAAAATACTGTGTTTATAGTTGATATTTAAATCGCTGATTGATCATCAAGATTGGGATGTATCATTGGAAATGAAAATAGGAAGAGTCTTATGCTTTTTAGGTTTTTCCTTTTTTTCCGATGTCTCAGAAGGCTCTTTGACGGGGGACTTTATATTCTCCCATACAATTCCATGAATACTTATACCCTGGCACTTATTTTAATGGCATTTTCAATTTATAAATGTCTCTGAAACACGTACTGTAAACTATTTGAGGGTAATGACCATGGCCATGGATGACGCATCTTAAATGTGCATCGTGTTAATGTTTGAGTGTCAAGTGGTCTACCATCAGTGCTTCCTTCTTTCACCCAGTTTTCTTCCTCATTTCCTTCTCCAAATTTGTCTCATTTTTCTACTCTCCCTTTTGCTTCTCTATTCTTGCTTTCTCTTTCCCATTGCGTGTGTCATTCTTCTTCTTCTTCTTCTCCTTCTGACTTCATTATTATGGCCAGCTAAAACCTTTTCTAGGATTGTCTCTATCTTCCTTTCCTCTTCATTGCCATCCACAAACTCTTAGAGAATATTGTTGCTTGAGTCCCTTACTTCCTAGCATACCCATGTACTTCCTGATCACTTTAGAACATTGAAAAGGGTTGGAATTTTTAAAAATAGGTAATTATAATCAGTCTTCTTTCCCCTCTGGCATAAGACTCTTCTTCCTCAATCTGACCATTCTGAAATCTAGAAGTACTCCAGCTCATTGGTCTCCCTTACCCCCATGTTTAGGCCAAAGAACTTGTGAAACCTTAGCCCTGTTTAATACTTGAATTTATCAAAACATAAGAGGGCTAATTCTGCCTAAGGGCACCAAAGAAGAATAAAGATGCCACAGATAAACGTTTAGTCCAGATTTATAATGGACTCTTAAGTGCCTAGTTGAGTGCTAACCGTTAACTCACTTGAACAACAGGGAGGTCATGACACAAACTAACATGTTAATTGTATAGACACTTCACTTCACCATTCCTCAATGTAGCTGATAAACTGCATCCAGTTAGCTTAAATACATGAATGATGAATTTCCCTGCGTATATAAATCGGGAGTTCCTAAAGTTTTCTTTTTCCCTTTGTACAACTACTGACTGCCACCTCGCTTGGTCAGTGCAATAGAAAATGATGACTAAGAAACACATTGTCTCAATATCAGTGGACATAATGTCCTAGTAGTCTATAAAAATCTCAAAATTCTTAATCTAAAAGGTAGTTCTGCCAATCTTATAACCTTTTCCTTTGTTAATATAAATATCCAATCTATGAAGGTCTCAGTTTCCTTACTTAGAATATGAGGTGGATAGATTTGCTAATATCTAGGGACCTTTCCAATTTTAATATTCCCTAGTTATAAGGGCTGAGCCAAATACAATGGCTCCCTTAATCATTAACCTCGCTCATGATGAAAGTTATCAGCAAGTTCTACTTGTAAGAGATTAAACATTCATATCCATGTATATTGTAGCACATTGACTTTTACAGAACTCAAAGTAACACAACATAGTTACATTCATAGACTTAAGGTCACTGTGGTATACTTTACAATTTTTCTTCTCCCTAGGAAGGAAATGTAGATCCCTAGGAAGGGATTTCTTTCTCTGCCTTTCAGTAATGTAAGCCTTTTATTATCTCTTGGATCCTAAAAATGGGTAGGGTTTTGGCAGGTGGAGCTTAGGACAGACATTCCAGGTGACAGGGACAACACAAGAAAGGGCAGAAGGAAGAATGGATTTTCAGAAAGACTTGATATCTTACATGATGAGAGCAGCGTTTCACAATCTCTGTCCTGCAGAACACTGGTTTTAGATGATGTTAATGTAGTTAGAAGACAGAAGCATTTGGGAAGAGCCGTACTCTACATCCCGACATGAAATTCAAGTTTCACTTTGTTACATTACATACTCTGAAAAGTTTTGGAGGAAGGAATTGATTTATTTTTGTTTAATTCAGTCTTACTTACAGTTACTTGACAAACCTATATTCAGCTGATGGGACTGTATTTTGTGAAAGGCCAATCGGAGAAATGGTGAGATGGAGCTTAGGATATTTCTCTGTTGGGACAGGCATGTGATTATTTTTCTTATAATTCTTTACTGTTTGTCCTAACAATTGTTACTTTGCAGGAGTCAGTTTTTTTTGTTTTTTTTACATCTTTATTGGAGTATAATTGCTTTACAGTGTTGTGTTAGTTTCTGCTGTATAACAAAGTGAATCAGCTATGTGCATACATATATCCCCAGGATTCAGTTTTAAGCCTTCTGTTTTTACCTGAGTTATTGGGACTCTTAGAAAGCTCAACAATCCTGGAGTCTTCATCTCTGATGTAGTTTCCAGAAGCTCCTGGCACTTACCACTATTTCCTCTTGATTCTTTTCCTCCGACTTCAGACTTCTTACGATTATGAGCTGATGGTTTTCTCAGCCTCTAGTGTCAAAACCAGCTACCTCACTCATCTTCATTGTCTCAGTTACAAGGTGCAATATTTCCCATGTTTATATGTGTCAAAATATAAGTCAGGAATTGATACACAGCATATGCGTAATAAAAATTGTATTTCTTTTTTTTCTTTGTTCAAAGGTATCCAAACACTGGCCAAGTTCTTAAATTGAAAGTAGAGTGATCTAACTTATTCAGCTCATCCAACCATCAATATTCAATACTTGTCTTTTTTCTTACACATATTTCTTGTATTCCAATTGTGACATTCTAGAGCACAGTGAGTACATTTATAACTTATTACTGCATTACTACCTTGGCTATTCCTTGACCAAAATTTACTTCATACAACTGACAGCCTAATTAACCTACTAGAGGTTTTTTTAATGTACGCATACATTAAAAAAAACTCTAGTAGGTTAACTACATTGCTAATAACTGAATTTTTACATCTCTATGCACCCATGTATCCAACACCAGATCAAGATATTATAAAATATTTCTAACTGCCTACACGGTTCTCTGTTACTTCTTTCTGTTCCATACTCTCCCAGGGCAACACCTAAGCTGACCTCTATCTATCACCATATATGACATACGTGGAAACACACAGTGTGTATTCTTTGGTATCTGGCCTCTGATTACATATCATTATATCGGTAGTTTATTCTTTTATTGTGTTTTCCTGATTTTTTAAACCTAGACATTCATACAGTGTCAAAGTACCACTGAGTTCTTCATATTATTATGCTGACCTCCATCTTCAGGGGCTTTCCACAGTCTTCCACGTGTCTTTCCACCTACTTTCTCTTCCGTCTAATTATGTTTCATTTAACCAACCTCAGCCAGCCTTCCCCCATATTCCCCAACACGTAGCACTCCTGTGTTCAGCCAGTTTTGTCCCGTATTCCATAAGGCCTTTGTGCCATTCCTGACACTGTGCCTGTTCCCTGCCCGGAAGGCCTGTTCCCTACCCTCTATATACTTGTTCAAGACTCAGTTTAAATGCTACCTGTCCTGAGAAGTCTTCTCAGAAGAAGCCAGTACTTTTTGGAATCCTTCTTTAATGAAATCCCATAGCAAGTGTAATCTGTCCTCCCTGATCTGGTAATTAATTATCCATTGTTCCTATCATATAGTGTTCGTTTTCCTTGTGTGCTGTTATTATTTATTGAAGCAGATTGCAGTGACTTGAACCAGGAACTGGGTCATTTTCCTCTTCATTTTAGTGCAAGTTTCTGTGATATGAAGTTAAACTCTTTTTCCCTCACTTCCCATTCACCCTCAGCAGTTGTTAAACATGAAGTACAAGTGAAACTTATTGGTTCACAGGTTTTTGTGGTCCTTGGTTCTGGTCCCTAGGTCTAAGCTGCACTTCTGTAGTGCTAATTTGACTGATTTCTTATTGTCACGTAACTCAGGAATTAACTAAATCATTACAAATTTAGATACATATAAGATAGTATAAAAAAACCCAGTGGATATCAAAAGTTTTGGCCTGGAGGAGAGTGTTGTATGAGTCCTAATTTGGTGGGGCTCACACTTAATGAGCGAGCCTTCCAATATTCCACTGTAAGTAAGAAAGAGGTATGCAAATATATGGTTAATATTTAACAGTGTTGATAAAAAAGAGAAGAGAGAAAGGGACGACAGATATTTTGAGGGCCTTTTGGAATTCATGAACAATTATGATTGGATGGGGAAAAAGAAGAACCGAGGGCTAACCTCCCACAAGTGAAGTCAGGAAAGAGAGAAGGGCTCATCTGGTATGCAGGTAGAGAGGTTTGACCTACAGAATCTTAGAAAACCTCAACAATCTGAGCAGCGTTTGCAAGAGGCAAACTAAAGGGCTAACAAAAGTCTGCAAAAGTGTCACACAAAGAACTCTGGCATGGTGTTCATCATCTAGCTAATCCTAACATGCAGACATTGTTGAGAGTAAAGTCAGGTCTTTACCAGAGTGGGTTTCTTATTTGGGCAACTGGGTCAAATGAAGAAAGGCAGGTGTAGGCTGCCAGAGTAATAAATAAGGAGAGGAAAAAACAAAAAGAACGAGACATATCATTCATCAGTGATTTCCCCCCAGTATTCTTAGCCTCCACCTTATCTCCATCTTGCTGCTAACACAGGAACTAGACTGAACAGTGAGGTAAAAGGTCTCTACAGAAACTGAGGTAATATAGAAAATGAAAAAATAAAACATAAAATTGTAAATTTTCTTCCTGGGGTAATTGAGATGATAGTTGAATAATAACATAAGATCAGGCGAAGTCTAAAGGAATTTTAGACAAGCTGGATCGAGTAGGAAAACTTCTGTTCGCTGGCGTCTGAGTGTTAGAGAGACACCAAGACATGTGGGCCAAGTTGTGGGGAGAAGGGAAACACAGACGCAAGCTTGACATTTGCTGCAGCTTTTCTCCTTGGGGCATTTGCTGATTCAGCTCATACAGCCTAGGAGCTGAAAAGCCAAAGAGTTCAAAAGACTGTAACCACAGAAGCCAATGGGCAACAGCTCAAGCTAAAGGCAACAACAAATGGAATGACAAGCTAAGTGTATCTTTAGTCTCACAGGGCTGCGGGAACCATTACATTTAAAGCCTAACAAATACAAGGGTAGTTGGGAATAGGGAGAATCCAAACATTCACATGGTAATCCCAAAGGGCAACACCCATAGAGGAAGGACAAGACAGAAATAGACCAACCTTCACACAGACTGAAAAACGGCTTTGAATGAGCTCAAACTGAGAATGGACTAAGGTTACCAGTCCCTATAGTAACTGTCTGCCATGGGCCAAAGTAAATCTTTTCAAGAGAAAGATAACAACATCCAGAATGTGGAGGTATCTTTATAGTTTCCTAAAATAAGTTAAGCCCAATTTTAGTATAAAAAAATAATAGGACATAACCAGGAAAAATACTAAATGATCAAATGTTCAAAAAAAGAAGAAAGAAAGAAAAAAGACAACATAAATAGACACAGGAGGACAAGAGTTAGCAGGCCTTGGTTTAAAAAAAAACAACAAAACTACTATGGTTAAACAAAGAAAATAGACACATGGCAAATAAGCATATGAAAAGATGCTGCACATTCCATGTCATCAGTGAATTTTGAATTAGAACAATAATGAGATACCACTACACACCTATTTAAATGGCTAAAATCCCAAAACTGAAATACCGAAGTTGGTGATAATGCAGAACAATTGGAAATCTCATTTGTGGCTAGCGGGATACTTGGCAGTTGCTTACAAAATAAACGTACTTTTACCATACAGTGATCTAGTAATCATGCTCTTTGGTATTTACCCATAGGAACTGAAAAGTTATGAAAAGTTATGAAAGTAAGAGCCTTTACAGTGAGAAAATTCTATGATTCTATGGTTTTTCAACTCATTAATTTGTGTAGTTCATCCACTTTACTCATTGTATACACTTAAGTATATTGTTCCTTGAAATGGCCATTCAAAGTTGTTTCCTGTGCCACACACTATGAATGTTAGGGTTGGTCCTGTGTAAATCTTACCCCCATTGAATTAGTATTATCCCTAAACAAGCAACTTTCTTCCATAAGGAACAAAAAAGAGGTTCAGAAATGTCCAAACTAAGTTTTTATAAAACTGTGTTATCAAATCTTATTTATCAAAAAACTTCAAACATAGCAGTATGAGTTCCCATATACCCTTTACTCAGCTTCCCCAAATGTTAACATTTTATATTACTAGAGTATAATTATTGAAAGCAGAAAGTTTACATTGTCACAATGCTACTAACGATTTATAGACGCGTATTCAAATATTGCCTATTGTCTTGTGGTCCAGATTCAAATCTAGGATCCCTTATTGCATTTGCTTGTCATATCTCCCCATTCTTCTCTAATCTAGGATAGTTCCTCAGTCTTTTTTTGTCTGTTATGACCTTGAACTAATGGAAAATCTTATCCAGTCATTTTGTAGAATTTTTCTCAAATAGGGTTTGTTTGATATTTTCTCATGGTTAGACTGAGGATATGAATTTCTTGACATGAACACATCAGGAGAGATATTATGCCATTTTCAGTACATATTAGAGGTGCAAACAAATCTGTATGTCTCACTACTGGGGATGCTAACTTTGATGACTTAGTTATAATGATAGCTGCAACATCACTATTTTTCCCTTTGTAATTATTTGAAATTGTTCAAATATTCTGCTTCTTGTTTAATTTTCCCATACTAATTTTAGCATCCATCAATAATTTTTGACTCCACCAGTTACTGTGGTGTTTGATGATTGTTCATTTTCTATTCCCATCATTCCCTCTACATTTATTAACTATAATTTGAGTATAAGAAAGAGCTGTTCTTCTCGTTCATTTATGTATTTATCTGGTTATTTGTTCATATATATACATACATCAGTGTGAACTTGTGGATATTTATTTTATTCTACGGGTTAAAATTTATTACTATCATTAATAGTTTTGTTTCTCAAAGTGTTCCATATTTGGTCACTGGTACTCCTTCCAGCTGTCTCCTATATTTTTCCTACATGACCATACAATTTTTGGAGTAATATCTTACTTTCTGACACCACAAAATGCTCCAGACCCATCTTTTACTTTCCTCTGTCTCAGCCTTGAATCAGTCATTTCTCCGTGAAGTTCTTGTTCCTTGCATTAATAATGGTATTCAGAAACCAGAATCTTGGTATGAGGTGGATTTATCACTATCCAAGCTACCTCATTGTGTTTTCAGCAGAGAGAGCTGAAAAAATATATACGAATACATAAAAATATACAAGTATCTCTATTTTCATATTATCTATCTGGGTGTGTGTGTATACACACACACGTGTGCACACACACACCTTATCTATCATCTGTCTACCTACATATATATATAACTTCAAATTGATACATGAATTCAAATTGATACCTTGATTCCAATCCAACACCACAGGGTTTATTCTAGCCTCCCTTACCCTTTCCTTATTTGTCACTCTTTAACAATTAGAAACCTGATTCTCATTATTTGCAGTCTATTTAGTCATTTGCTCAATTCTGGAATACACATAAAATATTTAAAAATCATTAACCTGTACACGTGTGAAAAATAAATTTACTAACAAGTTCAATATTTGTGTACATTTCTTTTTGTCTTTAGCTTTTCAGTATATATTCTGCATGCTTAATTACAGTATATTAAAATACTGTTTTCCAAAGTTACTTAGGTTAGCTCTTTCCCACCTCCTTCAGTGTGTTTTTTTTCTTCTGCAGTGTGAGAAAATCCAGTACTTTGTGTTCAACTCAGACTACCAAACCAGAAGTTCTAGCAGAAAAGGTGATAATCCATATGTGCAATAAGATCCCCAGGTGATTCTTTTCATTGGAGAAATATGAGGAACGCTGCTTGACGTCTCTACAACTAAGATGTCTAAAATGAAACTTCAATTATTCCTTCTTCCAAACTGTCCCATCCTGCAAATCTTTTCTTCCTCAGTGAATGGTGCCATGATTCACACAAAAACTAACTCAGTGCAAAAACCTGGGAATGGTCCTCAATTCCTTCCTTTTCTTCACTTTCTGCATAGACTGCATCATTAGGTCCTCTGGAATCTCATCTCTCTCTCTCTCTCTCTCTCTCTCTCTCTCTCATCACATACATAATGTTTCTCTTCATCTTCATTGCCACCATCTTAGCCACTACCATTTCTCCTTTGCTCTACTTGAACAGCCTAGTGTCTACACAACTATCTTTTCATTTAATTGCTTTCTCTTGCATCTAAGATAAAGTCGAAATCCTTAGCCTTATAGATTCTGGCCTTGCCTTTTCTTGTAAGATGTATTTTCATACTTATAAGTACAGGCACACTCACACGCACACACATATAGTTGGTATTGTTAGTTTAGGTTTGGTTTGCCCTCCCATCCTAGCATGAGAAAATTAAGAAACAAAGTCAAACCAAAAAAAAACTTTAAAAATAAATTTGAATAATATCCTTTCCCTCCAGAACATTTCTCTAAAGCAGTATTATCATTAATGGCAGTACAGACCAGAATTTTTTCCCTTAGACATAAAGGCATGGTGAAGAAGTCACATTAAAAACTGGAATCTAAGCTTTCAATGTCAAATTCTGTCTCTAATCTTCTGCAGTAAGCCATAATGATTAAAGTATAGGAATCTGAATCAGAGGTCTGGTTTAGTATAATCTTTTTTGTAATAAGCTTTGTACCTTAGACAAGTCATTTATCTCTCCATTCCTTAATTTCTTCATTTATAAACGGAGACATTAAGAGTATTGATATTCAAGGCTAATGAAAAGAGAATGCATCTAAGTACTGTATCAAACACTTTAAAAAGTAACGAGTTCAGGTTCTCTGCCGATTTTTAAATTGGAATATCTGGGGGGTTTTGATATTAAATTGTATGATTTCTTTAGATAATTTGGATATTAACTCCTTATCAGATATATCATTTGAAAAAATCTTTCATTCAGTAAGTTACCTTTTCATTTTGTGATGGTTTTCTCCTCTCTGCAAAAGGTTTTCAGTTTGATATAATCACACTTGTTTAATTTTACTTCTGTTGGCCATGCCTGAGGAGATAGACCCCCAAAAAATATTGCTAAGATCGATGTCAATGTATTTTTCCTAGGGGTTTTATGGTTTCAGGTCTTAAATGTGAGTCTTCAATCCATTTTAAATTTATGTTTATGTATAGTGTAAGGAAATAATTCAGTTTCACTCTTTTGCAAGTAGTTGTCCAATTTTCCTAACACCATTTATTGTCTTTATTTCATTGTATGTTCTTGCCTCCTTTGTTGTAGATGAATTGATCACATAACTGTGGGTTCATTTCTGGGCTCTCTATTCTATTCCACTGACCTATGTGTCTGTTGTTATGCTAATACCATACTGTTTTGATTACTATAGCTTTGTAGTATAGTCTGAGATCAGTGCATGTCATACCACCAGCTTTGTTTTTCTTTCTCAATATAGCTTTGGTTATTGGAGGTTTTTTGTTTGTTTGTTTGGATGATTCTATACAAATTTTAGGATTATTTGTTCTAATTCTGTGAAAAATACCATTGGTATTTTGATCAGGGTTACATTGCTTTGGGAATACATACAAATGACCAAAAGACACATGAAAAGATGCTCAATATCACTAATCATCTGGGAAATGCAAATCCAAACCACAGTGGGATATCACCTTACACCTGTCCGAATGGCCATCATCAAAAAGGGAACCCTTGTGCACTGTTAGTGGGAATGTAAATTGGTGCAGCCACTATGGAAAACAGTACAGAGGTTCCCCCAAATGTTAAAAATAGAATTACCATATGATGCAACAATTCAACTTCTGAGTATCTATCCAAAGAAAACAAAAACACTAATAAGAAAGGATGTATGCACCCCTCTGTTCATTGGAGCATTACTTATAATAGCCAAGATATGGAAGAAACTAGTGTCCATAAATAGATGAATGGATAAAGAAGATGTGGTGTACATATACACATATATATAATGAAATATTACTTAGTCCTAAAAAAGAATGAAATATCTTCACTTGCAACAACATGGATTGACCTAGAGTACTAGGTGTGCTAAGTGAAATAAGTCAGACAGAGAAGAACAAATACTGTATGATTTCACTTATATGTGAAATCTAAAAAAATAAAGCAAAGAAAAGAAAACAGAAACAAACTTGTAGATACAGAGAACAAACTGGTGATTACTAGAGGGGAAGGGGGATGGGGACTGAGAGAAATAGGTGAAGGGGATTAAGTGGTAGAAATCTCCAGTTATAAAATAAATGTCTTGGGGATGCAATCTACCGCATGAGGAATATAGTCAATAATACTGTAATAATTTTGTATGGTGATATATGGTTACTAGACTTATCATGGTGACCAATTCAAATGTATTTAGATGTTGGATCACTATGTTGAACACTTGAAGCTAACATAATATTGTATGTCAACTCTACTTCAATAAAAAAGTGACCAGTTAACATTAATTGGTATTATAATTACATTTTCTCTGCATAAAGGCACATTTTATTGATTTTTTCATTATAAAGTATAAAAGTACCTTTTACTTTCAAGATGAGTTCTAAGATTACTTGTTAATGTTAATATGGTAACTTAAAAGACCTCTAGATATAATTTAATTTTAATTGCCTAACACAAATATGTCTGATATTCACCAGTATGAATTCAAACCTATTAGTAAAGATGTCAAATGAGTCACCAAAACATTTTTGTTTATTGCCTCTCATTGAACCCTAAATGCTAACAAGACTTTTTGTTGGAATGAGGGATCAAAATTTTATACTCTTTAAGAACTAATGCCATAGCTGTTTTATTTTTATAAATAAAGCTCTTTCTGTTTACTTTGTAGTGTACAATTTTTGAATGGCCTGGAAAGAGAAAAATTATTCTTTGGGCTGACAAAAATGATAAAGAGGCTCATTGCTGATGAAGGGAAGAAGACAAAGAAGAATAGAGAAAGAAGGATTCGTTCCTCTTTCAAAAGGGGGGCAAGATACTAGAGCTTTCTGCAGGGAAACTGAAGCACACCTTTCTTTCTGAGATTTGAAAGGAAGAGATGCCCTACGTTGAAATATCTAGAGTATATCTTCCATTTAAAAATGAACCTAGCTAATCATCCAGTGAGGAAGAAAAGAGTAAAATAGCCTTTGATCAAGTCCTTTCTGTGGTGTTAAATGCAACTAATTATAATGAATATCACATATCTAATGAGTTCAAGAATTCCCCTTGGAAGAATCGGTCTGTCCTTTACAAAAAAGAGAGTTCAAGTGAGTTATTTGCATTTGGTAGGGAAGCTCTACTGTCTAAATCATACTCATTTAAAGGTGAAGTTCAGGGCTTCCCTGGTGGCACAGTGGTTGAGAGTCCGCCTGCCGATGCAGAGGACACGGGTTCGTGCCCCGGTTTGGGAAGATCCCACATGCCGCGGAGCGGCTAGGCCCGTGAGCCATGGCCGCTGAGCCTGCATGTCCGGAGCCTGTGCTCTGCAACGGGAGAGCCCACAACACTGAGAGGCCTGCATACGGAAAAAAATAAAAGGTCCAGTTCAAAGTCTGCCATAATTTGTTATTATATATGTAATTTTTGAATGTAATATACAGTTATATATGTATATAACATCAACAAGAAAGTGACCCACTTTAGAGTCAAGAAAATATATAGGTGAAGTGTAAAAGTGTTGGAATAGATATACCATAACAGTAACAACACAACAAAACAAGACAACAACAGCAAAACTGGAGTGGCTAAGAAAATATCAGAAAAAAATATATTTTAAGATGAACATTTTTACTAGAGACAAAGATATTTTAAACTGATAGAATGATTATACCATCTAGAATGTATAATAATTATAAACTTTTATGCACCTAACAACTGAACTTCAAAATACATTGAAGCAAAATCAACACAACGGAAAAGAGAAACAGACAGTTCTACGATAATAGTTGGATACTTTAATACCTTTCTTTCAATAGCAGAACAGACAGAAAATCAACAAGAAAAAAAAAAACTTGCACAACATTATCAATCAACTAGACCTAACAGCCATCTATAAAACCTTCCACCCAACAGCGTCAGAA
The DNA here is from genome assembly GCF_964165515.1 of Mesoplodon bidens. Classification (NCBI taxonomy): domain Eukaryota; kingdom Metazoa; phylum Chordata; class Mammalia; order Artiodactyla; family Ziphiidae; genus Mesoplodon; species Mesoplodon bidens. The sequence goes on from NW_027671175.1 coordinate 220,290, forward strand.
TATACATTCTTTTCCAATGCACATGGATATACTATATGCTAGGCCATAAAACAAATTTCAGTACTTTTAAAGGATATAAACAATACAAAGAGTGCTCTCAGATGACAACAGAATGCAATAAGAAATCGTTAACAGAAAGAAATTTGTTGAAAATCACAAATGGAAATTCAACAATATATTCCTAAATAATTCATGGGTCAAGTAAGAACTCATAAGGGGAATTAGAAATAATTTGAGATGAAGTAAAAGGAAAGTATAACATGTTAATATTCGATTGGTCGCACATAGTCTTTTGAAAAGCAGAGGGGTTAGACAAAGAGATCTAAATTAATTAAAAAATCATTTATTATTCTGGGAATAAAAAGAACTGGGCTTAGTCTCAGTTTTGCCTTTCTTTATCTTTGTGTCTGTTGATCATCTTGGAATAGTCATTACATAGCCAGAATACAGTTGCCATCTCAGGAATCAAATACTGTTATCTCTAGGGCTACCATAACAAGATACCACAAACTTGTTAGCTTAAAAGAACAGAAATTTATTTTATCACAGCTCTAGAGGCCAGAAGATCAAACTCAAGAGTGTTGAGAGGGCCATGTTCTTTCTGACGCCTCGAGGGGAGGATCCTTCTTTGTCTTAACCAGATTCTGGTGGTGGCCATCAATCACTGGTGTTGGCATTTTTTGATTTGCAGCTGCATCACTCTGGTCTCTTCCACTGTTGTCACATGGAATTGTCTCTGTGTGTTTCTGTCTCTGGAAACAATTTAAATAGAAATTTCTATTTTTAAAAAACAAACTGTTGATTACTATGCTCTATTTAGATAGTTCCTCTAACCCACACCCAGTTCCATTTCCCCATATGTATTTGAGAAGGAAAGAGGAACTCCTGTGAGCTATCCTATTGGAAAAAATCAATGATACAGTGCTTTACTAGAGATGCCTCTTACCTAAAATATTTGAATTAAATATAAAATCTGGGGAAATTATCACCCAGTTTCCCTCTTCTAGAGGCATGACCTGAATGATAGGCAGCAGAATATTTTATACCCGTGAGGTTTGCTGACATTATTGATTTGATCCAGAATCTGTATTTTCTCTCTAAAGAAAACAGTATTCTCTCTTTCCTTTCTTTAATTTATAATGTTGATGTCTTAAGATTATTGTCAGAGAGGATGCTTGTAGTTCAAATGATTTGGCTGTATTTCACCAGTATTATTACAAGATAGTCAAACAATGGCTGGGCTCCAGTATAGACCTCGGTCCCTTTGTTCCACTGGGATACGGATGTGAAAGCCACTGTTTCCTTATATTCCAAAGACCAAATAAATAAAACAAATAAATAAACACAAAAAAACAAGTAAATGAAACTATCTTAAAACCAACTCTCTTTTCTTCCTCATCCATGTTAATTCTCTTCTACCTAAAATTACTTCCTGGAAGTGATTTTTATGTTTCTTAGAGCCTCTTTATGTATATATCCACACTAATGCATATAAAACTGTTCCTTGTAGATCTTTTACTTTTTCCGTTTGAATAATTATTTTCACATGTCGTATAGAGTTTATCCATTGTCCTAGATATGCATTTTTCCTGTGTATTTGAGCATCATAGGAAGATAAATTCTACTCTTGAAAATGTTAACTGGTGACTGAGACACAGAAAGCTATTCTTCTTACCATTTTTCAATAGTGAGTAGTAGATTCTGTAGGGGTGGAATTTTAAGATGTAAGTATACTGTTTTTCTACACTCCAATTACGTTCCCCTTATCATAGAAATTGACCAGTGAAGTGTGCTGCTGACTTTTCAGAATCCATGTACATACAATCCATTAAGTTATTAGATATAACGTTGGTCAGAAAAGCATACTGTGAAATGTTGCTTTTATTTAAACTCCCACTATTTTCACTCCATGGTTTCAAGATTTGACTTCTTTATTGCCCTCTGGTGGTGGGCTCTGTGAACTGCATATTTACGGGTCTGGGGCACGTATCTTCCCGGAGGTATTCAACTCCTCAGGTACAAGCTAAAGAGTAGATGATAAGAAGCATTCAGATTTATTAAAACTAATTACGAATATCAGTAGCCTGACTGTTGTTTCTAAAAATATAAAATATTTATCCTTCTGTTGTCAAACAACCATATTTCATGAAAAGAAGTATAAATCCTTTTTTGCTTGCAATAAAAGAACAATAATTGAGGGTATTCTTCATTTGGACCAAATACCTTCTCTGAAAATATAAGTGAAAATAGGAGTTGAACTTTCCAAAATATTCTTTAGTAAATAAAACTCCACATATAATTTCAAATTATCATTTAATTTTACCCTAAATTTAAATATCTATATTGACTTAAATGCTGTCCTCTGTAATTTCGGATGATTCCCTCCTTTATATCTTCTTCCTCTCTTCAACAAATAAAATACATATGAATGCCTAACATGAGGTAGGGTATTCTCTGTGAAATAATGATGTTGGGATACTTGATTTTGACTTAGCAGAGGGGTTGAGCCTCTGTGTTGGTGAATTCTCCCCAGATGGTGCGTGTGGAGAGGGTCAGGCATATCTCTGTGCTCCTGAAGTTTTCTCTGTGAAACTGTCAACCTCCAATATCAGAAATAACTTCCTTCGTGAGAAGGGATTTTCAGACATGAAAAGTTTTCTCTTAAAGTGCAAGTATTTTTAAACTCTATAAAATATAGAGCATTATAAATTTTCTTTAGTTACTACAAGCTGAATTTTAACTGAGAAGACTGGGAAGTCCATGTATGTGTACATGCATGCATGCGTGCATGTTTGTGTGCTACACGTGTGTGTGTGTGTGTGTAGGTCTACTGAGGATACAGAACATATTCTGGACATGACAGAGCAGTGGTGTATCAGAAGGGAAAAGAGTATAAAGGACCAGCTTCACCTGCTTAATTTGTCCCCTGACCTGGTGTCGTCTTATTTTCCACCATCCTTTGCTGATCTGTATACTAAATACCCAGGGCTCCTGGGTACCTCCAGGTACCTCTGTAAGTTTTACAAGCCTATCAATATCCCATGTACAGTGGATGGAACCTGGACTTTTTGCCCATATAGTTTTCCTTTCCCTCAGAGTTTTCGTCTGAGCTATGTCATGGGGTAGGTACTGTTGTGAAAATTTGTGCTCACTTGTTAAATAGAAACTACTCATTGAACTGTTTAAACAAATAAACAGTATCTTGAGTCAATTGCAGGGCACCTCCAGTCTCCACAAAGCAGAGTTACTTTGGGACAGGAAGTTCGTTTAGTTTCCCCTTAAATCAAAATACAAAGTTACTGAGCAATTGTAGGACCAACCCTGTAGTTGCAAACTTGGGAAGAGATCACAGGATTCTGTAATCGTCTGCTTATCCCCTTATTGGGACAGCAAATAGCTCAATAGTTCTTATACTGAAGTCAAAACGAAGAATAATACCGGAACAAAGTCTGCATTGAAAGTCTGTGTCTTATTTTTATTTTCTCTTGGCACATAGTAGGTAACTGTTAAATGTTCTCTTGATAAATGTGAAAAACACACAAGGTACTTCATCTACTAGGGGTCATAAAATTTCAACTTTTCTTTTGGTGTAGGGGTTGATGATGAAAAGTTTGGAAACTTCTGATCCATGTTAATGTTCCTGCTTTGAGAACTGCAGGGTGCAGCTTTTAGATGGAAAAAGTTGCCAAGAGGACCAGAAGTAGAATAAAGGCATTTATGTAATTCTTCCTTATAGTTTCATTTATTGGTTTTCAGCATCTAACTTTGAAAAGTTGCCTGAGGCTGCCTAGGGTCTGCAATAAGGATCACAGCTGTGCTGTCCTACCCCCTCCCCACACGTGGGAACAGAACCTACCCAGCAGTGCTAATAGAGGCCCATGGCTTTCCGCCCACCTCCGCCCACTGCTCAAGGCAGTGGCTTTTTTCTACCAGCCTCACCCTTCTCCATGTGAATCTTTTTCTTCTTTCCAGTTTTATTGAGATGTAATTGACATGTAACACTGTATAAGTTTAAGGTGTACAGCATCATAATTTGATACATGTATATATTGCAAAGTGATTACCACAATAAGGTTAGTTAACACATCCATGACCTTACACAATCAATTACCTTTTGTGTGTGTGTGTGTGTGTGTGTGTGTGTGTGATGAGAACATGTAAGATCTACTATCTCGGAAACTTTTGAGTATGCAATAGAGTGTTGTTAACTATAGTCACCATGCTGTACATCAGACTCCCAGGATTTATTCATCTTATAACTGGAAGGTTATACCCTTTGACCAACAACTCCCCATTTCCTCTACTCCCCAGCCCTTGATGGCCACCATTCTACTCGGTTTCTGTGAGAGCAGCTTAGATTACACGTAAAAGTGAGATTATGCAGTGTTTGTCTTTCTCTCTCTGACGTATTTCACTTAGCATAATGCCCTCAAGGTTCATCCAAGTTGTTGCAAATGGCAAGATTCCCTTATTTTTTAAGGCTGAATAACATTCCATTCTACATATGTGCCATATTTTCTTTATTCATTTGTCTGTCAATGGACACTATAGAAACAGAAACTCACTCAGTTCCTACAAGTGTCCAAGGTAACAATAGACAAAATATGGATGTTGGTGGGTGTAGATCCAGGCAGTAGGTTAGACTACATCCCACAGGCAGGAAGGCCGCTATTTTAGGAGGAGCTGCCTTGAATATGAATCAAATAATAATTGATTTATATATCACCAGTTCAGAACTAACTCATCTGTTTTCGACACCTCACCATAGATATGAAATGAGAATGAGTGGAAAAAGAGGCTTCTGAAGGCAAACAGTCATAAAACCCATTATTATTCTGTAAAAAGGAGACTATACAGTCTTACCTTCAGAACCTCAACTCAAACAAAGACATGTAGCAGCCTCAGTAGGATATAATCGCAACAGAAAAAATACAAGCAGAAGGCAGAGGAAAAAGAAGTGCCGTTTGGTATGGGAATAAATAGCTCTGTATGTCTCAAAAGCCTCCTATAAACATGTCTGGGTGTCAATATAGTGTAATAATTAATATCCATAAACCCTGAGTCTTAAGAAAAAAGAACTGTATCTTTTGCTTTCTTTTAGAAAGGGACAGAAAGGTAACTATATTTGCTTTAATAAATACAGAGACTTAGTGCACTTAAATATTTGATCAACTAATTTAAAAAATGTTTCTTACAGTATACATCATTTTCTGATGAAACGGGTAAAATAAGGTTCTAGGGTGTGAGGAGGGCATGCGGTATTCTACACATTTTCTTTTCTGTCCTTCTGTAGCTGAATATCCTTTTCCAGGCCTAAAGAAGTAGTAAAATTATGCACCTAAGATTGAATAAAAGGTTTCATAGACATATTTTACATATATGCCATTAGATTTCCACAGAGTTATTTCAGGCTGCTGACAGGTTGCTTGCTTGAGCTGAGACCCCTCTAAACAAAGCCCAGGAAGAAGCTAACAACTGTGAAAGCCAACTTATTTATTCTGTGAGTAACTTGGCTGCAGAGCAGACTAATTACCCCTTTAACCACACTGTTTGAACTCATTGTACTTATCTGGGAATCACTATTCTGAAAGTAGAGAAGGGGACTAGGGAAGTTAAAAGAGACAAAAGATCTAAATATGGTCTCTTTGCAGAATCTCAAAGGTCAGGCAACAGGCTTCTTTCTGATGGTTTTAAAAAGAGAAGATGAGCTGTGGTTTAAAGGTCCACTTTGGAATTCAAATTCTACCTCAGGTGTAGCCTGAATGCTAGTCTCCACCTTGAGTGAATCACTGAAGGATCATTTCTCAGCACATAGTCAGTGTTTGTTAAATTTTCATATTATTTTATCCCAGTGAATAATATTGCTGAGGGATTTTGAAACTATTAAATTCCGCCAAAGGACTTGATTCTGTAATGATACCAAACCTTGGAAAATAAAGGAAGTAGAGATTGGTGAATCCTTGACAAATTATTAGAGTTGTAACTGATTGTTTCATAAGGAAAGATAGGGAATGGATCACTTAGGAAACTGAATGAATACTTTGAATCTCATCTATTTCTGTTAAAACTACAGGTTAGTTGAGCTCAAAAATTGTAGGTATAAAAATTGTGTTTTTTGGTAATAAAATTTGTTTTAACCCTTCTCTCAATTATGCATTTAAATGTTGACCAATTCACAAGTAACTGTTTACAGTCGATGGATTGGCCAGTGGCTTTGGGATCATTCATTTTATAGTCTGGGATTTCCAGTGTGATCTTTATTTTCCCATTTATACTCTATTTCATACATTTTATTAGCGGTAGTAGTAGAAATAGTAGTAGTAGTATCATTATTATTTAGTTAGAGTAGAATTGTTTCTATAACTTCTTACGATCAGACATATACTAAACAACACACATTTTGAAAGCACTGGTGTTGGAGTAAATTCGATGTTGATGAGACTAGTCACTGCCCTTAAAGGAGCTTGTCTTCTAGTTGGAAAGATGTGACATATACAATAATCTGAGGCATTAAGTAAATACATGGGTCTGAGGGCAGAAGATCCTGAAGGAAGCAAGCTACAAAGAACTCATTTTGAATCCTGGCATTAATATTGGCAGATCTCCTCACACCTTTTTACGACAGTTATAGACAAAGCAAGTAAGACTGGAGAATACACTGCAATGGCCCAACTAAGATTTAACGTCATTTCAGCCTAGGGGATTCTTTCTAGGCTTTGAGTATATGATAATTTAAATGCTACCTAAATAGTAAATTTACTTTAATGCTGACAACGTAGAAAAGATACTTTGCTGCAAAAGTATACACAGTAGTAACAGGTGGATTTTGGAAGAAACTAATATTTTGTCTTATACTGGTAACTACACTATTGCCCCAGACCTAGCAGCAGCCTTTACTCTTTGTTGTTTTCTTCTAAGACTGAAGAGCCTCTTTATTGTTTGTGCTGATTTTTTTCCCACCAACAGATCTCAGAGCAATCTGAGTGCACTGGCCAGTTGGGACAAAATTATCATTAGAATTCTTGGCTAGAGAAGAAAGCTCCTAATTTAAGAATGGCTTTTTGCTTTCTGAGAGCTCAGAAGAGCACATTGCAAGCCATCTACATTTATAAAACCTGTTTTAGTATGGAAAATTTCAAACATGTACAGAAATAAAGAGAAAGAAGTAGAAACTTTCATCCATTGTTCTCGTCAAATGTCCATTTCAGGCCAATAGATTGTCTCTGCACCCTCTCTTACTACTACCACCATCATCCCCAGCAATTTTAAAGCAAATCCCAGATTTCTTTTTCTCAGTGAAAACGTCAGTATCCATATTTCTAAAATGCAAGAACTGCCCTTTTTAAGCTCAACTATGTCATTATCACACATCCGCAAATAATAATGATTCCTTAATATCAACAAATAGCCAGTCAGTTCATGTTTCCTTGATTGTCCTCTAAATGTATTTTTATTTTAATAACCATTATTTATTTGATTGCTGATCCAAACACAATTTCTTTTAAAGTATAGGTTTAAAAGAACTCAGTTTGCTCATTTTTCTTGCAAGTATTTGTCCTTGAATTCAAAGCATTCATCCAGTAGGGTTCCCAACTGTCTGGATTATGCTGATTGCATCCCCTTTCTGCTTATATGTTTATCATGCTCCTTTGGTCCATGTATTTACTGTCAGTTGGTAGATAGATCTAGAGCACTGACATAATTCAGGTGTGATTTTTTTTGTCAAGTTTACTTCATAGATAATACTGATGAATTCCAAAAGGAACTATAAAGTGTCTGTCTTACTGTGACGTTGCAGCCATTAATGATCAATGTCTAGATCCATTAATTTATTAAGGGTACCAAATGGTGATATTCTACTAACTAGATGATTATTCATTTACTAGCTAGAACATTATTTCATCAACTACTTGGTTGCCCTGAGTTACAGTTTAATTAGGAAAGGAAGAATAAATGTTTCTTTTATTTTATTTACCAGTTTTACAAAAAAAGAAAAAACAAGAGAGAGAAAGGTTGACTCTTCCAAAGATGACTAATGAGGTATTTTCTTGCTTTGTTGTTGTTTTCAGTGAGGTTGTTATAAATATCGATGCAGAGATTGTCCCCTCTTAGGTTCACGGATCCTGTTCAAGTTGGCTCCTGAGTCCTTTCCACACAACCACAGTAGTCTTTGAAGTCTTCCCAGCTCTCTTATATGACAAGAGGTACCAGGAACATCTTGTTCGTTTCTTATGCTGGATTTGAAATCAGCTGTTTCTCCAAGGAGACATTATCCACTGTGTTTATTCAAACTTGTGTTCCTTCTAGTTTAACCTTCTCTCGAGACATGATTTTTTTTAAACAAATTACTTACTGAATTTTTCACCTTTTCAAATCTTGCTATTCTCCAATCACTTCATTTCTGAATTTTTCTAATTTCTTTTATGTTTTTCTTAAAACCAGTTTCTATTCCTTTGAAAATTTCTTTTACTTTTTCCGCAATATCAGGCAATAAATTTCATTTGTTCTGTGGACGTGTCTTTCTGTGACGTTTTCAGGATTTGCTGGAACTTTCTTTTCACCCCTCTTTTTTCTTTTTTTTTCTCACTGATTTTCTACAGGATGTGAATGGAATACTCTTCTGTCGCTCATTTTTAAATGAAATAAGTTTCCACTTTAGGAGGGAAACATAGATCAGAATATAATTTCTAGCTTCAGAACTCCAGGGCTCACTATCTTCTATTATTTTCACAACATAATTTTTTTTATTTATTTATTTTTTGCGGTACGCAGGCTTCTCACTGCTGTGGCCTCTCCCGTTGTGGAGCACAGGCTCCGGATGCGCAGGCTCAGCGGCCATGGTGCACGGACCCAGCCGCTCCGCGGCATGTGGGATCTTCCCAGACCGGGGCATGAACCTGTGTCCCGGCAGGCGGACTCTCAACCACTGCGCCACCAGGGAGGCCCCACAACATAATTTTAAAAAATGACCTTAAAATTTCTAAAATCTTCCTCCTCGGCCCTCCTATGCCCATTTACCCAGGCCTCCTCTTTCCTGTCCTTGTTGAGTATGGGGATTTGTTCTGGAATGGTGCTTTGGTTTGATAGGTGTCAAGGTTTCACAGACCCCAGAACACTTGGCATCCTCAGAACATTTCAAAGTTCTTGCACTCAGCTGCAAAGTGGAGCCTGCAACATTCACTCCCGGTTTCTGCCGCTGTTCTCAGTGAGTTTTTCAATCTCAGTGAGTTCGTGAACCATAGTAACCTTTGGCTCTCCTTAAAGAGAGAGAGAGTCCTTCCCTCGTCTTCCTCCCACACACCTTGGGATACACATATGTAGGTCTTTTTCCTGTTGTTGGTTTGTTCCTACCTGGCTGTATGTTGCAGTTAATGTGGACACCTTGTTGTAGATGTTGTCTGTGGGTTTTTGATCTTGCTATCCTAGATGCTTTTCTTTCTTCTTTGTGGGGGTGGGGGGTTGTGTATTTAGGGGAGGGGTGGCATATTCAGGGATAAAAATCTTCTCTGTAGCCACCACCATTTCCCCAGAATCCTCTGCCATTAATATTTAAAACAAAATCATGGGAATCATTATCCGGATCCTTAGGATAATCATTACACTGTATCTGTCTTTTTTCCAGGCTTCAAGCTGCCTGTGGCTCGCCACGTTAGTATACTGACGTGACTGGGCAATGCCTAATTTGATGGGCTCTTTCTGTACTACCTTCCTCCTAATCATGACAGTCTTGTACGCTATACATAGTCTTCTTCACTGATAGGGAATTTAGAAAATACAGGAAGCCATGGGTTTAATAGCTGAAAGTGGAATTAATGTGTTCTTTTTCTCAGGTAAAATATCATAAGACTCCTTAGGCCAAAGTTGTAAAATGAAATCGCAACTTTCCTGGAATCATTTTGCAAACGTGAATGCCCACATAAAGTACACTAGGACTTGAATCCAAGGAATAACACATTTTTAGAGCCTCCAAATGTATAAACTTAGTACAATTCTGCATTACTTCTTAAGGCAACTGAAGAAAATAATTTTGTGATCAAATAAATATTGATTTTATTAACAGTTATTTTAAAAGTTTACAAAACTTATAAAAAATGTTAAGGCTCTATCAGCCTCATCAGTTGTTATTTCTTTTCTAGAATCTTGGATTAAGGAACAGTCGTTTGAGGGGAAACATGGTATAAAATGGGAAGATAATCTAACAGTAAAGATAGTTATATCTCTTCCTGTGTGATGAACTACTCCTAAGCTTGGTGGTTTAAAACAGCAGGCACTTTATCTCCTCACAATTTGTGAATCAGCAGAATGGGCTGGGATCTCCTGGGTGGATCTATCTTGCTTTCACCTGAGGTGACTACTGAGGCTGCCATCATCTGGTTGCTGGACTGGGGCTGGTTGCTTTCACATGTCTGGCCATTGGTGCTGGCTGTGGCCTGTGCCTAGTCTCCACTAGGTTAGCCAGGCTTCCTAACATGTCAGGTTTCCATGAGGACAAGCCCTAAAGCACGAGTACTCTCCAAGCTTCAGCTCTTGATATGCCATTGGGCCAAAGCAAGTCACGTGACCAAGCCCAGGTCAAGGTGGAACAAAACTACACAGGGTGAGAAAACGGGGGGAGGGGCATTTGCACTGGGGGTCAGTAGTCTAACAAACTGCTGCAATAACTCTATAAAGAAAAACACCCCGGAGGACAACTGGTAAAAAATGAATGTGTGCGGGGTGGGGTGGGGTTTGGCATAGGGGGGCAAAGGCAGTAAACAGAGGCTACCAAAATCTGAAGATTCTGGAATTTTTGGAAAATCCACTGGGATTAAAGGAGTTACACAACCATGTTCTGACACCAGAAGAAAGGTGCCAGTTGAGCATCAGGGAAGTCTAGCGCTCTTCCTCCATCGCATCAATTTTCACGTTTCTTTGACTCAGCATATTTGTAGAATGAATCATGACTTTCTATAAATTTTTAATTCAGTTTTTCAAAGAAATGGTGACCTCGCTTCTATCTGCTGTGCCACAAAAATGCCGTAGAAAAAAATTCCTTCTGTTAAATCGCTCACTAGGTGAAACTGTATGTGTAACCTAGTACCAAAGAGGTATTAAGAATCGCCACAGCCGAGCCGGCCCTCCGCATCACGCACCCTATAGCAGCCAGTGGGTGAGCCGGGAGTCGAGGAGGTCACCGTGGGAAGGAGGGGCGCGGGCAGCGTGGCAGCCTCCTTCCGTCTCCGTGGAGCCACCTCCGGCCTCCGGTACAGGGAGTCGTCTGCAGCAGCCAGTGGTGGCCAGCCTTGCAGCGCTGTGTTCTAGGTCAGTAGCTTCCAAGACTCCAGTTGGATTCATTGGAGTAGGCAACATGGGGAGTCCAGTGGCAAAAGAGCTCATGAAACATGGCTAGCCACTCACCGTTGTTGATGTGTTCCCTGATTCATGCAAAGAGCTTCTAGATGCAGATGAACCCTGTAGTGTCTTCTGCAGGGGATGTAGCCGAAAAAGGTGACAGAATTATTACAATGCATCAATGCACTAGAAGCTTATTGTGGAGCAAATGGAATTCAAAAAAAAGTGAAGAAAGACTCACTATTAATAGATTCCAGTACTGTTGATCCTATGGTTTTCGGAGAATTGGCCAAAGAAGTTGAGAAAATGGGAGCGGTTTTCACGGATGCCCCTGTTTCTGGTAGTGTGGGAATGGCTCGATCTGGCCACCTCACACTTAGGATGGGAGGGGTTGAGCTGCTGTGGTGCATGGGCTCCCATGTGGTGCATCGTGGAGCTGTTGGGACTGGCCAGGCTTCGAAGATCTGCAAAAACTTGCTGCTGGCTATTAGTAGGATTGGAACTGCTGAAGCTATGAATCTGGGACTCAGGTTAGGGCTTGACCCAAAACTCTTGGCTAAAATCCTAAATACGAGCTCAGGACAATGTTGGTCAAGTGACACTTATAATCCTGTACCTGGGGTGATGGATGGAGTTCCCTCGGCTAATTACTATCAGGGCGGATTTGGAGCAACACTAATGGCTAAGGATCTGGGATTAGCATGAGACTCTGCTACCAGCACAAAGAGCCCAGTCCTTCTGGGCAGTCAAGCCCATCAGATCTGCAGGGATGTTGTGCGTGAAGGGCTACTCAAAAAAAAAAGACTTCTCATCCGTGGTCCAGTTTTTGCAAGAGGAGGAGACATTCTGAGTTTGCCCTCTGGCTGTGAACACTGAAACATTGAAACCAAACTGTGTCTTGGAGCCCCTTATGGCTCACTCCACAGGAAAATGGGCTTAATCAAAGGTCAGCTGTCTGCTTTTGAGTGTGTAGGTCAGGGGTTCCCAACCCCTTGGCCTTGGACGGGTACCAGTCCACAGCCTCTTAGGAACCGGGCTGCACAGCAGGAGGTGAGTCGCAAGCAAGCCAACTAAGCTTCATCTGCTGCTCCCTATGGCTCACATTACCGCCTGAACCTCACACACCCCGCCCCCCCTCCCTGGAAAAATTTGCTTCCAGGAAACCGGTCCCTGGTTCCAAAAAGTTTAGGCACCTCTGGTCTAGGTCACAGTAGATCCTGGGATTTTTCACCCATTCTAAACTGCTTATTCTTTTTATCTATTTAGCAAACATATCATCTGTAATTTTTTTCTCTGCAAGCCACTGATGGTAACTGCTAGCTAGCTAGCTGATTGGCCTTTTTCAAAAGTTTGATTCCTAAGCATCTTCAGCTAAAACGCTGCCTACTTCACTCAGGATATTATTTACTCCACTTTACAAATAAAACTAAAATTGTTTTCAACAGGATAAAATCTATCCTCGAGGAAAGAAAAGAAATTGGTGTGAGAAAAGATATTAGAGAAAGGGGAAGTATAGTGAGTTACTACCTGTGTCCCTCAGAAAATTTGTCCTGTTAAATAACCCAGTGGTGATATTCTTGCATTGAGATTACTGGTTTATTTTCTAGGAGTTGTTAAAGCAAGAGAACTCCTTGCTGCATGTTATGTAATTTGGACTCTGTTACATTATCTTGTTGTGCCCCTCTTGTAACAACTTCCCATACTCAGCAAACTTGTTTTTTTCATATTTTTGCTTCCTTGTCCATTTTTACTGCATATTTTTTGACTTCAAAAGAATGACATCTTTAGAACTGTTTCAGAGCCAACGATGATATGTGCTTTAGATAATTATTACACTATGCTAAATATAACCATATTCTTTTGAATTCAAATAGATTTCTATGCTGATAAAAAAAGAGAGGCACATTTCATCAATGTTTAAATAGTATCCTTCTTCCTCTAAAACTTAAAATAGGATTCAGTCTGATTGCTAAAGGGTTATTTTCTTCAACAACAAGAGCTGACTTAGGCCATTTCTTGGCAGTGGAATCTGAGCATAGAGGTCCCTGTCTGACTGCCCTTTGTTTCTCACTCACAGTATCCTGGGTGAGTGTAATGGACGGGCGTGCCCTTATGACTTAGCCCACTGCTACTGCTCCTGATGAGGGCTAATGGTGTGGGCCACTTTAAATCTTGCCCAGCAAAGTGCTGACATCTGGGGTTTCCTATCAAGTTTACCAGATATTTCACAGTAATTTCATAATTTACACAACATAAAAACACTGATTTTGAGCTTAGGAAAGCATTTCATTTAAACAGATAGAGAACACTACTCTACAAAATGGTTTAAAATTTGTGAGCAATTGCATTAAATAAACTCTAATATAAATTAATCTAATACAAGTAAACTAATAGTTGCAAAGCTACTGGTTGCTTCAGAAGCGGTGGCTACGGATAACTTCAAAGTTGTTTCCTCAATTCATTAAGAGGAGAAACTATTTGCTGTCAGCTTCTTCTTGGGGAAGCTTAGTTTGATGCTGATTCGCGTTATGAATGTATAGGAACCATTACTGGTTCTTCCTTTCCATATTCAGTGCACCATTATACTTCTATCCTCTTAAGATCTGGATATCTGTTACTGCTCCTGTTGGCTGGAGCCTGGGAGGAGGAAAGCTATCAAGAAAAAAGGTCAACAAGTGTTAAAGATTTTTAGCATACCACTGAGACTTTTTATCAACCATAATCATAAGAAATAATAATTAAAATTACTTATAGCCTGGTCAGTGAGACCTTGAGTAAATTGTGGAAGCATCCATGTTTCATACAGTTTCAGGGGATGGATATTTCCTGTTATTAACTCTATATCCTCTTCAACTGGAACAGAGAGACCTTTCTCTGTTGAAGCAGTTTTGTCTTTTTCCTGGGCATTTTCAGTTTTCTCTTAGGAGAGACTTGTAAAGCTTACATATACAAACTTACACATACACGTATAAAGCAAAGAAGGGATAGGGCAGTCTTGAGAGGACACGGTTTTGTAGCAGGCGCACAAGACAGAGCTAATACTCCCTGATTGCATTTGCCTCCCTAGCCCCATCTCCTTTGTGGAAAGCATCAGCATTCTGACTGGTCTCTGCACCCCACTAACTGGACGGAACACTGCATTGGCATTCTTAGGGAGCACTGATGGTCCCTCCGGAAACTGTGGTTAGAGCTTGTGCAGCCAAAGTGCACAGGAAAGAATCAAATATACTTCAGATAACATGCTTACTCTGTTTTGCTTAATTAGCACTTACTCCCTGTAAGAGGCTGATTTCTGCTTTGACAGGGAGTAATCGAACTCGGTATTCACGCAAACCATAAAATTAAAGTTAACATACCTCAGCTTTTCATCCTACTGGAAGAAATGTATGAAATCTAAAGTTATTTTTTAATTGCTGCTGTTTAGAATGCCTGAAGCCCATTTGCTGAACTTGTTAAAGAGCAGTGTTAATGAGGGTATTTTTCGTTTCTTTCTTTTCCGACCACAGCATGAATTCTCAGCCCAAAGTGTGCCCTGTTTCCCACAATAGAGACAGGGGAAAAAGTGCGAGTCTCTCACCACAAAGCATGAGACAACTACAAATACTTCTCTCCCAGAGTTAACATTGATGAGAGTCTTTGTGGAAAAGAACTTCCTCTTTTTGCGGGAATACAGTAGAAATGCAAGATGTATTCTCCACAATTTCACTATTGGAAAAATAATTTCATAGTCTCTCTCTCTCTCTCTCTCTCTCTCTCTCTCTCTATATATATATATATATATATATATATATATATATATATATATATATATTTTTTTTTTTTTTTTTTTTTTTTTTTGCGGTACGCGGGCCTCTCACTACTGTGGCCTCTCCTGTTGTGGAGCACAGGCTCTGCACACGCAGTCTCAGCGGCCCTGGCTCACAGGCCCAGCTGCTCCATGGCATGTGGGATCTTCCCAGACCGGGGCACGAACCCGTGTCCCCTGCATCAGCAGGCGGACTCTCAACCACTGCGCCACCAGGGAAGCCCCATAGTCCATATTTTTTATTGGTCTTCTTAAAAACATACACAGTGTTTACAATAAGGAGTAAAAGAGAAGATTTTCAATGTGATATTTCAAGGAGCATTTTGTAAAGGCAGGATCCAGTGCCAACTTTGGAAAATTAACACACACCTATGAGATCAAAGAGTCACCTGCAAAAAATTTTATTATGTTTTTCTTTCATACTAGTTTCCTAAAGGTGCACTGTTACTTCTTGGTAACGTAATAGTCAGAAAATACAGCAAATAGTTTCTCCTCTTAATGGTGGCCATTTGAGGAAGAAGTAGCTCTTACATAAGTGTCTAGTGACCTTATCTCTTTTGATACAATACCTCTTGGTTTCAGAGGCTTGCACAGATTTCCTCTAAATGAATAAACTTAGTAAGATTTTTCTAACTATCAGTCTAAAAGTAGATTTAGAAATCTACTTCTGAAGCAGTTTTGTTAAGTAATTATTGGTCAGTTCTCTTTCTGATTGGTACTTCTTTCTGCAAAACAAATCCCTGTACTTAGAACAATTAATACCACCATCCCTGGCTCCTTGATTATTACACAGTGATGTTTCTTGAGAAAAAAGCTTACCCTTTTTGGGGGGAAACTTCAGTCCCTGAAGTAATACTTCATTAAAACTAGATCTGCTTCTAATGCCAGTGTGATGCAGATCAGTATCCCCTTTCTTTTGACTTTCCAGGATGTGTGAAGAGAATGGTATGGTTTGGTTTAGGAAGGGTTGTAGCTTAAGAGGATTGCATTATGTTTCTGTGTCACTTTGGGGGATTTTATTTCAATATTATATCCTGTTCTGTAAAAACACCCTAGTCATTCTCTTACTTATTATTAAATAATTAAACGCTGCCCTTTGTTTACTTTCCCCTTCTGATCAGAAGACTCCTCTCCACTCTAGGCCTTGATCTGAGTTCCCATTCATCAGCTTGTAGTAGATACACTTCTGGTTTCTGAAGTCAGACAGATATGGGTCCCATTTCTGTCTTCATCAGTTATAATTTAGCCTCTGATATATGCATACCAGAGCTGGGAGTGACAAACATTTTGCTTCTCCTTATTTTCCCAGGGTTCTGTGCATTTTAATAGAGGATCACAATATTTGAAGTAGAGCTGGGATGGGGTGGAACGAAAGAGCAGGAAAACATGCTTTTAGGAAGGTCTGATATACAAATCACATGGAGGTAACTGCTTGAGGGAAAACCACCCCTACCTGAGTATTGTCAATAAAATAGCACAGGGAGGCAAACGAATCAATTGTTCACTAAAAATATTCTTCTTTAGAGGAATAAAATTCACAAGAAAGCCTCATTGCAAATAAAATATATTTGTTTTCCTAAAGGAAGATATTTGGAAAGTCGTAGTAAATACCTCTTTTGACCTTCTGTGTCCCTAGTGTTCTATCTCCACTAAGTTTTATGAACACTACATAGAGGAGGAGGCTGAGTCTCAAAGGCCATAAGTAAGAGATGGATTTCAGAGCCTTTGCAAGGTCCTTTATGCCCCATGACTTCCCATTGCTTGTGCTTTTCATCCAGATAGGTGCTTAGGATACCAGAATGAATACATCTCTTTCGAGAGGTTTTTAACAGACATTAGATCCTAAACAAGTACAACACCTAACAAATAGAACAGAATGCTTTATTTAAAGCAGAAACAGAATAAATGCTCACCTAGTATCATTTAAATCCCCATTAAATTATTTTTTGAATCAACATGTTTATATTTGAGGGTATTTTCTTATTTTTTTCTAGTTCCCTTTACTTGCACCTCCTTTCTTTTTCACTTTTCCCAACTGAAATGTTTATGGTTTCAAAAGTAATTACTTCTTGAAGAAAGTTTTCATGTATACTAAGTGCTACCTAATGGAAGCCATAGCATAGAGTCTGCTAGCGTTTAGAGTGGTATAATACATAGCCAGGTTGAATCAAGTGGGAGAGAAGGTTCATCATTCTTTTAAACTGGCAGTGTTGCCAGAGGTGGATTAATATGCTCTTTGAATCTCTTATGTGCTGTAAGTCTCCTTGATCACAATCACTGTGTTAATGGTTGAGGTTTTGAATTAGTGGTGTCTCCTGGGCTCAGCTGGGCCAAGTCCCTTCACCTCTCTGGCCATATTAGGTGATGGTTTTCTCATTTCAATACATGATCTCTGTTAGAGGGAGTGTTGACTATACCAGACTTTTAACGTGGGCACCCAGAAAGTGGAAGAATCTCTCTACTGGTGATGAATCATAACTCTTTTCATTGTGAATATAGTCCTTCCCTTAGGTAAGGTAGGAACACCATGAGAAATAGAAAGTTCTCGGGTGTCTGTGGAAGCTGGAGTGCTCTCGACCTGTCAGCTCACTGGCAGAGCAGGCTTCGTCCAGACACTAGAGAACAAAATGTGAAATTGGCACCAGCCAGCCTCTCCATTGCACAGGATATCCCTATTTAAATTTGACAATCGGGATATTTTATAATTTGAAATTCTTGTCATCTGGTTTTCTTTAGTTTTTTCTTTGGGTTGAAAAGACTGAGAAGCTTGTTAAAAAATCTGGAATTCTGACGGTGAGGCTTAACCAGATCTATTGAGTCATCAATCAGCAAACATTGACCAATGCTTACCATTCCCTCAGTTACTATACTAAGGACCCAGACACGTCTCAGATAGTGGCCTTGCTCATTCACTGTATTTACAGTACTTTTTTCTAAATGTAACCAGAGCTCAGGTAAAGACAAGACATTGATTTGAGTCTGAAGTAAACAAAGCTGACTGGTCTGACCCCTTCAGTTTCCAGAATTCTTTTGTTTCAGGTAGTAATTTTCCCAGACCAATAGAACAAAGTCCTATCGTCTATTTATTTAATATTTTATCACAATAGTCCTTGCCCCTTTGACCTCTAGTGAGGAAACTTGCATAAGAAACTAAAATATGCTTAGGTTCTATGGGTAAGTGCAGATAATGATATGAATGAAATTGAAAATGAAAGCAAAGGTAGAAAAGCCAGTTCTGAATAGATGAAGTAAGACAGAGGTATTTGAAAAATCAAGTAGAAAAGATACAATAAGGAATGGAGAGCTTCTGGAAGTTTTCCAATAGGTGAGGGGTTGGTACATCATTTTCTTTTAATAACATGTCTGGCAGTTGTATGCCAGAGAAAGTTATAAGGGGGTTGACTATGTGCATGAAGTCCAGTGAGAACACTATTTCTGTAGGCCACTGATGGTGTTCTGAGTGTACATTCTATAGTACTAGAAATTAAGTTAGGAAACAAAGGGTAATCTGATGTCATTTTAAATGACATTTCACAAATGATTAGAGAGCTAAAAGGTGTCTTTTTTCACTCAGCCAACACGTTGAGCACGTACTATGGGGCAAGCACTGTGCTTATGGGTAAGAGATAAAAGAAAAAATAAAGGCCAGAGGAACTCAAAAGAGAGTGTGAGAGATGCATAAACAACTCATTACAATCAAATAGGGAGAGGCTATTAAATAAATAGATCATAAAAATGTAACTTTGTAAAACAGAACTTAGAGTCACTAACCCTGCTAATAGGGGATATTAAAGAGAATGCCAACAATGAGGGGGTTTGGAATTAGGTTTTGAATGTCAGTAGGAATGTTCCACGTGGAGAGAAGGTCAGGGGCATACCAGGCAGAAGGAACATCCTGGACTTGAGAACCAACACAATATGTTTAAGTGATTGTAACTGAGATTTTTTTGACTAGAGCGTAGGGTATAAGTTGCCAAATGGTAGAAAATAGAGTATAAAAGTTAGGCTGGAATAAAAGTATAAAGTGTCATAATTCTTCTGATGAAAGTTAGGTGTTTTCCTACAAAATGGGTTACTTATAAATATTTTAAAAATAGAGACTGCTGTGTAAGGCTTGAAAAAACACTAAATCAGAGTTGTACAGAGCTCAGGCTTAGTGGTGAAAATTTCTGTATTTTGTTTTCCAGGTTGGATACTGTTACAATTCTTCAACCTTTCTTTTTCCTAAGTAAAGGCATCTGGTGAAAATATGGGATCCATTTTATCCTGGGGAAGTTTTGTCTTAACCTTTCTTCTATGTATTTTTCCTATTTAAAATGCTTTTGCAGAATCTAATCGTACGAAGTTCGGATACTTGAAGTACCTGCTCATATTCTGTCTTGGACATAATGGGAATAATTGGGAAGTCTTCTCTAATTTTGAGACTACCATGACTACTCTCTTATGTTGGTTATTCCTGTAGATGAACCAATTTTAGGTTCATCTGAGTGATTAGTTAAACTTACTCCTCACAGATTGATTCAGCAGGTCTGAGAAGATATCTCAGAATATGTATATAGAGAGATAAACAGTAAGAAATTACAGTAAGCACAAAAACAGATAAAGATCATTCATAATTCTTCATAAGACCTTATTTTCTCTCATTTCTCTCTTATTTTTTTCATAACTTTTCTTTAATCATATGAAAAAGAAGGGAATTTACATGGAATAACAAAAGATATGCAAAACTTAAGGAAACACAATTTTCTTAAATTTCTCAAACTTATTTGTATAGGATTCAGAATGCACTTAAAATGATTAAATGACTTAAGCTAAATCTTTTTTATTGCAAACTGTTTTAACCCAATTAACCAAGCAAGAAACTGAGAGTCATTCTTTACTCTTCTCCCCACCCTTAAACTCTGGAACAATCCCTAAGAATCGTCATAATTATACTATATATATATATATATGTATGTGTATATATATATATATATATATATATATATACACACATATATATATATATACACACACATATATATACACACATATATGTGTGTATATATGTATACACACACACACACACACACACACACATATGTCCATTCTTCTCTATGTCCATTGTCATATCTTTTACATTTCTTACTCGGATGTAACATCCCAGTTCACTTTTTCCCTGACTCCAGTATTATTTCTGTCTTGTTTATTCTCTGCATTGCAACCTAAATTTCACTCAACGGCTTAGAGCTCTTTGATAGCTTCTCTTTAATTTTGGGGAAAAGGCTTCAAGCACTGTGCTCTTGCCTACTAGTCCACCCTCATCTGCTTTCTCTATCCTTACTTAGCATCTCCTTCTTCCATAAATTTTCAGCAATACTCAGTAGACTTCAGGGTTAGACTTCTCTTACTGCTGAACTTTCTCCAGGTAATGTCATCAATTTGTATCATACTTTACTCATTCAATCCTTGGTTAATGCACTCTCATCATACAAGTTTCAAAATAAACATTGAATCTCTGGCTTTTCATGACTTCCATTAGAGATTAAATTCCCTTTCTACGTGTTCTTATAAAACTTGGCTGTCCAGTTACCTATGAGAGGTAAAGTTCTATTTTATAGTTCATTGCCCCTACTACATTGTAAACTGCATGTGAACAATGTCCTTATTTACCAGTGTTGTAGGTACTCAATGAATATTTATTCTGTTAAAAGATTTATTCTGTTAAAAGTTAAGAGACTGTTTATGTTCCATAAATAAGAGAAAATGTAGCTCAGAACCAAGTAGTGGCAAGAGGCTTGAATAAAAGTAGACAATATTGAGAGAGAGTAGGAATTTAGGTTAGAGAGTACTTGGTTACTGAATTAATTGTGAAGGTGAGGGATGATTATACAGCGTCCAGAGTTTTATTATTCCTTTAAATTAATTTTTATTAGAGTGTAGTTGCTTTACAATGTTGTGGTAGTTTCTGCTATACAGCAAAGTGAATCAGTTATACCTATACATATATTTCCTCTTTTTAATATTTCTAACCATTTAGGTCACCAGAGAGCATTGAGTAGCGTTCCCTGTGCTGTACCATAGTTTATCATTAGTTATCTATTTTATACATACTGGTGTATATATGTCAATCCAAATCTCCAAATTGATGCCCCCCTTCCCCCCGCCTTGGTATCCATGTGTTTCTTCTCTACATCTGGGTCTCTATTTCTGCTTTGCGAATAAGTTCATCTGTACCATATTTCTAGGTTCCACATATAAGTGATATTATACGGTATTTGTTTTTTTTTGATATTGATCTGCATGAGTTGCTTACATAGTTTACAAATTTATTTATGTTTATATTTTTTGGAGATGAATCCCTTGTCAGTTGCTTCGTTTGCAACTATTTTCTCCCATTCTGAGGGTTGTCAGAGTCCAGAGTCTTCAGTGTTCCCCCAGTATCCAACTTGGACAAGTGTACAAATAGTGGTGGTCTAAATGATGTAGAGAGATGAATAGCGGAAGTAAGTATTGAAGGTAAAATTAATCGTTCAGTAACATCACATAATTAATTTTAAGTGTCCATGTTATATTTGGGCAGAGTTGTTCAGTTGGCAATTAGTTAAGTTTGTAAGAGACTCAGGAGAGAGAGATGTACGTTTTAGGTCAAGATCTGTGATATATATGGTGGCTGGAATCACAAGAGTAGATGAGACCATCTATCAAGGGCAGAAGAGAGCTTCTGAGAAATACACATCTCTTGGCAGAGGGCAAAGTGAGAGTGCCCAGTGAAAGAGATAAGGATGTCCAGAGGCAGGAGGAAGAAGTAGCAGGTTAAGATGCTACTGTTGTTAAGGTGAAAGATTTTTCTGAGATGACAAGTTTGATCAACAAAATCAAATATTGCTGAAAGGTGACAGAAGGACCAAACAATATTCACTCAATTTGATCACAAATTAAATGTTGGTGAATGCAATTCCAGTGCAGATAAGTAAGAAGAAAAGAGCAAAATTGTGTGAGTCACGAGGTACATAAAGATAAGAAAATACAGACAGTGAGAATAAATACAATTTTTGATAAACTGCACTGTGAAATTAGGAAGAGAGAAAAGGTAACTAGAGAATTACTTGGCATCAAGCAAGAGTAATTTTTAATGGGAGGGGGGCAGCTTTTTAATGGGAGGGGGCCAAAATAAAATCGCTAAAGAGGAAAACCTTAACAATCCCAGTGAGGTGGGAAAATGAATGGAAGATACTGAGAAAGTGAG
Source organism: Mesoplodon bidens (assembly GCF_964165515.1). NCBI lineage: Eukaryota > Metazoa > Chordata > Mammalia > Artiodactyla > Ziphiidae > Mesoplodon > Mesoplodon bidens. The sequence continues at coordinate 242,654 of NW_027671175.1, forward strand.
AATAGGTATTGATAAACTATGTCGAAAAGCTATTCATGGACGTAAAGAGAAAAAGTTAGTTTGGGGTGTTTTTGCTTTATAGTCTGTGTTTTCTCTGTGAAATAAAAGTTTGATGGGAGGTGATGTCACCTCGAGATAGCACTCATCAAATATCCTATGTGCTTATCTACATTTTTCATCCTCCTTTGTAGTTCAACTGTTTTCCTTTGATTCGTTGTGGCCAGTGGCAAAGAAGCAGAATCAAGTGTATCACTTCTGAGCTGAGGTCATTAGGAGCCAGTGTCCCTCTTGTCTGGTCCTCTGCTATTGTGACATGGGAGGTCAGATAGTCCAGATGACATGGCTGCAAGATGGATCAGGACCATGTGATCTGTAAGGGCTTTACTCAGTAGAGAAATAACGTACTCGTATTTTCCACTGAGATTCCTGTGTTCAATAGATCTGCCTGTGAGAGCTCAGAGAGCATAGCGAAGGCTGAAATGACAAAGACAGAGGGAGAGATGTTGGTAACAGATGGAAGGCACCTGGCAGATAATATATTAAATGGTAAACAAAGCTGCTGGAGTAAGAGAGAGAGTATATAAGAGATGAGAAGAAGGCCAACTGTCTGTAGTATCTAACGCTAAGGAGTGAGGAGAGAAACAACTGAAAAATAAAAATAAAAAGAATGATGAGAAAGAAGCTAGGTGGTATGCCAACAGAAATCATAAGATTGCTATAAAACATAAAGGAAGGTAGTTTTCAAAGAAGCGCCATTTAATGGAGTCAGTTGTTTCCCAAAGGCAAAATGCTATGGGAACTGAAAATAAAGCATCTGATTGGATGACTAAACTTTTATGAACAGAAATGGAACCAGGGACTGATGATGCCTTTATAAGAAGGGGAATAGATTCCAGAGATCTCTCTCCCTCTGCTCGTAGAGGAAAGGCCGTGTGAGGACACTGCAAGAAGACAGCCATCAGCAAGCCAGGAAGATTGTTCTCACCAGGAACCAATTCTTATGGTATTCAATACCTTAATCTTGGACTTCCACCCTCCAGAACTGTGAGAAAATAAATTTCTGCTGTTTAAGTCATTCAGTCTATAGTATTTCACTATAACAGCCCAACCAGACTAATACAGACCTTCATGTACACTGCAATATACAGAAGCTAAACAATGATTGTGAGCCAGAGATTACATCTTGAACAGAAGTGTAATGACGCTTGAGGTACTCACAACTTCACGAATTTTGTCAGAAAGATGTGAAAAAATGTCAGTCAACCAACGGTTCTGATAGTGGATATTTTCTTTATGTGTTTGACATAAAGCAGTGTCTGACAGCCTCCCTGATACCCATCAGTATCACAGTTTTGATTCTGTGGCTCCAGTTCCACATGGCACCAAGGTGCTGTGTACTGTCCATTCTTGGGTTTTTGGGTGCTGTACCTATTGCCAATAGGTGGGTCAAACCACTGGGGCTCTCCTGAAGTCCTCCCTAAATTTGGACCCAGCTTCAGCTCCAAATCCGAGTTTTCAGAGAGCCCAGGGTGAGGCTCGCCTGCCACAGTAGACACGTTGGCTAACGGGTTGCACTGCAGCACCCGCTCAGACAAGGGCACCATCACGTTGCCACCGTTCTTCTTCTGCAGGGGTGGACCCGTGGACAGTCAGCTTGGCCCCCAGCACAGCCAGCTGCCTGTTCACTCTCTCGGCCCCTGTGAGGAAGGTGTTCAGCCCTGGCTTTGAGGTCAGAGTCGTCTCCTCTCTGGGTTTGTGTGAATGGAGGAGCCACAGCCCTGGTCTGGGTGGTGTGTTGGCCCTGGGTTTCCGGGTTTGGAGGAGTATCTTACCACCTAGACCCCCACCTAGGGCTGAAGAGTTCAGGGGCTGTGGACCGTGGGTTTTGGGGGCAGAAGATATTTAACCTGGCGTTTGAGGAAATGGAGGGAGAAGAGGCTCAGGTTCAAGGGCTCCTGGTTTGAATGTCTTGCTTTAGGTTTGAGGGCCAGGGCAGTCTCTCACCAGAAGCTTCAGGATATCATCAGGAACATTGCGAGTGTTCTTGCACATACCCCGGGCAGCTGAGTGGGAGAAGATGACCGGTGCCTGTGACACTTGTAGGGCTCGCCGTGTCACAGCATCCGAGACATGGGCCAAGTCCACCATCATGCCCAGGCGGTTCATTTCTGCCACCACCTTCTGCTGGGACAGGATGGGGAGAGGGCATGAGGGCTGCATTTATCTTGTGTGTATTTATCTGTAGGGAACAGGCAGGGCTGTACATCCATGTGGGGCAGGGTATGGAAGCCGGGTCCTTACCTCGCCAAAGCCGGTGAGCCGACTGACATTGCTGTAGAAGGGGTGGATACCCTTTGCTGAGCTCTGTGCCCTGCAGGATGGCCAGGAGGCAGTCTAACTGGTGGCCATGACTTGGCTACAAGAGCGTAGAAAGAGGTTCTGTCGAACCGTCTACACCTGCAGCTCCCTGGTGCAAGAGGAGGGACCCAGACTGGACTGTGCCTGGCAGTAGGAGGGCCCTTCTGGGGATTCAGTCTTGTTCTGCAAACCTCCATTCCCCTCCCGACCGCAGGTTCAGGGCTGGATCCCAGGGGTAAACTTGCTTTGGGCCCAGCGTGATCTTGGGCAGACCCCTGCCTCACTGGGCCCTTACCACCTGCACTGTGCTCACCAGGGCGTGTTGCAGGTGTGGGTGAGTGTCACGTAGTGCACACCCAGCGCATAGAAGGTACGCAAGATGGAGAGGCTCCTGTCCAGTGAGTGGCCGCCCTCCACACCAATGAGGCTAGCCAACTTCCGGGTGTTGTTGAGAGCTGGGGGCAGGTAGGTCAGATGATCATTTTCAGAGGCAGGGGTAGCTAACTGAAGTCCCTAACACCTACCACCACCAGTCTCTTTACCATTTTTTTTTGGTTTTTTTGGCCGTGCCGCGCAGCATGAGGGCTCTTAGTTCCCCCACCGGGGATCAAACCCGAGGCCCCTGCAGTGGAAGCGTGGAGTCTTCACCTCTGGACTACCAGGGAAGTCCCCCGTCTACCTTTAACTGAGGTCACAAGCTCCAGCTCAGAATAGGAGGCACACATGAGGCAGATGAGGTGAACTTGCTCCAGGGTGAGGCGCACAGCATCGCGTTCGTGGGTCCGGCATGGGACGTAGGCTCACCAGAAGTGAGGGAAGGCAAGGGCTTAGTTTGGGCTTTGGAGCTCCTTGGGCTTCTCATAGCCTCCTCAGCTGGCACAACACTCACTGTGCCCAGAAGTCACATGTAATGCGTTGCTTTTTCTGTGGTACTTGGATGCCCGTCAGGTTGGCTCACTGTGACCCCTGTTCCCCCAGCATCCATGGCATGGCACTTTCTAGGTCACTATGGTAACTTAGTTCCAATGTGACTAACCTGTGGTCTCTGAGGCCCCCAAACTGCCCCACATTCCCCAGCAGCCATGGTGGCACCTTGTGTGTCCCTTTGGTACATGGGCACCCACGAGATCATTTTTTCAGCCTGTCCAAGCTGGTCTGGCCATGGCTGAAATTGCACAGATTAACATCCTGTAGCCCGTGGTGGTAAAACTGCCTCAGGACCAGGGGCATGTCGTTGTGGCTGGAGGGAGGTCAAGGCAAATAGGTGGGCTCCTTAGGTCTTGGGATCAGGCAGGACACATTGCCTGGCCTGGGCCAGCCTGTGGGTCCCCCACCTCCCACTGTCACACAGACCATACTAGGAGCAGCTGAGGCCTGGGCTGAGGGGTTCCCACCAGGGAGGGGATGACAGAGAAGGGGAAGGGCATCCATAGATGATGGAGAGGACATCCAGGGGTGGTGTGAGGGAGCCTCCCCACTAGCTCTGCATGCTCCGGACCTCCTGCCCTCCCCGGGGCCAGGCTAGGCACCCAGCGGCCCCCAGCAGCCTGCACACACTGCAGCCACCCGTCCACAAGCGGGAAGTCCCGCATCAGGGCCCGCGTGCGCTCCCGCGGACTTGGGGTGCTGGAGGTGCCCGGCGTGGTCTTCACCGGTAACCGGCCGCAGCAGCAGACCCAGCAGGAGCAGCAGACACAGCAGAGGCCGCTGGCTGAGTGCGCGGGGACCATCGAGGCGGGCAGAGGCGGGTCTGAGGGGGCAGGCAGTGGGGTTCTGCCTGTCGACACAGGGCACCCAGCGGCGCGGCCTCGCGAGGGGGGCGGTTTGAGGGAGGGGATACAGAGTCACAGGACCCTGCAACCCGTGTGCAGAGAGCCGCGATCCGGGAAGCCCAGCAGCCACAGGGCGGCAGTGCCCTCCCGCCCCCTGCTCACAGGCAGCTCCTGCGGGCTAAGCTAAGTGGCCACTAAGAGGCTAAGTGGCCTCTGCGGAGAGCCCACTCACCTCCCATCGCGGGTTCCCTCCACCCCTGCCCCTCTTCCCACTCTCACTGCTCCGAGGGGGCGCCCTAGGTTGCTCTCCCCGGCCTGTAACCTTCCTGTCCAAGCTGGGGTGCTTCTCTCAGAGGGCCACCTTCAGCCCGAGGCCTCCCGGGAGCACACCTTGTCCCCATCTGCCTGCAGCCGGCCCCGCCCACCCTGAGGGCTGCGTGCCAGTGTCTCTGTGGCCACAGGTGCTCTGGGCTCCCGGTTTCCCGGGACTGGGCCATGAGGGCTTGTGTGGGGAAAGAGAGAGTTTCTGGAAATGGGGGGGTAACCATGTGAGCTGTGGATTCAGGAAGGGGCCCTCTGCCCCCGACCTTCTCTCTCCACCTACTTGACTCCCCAACCTGCATGACCATTCTCTGGGGACTTCAACCAGCACCTGGGAACTATCAGGAACCTCCCCCACTTCTGTCAGCCAGCCTCAGGAAAGAGCGCCCTCAGGAGCCGCTACACCTCCCCAGGGCCTGAATAGAGGGACTTTGGGGATGTGAACTGAACGACCTTCTGGGGAGAGTCAGCGACCCTTTTACTCAACAGAGCAGGAACCCAGTCAGCAGGCTATTTGACTGGAAGGAAATGAAGTGATTTCCATGGCAGCAGAGCCCCCACCGCAGCAACCTTCCTCCCAGAGCTGCTGGCTGACCTTCTGGCCAGGATCCCTCCTACCTCAGCGTGGAAGGCCCGGCCTCGTGGAGAAGTATAGGTTCTGAGGAAAGACCTGGCACCTGGGTTCTGCTGCTACACTTGCCTTATCTCGTGGCCCTTGTGGCTCTAGCTTTCCCAGAAAGCTCAAGGGCTTAAGTGCCTGTGCTTACTCAGAGGCCACACGCCATTCCCCATTTCCAGCCTCAGGCCCTCCCCCTAGCTGCCTCCTCTAGAGACCCCTTCTCCTCAACACTCTCTCTCTCTCTCTCTCTCTCTCTCTCTCTCTCTCTCTCTCTCTCTCTGTCTCTGGGGATGTGCCTTCTCACAGAAGCTCAACCACAGAGATGCTTTAGGGACTGTGCCCAAACTCCTTCATCCCCAGCCTCTCAAGTTTTTGCTCTGATCCCTGGCACCCCCTGGAGCTGTTCCACCTTTGGAACCTTTCCCAGGTGGCAGGAGTGCCTAGCACAGGGGTAGTGACCTAAGTCTGAGCACTGGCGACCCTAGAAATCTGTAACACACAAACATTTTATTGAGCAGTAAGGGACCCCAGTGGGGACAGAAAGGGCTGGCAGTAAAGGAGCATGTGAACCTCGGGGCAGGGTGCATGCTGCTTGACTCTCCATCCTGTTCTTGCTTCAGGGAGCAGGTCCACCATGCTCCAATCGCCGGTTTTTGGGTCTGGAGCAGCCCAGCTCTTCGTCCGAACTTTCTGAAGAGTGCTTTCGTTTGGGAGCACGTCTGGGGACTGGCTTCACTGCTTCCACCTTTGCTGGTGGGGCCAAAGGGACATCCCCGTAGGCCCGGTAGCCACCAACCAGGCAGTATGTCTCCCCATGCCAGCCCAACTGTGTTTCTCCACACCCTCGGTAGAGGACATGGTAGTGCCCGGGTGTGGGAGGAGAAACGGGAGCCACTGCTGCTGCAAAGAAAATCAGAACTGATCAGTCACTTGTGCTGTGCACAGTCTCTTGCCACAATTTCCCCCTCTCATGTCTCTCCCAGTTTCTGGCTGAAGACCTTTAATCTACTTGACATCCAAAACACAGCCTTGGCCCATCACCTCTATGAGTCCCTAGAGAAGGGACACTGGCTGCAAAAGCAATCCCTAGAGCCTACGGCTGCAGCAGATGAGGAAGTCTCTTCACCGTTTCCAGGGAAAACAGTAGAACCCGAAAGAAATTGCACTCATGATGCTCTCCATCTCTGCCTTCCACAACAGAGAAAACATTTCTTGCCGTCTGTCACTTCTGAGGCTTCAATGGAAATGTCTTTCAAGTTTTGGAAAGAAATAATCTAATACAAATCTGTTAAGAACCCCTCTCACCTTGGCAACCCCTCTTGGGCCCCAGTTATACTGCCTGTTTCAACCACACTGAACTCTAGCCCTCTGGTACTTTTATCTAGATTAGAACAAGGCTAAATACTGAGGCCGAGTGATCAGGAGACTCAGAACCGGGGTCTGGGTACCAAGTCTAGGCTCACATCAACGCAGCCTCCTGGGACACCATCCCCTCAGCCCTCCAGTCTCATTAGCACTTCATCACCCCCCGCTTCATTCTTCCGGTCTTCCCATCAATATGGCACCACCCTGTCCCCGAGTACTCAGCAACTCAGTACGGGATGTGTCTGAGGGGACCGCTAGAGATGTCTGCATGACAACACAGAGGTGCCTGGGTTTGAAGGTGTGCTTCTAATTGTGGCCCCTCTTCCTCAAACTGCTCCATTTACCGTCTGCCAACAAAAATGCACTTGTCTTTTGCTAAGAGGCCACTCAGGAAAGGGTCTGAACGGAAGCATCCTGTAGCCCAAAGGGGAAGGCTACTTTATAAAGCTTAGAACCGTCCTGCACACTTGTCCAGGGATGACCTTTCACTTGTCCTCAGCAGTGAGCCCTGTGGGTCCCTGAAGGTGTCCCAGGTCACTGGTATTACTTACATGTGGGAGTGTGCTCAGTTGTACATGGTTGGCAGGCCCCACAAAAACATGTGCCAGCCAGGTGAGGTGGATTGTATCCCACACCTCCTGTGGAGGTGGCCGGTCCGGGTGTACCTGCTGCACTGCCCACCCAGGGAACAGAGCACAGGGTTGAGTATCTGTAGCCTATGACGTCAGACATGGGCTCTGACCGTCAGAGAAACTTCCCTACCAGTTCTCCACCAGGTACGAATCTGCTCGGTTGTCAGTTACCATGGAATCTGTTACCACGGAATCTGTGAGAAGGCCTGCGAGGGCATCACTACCCAGTGAGGTCATATATGGAACCTGTGACTTGAGGGGCAGGCTTCAGGAGGAGGGGCAGTTTTTTGGAGGAGAACAGGGTAGAGGCAGAGGTACTCTGCCTGGCCCCTCACAGCTGGGCCTCCCCACCAATGCCCTAGCCTAGTAGACACCCCAGGTGGGGCGTGCTGGTGGTCTGGCACAGCCCCAGGGGCCACAGGAGGGCAAGAGAGACCCGCATTCTGTGATTGGCTTGAGAGGCAAGATTAACGTAAGAGACAGCTAGGTTGTATGGCGCTTACCCTAAGAGGCAGAGATTTGTGTGGACTGGGGAATCAGGGAAGGCTCCTTTGCAGTGGGCCTGAAGGACAAGTGAGATTTGGACCCATGGGGAAGAGAGGGAAGACATTCCAGTTTGGAAGAATAAAAGCAAAGACACACTCTTCTCGACCTTGTCCTGCCCCCAATATAAATTCCTAGCACCCTGAAATTTTTACAACTGAGGACTTAAAAAAACCAAGAGGTTAAGGGGCCTTCGCAGTGGTACACAGGTAGTGGAGAGGTGTTCTGCTCAATGGTTAGGTTCATGTCGGGGCTCCAGGTTTACAGCTGATAGGAATGTGAGGACAAGCTCCTGCCATTTCAAACATTTCCAAGTGATACTGAGAGAGATGTTAAAGGTGCAAAATGCGGGTGCTGAATGACCTCACAGAGTGGGAATGGCGGGCCCATTTGAACATGAAATTGAAAACAAATTCATGACAAAAGGACATAATACAAAATGACAACATAATTACTACAGGCCCCTCCCCCCTAGAAGTAAAAGTCATTAGAATCCTCTCTCTCTCCACCATGAAAGAATGAGATAAAGACTCAGCAGCAGCCCCCATGAGAAACATGGTCAACAGTGTGAAGAGGTGTTACTAAGACGATTTGGTCCACCTCAGAGAAGGAAAGAGACAACTCTGCCCTTAGCCTGATCAGGCCCACAGGAAGCAAGCACATTTGGGGCAGCCTCTGATAGTGTGGCAATGAGAGAGAACCTTCTTTAGGAGGGGACTCCCTGTTGCCGACCCTGAAAAAGCAAAGATGGGACATTCGTTTAATGGGACTGTTGCAGAGGCATTGTTCCCAGGAGGTAGAGACTGCTTCGACTACCATTTTAGAGGTTGGGCCACCGTGGTTGAGAAGCACAGCACCTTCTCTTCCTAAACTGCTTGAATCAGCGGGTACACGTTAGGACAGACGAAGTCAGGCCTCATTGGAGCGGACTGCCTTTGGGAGTGGTAGAATGTAAGCTGTGAAGGGGCATGCTCTGGAGGAGGTTTGTCATGGCAGGTGGGCCAGCATGAGACCATTCAGATTCTCCACGGCTCCAGAGATCACTTGACTGGGAGCATCCCTGTGATGTGGCGGGGGGACTCCTACCTTAACAGGACCTGGCTGGGCATCTGGGGAAGGCGGAATAAATGGTTTTATTAATTTACGAGAGCGAGAGACTCACAAAAGCACTGAAAAAGACTTGTACCTGGATTCTTGAGCCAACCCTAAGAAAACTTATCTAGATCTGGAGTAGGGCTCTGGAGGCTGCACTTTTAAGCTTCCTGGGCAGTCCCACCACAGTGCTCCATGGATAGAGTGACCAAATTATTGTGTGTTCTCGGTTGCTTTGGGGAGTCAAAGTGGGCAATATTAAAAACTGCAGCAGGCATACGTATAAACGGAATATTCAAGGCAAACAGAGGTGTATAGTTATTCTATGCATGAATCAGGTTTGGGAAAAGCTAGCCTGGTGGTTAAAAAACACAACCCTTACGACAGGCAGACCAGATTCTGTCCTACTTGCTTGTGTGATTTTGACCCAGTTCTTTTATCTTTCTGACTGTTTCTTCATATGGAAAAGAGCTATGGCTGTACATTTAGCACAATATTCTCTTTTGGCAAAAGTTGCTCTGGGTCCATTTGTGTTCTCTGCAACTGAATCCTTTCCAGTGTGCAAGCATTTTTAAGTTGTTTGGTGAAGTATTACATTTGACTTTCAACTGTTCATTACTTTGGGCAAAGCTTATGTAGTGCTGCAGAGACTAGAACCTATGCAGAGATAGTGAGAGGATGTTATAAGCTTATTCTGCCGGTTGATACAAAAGTTTAACCTTTTCTCCTCTTCCTCCACCTGCCGCTAAGACATGAGAAAGAAGGCAGAGCCTGGAAATGCACACCAGGCAATACTTCTGTGTCAGTTTGCCTTTTATTCCTCTGCCAGTACTTCCCAGAGAGATTTCACCAAAAGTGCCTAAGCTTGCCATGGCCATTGTTGGGAAGAAAGTTTCTCTCTATTGCTAGTCACATCCCCTTTTCCTTCTTCTGGGGGCTTAATGGATGTTTGGGGGCAGGAACTAAAATTTAAACTAAACGGTAAAAAAACAAAGAAACAAAAAACAAAACAAAACAAAAAACATGTGTTCTTTTTTTAACATCTTTATTGGAGTATAGTGGCTTTACAATGGTGTGTTAGTTTCTGCTTTATACCAAAGTGAATCAGTTATACATAAGTTCCCATAACTCTTCCCTCTTGCGTCTCCCTCCCTCCCACCCTCCCTATCCCACCCCTCTAGGTGGTCACAAAGCACCGAGCTGATCTCTCTGTGCTATGCGGCTGCTTCCCACTAGCTATCTATTTTACGTTTGGTAGTGTGTATATGTCCATGCCACTCTCTCACTTTGTCATGGCTTACCCTTCGCCCTCCCCATATCCTCAAGTCCATTCTCTAGTAGGTCTGTGTCTTTATTCCTGTCTTACCCCTAGGTTCTTCATGACATTTTTTTCTTAAATTCCATATATATATATGTGTGTTAGCATACGGTATTTGTCTTTCTCTTTCTGACTTCCTTCACTCTGTATGACGGACTCTAGGTCCATCCACCTCATTACAAATAGCTCAATTTCGTTTCTTTTTATGGCTGAGTAATATTCCACTGTGTATCTGTGCCACATCTTCTTTATCCATTCATCCGACGATGGACACTGAGGTTGTTTCCATCTCCTGGCTATTGTAAATAGAGCTGCAATGAACATTTTGGTACATGACTCCTTTTGAATTACGGTTTTCTCAGCGTATAGGCCCAGTAGTGGGATTGCTGGGTCATATGGTAGTTCTATTTGTAGTTTTTTTTTAAGGAACCTCCATACTGCTCTCCCTAGTGGCTGTACCAATTTACACTCCCACTAACAGTATAGGAGCGTTCCGTTTTCTCCACATCCTCTCCAGCATTTATTGTTTGTAGATTTTTTGATGATGGCCATTCTGACCGGTGTGAGGTGATACCTCCTTGTAGTGTTGATTTGCATTTCTCTCATAATTTGTGCTGTTGAGCATCTTTTCATGTGTTTGTTGGCCATCTTTGGAGAAATGTCTATTTAGGTCTTCTGTCCATTGTTTCATTGGGTTGTTTTTTTTGATATTGATCTGCATGAGTTGCTTATCTAGTTTACAAATTTATTTATGTTTATATTTTTTGGAGATGAATCCCTTGTCAGTTGCTTCGTTTGCAACTATTTTCTCCCATTCTGAGGGTTGTCAGAGTCCAGAGTCTTCAGTGTTCCCCCAGTATCCAACTTGGACAAGTGTACAAATAGTGGTGGTCTAAATGATGTAGAGAGATGAATAGCGGAAGTAAGTATTGAAGGTAAAATTAATCGTTCAGTAACATCACATAATTAATTTTAAGTGTCCGTGTTATATTTGGGCAGAGTTGTTCAGTTGGCAATTAGTTAAGTTTGTAAGAGACTCAGGAGAGAGAGATGTACGTTTTAGGTCAAGATCTGTGATATATATGGTGGCTGGAATCACAAGAGTAGATGAGACCATCTATCAAGGGCAGAAGAGAGCTTCTGAGAAATACACATCTCTTGGCAGAGGGCAAAGTGAGAGTGCCCAATGAAAGAGATAAGGATGTCCAGAGGCAGGAGGAAGAAGTAGCAGGTTAAGATGCTACTGTTGTTAAGGTGAAAGATTTTTCTGAGATGACAAGTTTGATCAACAAAATCAAATATTGCTGAAAGGTGACAGAAGGACCAAACAATATTCACTCAATTTAATCACAAATTAAATGTTGGTGAATGCAATTCCAGTGCAGATAAGTAAGAAGAAAAGAGCAAAATTGTGTGAGTCACTAGGTACATAAAGATAAGAAAATACAGACAGTGAGAATAAATACAATTTTTGATAAACTGCACTGTGAAATTAGGAAGAGAGAAAAGGTAACTAGAGAATTACTTGGCATCAAGCAAGAGTAATTTTTAATGGGAGGGGGGCAGCTTTTTAATGGGAGGGGGCCAAAATAAAATCGCTAAAGAGGAAAACCTTAAGAATCCCAATGAGGTGGGAAAATGAATGGAAGATACTGAGGAAGTGAGAATAGGTATTTATAAACTATGTCGAAAAGCTATTCTTGGACGTAAAGAGAAGAAGTTAGTTTGGGGTGTTTTTGCTTTATAGTCTGTGTTTTTTCTGTGAAATAAAAGTTTGATGGGAGGTGATGTCACCTCGAGATAGCGCTCATCAAATATCCTATGTGCTTATCTACATTTTTCATCCTCCTTTGTAGTTCAACTGTTTTCCTTTGATTCGTTGTGGCCAGTGGCAAAGAAGCAGAATCAAGTGTATCACTTCTGAGCTGAGGTCATTAGGAGCCAGTGTCCCTCTTGTCTGGTCCTCTGCTATTGTGACATGGGAGGTCAGATAGTCCAGATGACGTGGCTGCAAGATGGATCAGGACCATGTGATCTGTAAGGGCTTTACTCAGTAGAGAAATAACGTACTCGTATTTTCCACTGAGATTCCTGTGTTCAATAGATCTGCCTGTGAGAGCTCAGAGAGCATAGCGAAGGCTGAAATGACAAAGACAGAGGGAGAGATGTTGGTAACAGATGGAAGGCGCCTGGCAGATAATATATTAAATGGTAAACAAAGCTGCTGGAGTAAGAGAGAGAGTATATAAGAGATGAGAAGAAGGCCAACTGTCTGTAGTATCTAACGCTAAGGAGTGAGGAGAGAAACAACTGAAAAATAAAAATAAAAAGAATGATGAGAAAGGAGCTAGGTGGTATGCCAACAGAAATCATAAGATTGCTATAAAACATAAAGGAAGGTAGTTTTCAAAGAAGCACCATTTAACGGAGTCAGTTGTTTCCCAAAGGCAAAATGCTATGGGAACTGAAAATAAAGCATCTGATTGGATGGCTAAACTTTTATGAACAAAAGTGGAACCATTTCAGGAAAGTCATGGGAGAAGATGCTGTGTTACAGTGGGGAGAGTAATCAATGTATTGTGAGGAAAGTTGCCTTCATTTGCAAGAAATGCCAATTAAGAAGTGAAGAGAGCATTTAAAGGGAAGGGATAATGTAAGAAAATTAAAAAAAAATTAAGGAAACTTGAATAATTGGTAGACAAAGAGGGAGGTATTAGTGAAAGACTGAAAATCAGAGAAAGCTATCTTAAGTTGTTGTTATGGACTGAATTGTGTCCCCCGAAAAATTATATGTTGAAGCCCCTCCTAATTTGACTGTAGAAGATAGGAGATAGGTCCTTTAGGGAGGTAACTGAAGTTAACTGAAGTCATAAGGGTGAGGAAATAATCTGACAGGGACTGATGATGCCTTTATAAGAAGGGGAATAGATTCCAGAGATCTCTCTCCCTCTGCTCGTAGAGGAAAGGCCGTGTGAGGACACTGCAAGAAGACAGCCATCAGCAAGCCAGGAAGATTGTTCTCACCAGGAACCAATTCTCATGGTATTCAATACCTTAATCTTGGACTTCCACCCTCCAGAACTGTGAGAAAATAAATTTCTGCTGTTTAAGTCATTCAGTCTATAGTATTTCACTATAACAGCCCAACCAGACTAATACAGACCTTCATGTACACTGCAATATACAGAAGCTAAACAATGATTGTGAGCCAGAGATTCCATCTTGAACAGAAGTGTAATGACGCTTGAGGTACTCACAACTTCACGAATTTTGTCAGAAAGATGTGAAAAAATGTCAGTCAACCAACGGTTCTGATAGTGGATATTTTCTTTATGTGTTTGACATAAAGCAGTGTCTGACAGCCTCCCTGATACCCATCAGTATCGCAGTTTTGATTCTGTGGCTCCAGTTCCACATGGCACCAAGGTGCTGTGTACTGTCCATTCTTGGGTTTTTGGGTGCTGTACCTATTGCCAATAGGTGGGTCAAACCACTGGGGCTCTTCTGAAGTCCTCCCTAAATTTGGACCCAGCTTCAGCTCCAAATCCGAGTTTTCAGAGAGCCCAGGGTGAGGCTCGCCTGCCACAGTAGACACGTTGGCTAACGGGTTGCACTGCAGCACCCGCTCAGACAAGGGCACCATCACGTTGCCACCGTTCTTCTTCTGCAGGGGTGGACCCGTGGACAGTCAGCTTGGCCCCCAGCACAGCCAGCTGCCTGTTCACTCTCTCGGCCCCTGTGAGGAAGGTGTTCAGCCCTGGCTTTGAGGTCAGAGTCGTCTCCTCTCTGGGTTTGTGTGAATGGAGGAGCCGCAGCCCTGGTCTGGGTGGTGTGTTGGCCCTGGGTTTCCGGGTTTGGAGGAGTCTCTTACCACCTAGACCCCCACCTAGGGCTGAAGAGTTCAGGGGCTGTGGACCGTGGGTTTTGGGGGCAGAAGATATTTAACCTGGCGTTTGAGGAAATGGAGGGAGAAGAGGCTCAGGTTCAAGGGCTCCTGGTTTGAATGTCTTGCTTTAGGTTTGAGGGCCAGGGCAGTCTCTCACCAGAAGCTGCAGGATATCATCAGGAACATTGCGAGTGTTCTTGCACATACCCCGGGCAGCTGAGTGGGAGAAGATGACCGGTGCCTGTGACACTTGTAGGGCTCGCCGTGTCACAGCATCCGAGACATGGGCCAAGTCCACCATCATGCCCAGGCGGTTCATTTCTGCCACCACCTTCTGCCGGGACAGGATGGGGAGAGGGCATGAGGGCTGCATTTATCTTGTGTGTATTTATCTGTAGGGAACAGGCGGGGCTGTACATCCATGTGGGGCAGGGTATGGAAGCCGGGTCCTTACCTCGCCAAAGCCGGTGAGCCGACTGACATTGCTGTAGAAGGGGTGGATACCCTTTGCTGAGCTCTGTGCCCTGCAGGATGGCCAGGAGGCAGTCTAACTGGTGGCCATGACTTGGCTACAAGAGCGTAGAAAGAGGTTCTGTCGAACCGTCTACACCTGCAGCTCCCTGGTGCAAGAGGAGGGACCCAGACTGGACTGTGCCTGGCAGTAGGAGGGCCCTTCTGGGGATTCAGTCTTGTTCTGCAAACCTCCATTCCCCTCCCGACCCCAGGTTCAGGGCTGGATCCCAGGGGTAAACTTGCTTTGGGCCCAGCGTGATCTTGGGCAGATCCCTTCCTCACTGGGCCCTTACCACCTGCACTGTGCTCACCAGGGCGTGTTGCAGGTGTGGGTGAGTGTCACGTAGTGCACACCCAGCGCATAGAAGGTACGCAAGATGGAGAGGCTCCTGTCCAGTGAGTGGTCGCCCTCCACACCAATGAGGCTAGCCAACTTCCGGGTGTTGTTGAGAGCTGGGGGCAGGTAGGTCAGATGATCATTTTCAGAGGCAGGGGTAGCTAACTGAAGTCCCTAACACCTACCACCACCAGTCTCTTTACCATTTTTTTTGTTTTTTTGGCCGTGCCGCGCAGCATGAGGGCTCTTAGTTCCCCCACCGGGGATCAAACCCGAGGCCCCTGCAGTGGAAGCGTGGAGTCTTCACCTCTGGACTACCAGGGAAGTCCCCCGTCTACCTTTAACTGAGGTCACAAGCTCCAGCTCAGAATAGGAGGCACACATGAGGCAGATGAGGTGAACTTGCTCCAGGGTGAGGCGCACAGCATCGCGTTCGTGGGTCCGGCATGGGACGTAGGCTCACCAGAAGTGAGGGAAGGCAAGGGCTTAGTTTGGGCTTTGGAGCTCCTTGGGCTTCTCATAGCCTCCTCAGCTGGCACAACACTCACTGTGCCCAGAAGTCACATGTAATGCGTTGCTTTTTCTGTGGTACTTGGATGCCCGTCAGGTTGGCTCACTGTGACCCCTGTTCCCCCAGCATCCATGGCATGGCACTTTCTAGGTCACTATGGTAACTTAGTTCCAATGTGACTAACCTGTGGTCTCTGAGGCCCCCAAACTGCCCCACATTCCCCAGCAGCCATGGTGGCACCTTGTGTGTCCCTTTGGTACATGGGCACCCACGAGATCATTTTTTCAGCCTGTCCAAGCTGGTCTGGCCATGGCTGAAATTGCACAGATTAACATCCTGTAGCCCGTGGTGGTAAAACTGCCTCAGGACCAGGGGCATGTCGTTGTGGCTGGAGGGAGGTCAAGGCAAATAGGTGGGTTCCTTAGGTCTTGGGATCAGGCAGGACACATTGCCTGGCCTGGGCCAGCCTGTGGGTCCCCCACCTCCCACTGTCACACAGACCATACTAGGAGCAGCTGAGGCCTGGGCTGAGGGGTTCCCACCAGGGAGGGGATGACAGAGAAGGGGAAGGGCATCCATAGATGATGGAGAGGACATCCAGGGGTGGTGTGAGGGAGCCTCCCCACTAGCTCTGCATGCTCCGGACCTCCTGCCCTCCCCGGGGCCAGGCTAGGCACCCAGCGGCCCCCAGCAGCCTGCACACACTGCAGCCACCCGTCCACAAGCGGGAAGTCCCGCATCAGGGCCCGTGTGCGCTCCCGCGGACTTGGGGTGCTGGAGGTGCCCGGCGTGGTCTTCACCGGTAACCGGCTGCAGCAGCAGACCCAGCAGGAGCAGCAGACACAGCAGAGGCCGCTGGCTGAGTGCGCGGGGACCATCGAGGCGGGCAGAGGCGGGTCTGAGGGGGCGGGCAGTGGGGTTCTGCCTGTCGACACAGGGCACCCAGCGGCGCGGCCTCGCGAGGGGGGCGGTTTGAGGGAGGGGATACAGAGTCACAGGACCCTGCAACCCGTGCGCAGAGAGCCGCGATCCGGGAAGCCCAGCAGCCACAGGGCGGCAGTGCCCTCCCGCCCCCTGCTCACAGGCAGCTCCTGCGGGCTAAGCTAAGTGGCCACTAAGAGGCTAAGTGGCCTCTGCGGAGAGCCCACTCACCTCCCATCGCGGGTTCCCTCCACCCCTGCCCCTCTTCCCACTCTCACTGCTCCGAGGGGGCGCCCTAGGTTGCTCTCCCCGGCCTGTAACCTTCCTGTCCAAGCTGGGGTGCTTCTCTCAGAGGGCCACCTTCAGCCCGAGGCCTCCCGGGAGCACACCTTGTCCCCATCTGCCTGCAGCCGGCCCCGCCCACCCTGAGGGCTGCGTGCCAGTGTCTCTGTGGCCACAGGTGCTCTGGGCTCCCGGTTTCCCGGGACTGGGCCATGAGGGCTTGTGTGGGGAAAGAGAGAGTTTCTGGAAATGAGGGGGTAACCATGTGAGCTGTGGATTCAGGAAGGGGCCCTCTGCCCCCGACCTTCTCTCTCCACCTACTTGACTCCCCAACCTGCATGACCATTCTCTGGGGACTTCAACCAGCACCTGGGAACTATCAGGAACCTCCCCCACTTCTGTCAGCCAGCCTCAGGAAAGAGCGCCCTCAGGAGCCGCTACACCTCCCCAGGGCCTGAATAGAGGGACTTTGGGGATGTGAACTGAACGACCTTCTGGGGAGAGTCAGCGACCCTTTTACTCAACAGAGCAGGAACCCAGTCAGCAGGCTATTTGACTGGAAGGAAATGAAGTGATTTCCATGGCAGCAGAGCCCCCACCGCAGCAACCTTCCTCCCAGAGCTGCTGGCTGACCTTCTGGCCAGGATCCCTCCTACCTCAGCGTGGAAGGCCCGGCCTCGTGGAGAAGTATAGGTTTTGAGGAAAGACCTGGCACCTGGGTTCTGCTGCTACACTTGCCTTATCTCGTGGCCCTTGTGGCTCTAGCTTTCCCAGAAAGCTCAAGGGCTTAAGTGCCTGTGCTTACTCAGAGGCCACACGCCATTCCCCATTTCCAGCCTCAGGCCCTCCCCCTAGCTGCCTCCTCTAGAGACCCCTTCTCCTCAACACTCTCTCTCTCTCTCTCTCTCTCTCTCTCTCTCTCTCTCTGTCTCTGGGGATGTGCCTTCTCACAGAAGCTCAACCACAGAGATGCTTTAGGGACTGTGCCCAAACTCCTTCATCCCCAGCCTCTCAAGTTTTTGCTCTGATCCCTGGCACCCCCTGGAGCTGTTCCACCTTTGGAACCTTTCCCAGGTGGCAGGAGTGCCTAGCACAGGGGTAGTGACCTAAGTCTGAGCACTGGCGACCCTAGAAATCTGTAACACACAAACATTTTATTGAGCAGTAAGGGACCCCAGTGGGGACAGAAAGGGCTGGCAGTAAAGGAGCATGTGAACCTCGGGGCAGGGTGCATGCTGCTTGACTCTCCATCCTGTTCTTGCTTCAGGGAACAGGTCCACCATGCTCCAATCGCCGGTTTTTGGGTCTGGAGCAGTCCAGCTCTTCGTCCGAACTTTCTGAAGAGTGCTTTCGTTTGGGAGCACGTCTGGGGACTGGCTTCACTGCTTCCACCTTTGCTGGTGGGGCCAAAGGGACATCCCCGTAGGCCCGGTAGCCACCAACCAGGCAGTATGTCTCCCCATGCCAGCCCAACTGCGTTTCTCCACACCCTCGGTAGAGGACATGGTAGTGCCCGGGTGTGGGAGGAGAAACGGGAGCCACTGCTGCTGCAAAGAAAATCAGAACTGATCAGTCACTTGTGCTGTGCACAGTCTCCTGCCACAATTTCCCCCTCTCATGTCTCTCCCAGTTTCTGGCTGAAGACCTTTAATCTACTTGACATCCAAAACACAGCCTTGGCCCATCACCTCTATGAGTCCCTAGAGAAGGGACACTGGCTGCAAAAGCAACCCCTAGAGCCTACGGCTGCAGCAGATGAGGAAGTCTCTTCACCGTTTCCAGGGAAAACAGTAGAACCCGAAAGAAATTGCACTCATGATGCTCTCCATCTCTGCCTTCCACAACAGAGAAAACATTTCTTGCCGTCTGTCACTTCTGAGGCTTTAATGGAAATGTCTTTCAAGTTTTGGAAAGAAATAATCTAATACAAATCTGTTAAGAACCCCTCTCACCTTGGCAACCCCTCTTGGGCCCCAGTTATACTGCCTGTTTCAACCACACTGAACTCTAGCCCTCTGGTACTTTTATCTAGATGAGAACAAGGCTAAATACTGAGGCCGAGTGATCAGGAGACTCAGAACCGGGGTCTGGGTACCAAGTCTAGGCTCACATCAACGCAGCCTCCTGGGACACCATCTCCTCAGCCCTCCAGTCTCATTAGCACTTCATCACCCCCCCCCCTTCATTCTTCCGGTCTTCCCATCAATATGGCACCACCCTGTCCCCGAGTACTCAGCAACTCAGTACGGGATGTGTCTGAGGGGACCGCTAGAGATGTCTGCATGACAACACAGAGGTGCCTGGGTTTGAAGGTGTGCTTCTGATTGTGGCCCCTCTTCCTCAAACTGCTCCATTTACCGTCTGCCAACAAAAATGCACTTGTCTTTTGCTGAGAGGCCACTCAGGAGAGGGTCTGAACGGAAGCATCCTGTAGCCCAAAGGGGAAGGCTACATTATAAAGCTTAGAACCGTCCTGCACACTTGTCCAGGGATGACCTTTCACTTGTCCTCAGCAGTGAGCCCTGTGGGTCCCTGAAGGTGTCCCAGGTCACTGGTATTACTTACATGTGGGAGTGTGCTCAGTTGTACATGGTTGGCAGGCCCCACAGAAACATGTGCCAGCCAGGTGAGGTGGATTGTATCCCACACCTCCTGTGGAGGTGGCCGGTCCGGGTGTACCTGCTGCACTGCCCACCCAGGGAACAGAGCACAGGGTTGAGTATCTGTAGCCTATGACGTCAGACCTGGGCTCTGACCGTCAGAGAAACTTCCCACCAGTTCTCCACCAGGTACGAAGCTGCTCGGTTGTCAGTTACCATGGAATCTGTTACCACGGAATCTGTGAGAAGGCCTGCGAGGGCATCACTACCCAGTGAGGTCATATATGGAACCTGTGACTTGAGGGGCAGGCTTCAGGAGGAGGGGCAGTTTTTTGGAGGAGAACAGGGTAGAGGCAGAGGTACTCTGCCTGGCCCCTCACAGCTGGGCCTCCCCACCAATGCCCTAGTCTAGTAGACACCCCAGGTGGGGCGTGCTGGTGGTCTGGCACAGCCCCAGGGGCCACAGGAGGGCAAGAGAGACCCGCATTCTGTGATTGGCTTGAGAGGCAAGATTAACGTAAGAGACAGCTAGGTTGTATGGCGCTTACCCTAAGAGGCAGAGATTTGTGTGGACTGGGGAATCAGGGAAGGCTCCTTTGCAGTGGGCCTGAAGGACAAGTGAGATTTGGACCCATGGGGAAGAGAGGGAAGACATTCCAGTTTGGAAGAATAAAAGCAAAGACACACTCTTCTCGACCTTGTCCTGCCCCCAATATAAATTCCTAGCACCCTGAAATTTTTACAACTGAGGACTTAAAAAAACCAAGAGGTTAAGGGGCCTTCGCAGTGGTACACAGGTAGTGGAGAGGTGTTCTGCTCAATGGTTAGGTTCATGTCGGGGCTCCAGGTTTACAGCTGATAGGAATGTGAGGACAAGCTCCTGCCATTTCAAACATTTCCAAGTGATACTGAGAGAGATGTTAAAGGTGCAAAATGCGGGTGCTGAATGACCTCACAGAGTGGGAATGGCGGGCCCATTTGAACATGAAATTGAAAACAAATTCATGACAAAAGGACATAATACAAAATGACAACATAATTACTACAGGCCCCTCCCCCCTAGAAGTAAAAGTCATTAGAATCCTCTCTCTCTCCACCATGAAAGAATGAGATAAAGACTCAGCAGCAGCCCCCATGAGAAACATGGTCAACAGTGTGAAGAGGTGTTACTAAGACGATTTGGTCCACCTCAGAGAAGGAAAGAGACAACTCTGCCCTTAGCCTGATCAGGCCCACAGGAAGCAAGCACATTTGGGGCAGCCTCTGATAGTGTGGCAATGAGAGAGAACCTTCTTTAGGAGGGGACTCCCTGTTGCCGACCCTGAAAAAGCAAAGATGGGACATTCGTTTAATGGGACTGTTGCAGAGGCATTGTTCCCAGGAGGTAGAGACTGCTTCGACTACCATTTTAGAGGTTGGGCCACCGTGGTTGAGAAGCACAGCACCTTCTCTTCCTAAACTGCTTGAATCAGCGGGTACACGTTAGGACAGACGAAGTCAGGCCTCATTGGAGCGGACTGCCTTTGGGAGTGGTAGAATGTAAGCTGTGAAGGGGCATGCTCTGGAGGAGGTTTGTCATGGCAGGTGGGCCAGCATGAGACCATTCAGATTCTCCACGGCTCCAGAGATCACTTGACTGGGAGCATCCCTGTGATGTGGCGGGGGGACTCCTACCTTAACAGGACCTGGCTGGGCATCTGGGGAAGGCGGAATAAATGGTTTTATTAATTTACGAGAGCGAGAGACTCACAAAAGCACTGAAAAAGACTTGTACCTGGATTCTTGAGCCAACCCTAAGAAAACTTATCTAGATCTGGAGTAGGGCTCTGGAGGCTGCACTTTTAAGCTTCCTGGGCAGTCCCACCACAGTGCTCCATGGATAGAGTGACCAAATTATTGTGTGTTCTCGGTTGCTTTGGGGAGTCAAAGTGGGCAATATTAAAAACTGCAGCAGGCATACGTATAAACGGAATATTCAAGGCAAACAGAGGTGTATAGTTATTCTATGCATGAATCAGGTTTGGGAAAAGCTAGCCTGGTGGTTAAAAAACACAACCCTTACGACAGGCAGACCAGATTCTGTCCTACTTGCTTGTGTGATTTTGACCCAGTTCTTTTATCTTTCTGACTGTTTCTTCATATGGAAAAGAGCTATGGCTGTACATTTAGCACAATATTCTCTTTTGGCAAAAGTTGCTCTGGGTCCATTTGTGTTCTCTGCAACTGAATCCTTTCCAGTGTGCAAGCATTTTTAAGTTGTTTGGTGAAGTATTACATTTGACTTTCAACTGTTCATTACTTTGGGCAAAGCTTATGTAGTGCTGCAGAGACTAGAACCTATGCAGAGATAGTGAGAGGATGTTATAAGCTTATTCTGCCGGTTGATACAAAAGTTTAACCTTTTCTCCTCTTCCTCCACCTGCCGCTAAGACATGAGAAAGAAGGCAGAGCCTGGAAATGCACACCAGGCAATACTTCTGTGTCAGTTTGCCTTTTATTCCTCTGCCAGTACTTCCCAGAGAGATTTCACCAAAAGTGCCTAAGCTTGCCATGGCCATTGTTGGGAAGAAAGTTTCTCTCTATTGCTAGTCACATCCCCTTTTCCTTCTTCTGGGGGCTTAATGGATGTTTGGGGGCAGGAACTAAAATTTAAACTAAACGGTAAAAAAACAAAGAAACAAAAAACAAAACAAAACAAAAAACATGTGTTCTTTTTTTAACATCTTTATTGGAGTATAGTGGCTTTACAATGGTGTGTTAGTTTCTGCTTTATACCAAAGTGAATCAGTTATACATAAGTTCCCATAACTCTTCCCTCTTGCGTCTCCCTCCCTCCCACCCTCCCTATCCCACCCCTCTAGGTGGTCACAAAGCACCGAGCTGATCTCTCTGTGCTATGCGGCTGCTTCCCACTAGCTATCTATTTTACGTTTGGTAGTGTGTATATGTCCATGCCACTCTCTCACTTTGTCATGGCTTACCCTTCGCCCTCCCCATATCCTCAAGTCCATTCTCTAGTAGGTCTGTGTCTTTATTCCTGTCTTACCCCTAGGTTCTTCATGACATTTTTTTCTTAAATTCCATATATATATATGTGTGTTAGCATACGGTATTTGTCTTTCTCTTTCTGACTTCCTTCACTCTGTATGACGGACTCTAGGTCCATCCACCTCATTACAAATAGCTCAATTTCGTTTCTTTTTATGGCTGAGTAATATTCCACTGTGTATCTGTGCCACATCTTCTTTATCCATTCATCCGACGATGGACACTGAGGTTGTTTCCATCTCCTGGCTATTGTAAATAGAGCTGCAATGAACATTTTGGTACATGACTCCTTTTGAATTACGGTTTTCTCAGCGTATAGGCCCAGTAGTGGGATTGCTGGGTCATATGGTAGTTCTATTTGTAGTTTTTTTTTAAGGAACCTCCATACTGCTCTCCCTAGTGGCTGTACCAATTTACACTCCCACTAACAGTATAGGAGCGTTCCGTTTTCTCCACATCCTCTCCAGCATTTATTGTTTGTAGATTTTTTGATGATGGCCATTCTGACCGGTGTGAGGTGATACCTCCTTGTAGTGTTGATTTGCATTTCTCTCATAATTTGTGCTGTTGAGCATCTTTTCATGTGTTTGTTGGCCATCTTTGGAGAAATGTCTATTTAGGTCTTCTGTCCATTGTTTCATTGGGTTGTTTTTTTTGATATTGATCTGCATGAGTTGCTTATCTAGTTTACAAATTTATTTATGTTTATATTTTTTGGAGATGAATCCCTTGTCAGTTGCTTCGTTTGCAACTATTTTCTCCCATTCTGAGGGTTGTCAGAGTCCAGAGTCTTCAGTGTTCCCCCAGTATCCAACTTGGACAAGTGTACAAATAGTGGTGGTCTAAATGATGTAGAGAGATGAATAGCGGAAGTAAGTATTGAAGGTAAAATTAATCGTTCAGTAACATCACATAATTAATTTTAAGTGTCCGTGTTATATTTGGGCAGAGTTGTTCAGTTGGCAATTAGTTAAGTTTGTAAGAGACTCAGGAGAGAGAGATGTACGTTTTAGGTCAAGATCTGTGATATATATGGTGGCTGGAATCACAAGAGTAGATGAGACCATCTATCAAGGGCAGAAGAGAGCTTCTGAGAAATACACATCTCTTGGCAGAGGGCAAAGTGAGAGTGCCCAATGAAAGAGATAAGGATGTCCAGAGGCAGGAGGAAGAAGTAGCAGGTTAAGATGCTACTGTTGTTAAGGTGAAAGATTTTTCTGAGATGACAAGTTTGATCAACAAAATCAAATATTGCTGAAAGGTGACAGAAGGACCAAACAATATTCACTCAATTTAATCACAAATTAAATGTTGGTGAATGCAATTCCAGTGCAGATAAGTAAGAAGAAAAGAGCAAAATTGTGTGAGTCACTAGGTACATAAAGATAAGAAAATACAGACAGTGAGAATAAATACAATTTTTGATAAACTGCACTGTGAAATTAGGAAGAGAGAAAAGGTAACTAGAGAATTACTTGGCATCAAGCAAGAGTAATTTTTAATGGGAGGGGGGCAGCTTTTTAATGGGAGGGGGCCAAAATAAAATCGCTAAAGAGGAAAACCTTAAGAATCCCAATGAGGTGGGAAAATGAATGGAAGATACTGAGGAAGTGAGAATAGGTATTTATAAACTATGTCGAAAAGCTATTCTTGGACGTAAAGAGAAGAAGTTAGTTTGGGGTGTTTTTGCTTTATAGTCTGTGTTTTTTCTGTGAAATAAAAGTTTGATGGGAGGTGATGTCACCTCGAGATAGCGCTCATCAAATATCCTATGTGCTTATCTACATTTTTCATCCTCCTTTGTAGTTCAACTGTTTTCCTTTGATTCGTTGTGGCCAGTGGCAAAGAAGCAGAATCAAGTGTATCACTTCTGAGCTGAGGTCATTAGGAGCCAGTGTCCCTCTTGTCTGGTCCTCTGCTATTGTGACATGGGAGGTCAGATAGTCCAGATGACGTGGCTGCAAGATGGATCAGGACCATGTGATCTGTAAGGGCTTTACTCAGTAGAGAAATAACGTACTCGTATTTTCCACTGAGATTCCTGTGTTCAATAGATCTGCCTGTGAGAGCTCAGAGAGCATAGCGAAGGCTGAAATGACAAAGACAGAGGGAGAGATGTTGGTAACAGATGGAAGGCGCCTGGCAGATAATATATTAAATGGTAAACAAAGCTGCTGGAGTAAGAGAGAGAGTATATAAGAGATGAGAAGAAGGCCAACTGTCTGTAGTATCTAACGCTAAGGAGTGAGGAGAGAAACAACTGAAAAATAAAAATAAAAAGA
The DNA here is from genome assembly GCF_964165515.1 of Mesoplodon bidens. Lineage (NCBI taxonomy): Eukaryota > Metazoa > Chordata > Mammalia > Artiodactyla > Ziphiidae > Mesoplodon > Mesoplodon bidens. The sequence continues at coordinate 267,054 of NW_027671175.1, forward strand.
ATGATGAGAAAGGAGCTAGGTGGTATGCCAACAGAAATCATAAGATTGCTATAAAACATAAAGGAAGGTAGTTTTCAAAGAAGCACCATTTAACGGAGTCAGTTGTTTCCCAAAGGCAAAATGCTATGGGAACTGAAAATAAAGCATCTGATTGGATGGCTAAACTTTTATGAACAAAAGTGGAACCATTTCAGGAAAGTCATGGGAGAAGATGCTGTGTTACAGTGGGGAGAGTAATCAATGTATTGTGAGGAAAGTTGCCTTCATTTGCAAGAAATGCCAATTAAGAAGTGAAGAGAGCATTTAAAGGGAAGGGATAATGTAAGAAAATTAAAAAAAAATTAAGGAAACTTGAATAATTGGTAGACAAAGAGGGAGGTATTAGTGAAAGACTGAAAATCAGAGAAAGCTATCTTAAGTTGTTGTTATGGACTGAATTGTGTCCCCCGAAAAATTATATGTTGAAGCCCCTCCTAATTTGACTGTAGAAGATAGGAGATAGGTCCTTTAGGGAGGTAACTGAAGTTAACTGAAGTCATAAGGGTGAGGAAATAATCTGACAGGGACTGATGATGCCTTTATAAGAAGGGGAATAGATTCCAGAGATCTCTCTCCCTCTGCTCGTAGAGGAAAGGCCGTGTGAGGACACTGCAAGAAGACAGCCGTCAGCACGCCAGGAAGATTGTTCTCACCAGAAACCAATTCTTATGGTATTCAATACCTTAATCTTGGACTTCCACCCTCCAGAACTGTGAGAAAATAAATTTCTGCTGTTTAAGTCATTCAGTCTATAGTATTTCACTATAACAGCCCAACCAGACTAATACAGACCTTTATGTACACTGCAATATACAGAAGCTAAACAATGATTGTGAGCCTGAGATTCCATCTTGAACAGAAGTGTAATGACGCTTGTGGTACTCACAACTTCTCGAATTTTGTCAGAAAGATGTGAAAAAAGTCAGTCAACCAACGGTTCTGATAGTGGATATTTTCTTTATGTGTTTGACATAAAGCAGTGTCTGACAGCCTCCCTGATACCCATCAGTATCACAGTTTTGATTCTGTGGCTCCAGTTCCACATGGCACCAAGGTGCTGTGTACTGTCCATTCTTGGGTTTTTGGGTGCTGTACCTATTGCCAATAGGTGGGTCAAACCACTGGGGCTCTTCTGAAGTCCTCCCTAAATTTGGACCCAGCTTCAGCTCCAAATCCGAGTCTTCAGAGAGCCCAGGCTGAGGCTCGCCTGCCACAGTAGACACATTGGCTAACGGGTTGCACTGCAGCACCCACTCGGACAAGGGCACCATCAGGATGCCACCGTTCTTCTTCTGCAGGGGTGGACCCGTGGACAGTCAGCTTGGCCCCCAGCACAACCAGCTGCCTGTTCACTCTCTCGGCCCCTGTGAGGAAGGTGTTCAGCCCTGGCTTTGAGGTCAGAGTCATGTCCTCTCTGGGTTTGTGTGAATGGAGGAGCCGCAGCCCTGGTCTGGGTGGTGTGTTGGCCCTGGGTTTCCGGGTTTGGAGGAGTCTCTTACCACCTAGACCCCCACCTAGGGCTGAAGAGTTCAGGGGCTGTGGACCGTGGGTTTTGGGGGCAGAGGATATTTAACCTGGCGTTTGAGGAAATGGAGGGAGAAGAGGCTCAGGTTCAAGGGCTCCTGGTTTGAATGTCTTGCTTTAGGTTTGAGGGCCAGGGCAGTCTCTCACCAGAAGCTTCAGGATATCATCAGGAACATTGCGAGTGTTCTTGCACATACCCCGGGCAGCTGAGTGGGAGAAGATGACAGGTGCCTGTGACACTTGTAGGGCTCGCCGTGTCACAGCATCCGAGACATGGGCCAAGTCCACCATCATGCCCAGGCGGTTCATTTCTGCCACCACCTTCTGCCGGGACAGGATGGGGAGAGGGCATGAGGGCTGCTGCATTTATCTTGTGTGTATTTATCTGTAGGGAACAGGCGGGGCTGTACATCCATGTGGGGCAGGGTATGGAAGCCGGGTCCTTACCTCGCCAAAGCCGGTGAGCCGACTGACATTGCTGTAGAAGGGGTGGATACCTTTACTGAGCTCTGTGCCCTGCAGGATAGCCAGGATGCAGTCTGACTGGTGGCCATGACTTGGCTACAAGAGCCTAGAAAGTGGTTCTGTCGAACCGTCTACACCTGCAGCCGTCTACACCTACCACCCGCCCTGGTGGCCAGCAGGCCCGGGGAAGCGGCCCCGGCCCCCGCTCCCACTCCCGCCCCCGGCCATGGCGAAACGGCGGAGGGGGGCCTTCATCCGGAGGGAGCTGTGGAGAGCCACACCGGCGGACAGGTGGCGGCGCCGGGGCAGGGAGCCGGAGGGGGCGGCCAGGTGCAGGTCGAGGGGCTCGCGGGCCGCACGGACGGCACCCGGGCCCGCGGCGGAGTCTGGGTCCGGGTCAGCCACCCCGGGAGCGTCTGGGGTGCGGCCGCCTTTCAGGGCCGCCTTCTGGCCGCATAGAGCGCCCCCTCTGGCGCGCTGTGGTGGGAGGGGCCGGAGGAGGTGGGGCCTGCAGCGGTGCCCGTCGGGGGGGCGGAGCTGGCGGCCACCGCCACGGGCGACTAAAGGAGAAGGCGGAGCCGCAGCGGGAGGCAAAATGCCTATGGCACCCGGTGTTCCCAGGCGGTCTCCCATCCAAGTACTAACCGGGCCCGACCCTGCTTAGCTTCCGAGATCAGACGAGATCGGGCGCGTTCAGGGTGGTATGGCCGTAGACGGGGGCGGGGGATCATTTGAAGGGGGTCTTGAAAGGTAAGAGTTCCACAGTGGCGACAGGGCATTCTGTGCAGAGGAAACAAGACAGACAAAGATCTCTATCCATTGACCTTGCTCTATTTTCTTCCAGCATTTAGCACCATCTGAAATTATATTTTTGTCTAGCTTCTCGTTGTTTATTTTCTGTCTCCCCCATGCACTCTAATTCTCCGAGTGCAGGAAGCAGGTCTATCCTATGTGCCCAAAAGAATTCCTGGCACATGGTGGGTGCACAGTACATATTTGTAGCATGGATGAATCAGTAGGCAGTCCAAGCAAAAGGGAGAGAACGGGATTTGATGAGATCTATAAGTACTTATGTGGTTTCATTTCAACCTCACAATTCTCCTTCCTAAGAAAGATGTCATTATCTCCGTCTTACAAATAAGGAAACTGAGGTAAGACAAAGGCAAGCAACTTGACAAAGGTCACACACCCAGTAAAAGGTAAAGCTGGCATTGAAGCCTAAGCTAGCAGGTTCCAAAGTCTGGACTGTACCACAGGAAGAGGCTAACAAAGGCCTGAACTAAGTAAAGCCGTGGGAAGGGAGTCAGAGAGAAGAGTTCATGCTTAAGAGTTGCTGGGCTTAATAAAATGGACCAGACGTGGCCACAGACTGAAAGAATCCCCTGCAGATTCATCTCCATCTGAGCCGCTAGTCCTGACCTCCTTCTCAATCTCATGGGGATGACAGAAAAAACATGCAGCATTGGCCGCTAACTAGCTGTTTATCTTTGGAAGCCTTAGATATCTAATTTCTCCAAGCATGTTTCCCCCACATGAAAAAAATGGTGACAGATACTAGGTTTACGGTTGTTATGAGATGATGCAGATGAAGCACCCAGGACAGTTCCTGGCCCATAGTAGGTGTTCAATAAATATTAACTTACTTCTCTTTCCCCATGGCCTCCTGCTATCTTTTGGTCTGGGAAATACTATTCCCAAGAGGAGGACCAAAGAGGGAGGAAGTGTTAGGAGGGCATCTGCTCTGGGGCAGGTATGGAAATGGATAGTCTCAAGAAGGTAGTGAGTGACAAGCCAGGCCTGGAAGAGGTGGGTGGATAAGAGGCTAGGAAAGTACCCAGCAGTTTTCTCTATGAGGAAAACTCTGACCCCCCCCCCCTATAATGAAGGTTCAGACAAGCAACCAGAATTCCAAGTCATGTGCCCAGTCTTTTCTCTGCACAAAAGGTGTAGCCAGAGCTTGGTGAAGGGGAAGCAGGGGACCATTTGACTTGGGCCTCATACGTACAAATTTGGTTGGATTCCCAAAGGAAGTTATTCATCAAGTTATTATAATTTGGGGTGTTTAAAATGTTAATTTTTAACAGTTATCTGTGAGTTTAATTATGGATTGCACCTAGTAGTGATTTTCCATTTCTTAAAACATAATGTACACTGCTCTATACAAACTGTTTCCTGAAATAAACATGTTATTTGTGGACTCATTTTTAAAAGGGGTTAACTTATAAACAATTAAATTATACCACAAGTTTTTGTAACTGTCTTTGAATTTTCACATTTCCTATGTGTTGGAATTGTTTCAAAAAGAAGAAGAAGAGAAAAAGAGGCTTGGGTTTCTGGGTCTCTTCAGCTCAAGAGGGCACAGGGCAGTGGCAGCCCAGAGGCAGCCAGAGGGGAGGTGAAGAGCCTGTTACTGAGCTTGTTTACAGCACCACCTGGTGTTTATAACTCATTAAAATGTCACACTTCCTTGTCCTTAAGCCCTGGAATTTGCTGAGTAAAATCCCCACAGCTATTTTCTGAAGCCCTCTCTCTCAAAATTTCTTTTTCACTCACTTAAAAAGAATAAGGCTTATAGACAAGAATAACCCAAAACAGAAGTTGATGCCCCACGACTTTCCTTTGTTTTCTTTTAGCTTTGTGCTGTGGGACGGAAGGTCTGTATGTAATACTAGTTCAGACTGACTGAGCAGTGACTATGTGCCAAGCAGTTCTAAGTACCCTGCATGGATTAAGTAACTTAATTATTATAACAACTCTAGAGACAGGTATTACTATTACCATAAGCCCATTTTACAGATGTGGCTGCTGAGACACAGAGAGTTAAAGGAATTTCATAAAAATCACTAGAAAGTAGCAAAGCAAAGATTTGAACCCAGGCCTGAAGCCTTGCTTCAGTGTCCATGATTTTAAACACTGTTATGCTGCTTTTCCGTGTAGGTGCATGTTTCAAGAAAAGGTATCTTCTTAATTTTTATTTGGCCTGATATTAAGAATTTAATTTCCCTGGGTAAAGCTCGATGGACCAAGGATAAACAGAGAGCAAACAAGTTAAAAATATGCCTTCAATAATCATCTGCTATATGAGGCATTAAGCTTCTCAGAAGCCTAGACCGCCCTTTAGAATGTCATACAATCCAGAAGGATGGCATACAAAACAACTTAGTGTTTGTTTATAACAAGGCTACCACCACCAAGAAAGCATTATAATCCTCTGTCTTTTTAAGAGTTCAACAATTTCAGATCTCTCCTTTTAAAGGGGTAGTAATAATAATAGCTACAATCTATTGAGTGCTTTTTTGTTTTTGTTTTAGAGAAGCATCAACTAGTGAAAAACAATGTGGGTTTGGGGGAATCATACTACCTGGGTTCAGATCCTGTTATTTTTTTTAATGAATTTTTATTGGCATATAGTTGCTTTACAATGTTGTGTTAGTATCTGCTGTACAGTAAAGTGAATCGGCTATACATGTACATATATCTCCTTTTTTGGATTTTCTTCCCATTTAGGTCACCACACAGCAATGAGTAGAGTTCCTTGTGCTATACAGTATGTTCTCATTAGTTATCTATTTTATACATAGTATTAATAGTGTATATATGTCCAATGGAATATTACTCAGCCATAAAAAGAAACGAAACTGAGTTATTTGTAGTGAGGTGGATGGACCTAGAGACTCATACAGAGTGAAGTAAGTCAGAAAGAGTAAAACAAATACCGTATGCTAACACATATATATGGAATCTAGAAAAAAAAATTTTTTAAATGGTTCTGAAGAACCTAGGGGCAGGACAGGAATAAAGACACAGGCATAGAGAATGGACTTGAGGACATGGGGAGGGGGAAGGGTAAGCTGGGATGAAGTGAGAGAGTGGCATGGACATATATACACTACCAAGTGTAAAACAGATAGCTAGTGGGAAGCAGCCGCATAGCACAGGGACATCAGCTCGGTGCTTCGAGACCACCTAGAGGGGTGGGATAGGGAGGGTGGGAGGGAGACGCAAGAGGGAGGAGCTATGGGGATATATGTATACATACAGCTGATTCACTTTGTTATACAGCAGAAACTAACACACCATTGTAAAGCAATTATACTCCAATAAAGATGTTTAAAAAAGTATTAAAAAAATAGTGTATATATGTCAATGCCAATCTCCCAATTCATCCCACCACCACCCCTTCTCCCTTGGAACCATACATTTGTTCTCTACATCCGTGTCTCTATTTCTGCTTTGCACATAAGATCATCTATACCATTTTTCTAGATTCCACATATGTTAATATATATTTGTTTTTCTCTTTCTGACTTACTTCACTCTGTATGATAGTCCTGTTTTTATTTTTAACATCTTTATTGGAGTACAATTGCTTTACAATGTTGTGTTAGTTTCTGCTGTATGACAAAGTGAATTAGCTATTCATATACATATATCCCCATATCCCCTCCCTCTTGCTTCTCCCTCCCACCCCTCTAGGTGGTCACGACGCACTGAGCTGATCTCCCTCTCAGAGACAACCTATAGGCGACTCAGGGGTCAAGCAGCAGATTGGACCACAAGACCTCTAAGTTGCTGCCAAACTGGGGATCTGGACCCATTTCCTAGTTTTGCTTTGAAATACACCTGAAGAAATGAAAAACAGGTGGTCGCCAACTTTCAGAGAATTGAAGTCTGTTTTCTTGCCAGTTATTTTTCTGCCACCATCAGTTTCCATAAACCCTATGAGGAGACATATGTCCTCCCTCATTCTTACAGATCCAGTTGGGTTGGAGATGACGGAAGTGATGGCACAAAGCCAGACACGTCTTAGCGCTCACTCCGCACTGTCACCAAATGGCCAGGCGTCAACCTTGAAGCACAGTCTCTATGCTGGTTCCTGCAGAGACAAGAAGAAAGAAGAAAGAATAGGCAGAGCCTTTGGACTTCAGGACTTGTGATCCCATTTTTGTCCTCTGTAGCCGTTAGGACTTGGCAATACAGCCTGAGGCCAACAATACTGCCTGGCCTCAGTGGCTGAAACAAATGAGGGATTTAGGTTTTCACAGAAAAGTGTGAAGAGAGACCATGCAGAGCTGGGATGCAGCTTCAGGATATGACCTGAGAGCCAGGCTCCTTCTGCCCTTTGGCTCCACCATCACTTCTGTGTTGCAGGCAGGAAAAAGGGAAGAACAAGAGGAAAAAGTGGTGTTCCTACCAGTTTCAAAGAGCTCTCCTAAGAGTCTGCCCCAAGGTTAGTGCTCTTTTCCCTGGCCACACCCTACCGCAAGGGGGACTGGGCACTTTGTCACCCAATAAAATCCAGGGTCCTCTTACTAGGGAAGTAGGAGGCGAGTACAGGGCAAACAACAGCAGTCTCTTCTACTTTCTCTCATGTCCCTCTGTCAGGATAGTGGAGATTGTACCCCGCTTTCTAAAGATGAGAAAGCTGAGAGGTGGCCAGGAGGACCTGCACAGAGCCACAGTGGGTTGGTGGTAATGTTGGTGTCAGCACCCAGCTCAGGGCCGGTTTTGAAAAATGATGAACACAAAAGGCAGAAATCCATGAACATCTGTGGGCAAACAGCAGCTGTGAGCCCAGGGCCATCTCTGTGGGGAGTCAAACTGACAGATGAGAGGGGCTGCAGGGTGCAGTGAGAATGAGGGCTGCAGGACACAGGGCTCCATGTCATTCCCTGGGTTGGCAAGAGCTAGACAGCTTTGGCCTTGGCTCAGTTGGGAGAACAGATGGGCAGGAATTCGGCACAGCTTCCAAATCAGCCAAGCAGCAAAGACTGCCTTCTTTGCCCTTGTCAGCTGAGGCTACAGCTCCCACCAGTCCCAGCCAGCTGCAGAGGCCCAAGCCTGAAGACCATGACAACTTGGCCCGGCCTGTGCCATGCCCCGCCCACTGTGGGAGCCAGGAGGACAAGCAAGTGCAGGTGTTCCGCCCAGCAGTGAGGGTGACACCTAGGTGGAGCTGCCCACCAGGTTCAGATTTCTCTGTGCAGGGCGAGCAAGCCTTGTAGCAATCCAGTCTCAGCCCTGACTCCTTTGGCGCATAGGACTCTTAACTATTGAGACAGCCAGCCCGTTTGATTGACGTCCAGACCTCTGTTCTTTCTCATGCTCTCACCTCCCACAGGAATGATGGCAACGTGGCCAGAGGTGAAAGGCAAATCCAGGAATTATACCGAAATGCAAGCAATGCAGAGAGAACTCCTTCCCACATCTGAAGAAAGGAGGGTCCTCACAGAAACAAGGCAATCGATGAGGGGATAGGAACGCGTGTTCAGCTCAGAAACAGGACATAAAATACATAGAATTTTACTGCAGCTCTGGCTAGAGCATATGGTATAAGAGGAAGAAATACAAGTCTTTAGAAAGAAATGCACCTTGTGCTGTCAGCTAGACGTGGTAGGTTCATTCTCTCTTTCTCCCTCCAAAGACTACATGAATCTTGGATTATCTGTGTATCTACTCCCAATTCACTGACTCTGGTATTAAAAGCAGACTGAAATTTGTTTAGAATTCTACTTAGCTAGAAAAGTTCTTTTTTTGAATGAGACTGAAATTTGTTTAGAATTGTTTAGCTAGAAAAGCCAGAAAAGCTTTTTGTGAATGGTGCAAGGATGACTACCATGACTCCTTTAAAGAGAGAAGCTGGGAAAGAGATGGGAAGGAGAGGCCGGGCCGGCTGTGAGGGCCCCACCCCCAGGAGGATGCTCCCTGAAAGCAGCAGTCTGTGCAGTGCCCACCACACCCCTCCTCCGTGAGGCTCTGGCGCCCTGCAGCCACCTGCAGGTTACACGATGAGGCTCTTCCAATGAGTATAAAGAACCCCCAACCCTGCTCCCTTACCCCAGGACTTCTATAATCTTGAGACCCTAGACTCATCAAAGCTACACTCTGCAGCCTGAAGATCTGTCCACACAGCCAAGGGAAGGCTGGGCAGGAGGCAGCCAGCAGGCTCTCACACCACCTGCCTCCCCTCCTTCCTCAGTGGCTCCCACGAGGGCACAATCAGGGCTGGGAGGCTTCATGAGCCCCCCTTGGCCCTCTGGGATGTGAGGAGTCAGCAGGGATTCATACCCATCCTGCCGGGACCATCTGCACTCAATTATAAGCCCTTTGGAAGCCAGCAGAGGGCTGTTAAGCTGCCGCTGGTTCTCTATGATTAGCTAGTTCTTGTCTTTTGAATACTGCATATGGTGCAGCCAGCTGCAGAAAGCATTCATGACTCAAAGCTTTTTTCCCCTCAAAGAGAAAAGTGCTAAGTTGTTATTACTATGGGAAGAAAAAAAAAAGTTTAAAACTCTTACTTTCTGGTTAAGTTCCTCTTCCTACCTTAAAATTCTACCTCTTCCCAGGATTGGGACCATTCCTTTGTCTGTTTTCTACCAGCACTATATAGGTACTTGCTTGCTGAAGATGAGCCTTGCTAAGAAATATCAAGATTGTGTATAATTCCAGCTCAGGTGTTGTTATCCGTGGTCCAGTAGACCCTCTTCTCTCCCTTATTTTGTGTGAGAGACCTGACGTTAAGGCATGCTTTTGATGAAACCACTCCAAAAAGTCAACTCTTTGCAATCAACTCAGGAGCCAGCGCCACTGCTGAGGCTTACCTTCTTTCCCAGGTGCTGAGCCAGGAACAGAAGCAATACTGCTTGGTTCGCACTTGAAACCCTCAGTGTTCTCTGTAGGCGAGAAGCAGTTAGCTGGCTACAAGCTAGCATTAAAATCAGTAGGGATGCTTAAAAAAAAGACATGTATTTCTGGGGCTATACATAGACTTGAAATCCAGGCTCACATGTGAGTGGAGGTCCAGAGAAGATGGAGATTTGAGAGTCTTGTGAATAGTGATAATGAAAGCCATGAATTAGCTACAATTCACAGGGAAAAGAATATGGAAATAGAAGATGGGGGTAATCAGAGTCCCTTCTTCCTCATATCTCTGAACTAGGCAAATAACTCGTTTCTTTTCTCATAATACACAGGCTCTATGGTAAACACAGCACAAATATGCCAATAACCACAGGGCACTCTATGGATAAGACAATTCTTTGTAGAGTGGATACATGTATAACTGATTTGCTTTGCTGTACACCTGAAACTAATGCAACATTGTAAATCAACTGTACTCCATTTTAAAAATATATATTTAAGAAAATGTTCTTTGTACCATGAGTTTGGCTGGCTTAAGCCTATAAATTTGCAAAACTTTAGGAACCCATCTATATATGGAATGAATAGTTCTACTCTCCATGTTGAGAGACAAATAAAAATGCCTATTTAAATATCTAGCAGGAAAAGTACCCCAAAAGTGATTTCACTTTTTTTTTTGATGAGCAATTTTAAGCATGTCCAAGAGGAAGAAAATCTGTACCAATATGGGTTGTTCCACTGAGCCTAATGGGAGCCACATGTCTATCTGACAAGGGAGTTACAAGTTTGGAAAGGGAGAAAACAAAAGGAACCCTGTGTTGTTAGTCTGAAATTGGAGGTAAGGTATAAATTCATGGTTTTCAATATATGGATACAGAAATAAATTTAGATGTCATGGGCACATAGGTATGTGTATACATATACACACATGCAGATATTCCCAAACTCTGACCACTGAGATGGCCTGGGACCAGTGGCTCCACAACAGTACTGGGTACACTTAGCACTCAAATCTTCGCTTTAAGATAATTTTCCACTAAAGCAAGCAGGGCTGGAATAGGGAAAGTACAAGACAAACTTGGAATGTCTTATAGTGTCAGAAAATAAAGAAATGCCCAAGTTAAAGGGGGATGTGTCAAGACGACACAGGAGCCAGCTTGAAGGTGTTCCTGCTGGCCACATCAGAGACCATTTAAGCATCTAAAGGAATAACGATAATAACCAATTACAACCCACTGAATACAAACTGAAGAATCCATACTTGTAATATTAATATAAATTAATAAAGGGGGAATAAGTGATTCTATAGTGGAAAAGTCTGGCAAGCACCACCTTAAACAAGTGGTCAGTTAGTGTCATAATGATGGGACAGGTGGAAATCATGCACCGCTTGAAGAGATGCAGCGAGGAAGACGCAGCATTGCTTCTATGCTGCTCCTGCCAAAGATGCATAAACTAAACCTAACCTAACCTAATCTGACAGGAAACACCACCCAAAGTAACTGGCCTGTAATCTTCTAAAGTGTCAACGTCCATTACTCAGCCATGAAAAGAAATGAAATTGAATTATTTGTAGTGAGGTGGATGGACATAGAGACTGTCATACAGAGTGAAGTAAGTCAGAGAACTATTGGAACTAGGACAACACACCATTTCTCTGGCCTTCAGTGTCCTCCTCTGTCAATGGCATGATTGGATTCAGTTATCTCATTTCATTTCGTAAACAGTAACTAAGAAAGCCAACGTGGAATACAATTCTAAATTTGAATGCCCAAGTAAAATCCCTCTCTGTGACCCCCAGGGATCCAATGGGACAGGGGAGGGTACCTGGCATCAATCACTGAAGCTAGGTTTTCAGGTTCCATCCTCGGGAAGACATGTGGGAGCTGCACCAGGACATGACTGATGCAGCCTGTCATCGGGACGTTCCTCACAGCCACCTGCCAGGTGTCAGTGAGAACATTAGGAAGTGAGCTATCCCCATTGTTGACCAAATGCTGTCCTCTCCTTCTGCCTCATGACCCAAACAATACACAATACTTCATGAAAATTCAGAGAAAGAAGGAGAGAACCCACCTGGCCTTGCACATTGACGCAGTACTTGTTGAACACAGAGTTGATCTGGGCATCCTGCAGGGCCCCAAACAGCAGCGTCTGACGATAGTACTTGGACCGATTATTGAGGTTCCACATGCGCACTCGAGAAAAGTCCACCCCATGTGAGTCCAAGGGCAGTAGGTTCATGTGGCTCATCAACTGCTTTGAGCAGAAGTAATACTCCATTAATACTTATTGAACACTTACCTGCTGGGCGTTGCTAACCTCTCTATAAGCCCATCATCTTATTTAACCCCATGAAGTAGATACTATCATCTCCCAAATTACAGCAAGAAAACAGGCTCAGATGGGTGAGTGACTTGCCCAGAGTCAAGCGAACAAGAAGAAAAGCTCAAACTGGCCACCTTGTGGATCTCTCAAAAAGGATCAAGATGCGACCTATACAGAATATTTCTTTTCAAGGAAATTCTGAAATGCCACTCTGGTCACTCTGTAAGCAACTCAGTTCCGGACTTGGACAAGAAGGGAAATGACACGGAAAACAGAGCTGCTGTCCTTCCATGACTTGGTTCCCAAAACGTTAGAAAATTCCCTGAGTGACTACATGTGCCTTTTGCTCAAAATAAAGATGACTCAACCATCGACATGCCTGTTCTATTTTAATCATATTTTTACCTTGTAATGTATATTGAAGGGTCACAAGTACCATAAGTTTATTCCCTACTTTATAAATAAGGACTCCCCTTTATCTGTCCCAAACTTACTCCAAGTCCTGGGGTTGTAGAAAAGGTAAATGCTCACATGCCTTATAAAAATAAACCTATAGTTCTGTGATGAGGATTGTTCCAAAGCACAATCCTAAACCCCAAAACATTGCAGAGTATGTTGAGAGGGAGAAAAAAATTATACTACAAATTACAGTAGGGGGACAAAAACATCTTACGTTTCTCTGTAAAACATCACAAATTAAGAAATCATGAGCAATGTTTTCCCATCTCCACTGAAGACCAAACAAAAGAGAACGAGCATAAATAGGAGGAACTATTTTAGATAAAAACATTCCTGGTGAGGAGGGATTTCAATCAGTCAACCAACCAACCAACCAACCAACCAACCAACCAACCACACTAAACTGGTCTATTACTAGAAGCAACTTTTAAGGGGAAGAAATCTTTTCTGGAGATTTGAAAATGTTGACAAGAATTTTAATCTTTCTGGATACTTTACTGACCAACTTGTGGGTAGAAGAGGGGACAACATTTCCCGTTTTCAAATTGGAAAATGTGGAATATTTCCATTTCCAAGCTGAGTTTTAATCTGGACTTTAATAACCATTTCAGACTCAAACCACTGAGCTTCTTGTCTCTAAATGTTAATGACCAGCATTACCAAGACATGCTCCCAGTTCTGCATCAGGTAAATGTCAGCTTGATCAATGATGAGAAGCTCAATACAAGACAGAAAGTCAAAATCTCTCTTCTTCTCTCCTTCTCCACCAATGATGGTCCTCAAGCCCAGGGGGGAGGCAATGAGGATGTCTGACGAATAGAAGGGGGCATAAAGTCAGATGCTTCTCTGCAGTATTGCCACCCCTATACACAAAACAGCCAAGCACACATCAGTTCATGAGTCACCACCAAGCCATTAGCTTCCACCCTCTCCAACTGCAGCCTCCCCTTGTACCTTCCACATCTTCCCCTTTGCATGTAATTGTGCTCAAACTGCTTTAATTATTAAAATCATCATCGTCATCATCATCATCCCTCCTTTGCATCTACGGTCCCTTCTAGCTCCCACCCTCTTCTTTTCCTTCACTGGCAAACCTTCCAAAAAATTATCTCTACTTTAAAATCTCCCACTGACTCCTTAATGTACTGCAATCTGCCTCTGAGTCTCAGGACACCACTGAAATGACTCTTGCCAAGGTCACCAACAGCTCTCAGTTACCAGTTCAATGGCACTTTAGTGTTTCTTGTCACGAATGCATAAGCACACCCTCCTTGAAATGTTCTTTTCCTTACTGGTGGTTTCTATCACTTTAACACTTACTTCTATTACTGACCTGGTTCTTATCTATTTTTCCATATTCAAAGAGCTCTTCAACAAATCCCTGGATTCACCCACAAGTTCTCTTTCACTCTACATAAAGCTTTGGATAAATATATTCACTAATTATGGCTTTAACATTATCATCACAAAAATTTATATTTCCTGCCCACATCTCTTTCCTAAGCAACAAGTAGCAGTCTGTAAAGAGCCCAGATCATATGTGAAGGAGATTCACTTGCTAATCTTAAAGCATCTACCAGAGGGGCAGAAGTTGGCTGGGACTCTCTCTGGGGACAGAATGCTGGCAGATGCCATTTTTACAAATTCCCTCTACCTTGATGGCACTGGTGGGTGCCACTTTTTTGCACTCTCACTCTAAGTTGCTAACAGTGGTGGTGGGTGAGTACCCCCTACCCCACGGCCCTGCACTGCCTGTGTGCAGCACTGACAAACATGGACAACGAGCAGCCACGCCTACCCCATCTCATGCCACTCGCGGGACATGACCTGAGGCAACAATCGCATGTAGCCCACACAGGGGACACTCCTTGAGCACCAGGCTCAGGCAGATGGGGGTGGGACTGCATTTCTAGACTCCATGGGAGTGAAACAAACAGAGAGAGTTTATAAGATGACCAAGAACTAGGAAAAAGTTAAAAATACAGTTCATCTCCCACACAGGGCCACTCCTTCAAGACGGGGCAGTAACTGTTTTGCATAATACACAGAAACAAAGACAGAGAGTCAAGCAAAATGAGGAAGCAGAGGAACATGTTCCAAATGAAGGAACAAGATAAAACCCCAGAAAAAATATTTAATGAAACAGATGTAAGTGATTTATCCGATAAAGAATTCAAAGTCATAGTCCTAAAGATGCTCACCAAACTTGGAAGATGAATGAACGAACACAGTGAGAAACTCAAGAAAGAGACAGAATATAAGCAAGTTCTAAACAGAACTCACACAGCTGAAGATTATAATAATTGAACTGAAAAATACACTAGAGGGAATCAACAGCAGACTAGATGGTAGAAAAGAACAGATCAGTGACCTGGCAGACAAGGTAGCAGAAATCACCCCAACAGAACAGCAAAGAGAAAAAATATTTTTAAAATATGAGGACAGTTTAAGGGAACTGTGGGACAACATCAAGTGTACTATCATCGGTGTTAAGGGGTCGCAGAAGAAGAGAGAGAAAGGGGCACTAACACCCACATTATAGGGGTCCCAGAAGGAGGACAGAGAAAGAAAGGGGCAGAAAACTTATCTGAAGAAATAATGGCTAAAAATGTCCCTAACCTGGTGAAGGAAACAGACATTCAGGTCCAGCAAGAACCAAGAGTCCCAAACAAAATGAACCCAAGGAGATTCATACCAAGACACATTATAATTAATACGTTAAAAGTCAAAGGTAAAGAGGGAATCTTAAGCAGCAAGAGAAAAACAACTAATTACAGACAAGGGAATCCCCATAAGAATATCAGCTGATTTTTCATCAGAAACTTTGTGGTCCAGAAGGAGATGGCATGATATGTTCAAATATGCTGAAAGGAAAAAACTTCCAACAAAGAAGGAAGGAAATAATAGAAGTCAGATGAGAAATACTGAATAAATGAAATGGAGACAAAAAAAAGATCAATGAAACTAAGAGCTGGTTCTGTGAAAAGATAAACAAAATTAACAAACCTTTAGTCAGACTCAATAAGAAAAAAAGAGAAGGGGCCCAAATAAAATCAGAAATGAAAGAGAACCTATAACTGACACTACAGAAATACAAAGTATCATAAGAGACTACTACGAACAATTATACACCAACAAGTCAGATAACCTAGAAGAAATACATAAATTCCGAGAAACACACAATCTTCTAAAACTGAATCATGAAGAAAAAATGTGAATAGATCAATTACTAGTAATGTGATTGAATCAGTAATCAAAAAGCTCCCCAAAAACAAAAGACCAGGACCAGAGAGCTTCATGGTGAATTCTACGAAATACTTAAAGAAGATTTAATACCTATCCTTCTCAAACATATTTCAAAAAACTGAAGAGGCGGAAACACTTCCAAACTCATTTTATGAGGCCAACATAACCCTGATACTGAAACACCACAAAAAAAGAAATGTACAGGCTACTATGCCTGATAAACACAGATGCAAAAATCCTTGACAAATTATTAGCAAACTGAATCCAACAATACATTAAAAGGACCATACACTATAATCAAGTAGAATTTATTCCAGGGATGCAAGGATGGGTTGACAAAGTGGGTATAGAGGGAACGTATCTCAACCTAGCAAAGGCATATACGATAAACCCACAGCTAACATCATATTCAGTGGTGAAAAGCTGAAAGCATTTCCTCTAAAATCAGGAAGAAGACAAGGATGCACACTTCTGCCACTTTTATTCAACATATTATTGGAAATCCTAGCCACAGCAACTAGGCAAGAAAAAGAAATAAAGGATACCCAAATTGGAAAGGAGGAAGCAAAACTGACTATTTGCAGATGACATGATACTTTATGGAGAAAACCCTAAAGACTCCACCAAAAAACTGTCAGAACTAATAAATAAATTTAGTAATGTTGCAGGATACAAAATTAACAAAAATCTGTTGTGTTTATATACATTAATAATGAACTATTAGAAATTAAGAAAACAATCCATTTACAATAGCATCAAAAAGAATAAACTACCTAGAAAAAATCTAACCAAGAAGGTAAAAAACTTGTACTTGGAAAACTACAAGGTATTGATGAAAGAAATTAAAGATGACAGAAACATGAAAAAATACACCATGCTCATAGATGGGAAGACTTAGTACTGTTAAAATGTCCATACTGGACACCAAGGGGGGAAAGTGGGGGTGGGGGTGGGGGTGTGATGAATTGGGAGATTGGGACTGACATGTATATACTAATATGTATTAAATGGATAACTAATAAGAACCTGCTGTATAAAGAAATAAATAAAATTCAAAAACAAAGTCCATACTACCCAAAGAAATCTACAGATTTAATGCAATCCTTATCAAAATACCCATGACATTTTTCATAAAACTAGAATAATCCTAAAATTTGTACAGAGGATCCTGGGGATTTGTGCAAAGGATCCTGAATAGCCAAACTGATTATGAGAAAGAAGAACAAAGCTGAAGGTATAACACTCCCTGATTTTAAACTACACTACAAGTCTACAGTAATCAAAATTGTACGGTAATAGCACAAAAACAGACACAGATCAACAGAACAGAGAGCCCAGAAATAAATCCATATTTATATGGTCACTTAATCTATGACAAAGGAGACAAGAATATACAATGCAGAAAAGACAGTCTCATCAACAAATGGTGATGGGAAAACTAGACAGCTACATGCAAAAGAATGAAACTGGACCACTAGCTTACACCATCTACAAAAATCAACTCAAAATGGATTAAAGACTTGAACATAAGACCTGAAAACCACAGAACTCCCAGAAGAAAACATAGGCAGTAACTTCCCTGACAACAGTCTCAGCAATATTTTTTTGGATCTGACTCCACAGGCAAGGGCAATGAAACCAAAAATAAACAAATGGGACTACATCAAACTAAAAAGCTTGTGCACAGCGATGGAAACCATCAATGAAACAAAAAGGCAATCTACTGAATGGGAGAGGATATTTGCAAATCTAGTAAGGGGTTAAGATCCAAAACATATAAAGAACTCATGTAACTCATTATCAAAAAACCCCAAACAGGGCTTCCCTGGTGGCACAGTGGTTGAGAGTCCGCCTGCCGATGCAGGGGATATGGGTTCGTGCCCTGGTCCGGAAAGATCCCACGTGCCGCGGAGCGGCTAGGCCCGTGAATGGCCTGGGGAGGGAGACACGATAAAACACATTTGGTCAATCAGTCTTACTGAACAGAAGTCCAGTTTTTCGTCTCACTGACACCCAATGATCCTGTATCCCCAGATAACTCATTTTTCTGAAGTCAACACATTCTCCATTGCTCGTGGAGATCGCCCTGCCCCTAGCCCTGTGCCAGGAGCTCCTGACTTACAGGAGTTCCTGTCTGGCCTGCGCCTTGCTGCCCTCAAGGACTTGACTGAGGCCTGGAGAGAATGATTTACAGGAGGAAACAAAAAGCCGATAATAGCAGTGAGAAGCCCTCCCATCCACACAGCACTTGTCCAATTTCAGAGAGCTTTCATATCCACGATCTCATATCATAGCCATAGATAATCAAAGGATAGGTAGTTTGGTGCTGACCAAAGTCAAAATCAGGACACTGCTCTGTCCCAACAGGGAAACATATTTGAAATCAGGACTATGAACCCTCATGCTCATGGTACTTGTAACTTCTTGTTTGTCTCTTTTATCTGCAGGTCCAGTGACAACTTTCTTTGCCAGGGGAGATGGAAGTGGGCTGTTAGATTGGTGCTGAAGGGAAGAAGTTTGGAGGGAGGGCCCCAGGTGGGCAGCGTACTTCCAAGGGAGTTACTGAGCCTTCTTTTTCCTCCTCCTCCTCTTATACAGATCCAAGTTTGGAATAAAGAAAGCTGCTTCTCTGAGAACACTTACCAGTGCTCAGCTTGGTCCAAGGATAAGAAGAGAGTCAGAAACAAGTAATTCTGAACATGTTAGTGGAGAATTCTCCTAAAGTCCCAAGCCAAAGTCTGTTTCATTGTCTGGGTTGGAAAGTGAGATAGATTCATTTATGGATTTCTGCCAGCACTCTCAGGAAGAGGCTGGATGGCTTTGGGGTGTATACAGACATGTATGCATACATGTGGTGGAGGAGACTGTCTGATTTGAGGCATCTAGGAGGAGACAGATGTGTGGGTGCACACACACCTTCCCCAGAATCTTCCCAAATCAGTAGCTGAGGTGTCGGAGCTTTCATAATTAGAGAGTCATACCTTTGGATTATTTATGGCTCCCTGTCAACATATCTTGAATACATGTGCCCTTGTTACCACGTATATTATCACATAAATTTCAAAACTCAAACTTCCCCAGCATCTGATCTGTATCCTCAAATTGTGCTCCTTCCCCACCTTCCCATTCCTGCTCTGTTGAGAATCTCAGATAGACTCCCGTTTACTTTCTGTGGTTTGTATTAGGACATAGTTTGTCTTTTCAAATACATCACTATATGTCAAATAAGCTCTTTCCAATCATGTACACCATAATATTTGCAAGGGATTAAAACACATCAATTTGTGTAATTCCATGAGTTCATAATGATACTAAAAATTTAAAAAAAGTTGATTGGTCAACATTAGAAGATCCAGTGAATTGACTCCTTGTGTTGAAAATTAGTAAATGAAGGGAGAGAATCAAGCATTTCTTCTGCTTTTCCTATACAAACAGTACCACTGGGTAAGCAAAATTTAGGGGAAGGAAAAGCTTGCTTTCATAGAAATAGTCCAGCAAGTAAGTGAAGAAGAAATGATAGAATTAGAATATCACCTCATGATAGAATTAGAATGTGACCTCTAATGAATTAACGAATTTAGACATTGACTACCAATGACTGGTAACATCACAAAATGAAAGGCAACCAGATGGTATACGCCTCTTGATGGAAGTATAAAATATCAGCTATCATGAAATCTGATCAAAGTTCTAAATCCCACAATGTATTCGCGAGAAACACAGAGAATAGCAGAACATGTTCAACTAACAGTGTAAAAAAAAAAGACGACATTTATGAGACAATCAGAAATCTGAATACTGACTGGTTACATGATGATATTAAATAATTGTTATCATCTTTTTTTAGGTGAAATAGTGCCATTGTAGCTATGTTAAAGAAAGAACCCTTATCTTTTAGATATTTAGAAATAAATATTTACAGATAAAATAATACAATGTCTGGGATTTGCTTCAAAAATAATACAGGGGCGGGAGTTAGGGGTAGTGGGTGGGCATATAAATGAAACAAGATGGCCTTGCATTGAAGCCAAGGGATGGGAACATGGGAGTGCATTATACTCTTTTGTCTACTTTTGTATATACTTGAAATTTTCCAAAGAAAAAGTTTTTAATAAAGAAAAACTAACACTTTTCTGAATATTCTGACCATCTTGTCTTAAGGGACAGCCACCGCCCTCCCACCCCTTGAGATCGTTATCCTAGGGAGTCTCCCCGAATTGAAATACCCAAGTAACATTAATTCATCAGCCTCTCTTTACAAACTAGTATAAAAGATTATTTCCTGGATTGTTTTTACCCCTGAAAATACTGAGTCCCTGAGGGCAAAGGGCAAAGAAAACCCTGCAGGATGGAAAAGGAAGGGCTGAGCATGGGAAGAAGAAAGGGAAGAACAAATTTTGCCTTTATTACAATTTTCCCAGGGCCTTCACTAGTTGGCACATGCATCTTCTTTGTGTGGGTTTTACTAAGAGAACTTTCACTGGAGGCATGAAAAATATGTTTAAATTGCGAAGTCTCAGGTTAAAATTTCACAAAGCATCCCCTTTTATGTTGTCAAAGGCTAATATAAATATTTTCAGAAGCGGGCTCAGTGAGCCAATGATGAGACCACTTGGGTGGAGCTAGGGCACAGTTGTGTCTGAACCTGGGAACAGTCTAGACCTGTCCATAGGACTACAATGACATGGAAAGCAGGAGAGAGTAAAGAGTCACATCAAGTGCTCATGAGTATAGCTTTTTATAGCAGATCTCTGGAAGAACACCAAGAAACTGGTTGCCTCTGGGGAGGGAAGCTGGGGCACTTGGAATAGGGTGGGAGGAGAAAAAACATTGTAGGACTTTATCGTCATAGCCAGGTTATACTGTGGTTAGTGCCTTAGTATGTATGATGAGATTTGCAAGCAGCCTTTTGTTTACGTAAGTGACTGTACTTTTTATGTTGAAATGAGACAGGAGACAGATGTGTGTTTGTTTCTGGGTTCCTTGGCTGGGCCATCAGCTGGCACTACCTGCTGTTTGCATATTTTCTTGATCCTCCCTCCCCCTTGCCTCCCTGCCCCACCCTAAGCTCCCAGAATCTAATTAGGAGTAGATGGTCCCCAGAAGGAGAAAACTAGGATTTGAATAGTTGTAGTGTGACTTGTATAGGTGTGACATGGTATTGGACAAAGGTCCAGTTCTCTCACAGTCGTCTAATAGCAGAGGCAGTGAACACTATCTTTGATGGCTCCTATTTTACCTTAAATATTCAGGTGAATTCTGTGGTTTATGATTGACATTGTAAGTTACTATTAGAAACAAAGTGCCTCTGTGTTTATGCTGTGGTTTTTGTTTTGTTTTGTTTTTTCGGTACGCGGGCCTCTCACTGTTGTGGCCTCTCCAGTTGCGGAGCCTTGCGGAGCCCAGGCTCCGGACACGCAGGCTCAGCGGCTATGGCTCACGGGCTTAGCCGCTCCGCGGCATGTGGGATCTTCCCAGACCTGGGGCACGAACCCGGGTCCCCTGCATCGGCAGGCGGACTCTCAACCACTGCGCCACCAGGGAAGCCCTATCCTGTGGTTTTTAAGTATCCCTGCACACTCTGCCTGTCTCTAGAGTATTAAGTCCAGTTGCGCTGTTTTTTCCCTCTTTGTTTATTGAGGTTATTATTTACTTGCATTAAAATGTACCAATTTTAAAGGTACAGTTTGATTAATTTCGGTAATTGTATACAAGGTGTAACCACCACCACGACCCAGATATAGAAAAGTTACTTACCCTTTAAAAGTTTTCCATCCCAATTTGCCCCAATTCAGTTTTGAGACACTTTATTGAGTTTTACTGCTTTCTGTAACATCGACTCTCCGGGTGATTTAGGAAAGTCACTTTACCTCTCTGGATGTGTTTTTGCTTTTATAACATGAAAAGTGCCAGAACAAATTTGTTACCAAGGGCCCTTGCAATCCTTTCAGAAAATGAGGGGGTAGGGTAAAGGGCGGGAATCTCAGCCTTGCGTCCTCATTCTTCACATGGCACACGCATGTGGCAGATCCTAGTGGGAAAAGCCTGTGCTCGCATCAGAGAGAATTAGGTTTCCATCTCCTCTCTTGCTAGTGTGTATGTAACCTTTTGTAAGCATCAGCTTTCTCATCTCCAATATCAGGCTTATTAACAAGGCCTATTTGTTTACTGTTGTTGTGAGGATGAACTGAGATGCACCGGCAGCCTTAAATGTTAGTTGGTATTTGTATTATGGCATAATATAAAGGCACTGCATTCAACCATCTCAGTCACTACACGTTTATGCAGGCTGATTCTCACAGCCAAAACAGACGCACAAAGTACACCCACCCATTTACCCACCTGGGGAAGCCCGAAGCCTCCCTGCCTGCCTTCCTTACGGGGCTCAGAGAAAAGCTGCGCATGCGTGCACGTGCTTCCAAAGAGCCTCGCTAGGGGGCGGAATGGGAAACAGGAAGTTCTAACGCCTGTCGTACAAGCGCGACGTAAAGCGGGTCTGCTTTATGGCACCCTGCTTCCGCCGTAAAGCGCCGTTGGCAAGCCCGCGTGAGTGGGTTGACGAGACTACTTCCGGGTGCAAAACGCGATTCTTGGAGGTTGGCTGAATTGCCGTCTTCCCCATGGGCAAACGCGGGAGCCGGAGCCGGAGCCAGAGCCAGCTGCTCAGCTCCCTAACTAAAAAGCAGAAGAAGCAGAAATCCCTTAGATAAGGGATTTCGGCGAGGAGCATCCCTTCTATGACACGTATGGAGAGGCAAGGCTGGGACCGGCGCTGCCGGCGTCCTTTCCCGGTGGGAGCCCGCGTGTCCCCGCGTTTGGTCCGCCGGTGCCCCGGGGGTAGTGACAGGGCAGCTCCCGCCGCGTCCCACGCTGCCCCGGCGCCGGCCTAGCTCGCCCGGGGATCCTGACGGCTTCCCGCCTGAGATGGGGTTCTTCACCGGACTTCCTACCCTTTGTTGAGCCTGTAGTTTTATGCTAGACGGCACGCCTCCCGTGTGGCGACTGGGCGGAGATTTTATAAGCTTGTTTTCGTTTTATATGCTTTTAAAGAATTGCTTGGGGGCTTCCCTGGTGGCGCAGTGGTTAAGAATCCGCCTGGCAATGGAGGGGACAGGGGTTCGAGCCCTGGTCCAGGAAGATCCCACATGCCGCGGTGCAAGTAAGCCCGTGCGCCACAACTATTGAGCCTGCACTCTAGAGCCCGCGAGCCACAGCAGCTGAGCCAGGGTGGTGCAACTACTGATGCCCGCGAGCCTAGAGCCCCTGCTTTGCAACAAGAGAAGCCACCGCTCGCCGCAACTAGAGAAAGCCCGGGCGCAGCAACGAAGAGCCATAGCAGGCAAAAATAAATAAATTAAATAAGTTAAAAAAAATAGAATTGCTTGGGACCCTCGACATCACCTATGTATTCAGTGACCATGAGGAAACTAATGTTTGGGTAGTTGTGGGTTCCTCTATAAGTGTCCAGACTCTCAGTTATGATCTTAGTGCTCATCCCACCCCTTTGGGCTGCTTTATCAACAGTTAGAGGGATAATCTACTTAAGGAATTTGCTAGAAAAGGTGAACCCCGAGGGCTTGTATTTGCCAAAATTTCCCATCTTTTGGATGAGAGCCTGTTACTGTGTGACTGTAGTATTTGTCATGTGGTCTTGTTAGACCTTTTCATTCGTCTATTATTATCTATTTGGCATATCCTTACAAAACCTGTCCAAATGCATATGGAGTTTTTAACTTGACAATAGATATAATGTATTTATAACGGTATAGTCTGTCATGTTCATTTAAAGTTGTATCATTAGGCTTTTCCTAATTGCTACATACTAGCAGTTAAAGTTTAACATTGCCTGTTTCTTCTCAGGGTTTCCAGAAAGGAAGCAAAACCACAGACTTGTCAACTGGTAATGCTTTATACCTTCTTTATGATAGTAGATTCTGGACGGTTACTTTTAAGATTATATATGGTAATAATGTTTGGCTACATTTCCACTCTTTCTGATTTTAGATGTAAGCTATATTTTAGTAATATTGCTTAGTTTTAAGTGCAGATGTCTGTTAAGATGCCATTGTGATAACTAATATAGTATAGAGTAGGAAACTGTCCTGAGAGAGTAGCCTGTTAGAACCTGTTAAGGAGGCTTACCAGAGGGCTCTTGGTGAATCCTAAAAGGGAATGTTATGTTTGCTTAACATAAAATAGAGTGCAAAATCATCAAAGGTCTTATTTCATTACCACGGACTCAGAAATAAAGTACACTTTTTTGTTGTAAGTTTTCCTGTTGCTCCTTTAAAGGTGCCAAGTGGCTGACACATAGGTTAGATCGCCTTATAACCTAAAGCTCCATGTGTTTAGTTTGCTGTCTTCCCACGTAGAACATTAGCAGTTCAAAGAAGAGGAAGAGCTTCTAGAATCATAGCTAGATTAGCTGTTTTAAACAAATTTGGTGCTAGGTTTGGTTGAATAGATAGGATTGCATATTTGCAGAAAAGCTGGTTTTTATTTAGAAAAGTCTGAACTTGGTTCCACTGTGGGCCTGATGATAGTCGTGGGGTAGCAACAAGAACAATATAATTTTTGTTTTTAAAATCCCCATTTTCCTTTTAGTCAGAGGGTTTAGATACTTCCAAGTTCTGAAAGTGAAGCATAGAGTGAACCAGAACAAGTTTCTGGTTACAACAGACTACTTGCCACGTTAAAGGATGTTTCCAAGGAAGATGAGGAGGAGGAAGAGGAAGAAGACAGTGTTATAGATGAGACAGAAATGAATCTTGAAGACGGCGATAGTGACATTGTTGTGGAGGAAGAGACGGCAGTAGAGTCTACTGACATGCGGAAGAGTAAGTGTCTTTGATGTGGGTTTATCATCTTTGCAGGGACCACAGACAGATTGCCCCAGGGGCAGGGTGCCTTGTACCATAGAGCTGGGTGAAAGCACATGGATTCAAAGCAGAGATTCTTAACATTGTTGGGCTCTGTGATATCTTCAAGAATCTGATGAAAACACAGGACCCTCTGGCCATAAAAATGCAGAAATGACGTTTTTGCTTATGATTTCCAGGATTTCATCAATCCTACTTCAAATTCCCCTGATTGAGAGGAAAGGGAACATAATTCTGTTTTTGTAATGGTCTCAATTTATGAAAGAGATGATTGTTCCTGCCTTAGAGGAACCAAGTTTAGTGGAAGATAGACATAAAATATACAAAACTTTTCAAGCATCAAATCTGAATGGAACCGATAAATATAAGGTGTTAAAGAGGTGCAAAGTGGTCACATGCTGCCAGGGTACATGAGGGGAGGCTTCAGAGAAGAGCTGGGATTGAAAGCTTAAAGGAACTCTGTCTCACTCGAACATCTAGGTGACTATTTTTTTAAAAATTATTATTAATTTATTTATTTTTGGCTGCATTGTGTCTTTGTTGCGGTGCGCCGGCTTCTCACTGTGGTGGCTTCTCTTGTTGTGGCGCACGAGCTTAGTTGCTCTGCGGCATGTGGGATCTTCCCAGACTAGGGCTTGAAACCACGTCCCCTGCATTAGCAGGCGAATTCTTAACCACTGTGCCACCAGGGAAGTCCCCATAGGTGACTTTTTAATTTAACTTTAAAATCAACTTTATTGAAGTATGAATTACATTCAACAAGGTGTACCCATTTTAAGTATGTAATTTGATGAGTTTTGACAGATGTGTCTGTCTATATTGTCATCGCCAAAGTCAAGATACAGAACACTTCCAATACCTGCAAAAAGTTCCTTCTTGTCCTTTTACAGCCAGTTTCCCAGGCCTGGCATCAGGCAACCACTGACATGCTTTCTTTCACTATGTATTAGTGTTTTCTATTCTAGAAATTCATTTGAATGGAAGCACACAATAAGTACCCTTTTGCATGTGGCTTCTTTGGCTCCTCATGTTGTTGTGACTCATCCGTGTAGTTCATATTAGTAATTCATTTCTTTTTATTACTGGAATAGTAGTCCATTGTCTGAATATATCTGGGTAACTTTTTATATTCTGTTATCTTAATGCCTATTTGCCTTACTGTATTTTTGTCTCTACTTTAAGGTGTCACACACCATTCTTAGTATTTTCATTCATCACTTGTACTCGGATAAAAAAATCATTGCCTCAGACTTAGGGACTTTTTAAATTTTGTTGGTTTTCCATTTTTCTATCATGTTTTAGGTTTTTAAAAATGAAAAGTTTGGTTTTTTAAATTATAAAAGTAATATATATTTACTGTAAAAATTTAAGAGGGTAATATAGTTAACGTATATCTCCTCCACCCTGGGATGAACACCTTTAACATTTTATAGAACCTTCCAGGCTACTTTTTTATGGATATATGAGTGAATATATATTTGTGTGTATGTGCATAATGGCCTCATACATTTCTGTAAGTTACTTTTTTCTTTAATGATATAACGTGTGTAACTGTGGGTTCACATTAGCTTAATCACATAGTATATTCCATTGTAAATAATATGTGGTAATTTAATTAGTACCCCTTCGATAGAAATGACGAAATCATTTTTTCTAGTTATTTGTTATATCAACGCTGATTTGAACATCTTTACATGTACTAGGTCAGCAGTCAAGCTCGGTTTTGAAACTTATGTCTTCTACCTGAATTTGCTTAAAAGTAAATGATAGCCTAAGGAATTAGATTTCATTTGTCAACAGAAGTGTAATTATATTTATGAGTAGTAAATAATTTTACAAAATGTTTTATCAAAACTGCAGATGCGGCCTTACCTGCTGACCCTAAGGGAAAAGATGGGCACGGGCCACCTGGCACAGCAGAGGAATCCCCAGAGGAGTTTACAGATGCAAAACATGAGTCACTCTTTAGCCTAGAAACCAAGTTTCTCGAAGAGGAAAGAGGAGGCAACTGTTCTCTGAAAGCATCACAAGGTCAGAGCACAGCTCATGTTGTTTGAATTCAGCTGGTGCTTAGTATGGGTGGTTGTGGTCTAATACCTGTTAAATCTCTTGTTATTGGAATGAGCAGTAATAGAAACAGATAGTTTAGCAGCTAGATGTAGAGCTGGAAAGAAATGCTTCTCCGAGATCTTTTGTGTTTTTCAGGGTTAGGCAGTGTTGCGAGTGGGCGTGGCTGTTCATGAGGACAAACAGTTGAACAATGATAGCAGGGAAGGCCAGTTCCTCAAAGCTCACGATCCACAGCTGGGGTCAGGGGAAGACTTCTGATTTTCTTCCCCAAGCAGGGAAGGGAGAGAAAGAGGAGAAAAGTACTTTGCATTTTTCTGTCTATCCTTCACTTGCTCTTCCTTACTGGAGCAGTAATTTTACAGATTTGTGAGACCTGGCAGTGGCTAATCTGATTGGTCCTTATTACTAGGAAGCACCTCAGAAGCCAGAAAGCTCCACCCTGTCTCCCCAGTCTCTCTATTTTTGGCTGCATTGGGTCTTTGTGGCAGTGTGTGGGCTTCTCACGGTGGTGGCTTCTCTTGTTGTGGAGTGCAGGCTCTAGGCACGCGGGCTTCAGCAGTTGTGACACGCAGGCTCAGCAGTTGTGACACATGGGCTCAGTAGTTGTGGCTCACTGGCTCTAGAGCTCAGGCTCTGTAGTTGTGGTGCATGGGCTTAGTTGCTCCACGGCATTGGCAGGCGGATTCTTTTTTTTTTTTTTTTTTTTTGCGGTACGCGGGCCTCCCACTGTTGTGGCCTCTTCCGTTGTGGAGCACAGGCTCTGGACACGCAGGCTCAGTGGCCATGGCTCACAGGCCCAGCCGCTCTGCGGCATGTGGGATCTTCCCGGACCGGGGCACGAACCCGTGTCCCCTGCATCGGCAGGCGGACTCTCAACCACTGCACCACCAGGGAAGCCCGGCAGGCGGATTCTTAACCACTGTGCCACTGGGGAAGTCCCCATAGGCGACTGTTTAATTTAACTTTAAAATCAACTTTATTGAGGTATGAATTACATTCAACAAGGTGTACCCATTTTAAGTATATAATTCGATAAGTTTTGACAAATGTGTATATTTATATTGTCATCGCCAAAGTCAAGATACAGAACACTGGGCCATGCCTCTGTCCCCATGACTGTTACTTAGACAAGCCTGTGGTAGGCTGAGGCAGGGCTTTGCTGTCTCTCAGGTCCTGTGTCTTAGCCTGTGCCTGGGTGGGCACGTCAGGTTGGTCTCATTCTGGGTCCTGACTGCCTTTTTTGGTCCCAGTGCCATTCTTCAACCAGCGATGCCACTGAAGTTGAAATTTTAATCCTCATTTGGTTCTGTTAGCTATTCTAGACAAGAGGAAGAAGTAGCAGGTAGAATTTGGGCAAAAACCGCGTTCTGAACTCAAAAAAAGTTAAAAAAAAAACCCTGGAGGAAACATTAGGAGGCTTGACTATCCTAAAGTTTCTCTGGTTGTTTGGTCTGTACTGATATATTATCACCTAGAATTCTTATTTCCTATTGTTCACCTTTATCTTAGGTCTTAATATAAGGTGCACTGCATTTGAAGTTTTACTACCTGGGTCCCTGAATGGGTCATTTAACTTTGCTTCTTACATGAGTGGGGCTGGAAGAGAAGGTTGGGTGGCCAGTGCAGAGCACTGACCCTGCCATTTTGATCATTTGTTCACCTCAGTTGAGTGTTGAGCATTTACATTTGTCTTCCAGTGCAGGTTAAATCAGACGTGGTACCTGCCCTCAGGGATCTTGCAGTCTAGTTAGGTGAGGTAGGACATGCACATATATGTGTTGGTGTGGATAACTGAGGGCAGGGTGGGGCGCTTGAGAGAAAGTGATGACTGTCTATAGGGGACCAGAGATGGCTTCTTTGGAGCCAGAACTGTGCCTGACACAGTAGGCTCTTGGGAAATAGTTATTTATTGTGAGTCAGGGGGTAACATTCAACAGATACTATTTGGATATATAGAAATGCGGTGAACAAGAGGATAGAATTTTCAGTTAAAGGAAGGAAAGCCACAGTGGCAGAAGAATTTGAGAGCCATGTAATTCAAAAATTACATTAGAGAGGTAGGTTAGAGGTGTATGTTGAATTTCAGTCCAAGAAGTTTCTTCAAAGGTTTTTGAGGTGGGGAATAATGTGATTAAAGAAATGCTTTAGGGAGATGAACCTGTCAGAAACTTTTAAGCTCTGGACTGGGATAAATGATGGGGAAAGTTGATGGGGAAAAAGATGAGTTAACATCATGAAAACAGGATGTCATTCACAGGGGAAGACTGGAAAATCCCTGTCATTTGCCCTAAGTGTTCTAATATTCTTTATTTCTGAATTAGATCCATTTGCACAACATGTAAACAAAGAACTGAAAGAAAAAGAAATCCAGGCTGTTGCCACAAATCCCAAAACTACCCACCAGCTAAAAGTAAGCAGTGGTCTTGGGTTTTAGTGGTCTCCCTGAATGTATGATACACACCCGTGGCAGATGGCTTGATAGGGAGCAAGATAGAGGAAGACTGGAAGAGCCCAGTAAGGCACAGGCATAGCTAGAAAAGGCACTGGGAAGCTGGAAGGTGGGGACCAATAAGATAAGAATGCTTTGGAGACAGGTACACCAGGGTTTAGACCAACGTCTGCAAGGGGCTATCTCATGACCTAAGGCAAGTTAATCTACCTTTTTAATCTTCACTGTTCTCATCTGTTAGAGGGGGACAGTAATGCCTGCATCAAAATAAAGTAATTTAGTTTACTGGAAGACATGTACAAAGTGTTCAGTCAGACAGTAGCTACTGCTGTTCATTTGTTTGAAATATCTGAGATAAGTTCACACCTAAATTATTCAGTATGGAGCAGTTTTTGCTTCTTTTTTCGGTGATTTTTTTTTTCACCACTGATGCTATTCATAAGAATTGGTCATCCTTGTTTCATTGAAATTTTTATTGAGGTAATAATTATAGATGCAGTTGTAAGAAATAATACAAGGGTATCCCATGTGCCCTTTGCCCGGTTTCCCCCAATGGTACCATCTTACAAAACTGTAGTACAATATCACAAGTAGGAAATTTCCACTGATACAACCTACCTGTCTTATTCAGATTTCCTCACTTTTGCTCCTGCTCCTTTGTGTTATTTAGTTCTATACTGTTTTATCACGTGTAGGTTGCCCTGGCCACCACCACAGTCAACATACAGAGCATTTCCAGCACCATCAAGATCCCTCCTCTTCCCTGGTGCCATTTTATAACCACACCCACCTCCCTTCCCCCATTCCTAACCCTTGGTAACCGCTAATCTGTTCTCCATTTCTATAATTTTGTTATTTCAAAAGCGTTATATAAATAAAATCATACAGGTTGGCTTTTTTTCACGCAGCATAATTCCTTGGAGATTCATCCCAGTTGTTGGCATATATCAATAGTTAATTCTTTTTTATTGCAGAGGTCATCCTTTCTTTATTGCTAAGATCAGCAGTTTTGTGACAGTGCAAAAATTCCCAAACTGGTATTCCACAAAATACTATTCTTTTCAATTCTAATATATGTCTCCCCCCAAAAAAAAAAATCCAAAACAACAACAAAAACCTTGTTCCACGTCCAAGTAAATTTGGAAAACTCTGGGTCAAACGAAGTGGAACGGAGTCCTTGTTACAGGACTCAGCAGAACCTTTAGTGTCCGATCTGCATGTGACTCTCCCTGAGGGGGATTAGGTTTTGTGGTGGTTACCGAAGTTATTTGACCGTTGGGCCCCCTTTTCTTTTGTCTAGAGTAAATTTTGACTTCCTACAGTGTGGTCCACAGGACAGTTTGTGACCCACTGATCTAGTGAAGAGCTCACAAGGTTTCTAAAGTCAGAAACCTTGGGGTCTAACCCTTAGTTCTGTTCTCCTGTTTGTCTGAATCCTATAACCTCTGAACCTCAGCATTTCCTAAACTGCAAGAAGAGCATTATAGTGTTTAGCTTGTAAGGTTGTTGTGAGGATAAAGTGAGAGGATCTGTAAAAGGATCTGTGAAAGGCCTTGGTAAATTATAAAGCACTATATGAATGTAAGGTAGTATAATTCATTTCTAACTTAGTTCTTGATCATTTCTCCCACAGTGGCCCATCCTGGGCCAGCTTGCCTTTTCATCCAGGTTTCAACAGTTGGAAACCTTTAAACCCCCAAAGGACATTGACTTAAAGTCACTTCATCTCCAGAAGCCTCTGGAATCCACCTGGATCAAGACCAACAGCCAGTTCCTCTCTGGTCCCCCAAATTCAAGTAGCCCCTTCACACCCCTCCAGAAAGAGCTCTTCTTAATTATGAATTCTTACCGGGACCTGTTCTACCCAGAAAGGACTGCCCTGAAGAAAGGGGAAGAGATCCGCCACGTGTACTGCCTGCATGTGATAAATCACGTTCTCAAAGCCAATGCCCAGGTGCTTGCCAACAACAGCAGATGCCGAAGCCAGAAACTTGGGTTGGGTGATGATGATGACTTCAGGGACCAAGGGCTAACGAGGCCCAAGGTGAGTGGCAGCAGCAGAACTTTGCCCTCAGGGAGGCTGTAAGGCTCTAACATATGGGTCCTGGCACTTAGCAGGTTCTCAGACGGTTTAATGATTGGAATCATGAATGAGTCCAAGAATGAGCATATTAGATAGGCCAGGTAATGTCACAGCAGTGCTGCAGACAGCTCAGTGGACCGTCTCTAACAGCAGATGTAACTGGAAAGTGGAGTAGGAGGTACCTCCATGATAATTCTCTCCTTAAAGATAAACCCTGATCCTACATAAGTAACACTCCACTATAAATGTCTTCTTTGTGATTGTCAGAGCTGGATGGGACCTTAAGGAGCCTTTTATTCAATCCCTACATATTACACCTGTGGACAGAGACCCAGATTCGTAGAGGACCTTGCTAAAGAGAACCAGAGAAAAAGTAGCAGAGATAGGACTAGAACCAAGGATTCTCTTCACTAAGCCACATAAATATGTAAACCTTGGAAAACAAAATCCCTGTTTTGGCATTGTATCCTTATTACTGCTTAAAGTGATGATTACATTTATGTGGCTCATAAGCCTAAGCTCCAGTGGACTGGGAGCTTACGTCGTTGAATTCTGTCTACATTTTTCATGATGTGCTGGAGCTAGATACTGTGCCACCCATACCCCCTTACCCCTTAGCCTCTGTGTCTATATTGAAGAAGCCTCATCTTCTTAGATTCTTCTCATT
The DNA here is from genome assembly GCF_964165515.1 of Mesoplodon bidens. Lineage (NCBI taxonomy): Eukaryota > Metazoa > Chordata > Mammalia > Artiodactyla > Ziphiidae > Mesoplodon > Mesoplodon bidens. Next base: position 298,904 of record NW_027671175.1, read on the forward strand.
GGGCTTAATAGGATTTTAGGATTTTGATACTGATATGGCTCTTAGAGATTTCTTAGTCCAACCCTCTTGTTTGATAGTTGGGGAAACCAAAGCCTAGACACTTACTTAGTGTGACAGCCGGGACAGTAACTTGGCCCTCTTCAAAACTGATCCATCATCCCTGCACTGTACCAAACTGAATCACTACACCCCTCTGGCTGTGCTGGTTGCCTTTCTGAGAAACTATCTCAGAATCTTGAACATCAGGATAATAAGATTATCTGTTTCCATTTAGAATTGCAAAATAGAATATGAGGTAGATTACCCATGAATCACATTCAGAATTTGGTGAACTGCCTGATCTGACTGGGGTTATATCCATTGACTGTATTGTTTACACAAGGGTAGTTAGAAGGTAATCATTTGTTAAGCATCTTCTGTTTTTTTCCTCAACAGTTAAAATTGAGCACTTTTGGAAATGTTTGGAAAACTGAATCCTATATTTCCCATTGAAATATCATCTTATTTCAGAAATCCTTTATCATCATTTCTGAAAAATGTACTAGGAAATGTACTAGAAAAGTAATGATGCTTTAGTCCTTTCCTTACTAACTTTATTCTCTACTTAATACATCTAATTCATTTGTTCAGCATATTCCTTGGGTCTTACGGATCAAAATACTGAACTAAGTTCTGTGGGAGACAGAAATGAGTAACATTTCTTGTCCTCAAAGAGCTTTGTGTGTTTATGCCCTTGGGTTTTTGCTAATGGACACCTCTGTTAACGGCATTGACTTACCTCAAAGAGTATTTCTGGGCTTCCCTGGTGGCGCAGTGGTTGAGAGTCCGCCTGCCGATGCAGGGGACACGGGTTCGTGCCCCAGTCCAGGAAGATCCCACATGCCGCGGAGCGGCTGGGCCCGTGAGCCATGGCCGCTGAGCCTGCGCGTCCGGAGCCTGTGCTCCACAGCGGGAGAGGCCACAACAGTGAGAGGCCCGTGTACCGCAAAAAAAAAAAAAAATTCTACATTCTGCTTAAGAATTAACCCCTCCCCCACCCCAAGGAGCCATGAGATTGAAGTCCATAGGACATGGTGCTGTGGGTCGGAAAGATGCTCAGTCTTCAGTACTGAGCCAGGTCCTATGTAAAGGGGGTGACACGGATGTGGTCCTTGGCTAGGGGCTGTGGAACGGAGGGCTCCTTAGGTCCCCAGCAGGCTCACCTCGAGCTGTCCTTCCTTCCCCTTGCCCCTCCAAGGCTGCCCATCACTCCCTCCACAGGTGCCGATAGTGGTGCCATTCCGGGAAGCTGCTTTGCGGGTGGTACAGCTCTTCATCAGTCTTCTTGAGGGCGACAGCAAGAAGAAAATAATTGTAAGCAACAAAAAGAGGTTTAATGGAGAGTATGGCTCAGATCCCAAGGAGAGACCACCCAACCTGAAGAGGCCTGAGGATTATGAAGCTGTATTTGTCAGCAACATCGATGACCACTTCAGGACTGGTAATTCCTCCTTGTCAAAACTGAGACCCTGAGGGACCTGAGGTGTGAGGTGCACATAGCTGGAAGCTAGAAGCCTGGAATTAGGCATTCTTTCAGAGGGTCACTGTCTCAGCCTCCTAGCAGAACCAGGACGCATTTGAGACCACTCGTCTGCCAGGGGAGAGTCTTGCCTTGGCTAATGGGGTACATACTTGGCTAATGGGATGGAGTGTCTGTGAAGGCATGTATGAAAGGCACCTGCATGTTTATAACAAATGTCTCAGCATGCCTATAGCTGGTAGCTCACAGTCAATGCTACAGGGCTTCTTGGGGGAGTTGGAGCTGATGGGGCTGGGTGGGTCAGTCTGGGGAAGATGAATAAACTAGAGCATCTGTACGTAATGGACTTCCCTCCTGCCTGCCATGTGGAGTGCCCACACCTGAATTATCTCCACTCTGGACTTACTGACTCCCACCCAGCTTTGCACATTTTTGCTTGTTTGTCATTCAGCTCCCATGTACTTGGTTGCTTGTTCATTGAAAAAGTTCCTGGAAAATATTTATTAGTCACGTATGCCCATTTACCACTTATTAAGCATCTACTATGTGCCAGGCACTGTTAAGCTGGAGATATGGAATTAAAAGTTACTGTTAAGCAAGTCCAGCCTTAAGACAAATCAGACAGTATGGGATGAGATGTCTTACGGTTAGAGGATAGTGGGTGTTCTAGTTAAAAGTATTTAAAGCAAATATCCTTACTCAAAATGGGCTCAGGACTGTTAGGGAAGGCCTTCTGTTGGAGGTACCATCCATACTAAGTTGAAACCTGAGTCAGATTTAGCCAGGTACAAAGTGGAGCGATGAGAGTGGAAGAAAAAGTTTCAGACAGGAAATGGCAAGTGTGGAGGCATCAGGGTGAATAAACCGGCATGACTTAGGATTCAGAGGCTTTAGCATGGCCAGAGTGTGCAGTGCAAGGGGATTAGAGCTTATGGTTAGTTTTAAACATATGCAGGCGGCCAACAAGGAGCTGATAAATCAGTCTTTTGTTTAATTGATATATAATTGACATATTAGTTTCAGGTGTACAACATAGTGATTCAATGTCTATATACCTTACAAACTTATCGCAGCAATAAGTAAAGTTACCGTTTGTCACCATACAAAGTTAATGCAATATTATTGACTATATTCCCCATGGCATACATTGGATCCCTGTGACCTGTTCACTTTATAACTGGAAGTTTTATACCTCCTGATCTCCCCCATCCATTTTGCCCACCCTCCAACCCCGCCCTCCCTGCTGGCAACCACCAGTCTGTTCTCTGTATCTATCCGTCTGGTTTTTTGTTTTTTAGATTCCACATATAAGTGAAGTCACATGCTGTGGATATTTGTCTTTGTCTGACTTATTTCACTTACTGTGATACCCTCAAGGTCTATCCTTGTTGTCGCAGATGGCAAGATTTCATTCATTTATGGCTGAGTAATATTCCATTGTGTGTGTGTGTGTGTGTGTGTGTGTGTGTGTACCCACCACATCTTTATCCATTTGTCATCTGTGGACACTTAGGCTGCTTCCATATTCCATATTTTGGCTATTATAAATGTTTCACTGAACGTAGGAGTGCATATATCTTTTTGAATTAGTGGGTTTTTTCTTTGGATAAACACCCAGAAGTTGAATTGCTCAATTGTATGGTGATTCTATTTTTAATTTTTGAAGAACATCCATACTGTTTTCCATAGTGGCCGCACCAATTTACATTTCCACTAACAATGCACACGGGTTCCCTTTTCTCCACATCTTTGCCAGCATTTGTTATTTCTTGTCTTTTGGATAAGACCTATTCTGACAGGTTTGAGGTGATATCTCATTGTGGTTTTTTTTCTCTCTGTGCTTTGGTTAATAGCAACTTATAATACATGGTGGCTGTAAGAATTTATAACTCCAAAATCACAGCCTATCATTTTATATTATTTCATTTTGATCACAGCACTTACTAGCCACCTGATACATTCTTCTTTTTTTTTTAAATTGGAGTAGGTATAGTTGATTTACAATGTTGTGCTCATTTCTGCTGTATGGCAGTGACTCAGTTATACACATATATACATCCTTTTTTATATTCTTTTGCATTACGACATATCCCAGGAGATTGGATATAGTTCCCTGTGCTATACAGTAGGACCTTGTTGTTTACCCATTCTAAAGGTAATAGTTTGCATCAACTAACCCCAGACTCTCAGTCCATCCCTTTCCCCACCCCTGACCTTGGCAACCACAGGTCTGTGAGTCTGTTTCTGTTTTGTAGATAGGTTCATTTGTGCCATATTTTAGATTTCATATATACGTGATATCATATGGTATTTGTCTTTCTCTTTGACAGACTCCTCTTAGTATGATAATCTGTAGTTGCATCCATGTTGCTGCCAAATGGCATTATTTTGTTCATGTTTATGACTGAGTAGTATTCCATTGTATATATGTATCACATCTTTATCCATTCATCTGTCAATGGACATTTAGGTTGTTTCCATGTCTTGGCTATTGTGAATAGTGCTTCTGTGAACATAGGGGTGCATGTATCTTTTTGAATTATAGTTTTGTCCAGATATATGCCCAGGAGTGGGATTGCTGGATCATATGGTAATTATATTTTTAGTTTTCCAAGGAAACTCCATACTGTTTTCCATAGTGACTGCACCAACTTACATTCCCACCAACAGTGTAGGAGGGTTCCCTTCTCTCCACACCCTCTCCAGCATTTGTTATTTGTAGACATTTTAATGATGGCCATTCTGACCAGTGTGAGATGGTACCTCATTGTAGTTTTGATTTCTCATTGTGATTTTGATTTGCATTTTCCTGATGACTGATGTTGAGCATCTCTACATTTGACTGTTGGCTATCAGTACGACTTCTTTGGAAAAATGTCTATTCAGGTCCTCTGCTTTTTTTTTTTTTTTTTTTTTTTTGCTGTACGCGGGCCTCTCACTGTTGTGGCCTCTCCCGTTGCAGAGCACGGGCTCTGGACGTGCAGGCTCAGCGGCCATGGCTCATGTGCCCAGCCACTCCACGGCATGTGGGATCCCCCCGGACCGGGGCACGACCCCGTGTCTCCTGCATCGGCAGGTGGATTCTCAACCACTGCGCCACCAGGGAAGCCCCCTCTGCTATTTTTTAATTGGATTGTTTGGGGGGTTTTTTTTGCGGTTTTTTTTTTTTTTTGCAGTACGCGGGCCTCTCACTGTTTTGGCCTCTCCCATTGCGGAGCGCAGGCTCCGGACATGCAGGCTCAGCGGCCATGGCTCATGGGCCTAGCCGCTCCGCGGCACGTGGGATCTTTCCGGACCAGGGCACGAACCCATATCCCCTGCATCGGCAGGCGGACTCTCAACCACTGTGCCACCAGGGAAGCCCTGTTTGGGGCTTTTTGATAATGAGTTACATGAGTTCTTTATATATTTTGGATCTTAACCCCTTACTAGATTTGCAAATATCCTCTCCCATTCAGTAGATTGCCTTTTTGTTTCATTGATGGTTTCCATCGCTGTGCACAAGCTTTTTAGTTTGATGTAGTCCCATTTGTTTATTTTTGGTTTCATTGCCCTTGCCTGTGGAGTCAGATCCAAAAAAATATTGCTGAGACTGTTGTCAGGGAAGTTACTGCCTATGTTTTCTTCTGGGAGTTCTGTGGTTTTCAGGTCTTATGTTCAAGTCTTTAATCCATTTTGAGTTGATTTTTGTAGATGGTGTAAGCTAGTGGTCCAGTTTCATTCTTTTGCATGTAGCTGTCTAGTTTTCCCATCACCATTTGTTGATGAGACTGTCTTTTCTGCATTGTATATTCTTGTCTCCTTTGTCATAGATTAAGTGACCATATAAATATGGATTTATTTCTGGGCTCTCTGTTCTGTTGATCTGTGTCTGTTTTTGTGCTATTACCGTACAATTTTGATTACTGTAGACTTGTAGTGTAGTTTAAAATCAGGGAGTGTTATACCTTCAGCTTTGTTCTTCTTTCTCATAATCAGTTTGGCTATTCAGGATCCTTTGCACAAATCCCCAGGATCCTCTGTACAAATTTTAGGATTATTCTAGTTTTATGAAAAATGTCATGGGTATTTTGATAAGGATTGCATTAAATCTGTAGATTTCTTTGGGTAGTATGGACTTTGTTTTTGAATTTTATTTATTTCTTTATACAGCAGGTTCTTATTAGTTATCCATTTAATACATATTAGTATATACATGTCAGTCCCAATCTCCCAATTCATCACACCCCCACCCCCACCCCCACTTTCCCCCCTTGGTGTCCAGTATGGACATTTTAACAGTACTAAGTCTTCCCATCTATGAGCATGGTGTATTTTTTCATGTTTCTGTCATCTTTAATTTCTTTCATCAATACCTTGTAGTTTTCCAAGTACAAGTTTTTTACCTTCTTGGTTAGATTTTTTCTAGGTAGTTTATTCTTTTTGATGCTATTGTAAATGGATTGTTTTCTTAATTTCTAATAGTTCATTATTAATGTATATAAACACAACAGATTTTTGTTAATTTTGTATCCTGCAACATTACTAAATTTATTTATTAGTTCTGACAGTTTTTTGGTGGAGTCTTTAGGGTTTTCTCCATAAAGTATCATGTCATCTGCAAATAGTCAGTTTTGCTTCCTCCTTTCCAATTTGGGTATCCTTTATTTCTTTTTCTTGCCTAGTTGCTGTGGCTAGGATTTCCAATAATATGTTGAATAAAAGTGGCAGAAGTGTGCATCCTTGTCTTCTTCCTGATTTTAGAGGAAATGCTTTCAGCTTTTCACCACTGAATATGATGTTAGCTGTGGGTTTATCGTATATGCCTTTGCTAGGTTGAGATACGTTCCCTCTATACCCACTTTGTCAACCCATCCTTGCATCCCTGGAATAAATTCTACTTGATTATAGTGTATGGTCCTTTTAATGTATTGTTGGATTCAGTTTGCTAATAATTTGTCAAGGATTTTTGCATCTGTGTTTATCAGGCATAGTAGCCTGTACATTTCTTTTTTTGTGGTGTTTCAGTATCAGGGTTATGTTGGCCTCATAAAATGAGTTTGGAAGTGTTTCCGCCTCTTCAGTTTTTTGAAATATGTTTGAGAAGGATAGGTATTAAATCTTCTTTAAGTATTTCGTAGAATTCACCATGAAGCTCTCTGGTCCTGGTCTTTTGTTTTTGGGGAGCTTTTTGATTACTGATTCAATCACATTACTAGTAATTGATCTATTCACATTTTTTCTTCATGATTCAGTTTTAGAAGATTGTGTGTTTCTCGGAATTTATGTATTTCTTCTAGGTTATCTGACTTGTTGGTGTATAATTGTTCGTAGTAGTCTCTTATGATACTTTGTATTTCTGTAGTGTCAGTTATAGGTTCTCTTTCATTTCTGATTTTATTTGGGCCCCTTCTCTTTTTTTCTTATTGAGTCTGACTAAAGGTTTGTTAATTTTGTTTATCTTTTCACAGAACCAGCTCTTAGTTTCATTGATCTTTTTTTTGTCTCCATTTCATTTATTCAGTATTTCTCATCTGACTTCTATTATTTCCTTCCTTCTTTGTTGGAAGTTTTTTCCTTTCAGCATATTTGAACATATCATGCCATCTCCTTCTGGACCACAAAGTTTCTGATGAAAAATCAGCTGATATTCTTATGGGGATTCCCTTGTCTGTAATTAGTTGTTTTTCTCTTGCTGCTTAAGATTCCCTCTTTACCTTTGACTTTTAACGTATTAATTATAATGTGTCTTGGTATGAATCTCCTTGGGTTCATTTTGTTTGGGACTCTTGGTTCTTGCTGGACCTGAATGTCTGTTTCCTTCACCAGGTTAGGGACATTTTTAGCCATTATTTCTTCAGATAAGTTTTCTGCCCCTTTCTTTCTCTGTCCTCCTTCTGGGACCCCTATAATGTGGGTGTTAGTGCCCCTTTCTCTCTCTTCTTCTGCGACCCCTTAACACCGATGATAGTACACTTGATGTTGTCCCACAGTTCCCTTAAACTGTCCTCATATTTTAAAAATATTTTTTCTCTTTGCTGTTCTGTTGGGGTGATTTCTGCTACCTTGTCTGCCAGGTCACTGATCTGTTCTTTTCTACCATCTAGTCTGCTGTTGATTCCCTCTAGTGTATTTTTCAGTTCAATTATTATAATCTTCAGCTGTGTGAGTTCTGTTTAGAACTTGCTTATATTCTGTCTCTTTCTTGAGTTTCTCACTGTGTTCGTTCATTCATCTTCCAAGTTTGGTGAGCATCTTTAGGACTATGACTTTGAATTCTTTATCGGATAAATCACTTACATCTGTTTCATTAAATATTTTTTCTGGGGTTTTATCTTGTTCCTTCATTTGGAACATGTTCCTCTGCTTCCTCATTTTGCTTGACTCTCTGTCTTTGTTTCTGTGTATTATGCAAAACAGTTACTGCCCCGTCTTGAAGGAGTGGCCCTGTGTGGGAGATGAACTGTATTTTTAACTTTTTCCTAGTTCTTGGTCATCTTATAAACTCTCTCTGTTTGTTTCACTCCCATGGAGTCTAGAAATGCAGTCCCACCCCCATCTGCCTGAGCCTGGTGCTCAAGGAGTGTCCCCTGTGTGGGCTACATGCGATTGTTGCCTCAGGTCATGTCCCGCGAGTGGCATGAGATGGGGTAGGCGTGGCTGCTCGTTGTCCATGTTTGTCAGTGCTGCACACAGGCAGTGCAGGGCCGTGGGGTAGGGGGTACTCACCCACCACCACTGTTAGCAACTTAGAGTGAGAGTGCAAAAAAGTGGCACCCACCAGTGCCATCAAGGTAGAGGGAATTTGTAAAAATGGCATCTGCCAGCATTCTGTCCCCAGAGAGAGTCCCAGCCAACTTCTGCCCCTCTGGTAGATGCTTTAAGATTAGCAAGTGAATCTCCTTCACATATGATCTGGGCTCTTTACAGACTGCTACTTGTTGCTTAGGAAAGAGATGTGGGCAGGAAATATAAATTTTTGTGATGATAATGTTAAAGCCATAATTAGTGAATATACTTATCCAAAGCTTTATGTAGAGTGAAAGAGAACTTGTGGGTGAATCCAGGGATTTGTTGAAGAGCTCTTTGAATATGGAAAAATAGATAAGAACCAGGTCAGTAATAGAAGTAAGTGTTAAAGTGATAGAAACCACCAGTAAGGAAAAGAACATTTCAAGGAGGGTGTGCTTATGCATTCGTGACAAGAAACACTAAAGTGCCATTGAATTGGTAACTGAGAGCTGTTGGTGACCTTGGCAAGAGTCATTTCAGTGGTGTCCTGAGACTCAGAGGCAGATTGCAGTACATTAAGGAGTCAGTGGGAGATTTTAAAGTAGAGATAATTTTTTGGAAGGTTTGCCAGTGAAGGAAAAGAAGAGGGTGGGAGCTAGAAGGGACCGTAGATGCAAAGGAGGGATGATGATGATGACGATGATGATTTTAATAATTAAAGCAGTTTGAGCACAATTACATGCAAAGGGGAAGATGTGGAAGGTACAAGGGGAGGCTGCAGTTGGAGAGGGTGGAAGCTAATGGCTTGGTGGTGACTCATGAACTGATGTGTGCTTGGCTGTTTTGTGTATAGGGGTGGCAATACTGCAGAGAAGCATCTGACTTTATGCCCCCTTCTATTCGTCAGACATCCTCATTGCCTCCCCCCTGGGCTTGAGGACCATCATTGGTGGAGAAGGAGAGAAGAAGAGAGATTTTGACTTTCTGTCTTGTATTGAGCTTCTCATCATTGATCAAGCTGACATTTACCTGATGCAGAACTGGGAGCATGTCTTGGTAATGCTGGTCATTAACATTTAGAGACAAGAAGCTCAGTGGTTTGAGTCTGAAATGGTTATTAAAGTCCAGATTAAAACTCAGCTTGGAAATGGAAATATTCCACATTTTCCAATTTGAAAACGGGAAATGTTGTCCCCTCTTCTACCCACAAGTTGGTCAGTAAAGTATCCAGAAAGATTAAAATTCTTGTCAACATTTTCAAATCTCCAGAAAAGATTTCTTCCCCTTAAAAGTTGCTTCTAGTAATAGACCAGTTTAGTGTGGTTGGTTGGTTGGTTGGTTGGTTGGTTGGTTGGTTGACTGATTGAAATCCCTCCTCACCAGGAATGTTTTTATCTAAAATAGTTCCTCCTATTTATGCTCGTTCTCTTTTGTTTGGTCTTCAGTGGAGATGGGAAAACATTGCTCATGATTTCTTAATTTGTGATGTTTTACAGAGAAACGTAAGATGTTTTTGTCCCCCTACTGTAATTTGTAGTATAATTTTTTTCTCCCTCTCAACATACTCTGCAATGTTTTGGGGTTTAGGATTGTGCTTTGGAACAATCCTCATCACAGAACTATAGGTTTATTTTTATAAGGCATGTGAGCATTTACCTTTTCTACAACCCCAGGACTTGGAGTAAGTTTGGGACAGATAAAGGGGAGTCCTTATTTATAAAGTAGGGAATAAACTTATGGTACTTGTGACCCTTCAATATACATTACAAGGTAAAAATATGATTAAAATAGAACAGGCATGTCGATGGTTGAGTCATCTTTATTTTGAGCAAAAGGCACATGTAGTCACTCAGGGAATTTTCTAACGTTTTGGGAACCAAGTCATGGAAGGACAGCAGCTCTGTTTTCCGTGTCATTTCCCTTCTTGTCCAAGTCCGGAACTGAGTTGCTTACAGAGTGACCAGAGTGGCATTTCAGAATTTCCTTGAAAAGAAATATTCTGTATAGGTCGCATCTTGATCCTTTTTGAGAGATCCACAAGGTGGCCAGTTTGAGCTTTTCTTCTTGTTCGCTTGACTCTGGGCAAGTCACTCACCCATCTGAGCCTGTTTTCTTGCTGTAATTTGGGAGATGATAGTATCTACTTCATGGGGTTAAATAAGATGATGGGCTTATAGAGAGGTTAGCAACGCCCAGCAGGTAAGTGTTCAATAAGTATTAATGGAGTATTACTTCTGCTCAAAGCAGTTGATGAGCCACATGAACCTACTGCCCTTGGACTCACATGGGGTGGACTTTTCTCGAGTGCGCATGTGGAACCTCAATAATCGGTCCAAGTACTATCGTCAGACGCTGCTGTTTGGGGCCCTGCAGGATGCCCAGATCAACTCTGTGTTCAACAAGTACTGCGTCAATGTGCAAGGCCAGGTGGGTTCTCTCCTTCTTTCTCTGAATTTTCATGAAGTATTGTGTATTGTTTGGGTCATGAGGCAGAAGGAGAGGACAGCATTTGGTCAACAATGGGGATAGCTCACTTCCTAATGTTCTCACTGACACCTGGCAGGTGGCTGTGAGGAACGTCCCGATGACAGGCTGCATCAGTCATGTCCTGGTGCAGCTCCCACATGTCTTCCCGAGGATGGAACCTGAAAACCTAGCTTCAGTGATTGATGCCAGGTACCCTCCCCTGTCCCATTGGATCCCTGGGGGTCACAGAGAGGGATTTTACTTGGGCATTCAAATTTAGAATTGTATTCCACGTTGGCTTTCTTAGTTACTGTTTACGAAATGAAATGAGATAACTGAATCCAATCATGCCATTGACAGAGGAGGACACTGAAGGCCAGAGAAATGGTGTGTTGTCCTAGTTCCAATAGTTCTCTGACTTACTTCACTCTGTATGACAGTCTCTATGTCCATCCACCTCACTACAAATAATTCAATTTCATTTCTTTTCATGGCTGAGTAATGGACGTTGACACTTTAGAAGATTACAGGCCAGTTACTTTGGGTGGTGTTTCCTGTCAGATTAGGTTAGGTTAGGTTTAGTTTATGCATCTTTGGCAGGAGCAGCATAGAAGCAATGCTGCGTCTTCCTCGCTGCATCTCTTCAAGCGGTGCATGATTTCCACCTGTCCCATCATTATGACACTAACTGACCACTTGTTTAAGGTGGTGCTTGCCAGACTTTTCCACTATAGAATCACTTATTCCCCCTTTATTAATTTATATTAATATTACAAGTATGGATTCTTCAGTTTGTATTCAGTGGGTTGTAATTGGTTATTATCGTTATTCCTTTAGATGCTTAAATGGTCTCTGATGTGGCCAGCAGGAACACCTTCAAGCTGGCTCCTGTGTCGTCTTGACACATCCCCCTTTAACTTGGGCATTTCTTTATTTTCTGACACTATAAGACATTCCAAGTTTGTCTTGTACTTTCCCTATTCCAGCCCTGCTTGCTTTAGTGGAAAATTATCTTAAAGCGAAGATTTGAGTGCTAAGTGTACCCAGTACTGTTGTGGAGCCACTGGTCCCAGGCCATCTCAGTGGTCAGAGTTTGGGAATATCTGCATGTGTGTATATGTATACACATACCTATGTGCCCATGACATCTAAATTTATTTCTGTATCCATATATTGAAAACCATGAATTTATACCTTACCTCCAATTTCAGACTAACAACACAGGGTTCCTTTTGTTTTCTCCCTTTCCAAACTTGTAACTCCCTTGTCAGATAGACATGTGGCTCCCATTAGGCTCAGTGGAACAACCCATATTGGTACAGATTTTCTTCCTCTTGGACATGCTTAAAATTGCTCATCAAAAAAAAAAGTGAAATCACTTTTGGGGTACTTTTCCTGCTAGATATTTAAATAGGCATTTTTATTTGTCTCTCAACATGGAGAGTAGAACTATTCATTCCATATATAGATGGGTTCCTAAAGTTTTGCAAATTTATAGGCTTAAGCCAGCCAAACTCATGGTACAAAGAACATTTTCTTAAATATATATTTTTAAAATGGAGTACAGTTGATTTACAATGTTGCATTAGTTTCAGGTGTACAGCAAAGCAAATCAGTTATACATGTATCCACTCTACAAAGAATTGTCTTATCCATAGAGTGCCCTGTGGTTATTGGCATATTTGTGCTGTGTTTACCATAGAGCCTGTGTATTATGAGAAAAGAAACGAGTTATTTGCCTAGTTCAGAGATATGAGGAAGAAGGGACTCTGATTACCCCCATCTTCTATTTCCATATTCTTTTCCCTGTGAATTGTAGCTAATTCATGGCTTTCATTATCACTATTCACAAGACTCTCAAATCTCCATCTTCTCTGGACCTCCACTCACATGTGAGCCTGGATTTCAAGTCTATGTATAGCCCCAGAAATACATGTCTTTTTTTTAAGCATCCCTACTGATTTTAATGCTAGCTTGTAGCCAGCTAACTGCTTCTCGCCTACAGAGAACACTGAGGGTTTCAAGTGCGAACCAAGCAGTATTGCTTCTGTTCCTGGCTCAGCACCTGGGAAAGAAGGTAAGCCTCAGCAGTGGCGCTGGCTCCTGAGTTGATTGCAAAGAGTTGACTTTTTGGAGTGGTTTCATCAAAAGCATGCCTTAACGTCAGGTCTCTCACACAAAATAAGGGAGAGAAGAGGGTCTACTGGACCACGGATAACAACACCTGAGCTGGAATTATACACAATCTTGATATTTCTTAGCAAGGCTCATCTTCAGCAAGCAAGTACCTATATAGTGCTGGTAGAAAACAGACAAAGGAATGGTCCCAATCCTGGGAAGAGGTAGAATTTTAAGGTAGGAAGAGGAACTTAACCAGAAAGTAAGAGTTTTAAACTTTTTTTTTTCTTCCCATAGTAATAACAACTTAGCACTTTTCTCTTTGAGGGGAAAAAAGCTTTGAGTCATGAATGCTTTCTGCAGCTGGCTGCACCATATGCAGTATTCAAAAGACAAGAACTAGCTAATCATAGAGAACCAGCGGCAGCTTAACAGCCCTCTGCTGGCTTCCAAAGGGCTTATAATTGAGTGCAGATGGTCCCGGCAGGATGGGTATGAATCCCTGCTGACTCCTCACATCCCAGAGGGCCAAGGGGGGCTCATGAAGCCTCCCAGCCCTGATTGTGCCCTCGTGGGAGCCACTGAGGAAGGAGGGGAGGCAGGTGGTGTGAGAGCCTGCTGGCTGCCTCCTGCCCAGCCTTCCCTTGGCTGTGTGGACAGATCTTCAGGCTGCAGAGTGTAGCTTTGATGAGTCTAGGGTCTCAAGATTATAGAAGTCCTGGGGTAAGGGAGCAGGGTTGGGGGTTCTTTATACTCATTGGAAGAGCCTCATCGTGTAACCTGCAGGTGGCTGCAGGGCGCCAGAGCCTCACGGAGGAGGGGTGTGGTGGGCACTGCACAGACTGCTGCTTTCAGGGAGCATCCTCCTGGGGGTGGGGCCCTCACAGCCGGCCCGGCCTCTCCTTCCCATCTCTTTCCCAGCTTCTCTCTTTAAAGGAGTCATGGTAGTCATCCTTGCACCATTCACAAAAAGCTTTTCTGGCTTTTCTAGCTAAACAATTCTAAACAAATTTCAGTCTCATTCAAAAAAAGAACTTTTCTAGCTAAGTAGAATTCTAAACAAATTTCAGTCTGCTTTTAATACCAGAGTCAGTGAATTGGGAGTAGATACACAGATAATCCAAGATTCATGTAGTCTTTGGAGGGAGAAAGAGAGAATGAACCTACCACGTCTAGCTGACAGCACAAGGTGCATTTCTTTCTAAAGACTTGTATTTCTTCCTCTTATACCATATGCTCTAGCCAGAGCTGCAGTAAAATTCTATGTATTTTATGTCCTGTTTCTGAGCTGAACACGCGTTCCTATCCCCTCATCGATTGCCTTGTTTCTGTGAGGACCCTCCTTTCTTCAGATGTGGGAAGGAGTTCTCTCTGCATTGCTTGCATTTCGGTATAATTCCTGGATTTGCCTTTCACCTCTGGCCACGTTGCCATCATTCCTGTGGGAGGTGAGAGCATGAGAAAGAACAGAGGTCTGGACGTCAATCAAACGGGCTGGCTGTCTCAATAGTTAAGAGTCCTATGCGCCAAAGGAGTCAGGGCTGAGACTGGATTGCTACAAGGCTTGCTCGCCCTGCACAGAGAAATCTGAACCTGGTGGGCAGCTCCACCTAGGTGTCACCCTCACTGCTGGGCGGAACACCTGCACTTGCTTGTCCTCCTGGCTCCCACAGTGGGCGGGGCATGGCACAGGCCGGGCCAAGTTGTCATGGTCTTCAGGCTTGGGCCTCTGCAGCTGGCTGGGACTGGTGGGAGCTGTAGCCTCAGCTGACAAGGGCAAAGAAGGCAGTCTTTGCTGCTTGGCTGATTTGGAAGCTGTGCCGAATTCCTGCCCATCTGTTCTCCCAACTGAGCCAAGGCCAAAGCTGTCTAGCTCTTGCCAACCCAGGGAATGACATGGAGCCCTGTGTCCTGCAGCCCTCATTCTCACTGCACCCTGCAGCCCCTCTCATCTGTCAGTTTGACTCCCCACAGAGATGGCCCTGGGCTCACAGCTGCTGTTTGCCCACAGATGTTCATGGATTTCTGCCTTTTGTGTTCATCATTTTTCAAAACCGGCCCTGAGCTGGGTGCTGACACCAACATTACCACCAACCCACTGTGGCTCTGTGCAGGTCCTCCTGGCCACCTCTCAGCTTTCTCATCTTTAGAAAGCGGGGTACAATCTCCACTATCCTGACAGAGGGACATGAGAGAAAGTAGAAGAGACTGCTGTTGTTTGCCCTGTACTCGCCTCCTACTTCCCTAGTAAGAGGACCCTGGATTTTATTGGGTGACAAAGTGCCCAGTCCCCCTTGCGGTAGGGTGTGGCCAGGGAAAAGAGCACTAACCTTGGGGCAGACTCTTAGGAGAGCTCTTTGAAACTGGTAGGAACACCACTTTTTCCTCTTGTTCTTCCCTTTTTCCTGCCTGCAACACAGAAGTGATGGTGGAGCCAAAGGGCAGAAGGAGCCTGGCTCTCAGGTCATATCCTGAAGCTGCATCCCAGCTCTGCATGGTCTCTCTTCACACTTTTCTGTGAAAACCTAAATCCCTCATTTGTTTCAGCCACTGAGGCCAGGCAGTATTGTTGGCCTCAGGCTGTATTGCCAAGTCCTAACGGCTACAGAGGACAAAAATGGGATCACAAGTCCTGAAGTCCAAAGGCTCTGCCTATTCTTTCTTCTTTCTTCTTGTCTCTGCAGGAACCAGCATAGAGACTGTGCTTCAAGGTTGACGCCTGGCCATTTGGTGACAGTGCGGAGTGAGCGCTAAGACGTGTCTGGCTTTGTGCCATCACTTCCGTCATCTCCAACCCAACTGGATCTGTAAGAATGAGGGAGGACATATGTCTCCTCATAGGGTTTATGGAAACTGATGGTGGCAGAAAAATAACTGGCAAGAAAACAGACTTCAATTCTCTGAAAGTTGGCGACCACCTGTTTTTCATTTCTTCAGGTGTATTTCAAAGCAAAACTAGGAAATGGGTCCAGATCCCCAGTTTGGCAGCAACTTAGAGGTCTTGTGGTCCAATCTGCTGCTTGACCCCTGAGTCGCCTATAGGTTGTCTCTGAGAGGGAGATCAGCTCAGTGCGTCGTGACCACCTAGAGGGGTGGGAGGGAGAAGCAAGAGGGAGGGGATATGGGGATATATGTATATGAATAGCTAATTCACTTTGTCATACAGCAGAAACTAACACAACATTGTAAAGCAATTGTACTCCAATAAAGATGTTAAAAATAAAAACAGGACTATCATACAGAGTGAAGTAAGTCAGAAAGAGAAAAACAAATATATATTAACATATGTGGAATCTAGAAAAATGGTATAGATGATCTTATGTGCAAAGCAGAAATAGAGACACGGATGTAGAGAACAAATGTATGGTTCCAAGGGAGAAGGGGTGGTGGTGGGATGAATTGGGAGATTGGCATTGACATATATACACTATTTTTTTAATACTTTTTTAAACATCTTTATTGGAGTATAATTGCTTTACAATGGTGTGTTAGTTTCTGCTGTATAACAAAGTGAATCAGCTGTATGTATACATATATCCCCATAGCTCCTCCCTCTTGCGTCTCCCTCCCACCCTCCCTATCCCACCCCTCTAGGTGGTCTCGAAGCACCGAGCTGATGTCCCTGTGCTATGCGGCTGCTTCCCACTAGCTATCTGTTTTACACTTGGTAGTGTATATATGTCCATGCCACTCTCTCACTTCATCCCAGCTTACCCTTCCCCCTCCCCATGTCCTCAAGTCCATTCTCTATGCCTGTGTCTTTATTCCTGTCCTGCCCCTAGGTTCTTCAGAACCATTTAAAAAATTTTTTTTTCTAGATTCCATATATATGTGTTAGCATACGGTATTTGTTTTACTCTTTCTGACTTACTTCACTCTGTATGAGTCTCTAGGTCCATCCACCTCACTACAAATAACTCAGTTTCGTTTCTTTTTATGGCTGAGTAATATTCCATTGGACATATATACACTATTAATACTATGTATAAAATAGATAACTAATGAGAACATACTGTATAGCACAAGGAACTCTACTCATTGCTGTGTGGTGACCTAAATGGGAAGAAAATCCAAAAAAGGAGATATATGTACATGTATAGCCGATTCACTTTACTGTACAGCAGATACTAACACAACATTGTAAAGCAACTATATGCCAATAAAAATTCATTAAAAAAAATAACAGGATCTGAACCCAGGTAGTATGATTCCCCCAAACCCACATTGTTTTTCACTAGTTGATGCTTCTCTAAAACAAAAACAAAAAAGCACTCAATAGATTGTAGCTATTATTATTACTACCCCTTTAAAAGGAGAGATCTGAAATTGTTGAACTCTTAAAAAGACAGAGGATTATAATGCTTTCTTGGTGGTGGTAGCCTTGTTATAAACAAACACTAAGTTGTTTTGTATGCCATCCTTCTGGATTGTATGACATTCTAAAGGGCGGTCTAGGCTTCTGAGAAGCTTAATGCCTCATATAGCAGATGATTATTGAAGGCATATTTTTAACTTGTTTGCTCTCTGTTTATCCTTGGTCCATCGAGCTTTACCCAGGGAAATTAAATTCTTAATATCAGGCCAAATAAAAATTAAGAAGATACCTTTTCTTGAAACATGCACCTACACGGAAAAGCAGCATAACAGTGTTTAAAATCATGGACACTGAAGCAAGGCTTCAGGCCTGGGTTCAAATCTTTGCTTTGCTACTTTCTAGTGATTTTTATGAAATTCCTTTAACTCTCTGTGTCTCAGCAGCCACATCTGTAAAATGGGCTTATGGTAATAGTAATACCTGTCTCTAGAGTTGTTATAATAATTAAGTTACTTAATCCATGCAGGGTACTTAGAACTGCTTGGCACATAGTCACTGCTCAGTCAGTCTGAACTAGTATTACATACAGACCTTCCGTCCCACAGCACAAAGCTAAAAGAAAACAAAGGAAAGTCGTGGGGCATCAACTTCTGTTTTGGGTTATTCTTGTCTATAAGCCTTATTCTTTTTAAGTGAGTGAAAAAGAAATTTTGAGAGAGAGGGCTTCAGAAAATAGCTGTGGGGATTTTACTCAGCAAATTCCAGGGCTTAAGGACAAGGAAGTGTGACATTTTAATGAGTTATAAACACCAGGTGGTGCTGTAAACAAGCTCAGTAACAGGCTCTTCACCTCCCCTCTGGCTGCCTCTGGGCTGCCACTGCCCTGTGCCCTCTTGAGCTGAAGAGACCCAGAAACCCAAGCCTCTTTTTCTCTTCTTCTTCTTTTTGAAACAATTCCAACACATAGGAAATGTGAAAATTCAAAGACAGTTACAAAAACTTGTGGTATAATTTAATTGTTTATAAGTTAACCCCTTTTAAAAATGAGTCCACAAATAACATGTTTATTTCAGGAAACAGTTTGTATAGAGCAGTGTACATTATGTTTTAAGAAATGGAAAATCACTACTAGGTGCAATCCATAATTAAACTCACAGATAACTGTTAAAAATTAACATTTTAAACACCCCAAATTATAATAACTTGATGAATAACTTCCTTTGGGAATCCAACCAAATTTGTACGTATGAGGCCCAAGTCAAATGGTCCCCTGCTTCCCCTTCACCAAGCTCTGGCTACACCTTTTGTGCAGAGAAAAGACTGGGCACATGACTTGGAATTCTGGTTGCTTGTCTGAACCTTCATTATAGGGGGGGGGGGTCAGAGTTTTCCTCATAGAGAAAACTGCTGGGTACTTTCCTAGCCTCTTATCCACCCACCTCTTCCAGGCCTGGCTTGTCACTCACTACCTTCTTGAGACTATCCATTTCCATACCTGCCCCAGAGCAGATGCCCTCCTAACACTTCCTCCCTCTTTGGTCCTCCTCTTGGGAATAGTATTTCCCAGACCAAAAGATAGCAGGAGGCCATGGGGAAAGAGAAGTAAGTTAATATTTATTGAACACCTACTATGGGCCAGGAACTGTCCTGGGTGCTTCATCTGCATCATCTCATAACAACCGTAAACCTAGTATCTGTCACCATTTTTTTCATGTGGGGGAAACATGCTTGGAGAAATTAGATATCTAAGGCTTCCAAAGATAAACAGCTAGTTAGCGGCCAATGCTGCATGTTTTTTCTGTCATCCCCATGAGATTGAGAAGGAGGTCAGGACTAGCGGCTCAGATGGAGATGAATCTGCAGGGGATTCTTTCAGTCTGTGGCCACGTCTGGTCCATTTTATTAAGCCCAGCAACTCTTAAGCATGAACTCTTCTCTCTGACTCCCTTCCCACGGCTTTACTTAGTTCAGGCCTTTGTTAGCCTCTTCCTGTGGTACAGTCCAGACTTTGGAACCTGCTAGCTTAGGCTTCAATGCCAGCTTTACCTTTTACTGGGTGTGTGACCTTTGTCAAGTTGCTTGCCTTTGTCTTACCTCAGTTTCCTTATTTGTAAGACGGAGATAATGACATCTTTCTTAGGAAGGAGAATTGTGAGGTTGAAATGAAACCACATAAGTACTTATAGATCTCATCAAATCCCGTTCTCTCCCTTTTGCTTGGACTGCCTACTGATTCATCCATGCTACAAATATGTACTGTGCACCCACCATGTGCCAGGAATTCTTTTGGGCACATAGGATAGACCTGCTTCCTGCACTCGGAGAATTAGAGTGCATGGGGGAGACAGAAAATAAACAACGAGAAGCTAGACAAAAATATAATTTCAGATGGTGCTAAATGCTGGAAGAAAATAGAGCAAGGTCAATGGATAGAGATCTTTGTCTGTCTTGTTTCCTCTGCACAGAATGCCCTGTCGCCACTGTGGAACTCTTACCTTTCAAGACCCCCTTCAAATGATCCCCCGCCCCCGTCTACGGCCATACCACCCTGAACGCGCCCGATCTCGTCTGATCTCGGAAGCTAAGCAGGGTCGGGCCCGGTTAGTACTTGGATGGGAGACCGCCTGGGAACACCGGGTGCCATAGGCATTTTGCCTCCCGCTGCGGCTCCGCCTTCTCCTTTAGTCGCCCGTGGCGGTGGCCGCCAGCTCCGCCCCCCCGACGGGCACCGCTGCAGGCCCCACCTCCTCCGGCCCCTCCCACCACAGCGCGCCAGAGGGGGCGCTCTATGCGGCCAGAAGGCGGCCCTGAAAGGCGGCCGCACCCCAGACGCTCCCGGGGTGGCTGACCCGGACCCAGACTCCGCCGCGGGCCCGGGTGCCGTCCGTGCGGCCCGCGAGCCCCTCGACCTGCACCTGGCCGCCCCCTCCGGCTCCCTGCCCCGGCGCCGCCACCTGTCCGCCGGTGTGGCTCTCCACAGCTCCCTCCGGATGAAGGCCCCCCTCCGCCGTTTCGCCATGGCCGGGGGCGGGAGTGGGAGCGGGGGCCGGGGCCGCTTCCCCGGGCCTGCTGGCCACCAGGGCGGGTGGTAGGTGTAGACGGCTGCAGGTGTAGACGGTTCGACAGAACCACTTTCTAGGCTCTTGTAGCCAAGTCATGGCCACCAGTCAGACTGCATCCTGGCTATCCTGCAGGGCACAGAGCTCAGTAAAGGTATCCACCCCTTCTACAGCAATGTCAGTCGGCTCACCGGCTTTGGCGAGGTAAGGACCCGGCTTCCATACCCTGCCCCACATGGATGTACAGCCCCGCCTGTTCCCTACAGATAAATACACACAAGATAAATGCAGCAGCCCTCATGCCCTCTCCCCATCCTGTCCCGGCAGAAGGTGGTGGCAGAAATGAACCGCCTGGGCATGATGGTGGACTTGGCCCATGTCTCGGATGCTGTGACACGGCGAGCCCTACAAGTGTCACAGGCACCTGTCATCTTCTCCCACTCAGCTGCCCGGGGTATGTGCAAGAACACTCGCAATGTTCCTGATGATATCCTGAAGCTTCTGGTGAGAGACTGCCCTGGCCCTCAAACCTAAAGCAAGACATTCAAACCAGGAGCCCTTGAACCTGAGCCTCTTCTCCCTCCATTTCCTCAAACGCCAGGTTAAATATCCTCTGCCCCCAAAACCCACGGTCCACAGCCCCTGAACTCTTCAGCCCTAGGTGGGGGTCTAGGTGGTAAGAGACTCCTCCAAACCCGGAAACCCAGGGCCAACACACCACCCAGACCAGGGCTGCGGCTCCTCCATTCACACAAACCCAGAGAGGACATGACTCTGACCTCAAAGCCAGGGCTGAACACCTTCCTCACAGGGGCCGAGAGAGTGAACAGGCAGCTGGTTGTGCTGGGGGCCAAGCTGACTGTCCACGGGTCCACCCCTGCAGAAGAAGAACGGTGGCATCCTGATGGTGCCCTTGTCCGAGTGGGTGCTGCAGTGCAACCCGTTAGCCAATGTGTCTACTGTGGCAGGCGAGCCTCAGCCTGGGCTCTCTGAAGACTCGGATTTGGAGCTGAAGCTGGGTCCAAATTTAGGGAGGACTTCAGAAGAGCCCCAGTGGTTTGACCCACCTATTGGCAATAGGTACAGCACCCAAAAACCCAAGAATGGACAGTACACAGCACCTTGGTGCCATGTGGAACTGGAGCCACAGAATCAAAACTGCGATACTGATGGGTATCAGGGAGGCTGTCAGACACTGCTTTATGTCAAACACATAAAGAAAATATCCACTATCAGAACCGTTGGTTGACTGACTTTTTTCACATCTTTCTGACAAAATTCGAGAAGTTGTGAGTACCTCAAGCGTCATTACACTTCTGTTCAAGATGGAATCTCTGGCTCACAATCATTGTTTAGCTTCTGTATATTGCAGTGTACATGAAGGTCTGTATTAGTCTGGTTGGGCTGTTATAGTGAAATACTATAGACTGAATGACTTAAACAGCAGAAATTTATTTTCTCACAGTTCTGGAGGGTGGAAGTCCAAGATTAAGGTATTGAATACCATAAGAATTGGTTTCTGGTGAGAACAATCTTCCTGGCGTGCTGACGGCTGTCTTCTTGCAGTGTCCTCACACGGCCTTTCCTCTACGAGCAGAGGGAGAGAGATCTCTGGAATCTATTCCCCTTCTTATAAGGACACCATCAGTCCCTGTCAGATTATTACCTCACCCTTATGACTTCAGTTAACTTCAGTTACCTCCCTAAAGGACCTATCTCCTATCTTCTACAGTCAAATTAGGAGGGGCTTCAACATATAATTTTTCGGGGGACACAATTCAGTCCATAACAACAACTTAAGATAGCTTTCTCTGATTTTCAGTCTTTCACTAATACCTCCCTCTTTGTCTACGAATTATTCAAGTTTCCTTAAATTTTTTTTGATTTTCTTACATTATCCCTTCCCTTTAAAGGCTCTCTTCACTTCTTAATTGGCATTTCTTGCAAATGAAGGCAACTTTCCTCACAATACATTGATTACTCTCCCCACTGTAACACAGCATCTTCTCCCATGACTTTCCTGAAATGGTTCCACTTTTGTTCATAAAAGTTTAGCCATCCAATCAGATGCTTTATTTTCAGTTCCCATAGCATTTTGCCTTTGGGAAACAACTGACTCTGTTAAATGGTGCTTCTTTGAAAACTACCTTCCTTTATGTTTTATAGCAATCTTATGATTTCTGTTGGCATACCACCTAGCTTCTTTCTCATCATTCTTTTTATTTTTATTTTTCAGTTGTTTCTCTCCTCACTCCTTAGCGTTAGATACTACAGACAGTTGGCCTTCTTCTCATCTCTTATATACTCTCTCTCTTACTCCAGCAGCTTTGTTTACCATTTAATATATTATCTGCCAGGCGCCTTCCATCTGTTACCAACATCTCTCCCTCTGTCTTTGTCATTTCAGCCTTCGCTATGCTCTCTGAGCTCTCACAGGCAGATCTATTGAACACAGGAATCTCAGTGGAAAATACGAGTACGTTATTTCTCTACTGAGTAAAGCCCTTACAGATCACATGGTCCTGATCCATCTTGCAGCCACGTCATCTGGACTATCTGACCTCCCATGTCACAATAGCAGAGGACCAGACAAGAGGGACACTGGCTCCTAATGACCTCAGCTCAGAAGTGATACACTTGATTCTGCTTCTTTGCCACTGGCCACAACGAATCAAAGGAAAACAGTTGAACTACAAAGGAGGATGAAAAATGTAGATAAGCACATAGGATATTTGATGAGTGCTATCTCGAGGTGACATCACCTCCCATCAAACTTTTATTTCACAGAGAAAACACAGACTATAAAGCAAAAACACCCCAAACTACCTTCTTCTCTTTACGTCCTAGAATAGCTTTTCGACATAGTTTATCAATACCTATTCTCACTTCCTCAGTATCTTCCATTCATTTTCCCACCTCATTGGGATTGTTAAGGTTTTCCTCTTTAGCGATTTTATTTTGGCCCCCTCCCATTAAAAAGCTGCCCCCCTCCCATTAAAAATTACTCTTGCTTGATGCCAAGTAATTCTCTAGTTACCTTTTCTCTCTTCCTAATTTCACAGTGCAGTTTATCAAAAATTGTATTTATTCTCACTGTCTGTATTTTCTTATCTTTATGTACCTCGTGACTCACACAATTTTGCTCTTTTCTTCTTACTTATCTGCACTGGAATTGCATTCACCAACATTTAATTTGTGATTAAATTGAGTGAATATTGTTTGGTCCTTCTGTCACCTTTCAGCAATATTTGATTTTGTTGATCAAACTTGTCATCTCAGAAAAATCTTTCACCTTAACAACAGTAGCATCTTAACCTGCTACTTCTTCCTCCTGCCTCTGGACATCCTTATCTCTTTCACTGGGCACTCTCACTTTGCCCTCTGCCAAGAGATGTGTATTTCTCAGAAGCTCTCTTCTGCCCTTGATAGATGGTCTCATCTACTCTTGTGATTCCAGCCACCATATATATCACAGATCTTGACCTAAAACGTACATCTCTCTCTCCTGAGTCTCTTACAAACTTAACTAATTGCCAACTGAACAACTCTGCCCAAATATAACACGGACACTTAAAATTAATTATGTGATGTTACTGAACGATTAATTTTACCTTCAGTACTTACTTCCGCTATTCATCTCTCTACATCATTTAGACCACCACTATTTGTACACTTGTCCAAGTTGGATACTGGGGGAACACTGAAGACTCTGGACTCTGACAACCCTCAGAATGGGAGAAAATAGTTGCAAACGAAGCAACTGACAAGGGATTCATCTCCAAAAAATATAAACATAAATAAATTTGTAAACTAGATAAGCAACTCATGCAGATCAATATCAAAAAAAACAACCCACTGAAACAATGGACAGAAGACCTAAATAGACATTTCTCCAAAGATGGCCAACAAACACATGAAAAGATGCTCAACAGCACGAATTATGAGAGAAATGCAAATCAACACTACAAGGAGGTATCACCTCACACCGGTCAGAATGGCCATCATCAAAAAATCTACAAACAATAAATGCTGGAGAGGATGTGGAGAAAACGGAACGCTCCTATACTGTTAGTGGGAGTGTAAATTGGTACAGCCACTAGGGAGAGCAGTATGGAGGTTCCTTAAAAAAAAACTACAAATAGAACTACCATATGACCCAGCAATCCCACTACTGGGCCTATACCCTGAGAAAACCGTAATTCTAAAGGAGTCATGTACCAAAATGTTCATTGCAGCTCTATTTACAATAGCCAGGAGATGGAAACAACCTCAGTGTCCATCGTCGGATGAATGGATAAAGAAGATGTGGCACAGATACACAGTGGAATATTACTCAGCCATAAAAAGAAACGAAATTGAGCTATTTGTAATGAGGTGGATGGACCTAGAGTCCGTCACACAGAGTGAAGGATGTCAGAAAGAGAAAGACAAATACCGTATGCTAACACACATATATATATATATATGGAATTTAAGAAAAAAATGTCATGAAGAACCTAGGGGTAAGACAGGAATAAAGACACAGACCTACTAGAGAATGGACTTGAGGATATGGGGAGGGCGAAGGGTAAGCCATGACAAAGTGAGAGAGTGGCATGGACATATACACACTACCAAACGTAAAATAGATAGCTAGTGGGAAGCAGCCGCATAGCACAGAGAGATCAGCTCGGTGCTTTGTGACCACCTAGAGGGGTGGGATAGGGAGGGTGGGAGGGAGGGAGACGCAAGAGGGAAGAGTTATGGGAACTTATGTATAACTGATTCACTTTGGTATAAAGCAGAAACTAACACACCATTATAAAGCCATTATACTCCAATAAAGATGTTAAAAAAAGAACACATGTTTTTTGTTTTGTTTTGTTTTTTGTTTCTTTGTTTTTTTACCGTTTAGTTTAAATTTTAGTTCCTGCCCCCAAACATCCATTAAGCCCCCAGAAGAAGGAAAAGGGGATGTGACTAGCAATAGAGAGAAACTTTCTTCCCAACAATGGCCATGGCAAGCTTAGGCACTTTTGGTGAAATCTCTCTGGGAAGTACTGGCAGAGGAATAAAAGGCAAACTGACACAGAAGTATTGCCTGGTGTGCATTTCCAGGCTCTGCCTTCTTTCTCATGTCTTAGCGGCAGGTGGAGGAAGAGGAGAAAAGGTTAAACTTTTGTATCAACCGGCAGAATAAGCTTATAACATCCTCTCACTATCTCTGCATAGGTTCTAGTCTCTGCAGCACTACATAAGCTTTGCCCAAAGTAATGAACAGTTGAAAGTCAAATGTAATACTTCACCAAACAACTTAAAAATGCTTGCACACTGGAAAGGATTCAGTTGCAGAGAACACAAATGGACCCAGAGCAACTTTTGCCAAAAGAGAATATTGTGCTAAATGTACAGCCATAGCTCTTTTCCATATGAAGAAACAGTCAGAAAGATAAAAGAACTGGGTCAAAATCACACAAGCAAGTAGGACAGAATCTGGTCTGCCTGTCGTAAGGGTTGTGTTTTTTAACCACCAGGCTAGCTTTTCCCAAACCTGATTCATGCATAGAATAACTATACACCTCTGTTTGCCTTGAATATTCCGTTTATACGTATGCCTGCTGCAGTTTTTAATATTGCCCACTTTGACTCCCCAAAGCAACCGAGAACACACAATAATTTGGTCACTCTATCCATGGAGCACTGTGGTGGGACTGCCCAGGAAGCTTAAAAGTGCAGCCTCCAGAGCCCTACTCCAGATCTAGATAAGTTTTCTTAGGGTTGGCTCAAGAATCCAGGTACAAGTCTTTTTCAGTGCTTTTGTAAGTCTCTCGCTCTCGTAAATTAATAAAACCATTTATTCCGCCTTCCCCAGATGCCCAGCCAGGTCCTGTTAAGGTAGGAGTCCCCCCGCCACATCACAGGGATGCTCCCAGTCAAGTGATCTCTGGAGCCGTGGAGAATCTGAATGGTCTCATGCTGGCCCACCTGCCATGACAAACCTCCTCCAGAGCATGCCCCTTCACAGCTTACATTCTACCACTCCCAAAGGCAGTCCGCTCCAATGAGGCCTGACTTCGTCTGTCCTAACGTGTACCCGCTGATTCAAGCAGTTTAGGAAGAGAAGGTGCTGTGCTTCTCAACCACGGTGGCCCAACCTCTGAAATGGTAGTCGAAGCAGTCTCTACCTCCTGGGAACAATGCCTCTGCAACAGTCCCATTAAACGAATGTCCCATCTTTGCTTTTTCAGGGTCGGCAACAGGGAGTCCCCTCCTAAAGAAGGTTCTCTCTCATTGCCACACTATCAGAGGCTGCCCCAAATGTGCTTGCTTCCTGTGGGCCTGATCAGGCTAAGGGCAGAGTTGTCTCCTTCCTTCTCTGAGGTGGACCAAATCGTCTTAGTAACACCTCTTCACACTGTTGACCATGTTTCTCACGGGGGCTGCTGCTGAGTCTTTATCTCATTCTTTCATGGTGGAGAGAGAGAGGATTCTAATGACTTTTACTTCTAGGGGGGAGGGGCCTGTAGTAATTATGTTGTCATTTTGTATTATGTCCTTTTGTCATGAATTTGTTTTCAATTTCATGTTCAAATGGGCCCACCATTCCCACTCTGTGAGGTCATTCAGCACCCGCATTTTGCACCTTTAACATCTCTCTCAGTATCACTTGGAAATGTTTGAAATGGCAGGAGCTTGTCCTCACATTCCTATCAGCTGTAAACCTGGAGCCCCGACATGAACCTAACCATTGAGCAGAACACCTCTCCACTACCTGTGTACCACTGCGAAGGCCCCTTAACCTCTTGGTTTTTTTAAGTCCTCAGTTGTAAAAATTTCAGGGTGCTAGGAATTTATATTGGGGGCAGGACAAGGTCGAGAAGAGTGTGTCTTTGCTTTTATTCTTCCAAACTGGAATGTCTTCCCTCTCTTCCCCATGGGTCCAAATCTCACTTGTCCTTCAGGCCCACTGCAAAGGAGCCTTCCCTGATTCCCCAGTCCACACAAATCTCTGCCTCTTAGGGTAAGCGCCATACAACCTAGCTGTCTCTTACGTTAATCTTGCCTCTCAAGCCAATCACAGAATGTGGGTCTCTCTTGCCCTCCTGTGGCCCCTGGGGCTGTGCCAGACCACCAGCACGCCCCACCTGGGGTGTCTACTAGACTAGGGCATTGGTGGGGAGGCCCAGCTGTGAGGGGCCAGGCAGAGTACCTCTGCCTCTACCCTGTTCTCCTCCAAAAAACTGCCCCTCCTCCTGAAGCCTGCCCCTCAAGTCACAGGTTCCATATATGACCTCACTGGGTAGTGATGCCCTCGCAGGCCTTCTCACAGATTCCGTGGTAACAGATTCCATGGTAACTGACAACCGAGCAGCTTCGTACCTGGTGGAGAACTGGTGGGAAGTTTCTCTGACGGTCAGAGCCCAGGTCTGACGTCATAGGCTACAGATACTCAACCCTGTGCTCTGTTCCCTGGGTGGGCAGTGCAGCAGGTACACCCGGACCGGCCACCTCCACAGGAGGTGTGGGATACAATCCACCTCACCTGGCTGGCACATGTTTTTGTGGGGCCTGCCAACCATGTACAACTGAGCACACTCCCACATGTAAGTAATACCAGTGACCTGGGACACCTTCAGGGACCCACAGGGCTCACTGCTGAGGACAAGTGAAAGGTCATCCCTGGACAAGTGTGCAGGACGGTTCTAAGCTTTATAATGTAGCCTTCCCCTTTGGGCTACAGGATGCTTCCGTTCAGACCCTCTCCTGAGTGGCCTCTTAGCAAAAGACAAGTGCATTTTTGTTGGCAGACGGTAAATGGAGCAGTTTGAGGAAGAGGGGCCACAATCAGAAGCACACCTTCAAACCCAGGCACCTCTGTGGTGTCATGCAGACATCTCTAGCGGTCCCCTCAGACACATCCCGTACTGAGTTGCTGAGTACTCGGGGACAGGGTGGTGCCATATTGATGGGAAGACCGGAAGAATGAAGGGGGGGGTGGTGAAGTGCTAATGAGACTGGAGGGCTGAGGAGATGGTGTCCCAGGAGGCTGCGTTGATGTGAGCCTAGACTTGGTACCCAGACCCCGGTTCTGAGTCTCCTGATCACTCTGCCTCAGTATTTAGCCTTGTTCTCATCTAGATAAAAGTACCAGAGGGCTAGAGTTCAGTGTGGTTGAAACAGGCAGTATAACTGGGGCCCAAGAGGGGTTGCCAAGGTGAGAGGGGTTCTTAACAGATTTGTATTAGATTATTTCTTTCCAAAACTTGAAAGACATTTCCATTAAAGCCTCAGAAGTGACAGACGGCAAGAAATGTTTTCTCTGTTGTGGAAGGCAGAGATGGAGAGCATCATGAGTGCAATTTCTTTCGGGCTCTACTGTTTTCCCTTGAAACGGTGAAGAGACTTCCTCATCTGCTGCAGCCGTAGGCTCTAGGGATTGCTTTTGCAGCCAGTGTCCCTTCTCTAGGGACTCATAGAGGTGATGGGCCAAGGCTGTGTTTTGGATGTCAAGTAGATTAAAGGTCTTCAGCCAGAAACTGGGAGAGACATGAGAGGGGGAAACTGTGGCAGGAGACTGTGCACAGCACAAGTGACTGATCAGTTCTGATTTTCTTTGCAGCAGCAGTGGCTCCCGTTTCTCCTCCCACACCCGGGCACTACCATGTCCTCTACTGAGGGTGTGGAGAAACGCAGTTGGGCTGGCATGGGGAGACATACTGCCTGGTTGGTGGCTACCAGGCCTACGGGGATGTCCCTTTGGCCCCACCAGCAAAGGTGGAAGCAGTGAAGCCAGTCCCCAGACGTGTTCCCAAACGAAAGCACTCTTCAGAAAGTTCGGACGAAGAGCTGGGCTGCTCCAGACCCAAAAACCGGCGATTGGAGCATGGTGGACCTGCTCCCTGAAGCAAGAACAGGATGGAGAGTCAAGCAGCATGCACCCTGCCCCGAGGTTCACATGCTCCTTTACTGCCAGCCCTTTCTGTCCCCACTGGGGTCCCTTACTGCTCAATAAAATGTTTGTGTGTTACAGATTTCTAGGGTCGCCAGTGCTCAGACTTAGGTCACTACCCCTGTGCTAGGCACTCCTGCCACCTGGGAAAGGTTCCAAAGGTGGAACAGCTCCAGGGGGTGCCAGGGATCAGAGCAAAAACTTGAGAGGCTGGGGATGAAGGAGTTTGGGCACAGTCCCTAAAGCATCTCTGTGGTTGAGCTTCTGTGAGAAGGCACATCCCCAGAGACAGAGAGAGAGAGAGAGAGAGAGAGAGGGAGAGAGAGAGAGAGAGAGTGTGTGTGTTGAGGAGAAGGGGTCTCTAGAGGAGGCAGCTAGGGGGAGGGCCTGAGGCTGGAAATGGGGAATGGCGTGTGGCCTCTGAGTAAGCACAGGCACTTAAGCCCTTGAGCTTTCTGGGAAAGCTAGAGCCACAAGGGCCACGAGATAAGGCAAGTGTAGCAGCAGAACCCAGGTGCCAGGTCTTTCCTCAGAACCTATACTTCTCCACGAGGCCGGGCCTTCCACGCTGAGGTAGGAGGGATCCTGGCCATAAGGTCAGCCAGCAGCTCTGGGAGGAAGGTTGCTGCGGTGGGGGCTCTGCTGCCATGGAAATCACTTCATTTCCTTCCAGTCAAATAGCCTGCTGACTGGGTTCCTGCTCTGTTGAGTAAAAGGGTCGCTGACTCTCCCCAGAAGGTCGTTCAGTTCACATCCCCAAAGTCCCTCTATTCAGGCCCTGGGGAGGTGTAGCGGCTCCTGAGGGCGCTCTTTCCTGAGGCTGGCTGACAGAAGTGGGGGAGGTTCCTGATAGTTCCCAGGTGCTGGTTGAAGTCCCCAGAGAATGGTCATGCAGGTTGGGGAGTCAAGTAGGTGGAGAGAGAAGGTCGGGGGCAGAGGGCCCCTTCCTGAATCCACAGCTCACATGGTTACCCCCCCATTTCCAGAAACTCTCTCTTTCCCCACACAAGCCCTCATGGCCCAGTCCCGGGAAACCGGGAGCGCAGAGCACCTGTGGCCACAGAGACACTGGCACGCAGCCCTCAGGGTGGGCGGGGCCGGCTGCAGGCAGATGGGGACAAGGTGTGCTCCCGGGAGGCCTCGGGCTGAAGGTGGCCCTCTGAGAGAAGCACCCCAGCTTGGACAGGAAGGTTACAGGCCGGGGAGGGCAACCTAGGGCGCCCCCTCGGAGCAGTGAGAGTGGGAAGAGGGGCAGGGGTGGAGGGAACCCGCGATGGGAGGTGAGTGGGCTCTCCGCAGAGGCCACTTAGCCTCTTAGTGGCCACTTAGCTTAGCCCGCAGGAGCTGCCTGTGAGCAGGGGGCGGGAGGGCACTGCCGCCCTGTGGCTGCTGGGCTTCCCGGATCGCGGCTCTCTGCGCACGGGTTGCAGGGTCCTGTGACTCTGTATCCCCTCCCTCAAACCGCCCCCCTCGCGAGGCCGCGCCGCTGGGTGCCCTGTGTCGACAGGCAGAACCCCACTGCCCGCCCCCTCAGACCCGCCTCTGCCCGCCTCGATGGTCCCCGCGCACTCAGCCAGCGGCCTCTGCTGTGTCTGCTGCTCCTGCTGGGTCTGCTGCTGCGGCCGGTTACCGGTGAAGACCACGCCGGGCACCTCCAGCACCCCAAGTCCGCGGGAGCGCACGCGGGCCCTGATGCGGGACTTCCCGCTTGTGGACGGGTGGCTGCAGTGTGTGCAGGCTGCTGGGGGCCGCTGGGTGCCTAGCCTGGCCCCGGGGAGGGCAGGAGGTCCGGAGCATGCAGAGCTAGTGGGGAGGCTCCCTCACACCACCCCTGGATGTCCTCTCCATCATCTATGGATGCCCTTCCCCTTCTCTGTCATCCCCTCCCTGGTGGGAACCCCTCAGCCCAGGCCTCAGCTGCTCCTAGTATGGTCTGTGTGACAGTGGGAGGTGGGGGACCCACAGGCTGGCCCAGGCCAGGCAATGTGTCCTGCCTGATCCCAAGACCTAAGGAGCCCACCTATTTGCCTTGACCTCCCTCCAGCCACAACGACATGCCCCTGGTCCTGAGGCAGTTTTACCACCACGGGCTACAGGATGTTAATCTGTGCAATTTCAGCCATGGCCAGACCAGCTTGGACAGGCTGAAAAAATGATCTCGTGGGTGCCCATGTACCAAAGGGACACACAAGGTGCCACCATGGCTGCTGGGGAATGTGGGGCAGTTTGGGGGCCTCAGAGACCACAGGTTAGTCACATTGGAACTAAGTTACCATAGTGACCTAGAAAGTGCCATGCCATGGATGCTGGGGGAACAGGGGTCACAGTGAGCCAACCTGACGGGCATCCAAGTACCACAGAAAAAGCAACGCATTACATGTGACTTCTGGGCACAGTGAGTGTTGTGCCAGCTGAGGAGGCTATGAGAAGCCCAAGGAGCTCCAAAGCCCAAACTAAGCCCTTGCCTTCCCTCACTTCTGGTGAGCCTACGTCCCATGCCGGACCCACGAACGCGATGCTGTGCGCCTCACCCTGGAGCAAGTTCACCTCATCTGCCTCATGTGTGCCTCCTATTCTGAGCTGGAGCTTGTGACCTCAGTTAAAGGCAGACGGGGGACTTCCCTGGTAGTCCAGAGGTGAAGACTCCACGCTTCCACTGCAGGGGCCTCGGGTTTGATCCCCGGTGGGGGAACTAAGAGCCCTCATGCTGCGCGGCACGGCCAAAAAAACAAACAAAAAATGGTAAAGAGACTGGTGGTGGTAGGTGTTAGGGACTTCAGTTAGCTACCCCTGCCTCTGAAAATGATCATCTGACCTACCTGCCCCCAGCTCTCAACAACACCCGGAAGTTGGCTAGCCTCATTGGTGTGGAGGGCGGCCACTCACTGGACAGGAGCCTCTCCATCTTGCGTACCTTCTATGCGCTGGGTGTGCACTACGTGACACTCACCCACACCTGCAACACGCCCTGGTGAGCACAGTGCAGGTGGTAAGGGCCCAGTGAGGCAGGGGTCTGCCCAAGATCACGCTGGGCCCAAAGCAAGTTTACCCCTGGGATCCAGCCCTGAACCTGGGGTCGGGAGGGGAATGGAGGTTTGCAGAACAAGACTGAATCCCCAGAAGGGCCCTCCTACTGCCAGGCACAGTCCAGTCTGGGTCCCTCCTCTTGCACCAGGGAGCTGCAGGTGTAGACGGTTCGACAGAACCTCTTTCTACGCTCTTGTAGCCAAGTCATGGCCACCAGTTAGACTGCCTCCTGGCCATCCTGCAGGGCACAGAGCTCAGCAAAGGGTATCCACCCCTTCTACAGCAATGTCAGTCGGCTCACCGGCTTTGGCGAGGTAAGGACCCGGCTTCCATACCCTGCCCCACATGGATGTACAGCCCCGCCTGTTCCCTACAGATAAATACACACAAGATAAATGCAGCCCTCATGCCCTCTCCCCATCCTGTCCCGGCAGAAGGTGGTGGCAGAAATGAACCGCCTGGGCATGATGGTGGACTTGGCCCATGTCTCGGATGCTGTGACACGGCGAGCCCTACAAGTGTCACAGGCACCGGTCATCTTCTCCCACTCAGCTGCCCGGGGTATGTGCAAGAACACTCGCAATGTTCCTGATGATATCCTGCAGCTTCTGGTGAGAGACTGCCCTGGCCCTCAAACCTAAAGCAAGAGATTCAAACCAGGAGCCCTTGAACCTGAGCCTCTTCTCCCTCCATTTCCTCAAACGCCAGGTTAAATATCTTCTGCCCCCAAAACCCACGGTCCACAGCCCCTGAACTCTTCAGCCCTAGGTGGGGGTCTAGGTGGTAAGATACTCCTCCAAACCCGGAAACCCAGGGCCAACACACCACCCAGACCAGGGCTGCGGCTCCTCCATTCACACAAACCCAGAGAGGACATGACTCTGACCTCAAAGCCAGGGCTGAACACCTTCCTCACAGGGGCCGAGAGAGTGAACAGGCAGCTGGTTGTGCTGGGGGCCAAGCTGACTGTCCACGGGTCCACCCCTGCAGAAGAAGAACGGTGGCATCCTGATGGTGCCCTTGTCCGAGTGGGTGCTGCAGTGCAACCCATTAGCCAATGTGTCTACTGTGGCAGGCGAGCCTCAGCCTGGGCTCTCTGAAGACTCGGATTTGGAGCTGAAGCTGGGTCCAAATTTAGGGAGGACTTCAGAAGAGCCCCAGTGGTTTGACCCACCTATTGGCAATAG
Organism: Mesoplodon bidens; assembly: GCF_964165515.1. Lineage (NCBI taxonomy): Eukaryota > Metazoa > Chordata > Mammalia > Artiodactyla > Ziphiidae > Mesoplodon > Mesoplodon bidens. The sequence continues at coordinate 332,235 of NW_027671175.1, forward strand.
GTACAGCACCCAAAAACCCAAGAATGGACAGTACACAGCACCTTGGTGCCATGTGGAACTGGAGCCACAGAATCAAAACTGCGATACTGATGGGTATCAGGGAGGCTGTCAGACACTGCTTTATGTCAAACACATAAAGAAAATATCCACTATCAGAACCGTTGGTTGACTGACTTTTTTCACATCTTTCTGACAAAATTCGAGAAGTTGTGAGTACCACAAGCGTCATTACACTTCTGTTCAAGATGGAATCTCAGGCTCACAATCATTGTTTAGCTTCTGTATATTGCAGTGTACATGAAGGTCTGTATTAGTCTGGTTGGGCTGTTATAGTGAAATACTATAGACTGAATGACTTAAACAGCAGAAATTTATTTTCTCACAGTTCTGGAGGGTGGAAGTCCAAGATTAAGGTATTGAATACCATAAGAATTGGTTTCTGGTGAGAACAATCTTCCTGGCGTGCTGACGGCTGTCTTCTTGCAGTGTCCTCACACGGCCTTTCCTCTACGAGCAGAGGGAGAGAGATCTCTGGAATCTATTCCCCTTCTTATAAGGACACCATCAGTCCCTGTCAGATTATTACCTCACCCTTATGACTTCAGTTAACTTCAGTTACCTCCCTAAAGGACCTATCTCCTATCTTCTACAGTCAAATTAGGAGGGGCTTCAACATATAATTTTTCGGGGGACACAATTCAGTCCATAACAACAACTTAAGATAGCTTTCTCTGATTTTCAGTCTTTCACTAATACCTCCCTCTTTGTCTACGAATTATTCAAGTTTCCTTATTTTTTTTTAAATTTTCTTACATTATCCCTTCCCTTTAAATGCTCTCTTCACTTCTTAATTGGCATTTCTTGCAAATGAAGGCAACTTTCCTCACAATACATTGATTACTCTCCCCACTGTAACACAGCATCTTCTCCCATGACTTTCCTGAAATGGTTCCACTTTTGTTCATAGAAGTTTAGCCATCCAATCAGATGCTTTATTTTCAGTTCCCATAGCATTTTGCCTTTGGGAAACAACTGAGTCCGTTAAATGGTGCTTCTTTGAAAACTACCTTCCTTTATGTTTTATAGCCATCTTATGATTTCTGTTGGCATACCACCTAGCTTCTTTCTCATCATTCTTTTTATTTTTATTTTTCAGTTGTTTCTCTCCTCACTCCTTAGCGTTAGATACTACAGACAGTTGGCCTTCTTCTCATCTCTTATATACTCTCTCTCTTACTCCAGCAGCTTTGTTTACCATTTAATATATTATCTGCCAGGCGCCTTCCATCTGTTACCAACATCTCTCCCTCTGTCTTTGTCATTTCAGCCTTCGCTATGCTCTCTGAGCTCTCACAGGCAGATCTATTGAACACAGGAATCTCAGTGGAAAATACGAGTACGTTATTTCTCTACTGAGTAAAGCCCTTACAGATCACATGGTCCTGATCCATCTTGCAGCCACGTCATCTGGACTATCTGACCTCCCATGTCACAATAGCAGAGGACCAGACAAGAGGGACACTGGCTCCTAATGACCTCAGCTCAGAAGTGATACACTTGATTCTGCTTCTTTGCCACTGGCCACAACGAATCAAAGGAAAACAGTTGAACTACAAAGGAGGATGAAAAATGTAGATAAGCACATAGGATATTTGATGAGTGCTATCTCGAGGTGACATCACCTCCCATCAAACTTTTATTTCACAGAGAAAACACAGACTATAAAGCAAAAACACCCCAAACTACCTTCTTCTCTTTACGTCCAAGAATAGCTTTTCGACATAGTTTATAAATACCTATTCTCACTTCCTCAGTATCTTCCATTCATTTTCCCACCTCATTGGGATTGTTAAGGTTTTCCTCTTTAGCGATTTTATTTTGGCCCCCTCCCATTAAAAAGCTGCCCCCCTCCCATTAAAAATTACTCTTGCTTGATGCCAAGTAATTCTCTAGTTACCTTTTCTCTCTTCCTAATTTCACAGTGCAGTTTATCAAAAATTGTATTTATTCTCACTGTCTGTATTTTCTTATCTTTATGTACCTCGTGACTCACACAATTTTGCTCTTTTCTTCTTACTTATCTGCACTGGAATTGCATTCACCAACATTTAATTTGTGATCAAATTGAGTGAATATTGTTTGGTCCTTCTGTCACCTTTCAGCAATATTTGATTTTGTTGATCAAACTTGTCATCTCAGAAAAATCTTTCACCTTAACAACAGTAGCATCTTAACCTGCTACTTCTTCCTCCTGCCTCTGGACATCCTTATCTCTTTCATTGGGCACTCTCACTTTGCCCTCTGCCAAGAGATGTGTATTTCTCAGAAGCTCTCTTCTGCCCTTGATAGATGGTCTCATCTACTCTTGTGATTCCAGCCACCATATATATCACAGATCTTGACCTAAAACGTACATCTCTCTCTCCTGAGTCTCTTACAAACTTAACTAATTGCCAACTGAACAACTCTGCCCAAATATAACACGGACACTTAAAATTAATTATGTGATGTTACTGAACGATTAATTTTACCTTCAATACTTACTTCCGCTATTCATCTCTCTACATCATTTAGACCACCACTATTTGTACACTTGTCCAAGTTGGATACTGGGGGAACACTGAAGACTCTGGACTCTGACAACCCTCAGAATGGGAGAAAATAGTTGCAAACGAAGCAACTGACAAGGGATTCATCTCCAAAAAATATAAACATAAATAAATTTGTAAACTAGATAAGCAACTCATGCAGATCAATATCAAAAAAAAACAAATACCGTATAATATCACTTATATGTGGAACCTAGAAATATGGTACAGATGAACTTATTCGCAAAGCAGAAATAGAGACCCAGATGTAGAGAAGAAACACATGGATACCAAGGCGGGGGGAAGGGGGGGATCAATTTGGAGATTTGGTTTGACATATATACACCAGTATGTATAAAATAGATAACTAATGATAAACTATGGTACAGCACAGGGAACGCTACTCAATGCTCTCTGGTGACCTAAATGGTTAGAAATATTAAAAAGAGGAAATATATGTATAGGTATAACTGATTCACTTTGCTGTATAGCAGAAACTACCACAACATTGTAAAGCAACTATACTCTAATAAAAATTAATTTAAAGGAATAATAAAACTCTAGACGCTGTATAATCATCCCTCACCTTCACAATTAATTCAGTAACCAAGTACTCTCTAACCTAAATTCCTACTCTCTCTCAATATTGTCTACTTTTATTCAAGCCTCTTGCCACTACTTGGTTCTGAGCTACATTTTCTCTTATTTATGGAACATAAACAGTCTCTTAACTTTTAACAGAATAAATCTTTTAACAGAATAAATATTCATTGAGTACCTACAACACTGGTAAATAAGGACATTGTTCACATGCAGTTTACAATGTAGTAGGGGCAATGAACTATAAAATAGAACTTTACCTCTCATAGGTAACTGGACAGCCAAGTTTTATAAGAACACGTAGAAAGGGAATTTAATCTCTAATGGAAGTCATGAAAAGCCAGAGATTCAATGTTTATTTTGAAACTTGTATGATGAGAGTGCATTAACCAAGGATTGAATGAGTAAAGTATGATACAAATTGATGACATTACCTGGAGAAAGTTCAGCAGTAAGAGAAGTCTAACCCTGAAGTCTACTGAGTATTGCTGAAAATTTATGGAAGAAGGAGATGCTAAGTAAGGATAGAGAAAGCAGATGAGGGTGGACTAGTAGGCAAGAGCACAGTGCTTGAAGCCTTTTCCCCAAAATTAAAGAGAAGCTATCAAAGAGCTCTAAGCCGTTGAGTGAAATTTAGGTTGCAATGCAGAGAATAAACAAGACAGAAATAATACTGGAGTCAGGGAAAAAGTGAACTGGGATGTTACATCCGAGTAAGAAATGTAAAAGATATGACAATGGACATAGAGAAGAATGGACATATGTGTGTGTGTGTGTGTGTGTGTGTATACATATATACACACATATATGTGTGTATATATATGTGTGTGTATATATATATGTATGTGTATATATATATATATATATATATATATATATATATATATACACACACATATATATATATATATAGTATAATTATGACGATTCTTAGGGATTGTTCCAGAGTTTAAGGGTGGGGAGAAGAGTAAAGAATGACTCTCAGTTTCTTGCTTGGTTAATTGGGTTAAAACAGTTTGCAATAAAAAAGATTTAGCTTAAGTCATTTAATCATTTTAAGTGCATTCTGAATCCTATACAAATAAGTTTGAGAAATTTAAGAAAATTGTGTTTCCTTAAGTTTTGCATATCTTTTGTTATTCCATGTAAATTCCCTTCTTTTTCATATGATTAAAGAAAAGTTATGAAAAAAATAAGAGAGAAATGAGAGAAAATAAGATCTTATGAAGAATTATGAATGATCTTTATCTGTTTTTGTGCTTACTGTAATTTCTTACTGTTTATCTCTCTATATACATATTCTGAGATATCTTCTCAGACCTGCTGAATCAATCTGTGAGGAGTAAGTTTAACTAATCACTCAGATGAACCTAAAATTGGTTCATCTACAGGAATAACCAACATAAGAGAGTAGTCATGGTAGTCTCAAAATTAGAGAAGACTTCCCAATTATTCCCATTATGTCCAAGAGAGAATATGAGCAGGTACTTCAAGTATCCGAACTTCGTACGATTAGATTCTGCAAAAGCATTTTAAATAGGAAAAATACATAGAAGAAAGGTTAAGACAAAACTTCCCCAGGATAAAATGGATCCCATATTTTCACCAGATGCCTTTACTTAGGAAAAAGAAATGTTGAAGAATTGTAACAGTATCCAACCTGGAAAACAAAATACAGAAATTTTCACCACTAAGCCTGAGCTCTGTACAACTCTGATTTAGTGTTTTTTCAAGCCTTACACAGCAGTCTCTATTTTTAAAATATTTATAAGTAACCCATTTTGTAGGAAAACACCTAACTTTCATCATAAGAATTATGACACTTTATACTTTTATTCCAGCCTAACTTTTATACTCTATTTTCTACCATTTGGCAACTTATACCCTACGCTCTAGTCAAAAAAATCTCAGTTACAATCACTTAAACATATTGTGTTGGTTCTCAAGTCCAGGATGTTCCTTCTGCCTGGTATGCCCCTGACCTTCTCTCCACGTGGAACATTCCTACTGACATTCAAAACCTAATTCCAAACCCCCTCATTGTTGGCATTCTCTTTAATATCCCCTATTAGCAGGGTTAGTGACTCTAAGTTCTGTTTTACAAAGTTACATTTTTATGATCTATTTATTTAATAGCCTCTCCCTATTTGATTGTCATGAGTTGTTTATGCATCTCTCACACTCTCTTTTGAGTTCCTCTGGCCTTTATTTTTTCTTTTATCTCTTACCCATAAGCACAGTGCTTGCCCCATAGTACGTGCTCAACGTGTTGGCTGAGTGAAAAAAGACACCTTTTAGCTCTCTAATCATTTGTGAAATGTCATTTAAAATGACATCAGATTACCCTTTGTTTCCTAACTTAATTTCTAGTACTATAGAATGTACACTCAGAACACCGTCAGTGGCCTACAGAAACAGTGTTCTCACTGGACTTCATGCACATAGTCAACCCCCTTATAACTTTCTCTGGCATACAACTGCCAGACATGTTATTAAAAGAAAATGATGTACCAACCCCTCACCTATTGGAAAACTTCCAGAAGCTCTCCATTCCTTATTGTATCTTTTCTACTTGATTTTTCAAATACCTCTGTCTTACTTCATCTATTCAGAACTGGCTTTTCTACCTTTGCTTTCATTTTCAATTTCATTCATATCATTATCTGCACTTACCCATAGAACCTAAGCATATTTTAGTTTCTTATGCAAGTTTCCTCACTAGAGGTCAAAGGGGCAAGGACTATTGTGATAAAATATTAAATAAATAGACGATAGGACTTTGTTCTATTGGTCTGGGAAAATTACTACCTGAAACAAAAGAATTCTGGAAACTGAAGGGGTCAGACCAGTCAGCTTTGTTTACTTCAGACTCAAATCAATGTCTTGTCTTTACCTGAGCTCTGGTTACATTTAGAAAAAAGTACTGTAAATACAGTGAATGAGCAAGGCCACTATCTGAGACGTGTCTGGGTCCTTAGTATAGTAACTGAGGGAATGGTAAGCATTGGTCAATGTTTGCTGATTGATGACTCAATAGATCTGGTTAAGCCTCACCGTCAGAATTCCAGATTTTTTAACAAGCTTCTCAGTCTTTTCAACCCAAAGAAAAAACTAAAGAAAACCAGATGACAAGAATTTCAAATTATAAAATATCCCGATTGTCAAATTTAAATAGGGATATCCTGTGCAATGGAGAGGCTGGCTGGTGCCAATTTCACATTTTGTTCTCTAGTGTCTGGACGAAGCCTGCTCTGCCAGTGAGCTGACAGGTCGAGAGCACTCCAGCTTCCACAGACACCCGAGAACTTTCTATTTCTCATGGTGTTCCTACCTTACCTAAGGGAAGGACTATATTCACAATGAAAAGAGTTATGATTCATCACCAGTAGAGAGATTCTTCCACTTTCTGGGTGCCCACGTTAAAAGTCTGGTATAGTCAACACTCCCTCTAACAGAGATCATGTATTGAAATGAGAAAACCATCACCTAATATGGCCAGAGAGGTGAAGGGACTTGGCCCAGCTGAGCCCAGGAGACACCACTAATTCAAAACCTCAACCATTAACACAGTGATTGTGATCAAGGAGACTTACAGCACATAAGAGATTCAAAGAGCATATTAATCCACCTCTGGCAACACTGCCAGTTTAAAAGAATGATGAACCTTCTCTCCCACTTGATTCAACCTGGCTATGTATTATACCACTCTAAACGCTAGCAGACTCTATGCTATGGCTTCCATTAGGTAGCACTTAGTATACATGAAAACTTTCTTCAAGAAGTAATTACTTTTGAAACCATAAACATTTCAGTTGGGAAAAGTGAAAAAGAAAGGAGGTGCAAGTAAAGGGAACTAGAAAAAAATAAGAAAATACCCTCAAATATAAACATGTTGATTCAAAAAATAATTTAATGGGGATTTAAATGATACTAGGTGAGCATTTATTCTGTTTCTGCTTTAAATAAAGCATTCTGTTCTATTTGTTAGGTGTTGTACTTGTTTAAGATCTAATGTCTGTTAAAAACCTCTCGAAAGAGATGTATTCATTCTGGTATCCTAAGCACCTATCTGGATGAAAAGCACAAGCAATGGGAAGTCATGGGGCATAAAGGACCTTGCAAAGGCTCTGAAATCCATCTCTTACTTATGGCCTTTGAGACTCAGCCTCCTCCTCTATGTAGTGTTCATAAAACTTAGTGGAGATAGAACACTAGGGACACAGAAGGTCAAAAGAGGTATTTACTACGACTTTCCAAATATCTTCCTTTAGGAAAACAAATATATTTTATTTGCAATGAGGCTTTCTTGTGAATTTTATTCCTCTAAAGAAGAATATTTTTAGTGAACAATTGATTCGTTTGCCTCCCTGTGCTACTTTATTGACAATACTCAGGTAGGGGTGGTTTTCCCTCAAGCAGTTACCTCCATGTGATTTGTATATCAGACCTTCCTAAAAGCATGTTTTCCTGCTCTTTCGTTCCACCCCATCCCAGCTCTACTTCAAATATTGTGATCCTCTATTAAAATGCACAGAACCCTGGGAAAATAAGGAGAAGCAAAATGTTTGTCACTCCCAGCTCTGGTATGCATATATCAGAGGCTAAATTATAACTGATGAAGACAGAAATGGGACCCATATCTGTCTGACTTCAGAAACCAGAAGTGTATCTACTACAAGCTGATGAATGGGAACTCAGATCAAGGCCTAGAGTGGAGAGGAGTCTTCTGATCAGAAGGGGAAAGTAAACAAAGGGCAGCGTTTAATTATTTAATAATAAGTAAGAGAATGACTAGGGTGTTTTTACAGAACAGGATATAATATTGAAATAAAATCCCCCAAAGTGACACAGAAACATAATGCAATCCTCTTAAGCTACAACCCTTCCTAAACCAAACCATACCATTCTCTTCACACATCCTGGAAAGTCAAAAGAAAGGGGATACTGATCTGCATCACACTGGCATTAGAAGCAGATCTAGTTTTAATGAAGTATTACTTCAGGGACTGAAGTTTCCCCCCAAAAAGGGTAAGCTTTTTTCTCAAGAAACATCACTGTGTAATAATCAAGGAGCCAGGGATGGTGGTATTAATTGTTCTAAGTACAGGGATTTGTTTTGCAGAAAGAAGTACCAATCAGAAAGAGAACTGACCAATAATTACTTAACAAAACTGCTTCAGAAGTAGATTTCTAAATCTACTTTTAGACTGATAGTTAGAAAAATCTTACTAAGTTTATTCATTTAGAGGAAATCTGTGCAAGCCTCTGAAACCAAGAGGTATTGTATCAAAAGAGATAAGGTCACTAGACACTTATGTAAGAGCTACTTCTTCCTCAAATGGCCACCATTAAGAGGAGAAACTATTTGCTGTATTTTCTGACTATTACATTACCAAGAAGTAACAATGCACCTTTAGGAAACTAGTATGAAAGAAAAACATAATAAAATTTTTTGCAGGTGACTCTTTGATCTCATAGGTGTGTGTTAATTTTCCAAAGTTGGCACTGGATCCTGCCTTTACAAAATGCTCCTTGAAATATCACATTGAAAATCTTCTCTTTTACTCCTTATTGTAAACACTGTGTATGTTTTTAAGAAGACCAATAAAAAATATGGACTATGGGGCTTCCCTGGTGGCGCAGTGGTTGAGAGTCCGCCTGCTGATGCAGGGGACACGGGTTCGTGCCCCGGTCTGGGAAGATCCCACATGCCACGGAGCAGCTGGGCCTGTGAGCCAGGGCCGCTGAGACTGCGTGTGCAGAGCCTGTGCTCCACAACAGGAGAGGCCACAGTAGTGAGAGGCCCGCGTACCGCAAAAAAAAAAAAAAAAAAAAAAAATATATATATATATATATAGAGAGAGAGAGAGAGAGAGAGAGAGAGAGAGAGAGAGACTATGAAATTATTTTTCCAATAGTGAAATTGTGGAGAATACATCTTGCATTTCTACTGTATTCCCGCAAAAAGAGGAAGTTCTTTTCCACAAAGACTCTCATCAATGTTAACTCTGGGAGAGAAGTATTTGTAGTTGTCTCATGCTTTGTGGTGAGAGACTCGCACTTTTTCCCCTGTCTCTATTGTGGGAAACAGGGCACACTTTGGGCTGAGAATTCATGCTGTGGTCGGAAAAGAAAGAAACGAAAAATACCCTCATTAACACTGCTCTTTAACAAGTTCAGCAAATGGGCTTCAGGCATTCTAAACAGCAGCAATTAAAAAATAACTTTAGATTTCATACATTTCTTCCAGTAGGATGAAAAGCTGAGGTATGTTAACTTTAATTTTATGGTTTGCGTGAATACCGAGTTCGATTACTCCCTGTCAAAGCAGAAATCAGCCTCTTACAGGGAGTAAGTGCTAATTAAGCAAAACAGAGTAAGCATGTTATCTGAAGTATATTTGATTCTTTCCTGTGCACTTTGGCTGCACAAGCTCTAACCACAGTTTCCGGAGGGACCATCAGTGCTCCCTAAGAATGCCAATGCAGTGTTCCGTCCAGTTAGTGGGGTGCAGAGACCAGTCAGAATGCTGATGCTTTCCACAAAGGAGATGGGGCTAGGGAGGCAAATGCAATCAGGGAGTATTAGCTCTGTCTTGTGTGCCTGCTACAAAACCGTGTCCTCTCAAGACTGCCCTATCCCTTCTTTGCTTTATACGTGTATGTGTAAGTTTGTATATGTAAGCTTTACAAGTCTCTCCTAAGAGAAAACTGAAAATGCCCAGGAAAAAGACAAAACTGCTTCAACAGAGAAAGGTCTCTCTGTTCCAGTTGAAGAGGATATAGAGTTAATAACAGGAAATATCCATCCCCTGAAACTGTATGAAACATGGATGCTTCCACAATTTACTCAAGGTCTCACTGACCAGGCTATAAGTAATTTTAATTATTATTTCTTATGATTATGGTTGATAAAAAGGCTCAGTGGTATGCTAAAAATCTTTAACACTTGTTGACCTTTTTTCTTGATAGCTTTCCTCCTCCCAGGCTCCAGCCAACAGTAGCAGTAACAGATATCCAGATCTTAAGAGGATAGAAGTATAATGGTGCACTGAATATGGAAAGGAAGAACCAGTAATGGTTCCTATACATTCATAACGCGAATCAGCATCAAACTAAGCTTCCCCAAGAAGAAGCTGACAGCAAATAGTTTCTCCTCTTAATGAATTGAGGAAACAACTTTGAAGTTATCCGTAGCCACCGCTTCTGAAGCAACCAGTAGCTTTGCAACTATTAGTTTACTTGTATTAGATTAATTTATATTAGAGTTTATTTAATGCAATTGCTCACAAATTTTAAACCATTTTGTAGAGTAGTGTTCTCTATCTGTTTAAATGAAATGCTTTCCTAAGCTCAAAATCAGTGTTTTTATGTTGTGTAAATTATGAAATTACTGTGAAATATCTGGTAAACTTGATAGGAAACCCCAGATGTCAGCACTTTGCTGGGCAAGATTTAAAGTGGCCCACACCATTAGCCCTCATCAGGAGCAGTAGCAGTGGGCTAAGTCATAAGGGCACGCCCGTCCATTACACTCACCCAGGATACTGTGAGTGAGAAACAAAGGGCAGTCAGACAGGGACCTCTATGCTCAGATTCCACTGCCAAGAAATGGCCTAAGTCAGCTCTTGTTGTTGAAGAAAATAACCCTTTAGCAATCAGACTGAATCCTATTTTAAGTTTTAGAGGAAGAAGGATACTATTTAAACATTGATGAAATGTGCCTCTCTTTTTTTATCAGCATAGAAATCTATTTGAATTCAAAAGAATATGGTTATATTTAGCATAGTGTAATAATTATCTAAAGCACATATCATCGTTGGCTCTGAAACAGTTCTAAAGATGTCATTCTTTTGAAGTCAAAAAATATGCAGTAAAAATGGACAAGGAAGCAAAAATATGAAAAAACAAGTTTGCTGAGTATGGGAAGTTGTTACAAGAGGGGCACAACAAGATAATGTAACAGAGTCCAAATTACATAACATGCAGCAAGGAGTTCTCTTGCTTTAACAACTCCTAGAAAATAAACCAGTAATCTCAATGCAAGAATATCACCACTGGGTTATTTAACAGGACAAATTTTCTGAGGGACACAGGTAGTAACTCACTATACTTCCCCTTTCTCTAATATCTTTTCTCACACCAATTTCTTTTCTTTCCTCGAGGATAGATTTTATCCTGTTGAAAACAATTTTAGTTTTATTTGTAAAGTGGAGTAAATAATATCCTGAGTGAAGTAGGCAGCGTTTTAGCTGAAGATGCTTAGGAATCAAACTTTTGAAAAAGGCCAATCAGCTAGCTAGCTAGCAGTTACCATCAGTGGCTTGCAGAGAAAAAAATTACAGATGATATGTTTGCTAAATAGATAAAAAGAATAAGCAGTTTAGAATGGGTGAAAAATCCCAGGATCTACTGTGACCTAGACCAGAGGTGCCTAAACTTTTTGGAACCAGGGACCGGTTTCCTGGAAGCAAATTTTTCCAGGGAGGGGGGGCGGGGTGTGTGAGGTTCAGGCGGTAATGTGAGGCATAGGGAGCAGCAGATGAAGCTTAGTTGGCTTGCTTGCGACTCACCTCCTGCTGTGCAGCCCGGTTCCTAAGAGGCTGTGGACTGGTACCCGTCCAAGGCCAAGGGGTTGGGAACCCCTGACCTACACACTCAAAAGCAGACAGCTGACCTTTGATTAAGCCCATTTTCCTGTGGAGTGAGCCATAAGGGGCTCCAAGACACAGTTTGGTTTCAATGTTTCAGTGTTCACAGCCAGAGGGCAAACTCAGAATGTCTCCTCCTCTTGCAAAAACTGGACCACGGATGAGAAGTCTTTTTTTTTTGAGTAGCCCTTCACGCACAACATCCCTGCAGATCTGATGGGCTTGACTGCCCAGAAGGACTGGGCTCTTTGTGCTGGTAGCAGAGTCTCATGCTAATCCCAGATCCTTAGCCATTAGTGTTGCTCCGAATCCGCCCTGATAGTAATTAGCCGAGGGAACTCCATCCATCACCCCAGGTACAGGATTATAAGTGTCACTTGACCAACATTGTCCTGAGCTCGTATTTAGGATTTTAGCCAAGAGTTTTGGGTCAAGCCCTAACCTGAGTCCCAGATTCATAGCTTCAGCAGTTCCAATCCTACTAATAGCTAACAGCAAGTTTTTGCAGATCTTCGAAGCCTGGCCAGTCCCAACAGCTCCACGATGCACCACATGGGAGCCCATGCACCACAGCAGCTCAACCCCTCCCATCCTAAGTGTGAGGTGGCCAGATCGAGCCATTCCCACACTACCAGAAACAGGGGCATCCGTGAAAACCGCTCCCATTTTCTCAACTTCTTTGGCCAATTCTCCGAAAACCATAGGATCAACAGTACTGGAATCTATTAATAGTGAGTCTTTCTTCACTTTTTTTTGAATTCCATTTGCTCCACAATAAGCTTCTAGTGCATTGATGCATTGTAATAATTCTGTCACCTTTTTCGGCTACATCCCCTGCAGAAGACACTACAGGGTTCATCTGCATCTAGAAGCTCTTTGCATGAATCAGGGAACACATCAACAATGGTGAGTGGCTAGCCATGTTTCATGAGCTCTTTTGCCACTGGACTCCCCACGTTGCCTACTCCAATGAATCCATCTGGAGTCTTGGAAGCTACTGACCTAGAACACAGCGCTGCAAGGCTGGCCACCACTGGTTGCTGCAGACGACTCCCTGTACCGGAGGCCGGAGGTGGCTCCACGGAGACGGAAGGAGGCTGCCACGCTGCCCGTGCCCCTCCTTCCCACGGTGACCTCCTCGACTCCCGGCTCACCCACTGGCTGCTATAGGGTGCGTGATGCGGAGGGCCGGCTCGGCTGTGGCGATTCTTAATACCTCTTTGGTACTAGGTTACACATACAGTTTCACCTAGTGAGCGATTTAACAGAAGGAATTTTTTTCTACGGCATTTTTGCGGCACAGCAGATAGAAGCGAGGTCACTATTTCTTTGAAAAACTGAATTAAAAATTTATAGAAAGTCATGATTCATTCTACAAATATGCTGAGTCAAAGAAACGTGAAAATTGATGCGATGGAGGAAGAGCGCTAGACTTCCCTGATGCTCAACTGGCACCTTTCTTCTGGTGTCAGAACATGGTTGTGTAACTCCTTTAATCCCAGTGGATTTTCCAAAAATTCCAGAATCTTCAGATTTTGGTAGCCTCTGTTTACTGCCTTTGCCCCCCTATGCCAAACCCCACCCCACCCCGCACACATTCATTTTTTACCAGTTGTCCTCCGGGGTGTTTTTCTTTATAGAGTTATTGCAGCAGTTTGTTAGACTACTGACCCCCAGTGCAAATGCCCCTCCCCCCGTTTTCTCACCCTGTGTAGTTTTGTTCCACCTTGACCTGGGCTTGGTCACGTGACTTGCTTTGGCCCAATGGCATATCAAGAGCTGAAGCTTGGAGAGCACTCGTGCTTTAGGGCTTGTCCTCATGGAAACCTGACATGTTAGGAAGCCTGGCTAACCTAGTGGAGACTAGGCACAGGCCACAGCCAGCACCAATGGCCAGACATGTGAAAGCAACCAGCCCCAGTCCAGCAACCAGATGATGGCAGCCTCAGTAGTCACCTCAGGTGAAAGCAAGATAGATCCACCCAGGAGATCCCAGCCCATTCTGCTGATTCACAAATTGTGAGGAGATAAAGTGCCTGCTGTTTTAAACCACCAAGCTTAGGAGTAGTTCATCACACAGGAAGAGATATAACTATCTTTACTGTTAGATTATCTTCCCATTTTATACCATGTTTCCCCTCAAACGACTGTTCCTTAATCCAAGATTCTAGAAAAGAAATTAACAACTGATGAGGCTGATAGAGCCTTAACATTTTTTATAAGTTTTGTAAACTTTTAAAATAACTGTTAATAAAATCAATATTTATTTGATCACAAAATTATTTTCTTCAGTTGCCTTAAGAAGTAATGCAGAATTGTACTAAGTTTATACATTTGGAGGCTCTAAAAATGTGTTATTCCTTGGATTCAAGTCCTAGTGTACTTTATGTGGGCATTCACGTTTGCAAAATGATTCCAGGAAAGTTGCGATTTCATTTTACAACTTTGGCCTAAGGAGTCTTATGATATTTTACCTGAGAAAAAGAACACATTAATTCCACTTTCAGCTATTAAACCCATGGCTTCCTGTATTTTCTAAATTCCCTATCAGTGAAGAAGACTATGTATAGCGTACAAGACTGTCATGATTAGGAGGAAGGTAGTACAGAAAGAGCCCATCAAATTAGGCATTGCCCAGTCATGTCAGTATACTAACGTGGCGAGCCACAGGCAGCTTGAAGCCTGGAAAAAAGACAGATACAGTGTAATGATTATCCTAAGGATCCGGATAATGATTCCCATGATTTTGTTTTAAATATTAATGGCAGAGGATTCTGGGGAAATGGTGGTGGCTACAGAGAAGATTTTTATCCCTGAATATGCCACCCCTCCCCTAAATACACAACCCCCCACCCCCACAAAGAAGAAAGAAAAGCATCTAGGATAGCAAGATCAAAAACCCACAGACAACATCTACAACAAGGTGTCCACATTAACTGCAACATACAGCCAGGTAGGAACAAACCAACAACAGGAAAAAGACCTACATATGTGTATCCCAAGGTGTGTGGGAGGAAGACGAGGGAAGGACTCTCTCTCTCTTTAAGGAGAGCCAAAGGTTACTATGGTTCACGAACTCACTGAGATTGAAAAACTCACTGAGAACAGCGGCAGAAACCGGGAGTGAATGTTGCAGGCTCCACTTTGCAGCTGAGTGCAAGAACTTTGAAATGTTCTGAGGATGCCAAGTGTTCTGGGGTCTGTGAAACCTTGACACCTATCAAACCAAAGCACCATTCCAGAACAAATCCCCATACTCAACAAGGACAGGAAAGAGGAGGCCTGGGTAAATGGGCATAGGAGGGCCGAGGAGGAAGATTTTAGAAATTTTAAGGTCATTTTTTAAAATTATGTTGTGGGGCCTCCCTGGTGGCGCAGTGGTTGGGAGTCCGCCTGCCGGGACACAGGTTCGTGCCCCGGTCTGGGAAGATCCCACATGCCGCGGAGCGGCTGGGTCCGTGCACCATGGCCGCTGAGCCTGCGCATCCGGAGCCTGTGCTCCACAACGGGAGAGGCCACAGCAGTGAGAAGCCTGCGTACCGCAAAAAATAAATAAATAAAAAAAATTATGTTGTGAAAATAATAGAAGATAGTGAGCCCTGGAGTTCTGAAGCTAGAAATTATATTCTGATCTATGTTTCCCTCCTAAAGTGGAAACTTATTTCATTTAAAAATGAGCGACAGAAGAGTATTCCATTCACATCCTGTAGAAAATCAGTGAGAAAAAAAAAGAAAAAAGAGGGGTGAAAAGAAAGTTCCAGCAAATCCTGAAAACGTCACAGAAAGACACGTCCACAGAACAAATGAAATTTATTGCCTGATATTGCGGAAAAAGTAAAAGAAATTTTCAAAGGAATAGAAACTGGTTTTAAGAAAAACATAAAAGAAATTAGAAAAATTCAGAAATGAAGTGATTGGAGAATAGCAAGATTTGAAAAGGTGAAAAATTCAGTAAGTAATTTGTTTAAAAAAAATCATGTCTCGAGAGAAGGTTAAACTAGAAGGAACACAAGTTTGAATAAACACAGTGGATAATGTCTCCTTGGAGAAACAGCTGATTTCAAATCCAGCATAAGAAACGAACAAGATGTTCCTGGTACCTCTTGTCATATAAGAGAGCTGGGAAGACTTCAAAGACTACTGTGGTTGTGTGGAAAGGACTCAGGAGCCAACTTGAACAGGATCCGTGAACCTAAGAGGGGACAATCTCTGCATCGATATTTATAACAACCTCACTGAAAACAACAACAAAGCAAGAAAATACCTCATTAGTCATCTTTGGAAGAGTCAACCTTTCTCTCTCTTGTTTTTTCTTTTTTTGTAAAACTGGTAAATAAAATAAAAGAAACATTTATTCTTCCTTTCCTAATTAAACTGTAACTCAGGGCAACCAAGTAGTTGATGAAATAATGTTCTAGCTAGTAAATGAATAATCATCTAGTTAGTAGAATATCACCATTTGGTACCCTTAATAAATTAATGGATCTAGACATTGATCATTAATGGCTGCAACGTCACAGTAAGACAGACACTTTATAGTTCCTTTTGGAATTCATCAGTATTATCTATGAAGTAAACTTGACAAAAAAAATCACACCTGAATTATGTCAGTGCTCTAGATCTATCTACCAACTGACAGTAAATACATGGACCAAAGGAGCATGATAAACATATAAGCAGAAAGGGGATGCAATCAGCATAATCCAGACAGTTGGGAACCCTACTGGATGAATGCTTTGAATTCAAGGACAAATACTTGCAAGAAAAATGAGCAAACTGAGTTCTTTTAAACCTATACTTTAAAAGAAATTGTGTTTGGATCAGCAATCAAATAAATAATGGTTATTAAAATAAAAATACATTTAGAGGACAATCAAGGAAACATGAACTGACTGGCTATTTGTTGATATTAAGGAATCATTATTATTTGCGGATGTGTGATAATGACATAGTTGAGCTTAAAAAGGGCAGTTCTTGCATTTTAGAAATATGGATACTGACGTTTTCACTGAGAAAAAGAAATCTGGGATTTGCTTTAAAATTGCTGGGGATGATGGTGGTAGTAGTAAGAGAGGGTGCAGAGACAATCTATTGGCCTGAAATGGACATTTGACGAGAACAATGGATGAAAGTTTCTACTTCTTTCTCTTTATTTCTGTAGATGTTTGAAATTTTCCATACTAAAACATGTTTTATAAATGTAGATGGCTTGCAATGTGCTCTTCTGAGCTCTCAGAAGGCAAAAAGCCATTCTTAAATTAGGAGCTTTCTTCTCTAGCCAAGAATTCTAATGATAATTTTGTCCCAACTGGCCAGTGCACTCAGATTGCTCTGAGATCTGTTGGTGGGAAAAAAATCAGCACAAACAATAAAGAGGCTCTTCAGTCTTAGAAGAAAACAACAAAGAGTAATGGCTGCTGCTAGGTCTGGGGCAATAGTGTAGTTACCAGTATAAGACAAAATATTAGTTTCTTCCAAAATCCACTTGTTACTACTGTGTATACTTTTGCAGCAAAGTATCTTTTCTACGTTGTCAGCATTAAAGTAAATTTACTATTTAGGTAGCATTTAAATTATCATATACTCAAAGCCTAGAAAGAATCCCCTAGGCTGAAATGACGTTAAATCTTAGTTGGGCCATTGCAGTGTATTCTCCAGTCTTACTTGCTTTGTCTATAACTGTCGTAAAAAGGTGTGAGGAGATCTGCCAATATTAATGCCAGGATTCAAAATGAGTTCTTTGTAGCTTGCTTCCTTCAGGATCTTCTGCCCTCAGACCCATGTATTTACTTAATGCCTCAGATTATTGTATATGTCACATCTTTCCAACTAGAAGACAAGCTCCTTTAAGGGCAGTGACTAGTCTCATCAACATCGAATTTACTCCAACACCAGTGCTTTCAAAATGTGTGTTGTTTAGTATATGTCTGATCGTAAGAAGTTATAGAAACAATTCTACTCTAACTAAATAATAATGATACTACTACTACTATTTCTACTACTACTGCTAATAAAATGTATGAAATAGAGTATAAATGGGAAAATAAAGATCACACTGGAAATCCCAGACTATAAAATGAATGATCCCAAAGCCACTGGCCAATCCATCGACTGTAAACAGTTACTTGTGAATTGGTCAACATTTAAATGCATAATTGAGAGAAGGGTTAAAACAAATTTTATTACCAAAAAACACAATTTTTATACCTACAATTTTTGAGCTCAACTAACCTGTAGTTTTAACAGAAATAGATGAGATTCAACGTATTCATTCAGTTTCCTAAGTGATCCATTCCCTATCTTTCCTTATGAAACAATCAGTTACAACTCTAATAATTTGTCAAGGATTCACCAATCTCTACTTCCTTTATTTTCCAAGGTTTGGTATCATTACAGAATCAAGTCCTTTGGCGGAATTTAATAGTTTCAAAATCCCTCAGCAATATTATTCACTGGGATAAAATAATATGAAAATTTAACAAACACTGACTATGTGCTGAGAAATGATCCTTCAGTGATTCACTCAAGGTGGAGACTAGCATTCAGGCTACACCTGAGGTAGAATTTGAATTCCAAAGTGGACCTTTAAACCACAGCTCATCTTCTCTTTTTAAAACCATCAGAAAGAAGCCTGTTGCCTGACCTTTGAGATTCTGCAAAGAGACCATATTTAGATCTTTTGTCTCTTTTAACTTCCCTAGTCCCCTTCTCTACTTTCAGAATAGTGATTCCCAGATAAGTACAATGAGTTCAAACAGTGTGGTTAAAGGGGTAATTAGTCTGCTCTGCAGCCAAGTTACTCACAGAATAAATAAGTTGGCTTTCACAGTTGTTAGCTTCTTCCTGGGCTTTGTTTAGAGGGGTCTCAGCTCAAGCAAGCAACCTGTCAGCAGCCTGAAATAACTCTGTGGAAATCTAATGGCATATATGTAAAATATGTCTATGAAACCTTTTATTCAATCTTAGGTGCATAATTTTACTACTTCTTTAGGCCTGGAAAAGGATATTCAGCTACAAAAGGACAGAAAAGAAAATGTGTAGAATACCGCATGCCCTCCTCACACCCTAGAACCTTATTTTACCCGTTTCATCAGAAAATGATGTATACTGTAAGAAACATTTTTTAAATTAGTTGATCAAATATTTAAGTGCACTAAGTCTCTGTATTTATTAAAGCAAATATAGTTACCTTTCTGTCCCTTTCTAAAAGAAAGCAAAAGATACAGTTCTTTTTTCTTAAGACTCAGGGTTTATGGATATTAATTATTACACTATATTGACACCCAGACATGTTTATAGGAGGCTTTTGAGACATACAGAGCTATTTATTCCCATACCAAATGGCACTTCTTTTTCCTCTGCCTTCTGCTTGTATTTTTTCTGTTGCGATTATATCCTACTGAGGCTGCTACATGTCTTTGTTTGAGTTGAGGTTCTGAAGGTAAGACTGTATAGTCTCCTTTTTACAGAATAATAATGGGTTTTATGACTGTTTGCCTTCAGAAGCCTCTTTTTCCACTCATTCTCATTTCATATCTATGGTGAGGTGTCGAAAACAGATGAGTTAGTTCTGAACTGGTGATATATAAATCAATTATTATTTGATTCATATTCAAGGCAGCTCCTCCTAAAATAGCGGCCTTCCTGCCTGTGGGATGTAGTCTAACCTACTGCCTGGATCTACACCCACCAACATCCATATTTTGTCTATTGTTACCTTGGACACTTGTAGGAACTGAGTGAGTTTCTGTTTCTATAGTGTCCATTGACAGACAAATGAATAAAGAAAATATGGCACATATGTAGAATGGAATGTTATTCAGCCTTAAAAAATAAGGGAATCTTGCCATTTGCAACAACTTGGATGAACCTTGAGGGCATTATGCTAAGTGAAATACGTCAGAGAGAGAAAGACAAACACTGCATAATCTCACTTTTACGTGTAATCTAAGCTGCTCTCACAGAAACCGAGTAGAATGGTGGCCGTCAAGGGCTGGGGAGTAGAGGAAATGGGGAGTTGTTGGTCAAAGGGTATAACCTTCCAGTTATAAGAGGAATAAATCCTGGGAGTCTGATGTACAGCATGGTGACTATAGTTAACAACACTCTATTGCATACTCAAAAGTTTCCGAGATAGTAGATCTTACATGTTCTCATCACACACACACACACACACACACACACAAAGGTAATTGATTGTGTAAGGTCATGGATGTGTTAACTAACCTTATTGTGGTAATCACTTTGCAATATATACATGTATCAAATTATGATGCTGTACACCTTAAACTTATACAGTGTTACATGTCAATTACATCTCAATAAAACTGGAAAGAAGAAAAAGATTCACATGGAGAAGGGTGAGGCTGGTAGAAAAAAGCCACTGCCTTGAGCAGTGGGCGGAGGTGGGCGGAAAGCCATGGGCCTCTATTAGCACTGCTGGGTAGGTTCTGTTCCCACGTGTGGGGAGGGGGTAGGACAGCACAGCTGTGATCCTTATTGCAGACCCTAGGCAGCCTCAGGCAACTTTTCAAAGTTAGATGCTGAAAACCAATAAATGAAACTATAAGGAAGAATTACATAAATGCCTTTATTCTACTTCTGGTCCTCTTGGCAACTTTTTCCATCTAAAAGCTGCACCCTGCAGTTCTCAAAGCAGGAACATTAACATGGATCAGAAGTTTCCAAACTTTTCATCATCAACCCCTACACCAAAAGAAAAGTTGAAATTTTATGACCCCTAGTAGATGAAGTACCTTGTGTGTTTTTCACATTTATCAAGAGAACATTTAACAGTTACCTACTATGTGCCAAGAGAAAATAAAAATAAGACACAGACTTTCAATGCAGACTTTGTTCCGGTATTATTCTTCGTTTTGACTTCAGTATAAGAACTATTGAGCTATTTGCTGTCCCAATAAGGGGATAAGCAGACGATGACAGAATCCTGTGATCTCTTCCCAAGTTTGCAACTACAGGGTTGGTCCTACAATTGCTCAGTAACTTTGTATTTTGATTTAAGGGGAAACTAAACGAACTTCCTGTCCCAAAGTAACTCTGCTTTGTGGAGACTGGAGGTGCCCTGCAATTGACTCAAGATACTGTTTATTTGTTTAAACAGTTCAATGAGTAGTTTCTATTTAACAAGTGAGCACAAATTTTCACAACAGTACCTACCCCATGACATAGCTCAGACGAAAACTCTGAGGGAAAGGAAAACTATATGGGCAAAAAGTCCAGGTTCCATCCACTGTACATGGGATATTGATAGGCTTGTAAAACTTACAGAGGTACCTGGAGGTACCCAGGAGCCCTGGGTATTTAGTATACAGATCAGCAAAGGATGGTGGAAAATAAGACGACACCAGGTCAGGGGACAAATTAAGCAGGTGAAGCTGGTCCTTTATACTCTTTTCCCTTCTGATACACCACTGCTCTGTCATGTCCAGAATATGTTCTGTATCCTCAGTAGACCTACACACACACACACACACACGTGTAGCACACAAACATGCACGCATGCATGCATGTACACATACATGGACTTCCCAGTCTTCTCAGTTAAAATTCAGCTTGTAGTAACTAAAGAAAATTTATAATGCTCTATATTTTATAGAGTTTAAAAATACTTGCACTTTAAGAGAAAACTTTTCATGTCTGAAAATCCCTTCTCACAAAGGAAGTTATTTCTGATATTGGAGGTTGACAGTTTCACAGAGAAAACTTCAGGAGCACAGAGATATGCCTGACCCTCTCCACACGCACCATCTGGGGAGAATTCACCAACACAGAGGCTCAACCCCTCTGCTAAGTCAAAATCAAGTATCCCAACATCATTATTTCACAGAGAATACCCTACCTCATGTTAGGCATTCATATGTATTTTATTTGTTGAAGAGAGGAAGAAGATATAAAGGAGGGAATCATTCGAAATTACAGAGGACAGCATTTAAGTCAATATAGATATTTAAATTTAGGGTAAAATTAAATGATAATTTGAAATTATATGTGGAGTTTTATTTACTAAAGAATATTTTGGAAAGTTCAACTCCTATTTTCACTTATATTTTCAGAGAAGGTATTTGGTCCAAATGAAGAATACCCTCAATTATTGTTCTTTTATTACAAGCAAAAAAGGATTTATACTTCTTTTCATGAAATATGGTTGTTTGACAACAGAAGGATAAATATTTTATATTTTTAGAAACAACAGTCAGGCTACTGATATTCGTAATTAGTTTTAATAAATCTGAATGCTTCTTATCATCTACTCTTTAGCTTGTACCTGAGGAGTTGAATACCTCCGGGAAGATACGTGCCCCAGACCCGTAAATATGCAGTTCACAGAGCCCACCACCAGAGGGCAATAAAGAAGTCAAATCTTGAAACCATGGAGTGAAAATAGTGGGAGTTTAAATAAAAGCAACATTTCACAGTATGCTTTTCTGATCAACGTTGTATCTAATAACTTAATGGATTGTATGTACATGGATTCTGAAAAGTCAGCAGCACACTTCACTGGTCAATTTCTATGATAAGGGGAACGTAATTGGAGTGTAGAAAAACAGTATACTTACATCTTAAAATTCCACCCCTACAGAATCTACTACTCACTATTGAAAAATGGTAAGAAGAATAGCTTTCTGTGTCTCAGTCACCAGTTAACATTTTCAAGAGTAGAATTTATCTTCCTATGATGCTCAAATACACAGGAAAAATGCATATCTCGGACAATGGATAAACTCTATACGACATGTGAAAATAATTATTCAAACGGAAAAAGTAAAAGATCTACAAGGAACAGTTTTATATGCATTAGTGTGGATATATACATAAAGAGGCTCTAAGAAACATAAAAATCACTTCCAGGAAGTAATTTTAGGTAGAAGAGAATTAACATGGATGAGGAAGAAAAGAGAGTTGGTTTTAAGATAGTTTCATTTACTTGTTTTTTTGTGTTTATTTATTTGTTTTATTTATTTGGTCTTTGGAATATAAGGAAACAGTGGCTTTCACATCCGTATCCCAGTGGAACAAAGGGACCGAGGTCTATACTGGAGCCCAGCCATTGTTTGACTATCTTGTAATAATACTGGTGAAATACAGCCAAATCATTTGAACTACAAGCATCCTCTCTGACAATAATCTTAAGACATCAACATTATAAATTAAAGAAAGGAAAGAGAGAATACTGTTTTCTTTAGAGAGAAAATACAGATTCTGGATCAAATCAATAATGTCAGCAAACCTCACGGGTATAAAATATTCTGCTGCCTATCATTCAGGTCATGCCTCTAGAAGAGGGAAACTGGGTGATAATTTCCCCAGATTTTATATTTAATTCAAATATTTTAGGTAAGAGGCATCTCTAGTAAAGCACTGTATCATTGATTTTTTCCAATAGGATAGCTCACAGGAGTTCCTCTTTCCTTCTCAAATACATATGGGGAAATGGAACTGGGTGTGGGTTAGAGGAACTATCTAAATAGAGCATAGTAATCAACAGTTTGTTTTTTAAAAATAGAAATTTCTATTTAAATTGTTTCCAGAGACAGAAACACACAGAGACAATTCCATGTGACAACAGTGGAAGAGACCAGAGTGATGCAGCTGCAAATCAAAAAATGCCAACACCAGTGATTGATGGCCACCACCAGAATCTGGTTAAGACAAAGAAGGATCCTCCCCTCGAGGCGTCAGAAAGAACATGGCCCTCTCAACACTCTTGAGTTTGATCTTCTGGCCTCTAGAGCTGTGATAAAATAAATTTCTGTTCTTTTAAGCTAACAAGTTTGTGGTATCTTGTTATGGTAGCCCTAGAGATAACAGTATTTGATTCCTGAGATGGCAACTGTATTCTGGCTATGTAATGACTATTCCAAGATGATCAACAGACACAAAGATAAAGAAAGGCAAAACTGAGACTAAGCCCAGTTCTTTTTATTCCCAGAATAATAAATGATTTTTTAATTAATTTAGATCTCTTTGTCTAACCCCTCTGCTTTTCAAAAGACTATGTGCGACCAATCGAATATTAACATGTTATACTTTCCTTTTACTTCATCTCAAATTATTTCTAATTCCCCTTATGAGTTCTTACTTGACCCATGAATTATTTAGGAATATATTGTTGAATTTCCATTTGTGATTTTCAACAAATTTCTTTCTGTTAATGATTTCTTATTGCATTCTGTTGTCATCTGAGAGCACTCTTTGTATTGTTTATATCCTTTAAAAGTACTGAAATTTGTTTTATGGCCTAGCATATAGTATATCCATGTGCATTGGAAAAGAATGTATATTCTGACGCTGTTGGGTGGAAGGTTTTATAGATGGCTGTTAGGTCTAGTTGATTGATAATGTTGTGCAAGTTTTTTTTTTTTCTTGTTGATTTTCTGTCTGTTCTGCTATTGAAAGAAAGGTATTAAAGTATCCAACTATTATTGTAGAACTGTCTGTTTCTCTTTTCCGTTGGGTTGATTTTGCTTCAATGTATTTTGAAGTTCTGTTGTTAGGTGCATAAAAGTTTATAATTATTATACATTCTAGATGGTATAATCATTTTATCAGTTTAAAATATCTTTGTCTCTAGTAAAAATGTTCATCTTAAAATATATTTTTTTCTGATATTTTCTTAGCCACTCCAGTTTTGCTGTTGTTGTCTTGTTTTGTTGTGTTGTTACTGTTATGGTATATCTATTCCAACACTTTTACACTTCACCTATATATTTTCTTGACTCTAAAGTGGGTCACTTTCTTGTTGATGTTATATACATATATAACTGTATATTACATTCAAAAATTACATATATAATAACAAATTATGGCAGACTTTGAACTGGACCTTTTATTTTTTTCCGTATGCAGGCCTCTCAGTGTTGTGGGCTCTCCCGTTGCAGAGCACAGGCTCCGGACATGCAGGCTCAGCGGCCATGGCTCACGGGCCTAGCCGCTCCGCGGCATGTGGGATCTTCCCAAACCGGGGCACGAACCCGTGTCCTCTGCATCGGCATGCGGACTCTCAACCACTGTGCCACCAGGGAAGCCCTGAACTTCACCTTTAAATGAGTATGATTTAGACAGTAGAGCTTCCCTACCAAATGCAAATAACTCACTTGAACTCTCTTTTTTGTAAAGGACAGACCGATTCTTCCAAGGGGAATTCTTGAACTCATTAGATATGTGATATTCATTATAATTAGTTGCATTTAACACCACAGAAAGGACTTGATCAAAGGCTATTTTACTCTTTTCTTCCTCACTGGATGATTAGCTAGGTTCATTTTTAAATGGAAGATATACTCTAGATATTTCAACGTAGGGCATCGCTTCCTTTCAAATCTCAGAAAGAAAGGTGTGCTTCAGTTTCCCTGCAGAAAGCTCTAGTATCTTGACCCCCTTTTGAAAGAGGAACGAATCCTTCTTTCTCTATTCTTCTTTGTCTTCTTCCCTTCATCAGCAATGAGCCTCTTTATCATTTTTGTCAGCCCAAAGAATAATTTTTCTCTTTCCAGGCCATTCAAAAATTGTACACTACAAAGTAAACAGAAAGAGCTTTATTTATAAAAATAAAACAGCTATGGCATTAGTTCTTAAAGAGTATAAAATTTTGATCCCTCATTCCAACAAAAAGTCTTGTTAGCATTTAGGGTTCAATGAGAGGCAATAAACAAAAATGTTTTGGTGACTCATTTGACATCTTTACTAATAGGTTTGAATTCATACTGGTGAATATCAGACATATTTGTGTTAGGCAATTAAAATTAAATTATATCTAGAGGTCTTTTAAGTTACCATATTAACATTAACAAGTAATCTTAGAACTCATCTTGAAAGTAAAAGGTACTTTTATACTTTATAATGAAAAAATCAATAAAATGTGCCTTTATGCAGAGAAAATGTAATTATAATACCAATTAATGTTAACTGGTCACTTTTTTATTGAAGTAGAGTTGACATACAATATTATGTTAGCTTCAAGTGTTCAACATAGTGATCCAACATCTAAATACATTTGAATTGGTCACCATGATAAGACTAGTAACCATATATCACCATACAAAATTATTACAGTATTATTGACTATATTCCTCATGCGGTAGATTGCATCCCCAAGACATTTATTTTATAACTGGAGATTTCTACCACTTAATCCCCTTCACCTATTTCTCTCAGTCCCCATCCCCCTTCCCCTCTAGTAATCACCAGTTTGTTCTCTGTATCTACAAGTTTGTTTCTGTTTTCTTTTCTTTGCTTTATTTTTTTAGATTTCACATATAAGTGAAATCATACAGTATTTGTTCTTCTCTGTCTGACTTATTTCACTTAGCACACCTAGTACTCTAGGTCAATCCATGTTGTTGCAAGTGAAGATATTTCATTCTTTTTTAGGACTAAGTAATATTTCATTATATATATGTGTATATATACACCACATCTTCTTTATCCATTCATCTATTTATGGACACTAGTTTCTTCCATATCTTGGCTATTATAAGTAATGCTCCAATGAACAGAGGGGTGCATACATCCTTTCTTATTAGTGTTTTTGTTTTCTTTGGATAGATACTCAGAAGTTGAACTGTTGCATCATATGGTAATTCTATTTTTAACATTTGGGGGAACCTCTGTACTGTTTTCCATAGTGGCTGCACCAATTTACATTCCCACTAACAGTGCACAAGGGTTCCCTTTTTGATGATGGCCATTTGGACAGGTGTAAGGTGATATCCCACTGTGGTTTGGATTTGCATTTCCCAGATGATTAGTGATATTGAGCATCTTTTCATGTGTCTTTTGGTCATTTGTATGTATTCCCAAAGCAATGTAACCCCGATCAAAATACCAATGGTATTTTTCACAGAATTAGAACAAATAATCCTAAAATTTGTATAGAATCATCCAAACAAACAAACAAAAAACCTCCAATAACCAAAGCTATATTGAGAAAGAAAAACAAAGCTGGTGGTATGACATGCACTGATCTCAGACTATACTACAAAGCTATAGTAATCAAAACAGTATGGTATTAGCATAACAACAGACACATAGGTCAGTGGAATAGAATAGAGAGCCCAGAAATGAACCCACAGTTATGTGATCAATTAATCTACAACAAAGGAGGCAAGAACATACAATGAAATAAAGACAATAAATGGTGTTAGGAAAATTGGACAACTACTTGCAAAAGAGTGAAACTGAATTATTTCCTTACACTATACATAAACATAAATTTAAAATGGATTGAAGACTCACATTTAAGACCTGAAACCATAAAACCCCTAGGAAAAATACATTGACATCGATCTTAGCAATATTTTTTGGGGGTCTATCTCCTCAGGCATGGCCAACAGAAGTAAAATTAAACAAGTGTGATTATATCAAACTGAAAACCTTTTGCAGAGAGGAGAAAACCATCACAAAATGAAAAGGTAACTTACTGAATGAAAGATTTTTTCAAATGATATATCTGATAAGGAGTTAATATCCAAATTATCTAAAGAAATCATACAATTTAATATCAAAAACCCCCAGATATTCCAATTTAAAAATCGGCAGAGAACCTGAACTCGTTACTTTTTAAAGTGTTTGATACAGTACTTAGATGCATTCTTTTTTCATTAGCCTTGAATATCAATACTCTTAACGTCTCCGTTTATAAATGAAGAAATTAAGGAATGGAGAGATAAATGACTTGTCTAAGGTACAAAGCTTATTACAAAAAAGATTATACTAAACCAGACCTCTGATTCAGATTCCTATACTTTAATCATTATGGCTTACTGCAGAAGATTAGAGACAGAATTTGACATTGAAAGCTTAGATTCCAGTTTTTAATGTGACTTCTTCACCATGCCTTTATGTCTAAGGGAAAAAATTCTGGTCTGTACTGCCATTAATGATAATACTGCTTTAGAGAAATGTTCTGGAGGGAAAGGATATTATTCAAATTTATTTTTAAAGTTTTTTTTTTGGTTTGACTTTGTTTCTTAATTTTCTCATGCTAGGATGGGAGGGCAAACCAAACCTAAACTAACAATACCAACTATATGTGTGTGCGTGTGAGTGTGCCTGTACTTATAAGTATGAAAATACATCTTACAAGAAAAGGCAAGGCCAGAATCTATAAGGCTAAGGATTTCGACTTTATCTTAGATGCAAGAGAAAGCAATTAAATGAAAAGATAGTTGTGTAGACACTAGGCTGTTCAAGTAGAGCAAAGGAGAAATGGTAGTGGCTAAGATGGTGGCAATGAAGATGAAGAGAAACATTATGTATGTGATGAGAGAGAGAGAGAGAGAGAGAGAGAGAGATGAGATTCCAGAGGACCTAATGATGCAGTCTATGCAGAAAGTGAAGAAAAGGAAGGAATTGAGGACCATTCCCAGGTTTTTGCACTGAGTTAGTTTTTGTGTGAATCATGGCACCATTCACTGAGGAAGAAAAGATTTGCAGGATGGGACAGTTTGGAAGAAGGAATAATTGAAGTTTCATTTTAGACATCTTAGTTGTAGAGACGTCAAGCAGCGTTCCTCATATTTCTCCAATGAAAAGAATCACCTGGGGATCTTATTGCACATATGGATTATCACCTTTTCTGCTAGAACTTCTGGTTTGGTAGTCTGAGTTGAACACAAAGTACTGGATTTTCTCACACTGCAGAAGAAAAAAAACACACTGAAGGAGGTGGGAAAGAGCTAACCTAAGTAACTTTGGAAAACAGTATTTTAATATACTGTAATTAACCATGCAGAATATATACTGAAAAGCTAAAGACAAAAAAAAATGTACACAAATATTGAACTTGTTAGTAAATTTATTTTTCACACGCGTACAGGTTAATGATTTTTAAATATTTTATGTGTATTCCAGAATTGAGCAAATGACTAAATAGACTGCAAATAATGAGAATCAGGTTTCTAATTGTTAAAGAGTGACAAATAAGGAAAGGGTAAGGGAGGCTAGAATAAACCCTGTGGTGTTGGATTGGAATCAAGGTATCAATTTGAATTCATATATCAATTTGAAGTTATATATATATGTAGGTAGACAGATGATAGATAAGGTGTGTGTGTGCACACGTGTGTGTGTATACACACACACCCAGATAGATAATATGAAAATAGAGATACTTGTATATTTTTATGTATTCGTATATATTTTTTCAGCTCTCTCTGCTGAAAACACAATGAGGTAGCTTGGATAGTGATAAATCCACCTCATACCAAGATTCTGGTTTCTGAATACCATTATTAATGCAAGGAACAAGAACTTCACGGAGAAATGACTGATTCAAGGCTGAGACAGAGGAAAGTAAAAGATGGGTCTGGAGCATTTTGTGGTGTCAGAAAGTAAGATATTACTCCAAAAATTGTATGGTCATGTAGGAAAAATATAGGAGACAGCTGGAAGGAGTACCAGTGACCAAATATGGAACACTTTGAGAAACAAAACTATTAATGATAGTAATAAATTTTAACCCGTAGAATAAAATAAATATCCACAAGTTCACACTGATGTATGTATATATATGAACAAATAACCAGATAAATACATAAATGAACGAGAAGAACAGCTCTTTCTTATACTCAAATTATAGTTAATAAATGTAGAGGGAATGATGGGAATAGAAAATGAACAACCATCAAACACCACAGTAACTGGTGGAGTCAAAAATTATTGATGGATGCTAAAATTAGTATGGGAAAATTAAACAAGAAGCAGAATATTTGAACAATTTCAAATAATTACAAAGGGAAAAATAGTGATTTTGCAGCTATCATTATAACTAAGTCATCAAAGTTAGCATCCCCAGTAGTGAGACATACAGATTTGTTTGTACCTCTAATATGTACTGAAAATGGCATAATATCTCTCCTGATGTGTTCATGTCAAGAAATTCATATCCTCAGTCTAACCATGAGAAAATATCAAACAAACCCTATTTGAGAAAAATTCTACAAAATGACTGGATAAGATTTTCCATTAGTTCAAGGTCATAACAGACAAAAAAAGACTGAGGAACTATCCTAGATTAGAGAAGAATGGGGAGATATGACAAGCAAATGCAATAAGGGATCCTAGATTTGAATCTGGACCACAAGACAATAGGCAATATTTGAATACGCGTCTATAAATCGTTAGTAGCATTGTGACAATGTAAACTTTCTGCTTTCAATAATTATACTCTAGTAATATAAAATGTTAACATTTGGGGAAGCTGAGTAAAGGGTATATGGGAACTCATACTGCTATGTTTGAAGTTTTTTGATAAATAAGATTTGATAACACAGTTTTATAAAAACTTAGTTTGGACATTTCTGAACCTCTTTTTTGTTCCTTATGGAAGAAAGTTGCTTGTTTAGGGATAATACTAATTCAATGGGGGTAAGATCTACACAGGACCAACCCTAACATTCATAGTGTGTGGCACAGGAAACAACTTTGAATGGCCATTTCAAGGAACAATATACTTAAGTGTATACAATGAGTAAAGTGGATGAACTACACAAATTAATGAGTTGAAAAACCATAGAATCATAGAATTTTCTCACTGTAAAGGCTCTTACTTTCATAACTTTTCATAACTTTTCAGTTCCTATGGGTAAATACCAAAGAGCATGATTACTAGATCACTGTATGGTAAAAGTATGTTTATTTTGTAAGCAACTGCCAAGTATCCCGCTAGCCACAAATGAGATTTCCAATTGTTCTGCATTATCACCAACTTCGGTATTTCAGTTTTGGGATTTTAGCCATTTAAATAGGTGTGTAGTGGTATCTCATTATTGTTCTAATTCAAAATTCACTGATGACATGGAATGTGCAGCATCTTTTCATATGCTTATTTGCCATGTGTCTATTTTCTTTGTTTAACCATAGTAGTTTTGTTGTTTTTTTTTAAACCAAGGCCTGCTAACTCTTGTCCTCCTGTGTCTATTTATGTTGTCTTTTTTCTTTCTTTCTTCTTTTTTTGAACATTTGATCATTTAGTATTTTTCCTGGTTATGTCCTATTATTTTTTATACTAAAATTGGGCTTAACTTATTTTAGGAAACTATAAAGATACCTCCACATTCTGGATGTTGTTATCTTTCTCTTGAAAAGATTTACTTTGGCCCATGGCAGACAGTTACTATAGGGACTGGTAACCTTAGTCCATTCTCAGTTTCAGCTCATTCAAAGCCGTTTTTCAGTCTGTGTGAAGGTTGGTCTATTTCTGTCTTGTCCTTCCTCTATGGGTGTTGCCCTTTGGGATTACCATGTGAATGTTTGGATTCTCCCTATTCCCAACTACCCTTGTATTTGTTAGGCTTTAAATGTAATGGTTCCCGCAGCCCTGTGAGACTAAAGATACACTTAGCTTGTCATTCCATTAGTTGTTGCCTTTAGCTTGAGCTGTTGCCCATTGGCTTCTGTGGTTACAGTCTTTTGAACTCTTTGGCTTTTCAGCTCCTAGGCTGTATGAGCTGAATCAGCAAATGCCCCAAGGACAAAAGCTGCACCAAGTGTCAAGCTTGCGTCTGTGTTTCCCTTCTCCCCACAACTTGGCCCACATGTCTTGGTGTCTCTCTAACATTCAGACGCCAGCGAACAGAAGTTTTCCTACTCGATCCAGCTTGTCTAAAATTCCTTTAGACTTCGCCTGATCTTATGTTATTATTCAACTATCATCTCAATTACCCCAGGAAGAAAATTTACAATTTTATGTTTTATTTTTTCATTTTCTATATTACCTCAGTTTCTGTAGAGACCTTTTACCTCCCTGTTCAGTCTAGTTCCTGTGTTAGCAGCAAGATGGAGATAAGGTGGAGGCTAAGAATACTGGGGGGAAATCACTGATGAATGATATGTCTCGTTCTTTTTGTTTTTTCCTCTCCTTATTTATTACTCTGGCAGCCTACACCTGCCTTTCTTCATTTGACCCAGTTGCCCAAATAAGAAACCCACTCTGGTAAAGACCTGACTTTACTCTCAACAATGTCTGCATGTTAGGATTAGCTAGATGATGAACACCATGCCAGAGTTCTTTGTGTGACACTTTTGCAGACTTTTGTTAGCCCTTTAGTTTGCCTCTTGCAAACGCTGCTCAGATTGTTGAGGTTTTCTAAGATTCTGTAGGTCAAACCTCTCTACCTGCATACCAGATGAGCCCTTCTCTCTTTCCTGACTTCACTTGTGGGAGGTTAGCCCTCGGTTCTTCTTTTTCCCCATCCAATCATAATTGTTCATGAATTCCAAAAGGCCCTCAAAATATCTGTCGTCCCTTTCTCTCTTCTCTTTTTTATCAACACTGTTAAATATTAACCATATATTTGCATACCTCTTTCTTACTTACAGTGGAATATTGGAAGGCTCGCTCATTAAGTGTGAGCCCCACCAAATTAGGACTCATACAACACTCTCCTCCAGGCCAAAACTTTTGATATCCACTGGGTTTTTTTATACTATCTTATATGTATCTAAATTTGTAATGATTTAGTTAATTCCTGAGTTACGTGACAATAAGAAATCAGTCAAATTAGCACTACAGAAGTGCAGCTTAGACCTAGGGACCAGAACCAAGGACCACAAAAACCTGTGAACCAATAAGTTTCACTTGTACTTCATGTTTAACAACTGCTGAGGGTGAATGGGAAGTGAGGGAAAAAGAGTTTAACTTCATATCACAGAAACTTGCACTAAAATGAAGAGGAAAATGACCCAGTTCCTGGTTCAAGTCACTGCAATCTGCTTCAATAAATAATAACAGCACACAAGGAAAACAAACACTATATGATAGGAACAATGGATAATTAATTACCAGATCAGGGAGGACAGATTACACTTGCTATGGGATTTCATTAAAGAAGGATTCCAAAAAGTACTGGCTTCTTCTGAGAAGACTTCTCAGGACAGGTAGCATTTAAACTGAGTCTTGAACAAGTATATAGAGGGTAGGGAACAGGCCTTCCGGGCAGGGAACAGGCACAGTGTCAGGAATGGCACAAAGGCCTTATGGAATACGGGACAAAACTGGCTGAACACAGGAGTGCTACGTGTTGGGGAATATGGGGGAAGGCTGGCTGAGGTTGGTTAAATGAAACATAATTAGACAGAAGAGAAAGTAGGTGGAAAGACACGTGGAAGACTGTGGAAAGCCCCTGAAGATGGAGGTCAGCATAATAATATGAAGAACTCAGTGGTACTTTGACACTGTATGAATGTCTAGGTTTAAAAAATCAGGAAAACACAATAAAAGAATAAACTACCGATATAATGATATGTAATCAGAGGCCAGATACCAAAGAATACACACTGTGTGTTTCCACATATGTCATATATGGTGATAGATAGAGGTCAGCTTAGGTGTTGCCCTGGGAGAGTATGGAACAGAAAGAAGTAACAGAGAACCGTGTAGGCTGTTAGAAATATTTTATAATATCTTGATCTGGTGTTGGATACATGGGTGCATAGAGATGTAAAAATTCAGTTATTAGCAATGTAGTTAACCTACTAGAGTTTTTTTAATGTATGCGTACATTAAAAAAAACTCTAGTAGGTTAATTAGGCTGTCAGTTGTATGAAGTAAATTTTGGTCAAGGAATAGCCAAGGTAGTAATGCAGTAATAAGTTATAAATGTACTCACTGTGCTCTAGAATGTCACAATTGGAATACAAGAAATATGTGTAAGAAAAAAGACAAGTATTGAATATTGATGGTTGGATGAGCTGAATAAGTTAGATCACTCTACTTTCAATTTAAGAACTTGGCCAGTGTTTGGATACCTTTGAACAAAGAAAAAAAAGAAATACAATTTTTATTACGCATATGCTATGTATCAATTCCTGACTTATATTTTGACACATATAAACATGGGAAATATTGCACCTTGTAACTGAGACAATGAAGATGAGTGAGGTAGCTGGTTTTGACACTAGAGGCTGAGAAAA
Source organism: Mesoplodon bidens (assembly GCF_964165515.1). NCBI lineage: Eukaryota > Metazoa > Chordata > Mammalia > Artiodactyla > Ziphiidae > Mesoplodon > Mesoplodon bidens. Next base: position 366,006 of record NW_027671175.1, read on the forward strand.
CCATCAGCTCATAATCGTAAGAAGTCTGAAGTCGGAGGAAAAGAATCAAGAGGAAATAGTGGTAAGTGCCAGGAGCTTCTGGAAACTACATCAGAGATGAAGACTCCAGGATTGTTGAGCTTTCTAAGAGTCCCAATAACTCAGGTAAAAACAGAAGGCTTAAAACTGAATCCTGGGGATATATGTATGCACATAGCTGATTCACTTTGTTATACAGCAGAAACTAACACAACACTGTAAAGCAATTATACTCCAATAAAGATGTAAAAAAAACAAAAAAAACTGACTCCTGCAAAGTAACAATTGTTAGGACAAACAGTAAAGAATTATAAGAAAAATAATCACATGCCTGTCCCAACAGAGAAATATCCTAAGCTCCATCTCACCATTTCTCCGATTGGCCTTTCACAAAATACAGTCCCATCAGCTGAATATAGGTTTGTCAAGTAACTGTAAGTAAGACTGAATTAAACAAAAATAAATCAATTCCTTCCTCCAAAACTTTTCAGAGTATGTAATGTAACAAAGTGAAACTTGAATTTCATGTCGGGATGTAGAGTACGGCTCTTCCCAAATGCTTCTGTCTTCTAACTACATTAACATCATCTAAAACCAGTGTTCTGCAGGACAGAGATTGTGAAACGCTGCTCTCATCATGTAAGATATCAAGTCTTTCTGAAAATCCATTCTTCCTTCTGCCCTTTCTTGTGTTGTCCCTGTCACCTGGAATGTCTGTCCTAAGCTCCACCTGCCAAAACCCTACCCATTTTTAGGATCCAAGAGATAATAAAAGGCTTACATTACTGAAAGGCAGAGAAAGAAATCCCTTCCTAGGGATCTACATTTCCTTCCTAGGGAGAAGAAAAATTGTAAAGTATACCACAGTGACCTTAAGTCTATGAATGTAACTATGTTGTGTTACTTTGAGTTCTGTAAAAGTCAATGTGCTACAATATACATGGATATGAATGTTTAATCTCTTACAAGTAGAACTTGCTGATAACTTTCATCATGAGCGAGGTTAATGATTAAGGGAGCCATTGTATTTGGCTCAGCCCTTATAACTAGGGAATATTAAAATTGGAAAGGTCCCTAGATATTAGCAAATCTATCCACCTCATATTCTAAGTAAGGAAACTGAGACCTTCATAGATTGGATATTTATATTAACAAAGGAAAAGGTTATAAGATTGGCAGAACTACCTTTTAGATTAAGAATTTTGAGATTTTTATAGACTACTAGGACATTATGTCCACTGATATTGAGACAATGTGTTTCTTAGTCATCATTTTCTATTGCACTGACCAAGCGAGGTGGCAGTCAGTAGTTGTACAAAGGGAAAAAGAAAACTTTAGGAACTCCCGATTTATATACGCAGGGAAATTCATCATTCATGTATTTAAGCTAACTGGATGCAGTTTATCAGTTACATTGAGGAATGGTGAAGTGAAGTGTCTATACAATTAACATGTTAGTTTGTGTCATGACCTCCCTGTTGTTCAAGTGAGTTAACGGTTAGCACTCAACTAGGCACTTAAGAGTCCATTATAAATCTGGACTAAACGTTTATCTGTGGCATCTTTATTCTTCTTTGGTGCCCTTAGGCAGAATTAGCCCTCTTATGTTTTGATAAATTCAAGTATTAAACAGGGCTAAGGTTTCACAAGTTCTTTGGCCTAAACATGGGGGTAAGGGAGACCAATGAGCTGGAGTACTTCTAGATTTCAGAATGGTCAGATTGAGGAAGAAGAGTCTTATGCCAGAGGGGAAAGAAGACTGATTATAATTACCTATTTTTAAAAATTCCAACCCTTTTCAATGTTCTAAAGTGATCAGGAAGTACATGGGTATGCTAGGAAGTAAGGGACTCAAGCAACAATATTCTCTAAGAGTTTGTGGATGGCAATGAAGAGGAAAGGAAGATAGAGACAATCCTAGAAAAGGTTTTAGTTGGCCATAATAATGAAGTCAGAAGGAGAAGAAGAAGAAGAAGAATGACACACGCAATGGGAAAGAGAAAGCAAGAATAGAGAAGCAAAAGGGAGAGTAGAAAAATGAGACAAATTTGGAGAAGGAAATGAGGAAGAAAACTGGGTGAAAGAAGGAAGCACTGATGGTAGACCACTTGACACTCAAACATTAACACGATGCACATTTAAGATGCGTCATCCATGGCCATGGTCATTACCCTCAAATAGTTTACAGTACGTGTTTCAGAGACATTTATAAATTGAAAATGCCATTAAAATAAGTGCCAGGGTATAAGTATTCATGGAATTGTATGGGAGAATATAAAGTCCCCCGTCAAAGAGCCTTCTGAGACATTGGAAAAAAAGGAAAAACCTAAAAAGCATAAGACTCTTCCTATTTTCATTTCCAATGATACATCCCAATCTTGATGATCAATCAGCGATTTAAATATCAACTATAAACACAGTATTTTATGAGCTGCTATGCAGTATACTATACTAGAGCAATAGAACAGAGAGGACCTCAAACCCTCTGTTCCCTCAAATTGAAAGGCACGCTTCCTGACCCCTCCAGACCACTACTGGACACAAGGAACACACACTAATGTTTCAGGACCCCAACCAGCAGTCACCTGCTTTGTGATTACTTCCATGACACACCCTAACACCACTGACTTTCCTGCTCCTACGGGACATGACATATATTTCCTATTTTAACACATACCACAGTGCATTATGATTGCAGGTAGATGTTCTAACAACTTGAAAGAGAATGATGACTTTTTTCTCTTTACATCTTGTTATTTCCTACTCCTAATATTTCTTGAAGAGAAACCATAAAAATATAAACAAACACAAAAAACAGATAATATACAAAACGTGTGCTTTGCACCTTAACACAAACTTAAGTAAAATTAATTCTGACAGTATCCGGCATGACAAACTTCCATGGTACAAATGAGAGTGGACCAAGGTTTGAGCAGGTACAGGAGACAATCCAGGCATGAACAACACCAAGGAAAGGTAGACAGGAAGTAACATGGTGTGTAGGAAATCACAAGACCAGTCTGATGGGAAGAGACTTAAACAAGACTGAAACTCACTTTCTAAACCTCCATCTCCAACAGGACAATTCGCAAGACACAGGTGCACCAAAGTGGCCCAATATTCAATCCCTTTAATGGTGAGGAACAGTTTAAAATTTTATAAATTTAGTTTGCCCAGAAGCAACTATCAGATGTTGGCAGGACACAATGAAGGCTTACCTTTGTTAACATAGTTAAGTCTCTCTCTCTCACAACTAGCCCACTTGGATCCACGTTCCTTAGCACACCCGACGCACTTACACAGCATTGATGAGCTTTACGCAACTGGAAGGTCACATCTTTATTTCTTATTGCAGGAACACAACATCTGGAAACTTTATTTCTATCAGAAGCTAAAGCAAAATTATTGTAAAATGAGTCATTTAAACCATACATTTTATCACCGTTAAAAAGCATCTGCTCTGTGCTAAGGATTAGAAATGATTCCTGTCCTTACAGCCTCATTAAGGACGAAGATCTATAAACTCAAAATTTCAATCACATGAGATAAAGAACCATAACCTTTAAGCACAGAAGTGCCTATGGAGGCCAAAAGTTATAGCTAAGTGACGGCTTCATGATAACCCTGAAGTACAGTCTAGAAAGATGAGGCTATGCAGAGTTGGAGTAGGAGGTGCATTAACTGCAGAGGAAACATCTGTGAAAAGACACTCGAGCCTGACACCTGCTGGGCACTGTAAATACTGCAGGTGGGGATGACTAAAGACCAGGAGTCCAAGTGTGAGAAGAGACAGAAATAAAAATAGACATGTTGGCCCAAGCAAGCCTGGGAGAGAGCATGGCTTGTATCCCACAGGTGATGAGGCCTGGGGCTACCACTGGCTGAGTAAGGGTGCCTCCGCTGATTAGAAAAAGGCTCCCCGCTTCTGAAGGACCAATTAGACAAAGGGAGTGATCACAAAAAGCTCCCCTTCCTCAGGGCCAAAGAGCCCCAGGAGGCTTGGCAAAGCACAGTTCAGATTACAGGCCTCTGTGCAGAGCACATGCTGGGCGGCTAGTATGCACTAACTCTGTCTGGGCAAGCCATTAGCAGCATTATTTTAGGCATATCTTGTCATGTTAGAAGATCACTCAACCCGAGTAGGCAGATGAACTTAGAGGCACTGAGACCAGGGGCCACGAAACCACCCAGGAGTTTCTACCATAGTCGGGGCAAAATGTAATGTGGATGAAGAAGCAAATTTAGGAGGAGGCCAAAATTTACAAGCTAGACCCACTGGATGCAAGACATAAAGAAAGTTCAGGGAAGGAATTCTGAAGAGAATGGGCTTTGCATTTTTCTGACAATCAATGTAAAATATTAGGCAAAATTAAGTACAGTGGCCTTTAAGGTCCCTTCCAGCTCTAATTTCTTTTGATTTCTAACTTATTACTCTGGTTAAGTAAAGTCCCTTCAGAGGTACAGAACAGTTCCTACACCTGAATGGGATGCAAAGAATAATCTGACTTCTCTTCACCAGGGGATGTGTGGAACTGTCCTTGCAGAAGAGGTAACACATGGTGAGAACCCCAGATCCTAGAAAAGGGCCAGGCACACGATAAGTATTCAGCTTTTTGAAAACAAATGAACAATCATTTCCTCTTCTACATCTTCACACCCTTTATCTGCTGGTTGCTTTCTTTCAGCTTATAAACTTCCTCAATATACCCACTTAAAAAGCCCTCAGACCTATGATTCTTTGTATCTTGTTGTGGGTAACCTAAGTCTCTCCCATGCCTTCAAACACCTCTCCTCCCCAAAAGCCCAGATATGAACCTTGGGCCCAGACCTGTCTACCAGGCCCCTCTAAAGCACTGAAGATGAAGTAAGATCCTCTCCCCACCCCCAATCCCTTCCTACTGTGCTCTGTCTCTCTCAAAAAGATGCAGCTGTAAACTGTCACCCACGCTTGCTGCCCTCCCTTTTCTAACTGGTCACCAGGCCCCACCCATTCTCTCTCAGATCTGCAAAATCCAGTCCAACCTTTTATAACTTAAGTGGGAACCTTAGATTACAATTCACCCTGCACCCAATCAAGTGCCTTGCACATGGAGGTCCGAGTGAGTCTCTAAACCACAAGTCCATCTCACTGTTCTTTAGGGTTTCCCACAGCCCTCAGGATAAACATCTAAACTTCTGACAGGACAAACAAGGCCCCCTTCTCTTGGGCCCCACTAACTTTCCAGTATCAACTCTCATTTCTTTCCCAAACCCTGAGTTCCAGTCCTATACCTTAGTTTTGCCATATTTTCTTATATTTCTCAAACTTTGACACACACTGCTCCCTCCTGCCACCCCAGGAGCTTCTACATATCCTTAGAAAGGATGGCACCTCCTCCAAGAAGCCTACCCTGAACTTTCCCTTCCAAGATTCTGTGCTCTGCAAAGGGGAAAGGTGGGGGGGGAGGGATACATTAGGAGTTTGGCATTAACATACACACACGACTCTATATAAAACAGATAATCCACAAGAACCTACTGCATAGCACAGGGAACTCTACACCATATCCTGTAACAAACTCTATGGGAAAAGAATCTGAAAAAGAATGGATATATGAATAACTAAACCACTTTGCTGTACACCTGAAACTAACACAATATTGTACATCAACTAACCTCCAATATAAAATAATAATTAAATTTTAAAAAAAGATTCTGTGCTCTGTAGCACCAGAACTCACTTCTTCCAGAGCACTGACTACTGCGCTTGTGTTTACCTGCCGCCCAGTAGAAGGGGAGATTACCTAGGGCAGAAGCATCGTCTCCAGCAGCCCTTGGTTCTGACAACTCATTCAAGTGCCAGGCTACTTTACACACATAACCTGCTTAATTCATTCTAAGAACCCACAGAAAGAGTGGTTTTTAATGTCATTTTACAAGTGTGGGGATTGCAGTTCAAAAGTAACCTGCCCAGGCCACAGACAGCGTAAGCCCTGGAATTCAAACCCTAAGCTGCCTTCACACCAGTGCTCCTTCCACTATATGATACGACTACTGAAAAACAGATTTTTTTTCCTGAACCCTGTTTTAATGGAAAGGAAATGAAGCTGGGATATATCCATTTCCTAATCGCTTTGGCGTGTACCAGGCAAAGTCGTTCAACAGACCAGGTAACATCTGTGGAACAATTAACGATGCTCCAAACTGTCCTAAGTGTTCTACATTGTAGGGTCTACAAACATGAACACAGTGCGACCTTGTAACCTCCAGAGAGAGTGAGTCCTGTTCAGCCCATGCTACAGATGAGAACACTGAGACCTAGAAGCCTTAAGGCACTCGGCCGGGGTCACCGAGCTGGCAGGAGTCCTAGGCCGTACGCCCCATCCAGCGCACACACACCCGGGCACTGGGCTCCGGTTCTAGTGCCCACCCTCCACCTTGCACCATCTAAAACCCCGCTTCGCAGCGCCCACATGAGAGCCCCTGGAAGCGGGAAGTACAAAGCTGTCTCAAACAGATGAACCAGTTTGCAGGGCAGAAGTTGAGACACTGATGTAGAGAACAAACGTATGGACACCAAGGGAGGAAAGCCGCGGCGGGGTGGGGATGGTGGTGTGCTGAGCTGGGCGAGTCGGATTGACATGTATACACTGATGTGTATAAAATTGATGACTAATAAGAACATGCTGTATAAAAAAATAAAGTAAAATTCAAAAATCAAAAGAAAGAAGAATACTGTCTACTGTCCTCCACGCCCCCTGGAACACTCACTGTAAATACCCAGGAGGTGCCTGCAGAATGAATGAATCAATGAACAAACAAGCTCACTCATTTCAAACGTGCAGTCACATGCGTAATCTGACCTTCTGAGAAGTTAAGCTTCTGGAAGGAGCCCATTTTCTTAATGTACTCAGCATCGAGTCATCACAAAACATGAACTCTTATAAAGCACTGCCCCCTCACCTCCCATGAGAGAGCAAAATTCCTCAGCAGGGAAATGGGAGGGTAGCAGACATTACGCGCAAACTTTAGGAAGGCTGCGGCTCACTGAGCACTTCACTAGGGCCCCTGACCGCCTGCCTGGTAGTAGGACAGACACACCAGGAACGGCTGCTGACCGGCAGAAAGAGCGCCCGGCCATTCAGGCAGCACACCCCGCACCCTGCCAAGCGAGGTCCGGCCAGCAAGGGAAAGACGCTCTCCACTGCAGAACCGCCCACCACTAGAAAGCCAGGTCCTGCCAGGGCCTGGACACACGAGGCCTTCCTTACAAGGGTTACACATCTGTGGCCTTGCTCTGCCTCGAATAAAAGACAGTGACGGGGACAACGTGACCATCTCCAGATGAACTTCCAACTTCGTTTCAAGTGCCTGGGTGCTGGGTCACAGTGGATTTCTCAACTCTTCCAATATTCAAAAATATCCATTTCTAAGATGCAGGAGGGTTGTTAAACATACACTTAGCACAGACCCCAGTCCCACTCCTGAGTATTTTCTCAAGTGACGTAAAAACCCAAGTTCACATGGAAAACTGCCCTGGGATGTTTACAGCAGCTTTATTCCCGATCCCCTCAAAAGTGGAAACATCCCACAAGTCCTGCCACCCGCAGGCGAATGGACAAACGGAAAATGGAATACAACACAGCCAGAAAAAGGAGTGGCTTCTCATACCCGCAACAACAGGGATGACGGACTTCCCTGGTGGTCCAGTGATTAAGACTCCACGCTCCCAATGCAGGGGGCCCGGGGTCCATCCCTGCTCAGGGAACTAGATCCCCCACGCCGCAACTAAAACATACTGCACGCGGTAATGAAGAGCCCATGTGCCGCAACTAAGACCCAGCACAGCCAAGTAAATAACTAACTAAATAAATATTTAAAACAACAACAACAACAAAACAAACCCGGGAGGAATCTCGCATAGGTTTTGCTGAGCCAACGCAGCCAGAATCAAAAAGCTACATGCTGTTGTTCCGTTTATCTGACTTTCTGGAAAAGCCAAAACCTTAGGGACAGAGAGGAGATTAGTGGCCAAGAGGCTAGAGGCACCCTGGCGCCAAAGGGCAGCAAATGGGATGACAGGATCGCTCTGCCGCCTGATGGCGATCAAAACTCCTACAACTGTGCACTACAAGTGAACTATGCTTCACGGCTACTAAGGACACACAAATTATTACATTTTGAAAAATGCGCCGGCCAGCCATCCCGTGCATGACAAGTGCAGTAAGAAGGGCGGGGAGGCGAGGCAAGTGGATCAGCTGGAGTTCTGAAGGTTCTCCCCACTTTCAGTTTCCCTCCCCTGGCATGTCTCCCCGCCCGGCCCACTGCTGCTCAGGTCGCCCACCCGGGACACCCGGAGTTACCCAACCGGAAAAGCCAGAGCCCAGGCTCAGCCACGCCTCCAGGCACAGGAAGGGCAAAAATAGAAAGCGCCAGTGCGCGGTGGAGGGCTGGAAACCCTCGGACCTCAGATAACTGCGGAGAACCGGGCCTCGGAGTCAACATCGGCTCCCAGGCGGTCCCAGCGTCCCAACCCCGACCCCGGTCGCGACACAGTTTCCACAAAACTGACACACACGGAGCCCGCGCGAGGGGCGGGTCGCGCGGGCTTCCCCGCCGGGTCGCCTGGAGGCCGGTCCCCCGCAAGCTGAGCGCACGAAAGGGCGCCCCAAAGGCGCCGGCCCACGGCGCCCGCTGCGCTTTCCCTCCGGAAGGTGGGCTGCGGGGCCCAAGCGTAAACCCTGAGACAAGGTACACGCACACCACGCCGCCACAGGGGACGAGAGGCCGGGCGCCCACCTGGCCGGACACCCTGCATTTCTGGAATCACCGGACTTCTGTGTAAATTTCCCTTTGGCGTGTCATTTTCCAAAGGCCACTCAAGATCAGGGGACGGAACGCCTCCTCTCCAAGTGTCCTGCCAGCCCACCCACTCAAGATCAGAGGGACAAAATGCCTAACTAAAACAAAACAAAACAGAAACACAAAAAACTGGAGAGAGGGAGGAAAGGGTGCCCTCAAAAATAAAAAAAAAACCTAAGCACGTTGACAGCGCTAAGAATAAACTACCAGGAAACAGAATCCCTACATGTCAGATCCTAAAGTACAGAAGGGCAAGCCCGCCGGCAGTCCAGGCCCGGGGGGACCGGGGTCCCCAGCCCTGCAGAGCCAACCGCAGACCGGCTCGGGCGCCCCTCGGAAGCGCGGGGTCCCCGCGGCCGAGTCTGCGCCCCCGGCCGGCGCCGGCTCCCCTCTGCCCACCCTGCGCGCGGGGGCTGGAAACGGCCGCGGAGAACCACGGCGCGGGGGAAAGGGGGGCTCCAAAGAAGGTCTGGCGACTCGAGTCGCTCCGTTTCTCGGTGGGCTCAGCGCGCGCCGTGGGGGAAGAGGGGCGGGGGTCCGGGAGGAGGGGACGGGTGGCACTTACGTAGACCTGCAGCGGCCACAGGCAGACGGCGGGCTCGGCCCCCACGAGCGACTCCAGCCTCAGCTCCAGCTTCTCCCCCATGTCTTCGCGCGCGGCCCCCGCACCGTGCTAGTCTGGCGCTTGGGGGAGGGGCGCGGCGCCGCCGGCGGGGGCGGGGCACACGGGCAGGCGGGCGGCTGAGGGGAGGGCGCCTGGCCTGGGCCTCAGCCGCCGCCGCCGCCGCGCTCCCGTCCGGCCCCCGGTTCCCTCTTTGTGGTCACAGGCCTGGGGCCTCCAGCGCTGCTGCGAACTCGGGCCGGCGTGAGGCGAGCACAGTGAGCCGGGGGCCGGGGCGAACCACTCACGGCACGCGCGGCCCACCCCGTGGACTCGCCCGCTCTCACGACGCACGCACGCACGTCTTCGGCTGACCCCGGCCACCCCCACCGGCCCGAAGTGGGGACCCGAGGAGAGCCCTCGGTGCCTGGGGTGGCGGGTTCGACTCCCGCCCTTGACGTACCGTGACACACACACACACACACACCCCTCCCCCCCAATAAGAAGACTATAATTCCTCATTAAATATGACAGCCGGCATCCCGGCTTCTGTTCACAAAAATGCCGTGTATGTAGCCTATGCTAGGCACCAGACCACGGACGCTCAGTACTGGCAAAAAAGGAAATGCCCTGCCCTCATGGCACTGCCATTTTAATTGGAATAGTAGTGACAATGGTCAAGGGAGAAAATAAAGTGTCATCATCGCCACGGGGATGGTTAATCTCACGTGCGCACTGCGTGGGGCCCCGGCAACCACAAACATTATTCCAGATGTGGCCAGGAAGGTATTTTTCGGAAGAGATTAACACTGAAATTGGTCCATTTTGCGTAAAGGAGATTGTCAGTGCCGTGGCGTGGGTGGGCCTCGTCCATCAGTTGAAGGACTGGAGAGAAAAATGAGGTTCCCTAGAAAGAGGGAACTGTTCCTCCAATGGCCTTGGGACATCAGCTCTTCCCTGTGTCTCCAGCCCAGAGTCCTGCCCTGACTTGCCTGCCTCACGGTCACGAGTCAACTCCTTAAAACAAAACTATATATGTAAAAATACTGAATATACACAAGCCTATTAATTTGTATATGTGTGTCTACATATTATATATGTATACACGTTTATATGTGCGTGCGTTTGTAGTATATGTGTAAGTACTATATACAGTATACTTACAAGCCTATATGTGTGTGTATATATTGTATGCATGTATGTATGTGTATATATATAGTATACATATTATAAATGTGAACATGCTGTATATATACACACACCCATATATTGATATATGGGTGTGTGTATATATACAGTATAGGTACACTGTATGTATGTATGTATACAGTGTATATTTATATATAGGTGTGTATATATGTTGTATACCTGTATGTGTATACGTTGTATAGGTATTATATGTATATATGTATATACTATATATAGACACACTTGTGTATGTATTTATATGTGTATTTACATGCACATATGTACATATAGGTGTGTATGTGTGTGTATACGTTGTGTATATGTATGTGTATATATCTTATATATATATGTATATATATGATGAATTTATATATACAGTACATATATATTTTTATGCTACATGCTTTTATATGTAGGTGTATATGTGTGTCTATATGTACGTGTATGTATTGCATATATTATATATGTATGCATACTATATATATACACACACCTAAATATCTTTGTATGTGTGTATATATGTATGATATACATGTACCTAGGTGTCTATTGCATGTTATACGTATGTGTACATACTGTATATATATAAACTATGCATTTTATGTGTGTATGTATAGTGTATATGTATGTGTGTATTGTATATGTGTATATGTGTGTATACATACTGTATATATACAAACTGTGCATTTTATGTGTGTATATGTGTGTGTATTGTATATACTATATGTGTATATGTCTGTATGCATACTGCCTATATACACAGCTGTATATTTTTGTATGCATGTACATATGTACGTGTGTGTGTATATATACACACATAAACCCTATGGATTCTGTTTGTCTGGAGAACCCTTACTGATACGGACACTTATGACAATTGAGCACCTGCCCTTTGCCAGCCAGGGAGCCAAACACTTGTCTTTTCGGTGTCTGCCTTAAGTGTCACAAGTCCCGGGAGGGAAGGTGATGCCGCTCCTACCAGTTGAGGTGCCTCAGGGTCAGAGAGGTGCACAGCGCGTGGGGCTGGAGCCTGGTGGAGCCCAGGTGGAGTTCTAGCAGCAGTACAGCCTAGCAGTCCCACTTCCCCGGGTGCTTCTCACAAAGACGCCGAGGGAGAGACTGGGTCTGAAGGAGGGGATGAGGAAGCTTCCGTGGGTCTGCAAGCCCAGACCAAGGCTGACTCGTCAAGGGTGTTAGAGGTCAGGACTGTGGTTACCCCGGGGGTGGGGTTACACAGAGCCATTCCCATTCTGAAAAAGTATCCATTCTGCTCTTGTTTGTATGTTTACCCCCCTCCCCCAAATCTTTTAAAAACAGATTCTCTTGGCTGCTGGGAGCACACACGGGGAAGTTGTGTGTGAGAGGGTGCAGTCCAGGGGACAGGGAGGATAAGACCCCCACCCTTAGCGCCAGGAGTGGCTCAGCTTTGTGAGCTAAGGATGGCCCGCGAGGTCCCAGAGAGAAGGGTCCCTACTCCGTCCCTGCTCCGTGCACCCCATTCCCAGCCTGAGAAGCCTAGAGCCACCCCCCACACACACACACCAGGGAGGAGAGCCAGTCACCCTGGCTCACAGGCTGCGGCTCCAAGACTCCTGGCACTAGGAGCTCAGCTTTCATGCCCTAGGACAGGGCCAGAGCTGTTGTCTCCGGAAACTCTCTGTCTCTCGCCCGCCCTCCCTCCCCCCCTCCTCCGCCTCTTCCCCTCCCGCTCCAGCTGGCCTGCCCTCCACCCTGCATTTCTACACAGGATGGCTCACAGACAGCTGCTCCCTGTGTCCACCCACCACCATTCGATGGATGTCAAAGCAAGCCCTGGGGACTTCCCTGGAGGTCCAGCGATTAAGACTCCGAGTTTCCACTGCAGGGGGCGCAGTTTTGATCCCTGGGCAGGGAAATAAAATCCCACATGCCGCACAGCACGGCCAAAAAAATAAATGAATAAAAAATAAAGTTATAGTGATGAAACAGCCCTAGTGGTGCTAGGATGGGACATATAGCTCTATGGTATAGAATAAAGGTCCAGAAACAGATATATGAGAACTTGATATGACAGAAAGTGGGGAAATTAAGGAGTTTTCAATAAATGGCATTAGGACAATTGCATATCCATGTGGGAAAAAGTAAATTAGAAAAAATAAAAGCAAGCCCTGGTCAGGTGTGACCTTGGGCCCAGGGCCATTGGCACACGTTGTCGTGTGGGATGTTCTTCCTTAGACTCCTCCCTCCCTCCTGTGCCACTTTCCCCGCCAGGTAAAGAACTCTGCCTGGTCAATAAGACCCTAGAGGTCCTTGGCCATTGCTATTGCAGTTGGAATTGTTACTGTGTTTACATAGGGTGACCAACACCCGCCTGCAGTTTGCCCAGGACCGCTCAGGTTTGAGCGCTGGAACTGTGGGGAAACCCTCATTCCCGGGGAACCCCAGAAGGCTGGTCAGCCTATTTAGGACGGATCTCTCACTTGATCTCCCAACCCCCGAGAGCCAGAAAGGGAATCTCGCCCCTCCTTCCATTGTAACCTTCATTCATTCATCCACTCATCCCTTTATTCAACTCCTTTATTCAGCAAGTATTTATGAAGCATCTACTACACATCAGACACTCTTCTAGGTGCTGGGGACAGTAAACTGAGAAGGTGTGATTTATTACATAGGGATGATGTCTCGGAGACCACTGCAGGGCAGGGGAGCTGGGAAAGGGAAGGGGCAGTTCTAAATGCAGGCTCTGACGGGATTGGGGCAGACCTTGCCCTGGGACAGGCTGGTTGCTTCAACACAGCTGTCCTCACCCAGGGCCATCCTGCCCCCGCCTCACCCAGTTCTTTGGTCATGTCTGGGGAAAATCTGTGGTGGTCACAACTGGGTGGGAGGGGCCCCTGGAATCAAATGGGTGGGGCCAGGGATGCTGCTGAACCCCACACAGTGCCCAGAAGAGGCCCCCAGCAGAGGATGACCCGCCCCAAATAACCCCAGTGCTGTGGGGGAGACCCTGCACTGATATTATTCAGACCCGCTGGTGCCCCTAGATTCCTGCACAGGCAGGGACTCTAACCAGGTCATCTCTGTATCACGAGGTGACCTAGAGTGGGGCAGCCAGGAGGGCTGAGTATCGGGGGTGAAATGACAAATCTCTGTGCCCACTCTCCCCGCCGCACCCCAGGGTCGATGGCCTCTATCTCCTCCCTGTGCAGGTAGCTTTTCCCTGAGCCATTTCTTCTTGTCAAGGTCCCTGTCGCAGGTTGGGTTCCCCAAAGATGACGTTGAGAGCAAGGATTGGAGTGCAGGTGGTTGATGTGAGACGTGCAGACAACAGATACAGCTGCCATAGGGTCCCGCAATTCCACTCCTGGGCATAGATCCGGAAAAAACTCTAATTCAAAAATATACGTACACCCCTGGGATTTCCCTGGTGGTCCAGTGGTTAAGACTCCGTGCTTCCAGTGCAGGGAGCATGGGTTCCATCTCTGGCCAGGGAACTAAGATCCCACATGCCGTGCGACAAAAAAAAAAAAAGAAAGAAAGAAAGAGAGAAAGAAAGAAAAAGAAAGAGAGAAAGAAAGAAAAGATACATGCACCCTAATGTTCATTGCAGCACTATTTACAATAGCCAAGATGGGGAAGCTACCTAAATGTTCACTGATGGATGAATGGATAAAGAAGATATGGTACATATATACAATGGAATATTATTCAGCCATAAAAAGAATGAAATAATGCTATTTGCAGCAATGTCGTGGATGGACCTCGAGATTATCATACTAAGCACTGTGAAGTGCCTGGGGCAGCCACTCAGAGCAAAGCGGCCACCAACCCTGCTGCAGCTGCCCAAAGAGAGAGTGGAGGGCGAGGGAAAAATACGTTGGCTTCTCCCATCCCCCTGCCCTCCAACCTCTGGCCAATGTTTTCCACTGGCTGAACCTACCTGGAAAAGAGTTGGCGAGGAAATCTGGGCGATGGGGTTTGCAGGATCAGCCCTGTGACACGGAGCAGAGCAGTGGAAAGACAGGGAGCTGGTCTGAGGCAAACAGGCCAATGGCAGCGCAGTACCCACTTCTCCCTACCTCTCCTGTGCCACTGAGTGGAACCATCTTCATGCGCGACCTTTCTCTTCCCTCATCTCCAACATCTACCCATCCATCCTCTCAGGAGCTCATCCATTCCTCTCTCTTCCTCACAGCCTCCGCCATCACTCACTATCGTTACTGCAGCAAGCACCGCTCTGCCTTCTCCTGTCTCCAGACTCCCTCTTCTAATCAGTCACTACACTCCAGCCAGAAGGATTTTTCTCAAATGCCTATCCTACGTCACTCTGCCGCTTCGAGTCCTACAATGGCTGGCCCGTTGTGCTTAGGATCCAGTCCACATTCCATGGCAGGACTTCATCACATCTCCAGTCTCTCCTCCCCTGACATACGCTTCCATCCTCCACACTCCCACATCCTGAACCTCAGGCCCCTGAATTTCCTGGGGCGGCTCTCAAGTCAGGGCCTTCACACGTGCTATTCGCTGTCTTCACAGAGCCCTCCCCTATCCTGCACCTCTTCTGACTTAAGCCCTCTCATGTTGGCCTCAATGGCAGTACTTCTAGGAAGACGTCCCTGGTCCTCCTCACCTGTGTTCCCTTGCACCCAAGACTTTCCCCGGTGGTAGGGGTATCAGATTTAACAAATAAACCATGCAAGTTTAACCGGGTGTCCTGTATTTTTATCTGCAACCCTACCTGATAGGCACTTGTTCCAGAGTATGACAATTGCATGTTGACATTTTAATTTCCCTACTAGGCTCCAAATCGCTTAAGGATAATGATCTTGTCAATACGATTCCCCATTTTGCTAACTAACTAGGTAAGGTTGGATGAATGGATCAGTGACTTGTGGATGGGAGTTTTTACTTGAAATCGTATAGAACTAGACTTCAGCCCTCAACAGGAGAGATGCTTAAGAGACTCAAGGGAGGCTAATGACAATTACTCACCCAAGTGGAGGCTCCTAGGTTGGTTCTGGGCCAGCCTCTCAGGGTGTAAGAGAAGAACTTGGAGGTGGAAACTGTACACTAAAGGGAAGTGACCAGAAGGTATGACTGGCAATGATTATGTAAAGCTTTCAGGCTGCACAAAGCTAACAGACTAACTTCAGCTGGTTTGGGGATTGCTCTGGCTCACACAGCTGGAAAGTTTATGCTCCTGCTGCTGGGGTTAAAACAGTGGAAAAGGCCAGAAGGGTGATGCCAAGGATCATCGTACTCTTTTGACCTCGCGATGGTTTTCTAATAGAAAGCTGAAATCTTGCTATTTTCAGACCTGGTACCCAAGGGCAAGTACGTCACAAATATGAAAAAAGTGAGAAAGGTGGAAGAAAGGCAAATTAGAGCCCACCATCTAAAGAGGCAGCCTCTACTGGCTGCAGACAAACCTCCATGCTGCAACGCAGGCCCAAATTTTCTCCCCCTTCAAGAAAAGACAGGAATCAAGATGTTAATGCTTCATCTCATGATTTTTTTTAACATGCCCATTAAGTCAATAAGTATTAAATGGTTCAAAAAGAACACAACTATAAGTTTATTACTCCGTGCGGGCTTCCAACCCTTTACGTGGAATCAACATGTGTCTCCAGGCTGAGATTCCCCTCAACTTGCAAACCTCAGGCAGATGCTGATTCAAATCCCAGAAGCCTCTAGTTGAAAATCAATGTCTGAGATGCTCTGCGGAATCTAGGGAAGCATTTGCTAATTTGCTCTGGGGCGAAATCTTCTATCAATATCAATCAAGCATGAATGTAGATAATTTTCCCACGCTACCAATATAGTCATCTATATGTTTAGTCAACATTTATTGACTATCGCATGGGGAGGTTTGGTGGTCAGTAAACAGTGGAAAGAGGCCCAGAAAAAAGGGGGTACACTCAGGCTTGAAATCCACCAGGTACACGCCTCTGCTGCCATACCAGTTATTTATATACTTATCTACTACTTCCATCCTAGTTGGTTAACAGTCTCTGCCCCAGCCCTAGCCCTGTGGGCCTCAGACCCCAGCAGTGGGCCACTCATCTGTGGCCACCTACGGCAAGGTGGTGCTTTCCTGGAGTCATCCTCCTTTGGCCACTTGTAATTTGGCCCTCTTTAGGGTACCATACTAGTTGTTCAATATTTTGAGCATCACACACCAACTCTCCAAAGAGAAAGTAAAGTGATAAAGGTTCCCCCAAATGCTCACGTGGCTTTTGTCTCTCCCTAACCTCTTTTCTTGATTAACTCCTGCGCAACCATTCAGATCTCAACTCAAATGTCACTTCCCATTTCGCCGTCTGGACCGTGTCTCCCTGACATTTATTCTCAGAGCTCTGTTCTTTCACTTCATAGCTTGTATCCATTTGCTTATTTGTTTGTCTGCCTCCCTGATGAAGCTGTAAACTCCATAAGGGCAACAAAAAGCAGAACTTATTTGGCAAACTGCACAGGCTTCTATATGGTTTACGTGGGACTGGCCACCTACCCAGCTCCAAAGATGGGTCCTGTTGTATTCCAGCCAGTTAGCATGTCCCTTCCTCCAGGTCCTACTCATTGGCACAGGAATGAGAACCTGATCTAAGGCAGCCCAAGCAGAGTGAGGCTGGACACTCTGGCGAGGAAAGCAGAGCTACAGACCCGTTCTGAAGAGGCAATGTCACCAATGTGGTTATCATGAAGCATGACACAAAGGAGGACAAAGACGCAGAGTCCCAGAAAGGTGGCTCCAAAGGATACACAACATGGGCCTCTCGAGTAAACCAGATCTGGGCTGGCCCTTGTGTTTGGACTGTTCAGTTACATCAACCAATAATTTTTTTCTTTTTTTTTTTTTGCTTTAGCCAGTTGGGACCAAGGTTTCTATGTATTGTGACCAACAAAATCCTAACTGATATATCTTGTCCCTGTATCCACAAGAACCTTGCTCATGGAAGACACCATATCTTGAACAATATGCCATTGGGAGAACTGGAGATGGCTTAATGGGGGAGGTGACTGGGTAACATCAGCTGGAGCCTTAATTTGAACATAGTTCTTTAGAAAATATGTTAGACTGCCCAAGATTTAAATTCATCAGAAATTCAGGAGTATTTGCCCCGGTGTGTTTTACAGCAGAATTGTTCCTACCTGAGGTTACTAACCTGCTCACCTGTCATTTCCTAAGAACTCCTAAAGATTTCTGCTTCAAATCCTGGACTTTCAACCTAAAGAACCTATGGTTTTAAATTGGGGGAAGGGAACAGGAAAGAATGATTCAGCCTCTAGCCGCTTTTTACTCTGCTGGATAAGATCATTAATTTTTTCCCCCAGAATGACCTGTGACTTCCTACATTTCTTACATTTCAACTTCAAGTTTCATTTCTCGGGATGCCTACAGCTTTTCACCTGGCTAGATGGAAGCCAAGATTTTACTTTTCTCTTGGGGGCTATTCTGCTGGGCTAGAGTCATTAGAAGCAACTTTAACTTCAGGTTATTATAAATATCACATCTTTTAAAGCATAATCAGGCTATGTGGTTCATGATCTGGTTCTTAGATTAAAGGTCTGTGTGGCCAAAGGGCTGTACTTCTACAACTACTGAGAAATAAACAACCTTGACTAGTCAGGGAAGGAAAAGTCTGCAAGTCGGTCCCCATAGCCTGATCAGGGGATTCTTTTCCTCCTTCCCTGATTCACCAGAAAGCACACTTGCTCATACTGTTCACATTCTCAAAATATGTTTGTTACTCTCAGAGCTCCTGGAATACATATCCTCCAATGGTTGCCTTTTGTCAATGAACTGTTCTGCACAGCTCCACTGCTTATATTTTAGCATTTTTTTTCCTTTGGGAGAGAGAAGAGTGGCTTGTAAAACTACTAGTGGAAAATAAGCATTAAGAATCACTTCACCTTCTTCATCAAATAAATCCACCTGAATTACTGGTTCTGTGAACCAGTATGTAATTCAAAAGTTTGATGAAGAACAGAATACTTTGAGTCTCAAAATATCTCTCCATAAATTACTTATTAACTACAAAGGGACAAATAATAACTTCACAGTGGAGAAAGTGCGGGGGCACCACCTTAACCAAGATGCTAATGAGACAGATGACCATCAAGGGGCTCCTGTAAGGATGCACAGAGAGACACACCGTCACCTCTGTGGAACCCCATCCAAAGCACAGAACATGAAAGAACCATGAGGAAACAGGACAAACCCAGAATCAGGATCATTCTACACAACAACCAGCCTATACTCGTCACAAACTCTCACAATATGAGGAACAAAGAGGCTGAAGAATTATTTCATACTTAGACCAAAGTGACATGAGAACTAAGTGCAATGCATGATTGTAGACTGGTTCCTGGCCTGAAAAATTTAGCCATTAAGGATGTTACTGGAATAACTGGCAAAATTTGAATATGCATGGTAGATCAGTCAACAGTATCAATGTTAAATTTCTGACTTAGACCACTGTGCTGTGGTTTGGTAAGAAAATGTTGTTTCGCTTAGGAAGTAATCACTATTTCCAGGGAAAAGGGCAAAATGTGTCCTTACCCTTAAGGGGTTCAGGAGAAAAAAACATGTATATATGGAAAAGACAGTGAATGCCAAAGCAAATAAAGCTAAATATTAATAATTGGTGAATCTAGGTAAAGCACATACAAGAGTTCTTTGTACTAATCTTGCAACTTTTCTTTAAGTTTGAAATTATATCTATAACTATATATCTACATCTATATAGATATATAAAAATCAACACACACAATTCAAAATAAAATGCATCAACCTAAAATCCAGCCTATTCTTCAGGTATTGTTGGCAATCTCAAGAGAAACAAAGGCTAGGATACCAAAAGGGATTGGGTCAGTAGATTCATTCATTAGGACCCTGAGTACATTTCTACTAACTTAAATTATGCTTTCATTTGAATCAAACATTTTGGACTGCCTTCAGCTTAGTGCCAATTACTTATACATTTAAACACTCAAAGGATGAATTCCATACTTTTCCCCAAGTGAGGCACAAGGCTGTCAGTATTCTCGTGCGCTAACAAGGAAGCAAGGCCAATTTCTATAACCTAACTATAGGACTTCTGGGTACGTAAACTTTTTCTCATATGCCCAGTTCCCTATTTTCTTAGAAAGTCCAATTTGCTCTGGGATTTCAAATACCACAGGCTCTTGTTTTTGTCACAACAAATGAACTATTTTATTCTGTAGATTCTTAAAAAGAAATTCAATGAATCTTTGCTCACTGCTAGCTTTTCGAGATCTCTCCCAATATCTCTTTGATCAAGCTTTTCCACCCACTCTGGAATAATCCAGGGGTAATTAGAACTTCTTACCTTCTTTAGCCCAAAAGGAGCCAATTCATCACAAGCTGTCATGGATTCTGATTCTAAATTACCAAGAGCCCCATTACTAACAGAGGCAGGGAATCTTCTTTGCAATTAAAGTGATTGATTTCTTTGCAGACGCAGTAGCATTTCACTTCTTAATTATGTTCATTCGGATCAAATGTGAGAAAATTCTTCCTCATTTTGTTTTCCATCCAAAGGACACGATACAACAAACATTAATCCCAGAGTGATACAAGGCCAGACCTGCAAGGGCCTTAGGCAGAGCTGGACATCTATCAATGGGTCTTGTCCATTTTACAGGGTCTTCGTGGCTCCTTAAGCTCTAAAGGGGAGAAAAGGGGCTAATTATTTGTTCCATCACATACTTCACCTAAGCGCTGGCCAAACCTTCCAGCATCCGCTAAGTTGTGATGAGACAGCATTAGACGTTTAGATAAACATAGACTAGCGCCGAACAGAACAACTTTGTTCCTCGTGCAGGCAAAGAACAGAGCCACCGTGCTGGGGATGAAGCAGTGTGTGCAGGGAAACATAAGCAACGAGGGAACAAATCTGTTTTTTCTCACTTAGGTGGTATTAACATGGTTATGTGTTGTCAAATTTTGAAAGAGAAAAATAAACAAAAACAGTTTGGGAGAAGGAGGAGGACACTCCGGAGGATCTGAAGGAACGTGAGGCCACCAAGGCTTACACAGATTTCCCGAGGCCTGAAAGACACCTGCCTGTCCACTTTGCTTTTAACCTTAAAGACTGGCCAGTTGTGGCTCCCGCAGCCTGTAGACCCGGGGCCTGCATCCTTAGCTCCCCTTCCCCACTCTCCACGTGGTCAGCAGACTGGCGTCCGTTCACTCACTTGAGACATTCAAAGGTCAAGGTTTTCGCTCAATGAGTATCTTCCAGCGATCTGTGCTCCAGACAACAGTGACTACCCTTTGTCCTGGTATGAATGCAGTTGCTCGCCGTTTTCCAAACACTTTCACACATATGTAAAGAAGAGTCTGGGAGCCCTCCAAGATTTTAAATTTTAGTTTAAAATGAAATTATATAGTAAACTTTTGAAAAATTAAAACATCCACATATGTGAGATTGTACCTCTGCCTTTACTGCAGGCTGTTTGCAAAATTCAGGAAGCCCTGCCTTTCCATTCATTAAACACATAGTCGTTGAGCACCTCCTAAGGGCAAGGCAGGATGCCAGGTGATGGAGGTGGAGAAACAGGGCTTGTTCCTTGCTCCGATGGGGAAGGCACGTAAGCAGACACCCTCGGCACAGGAAAACACAGAATGGAGGTGCTGTGATGGGATAAAAGGGTCACGCTTATAAGAACAAAGGAAAAGCGCATCCTTCCAATGCAGGAGACACAAACAAGCTCAGGAGGTTGGCAGGTGTCTTGAAGGAACATCAGTCTTGCTGAGGGGGGGCAGAAACTCCAGGCTTACCCGACGTAGCACGGGCATATATGCTCGCCACATTCCAAGAACCAGAAACACAAGAAAGAAGAAGCCAGACCAGACACCACAAAGCTGTGACCGTTGGGCTCAGAAGTCTGGGATTTTTATGAACCAAGGAGGAGCATGAAGGGGAAGTGACGGTCCAACTGGCTGTGCTCGTAGGGGCAGGTGGGGGCAGATGAGGCTGCTGAAATGATCCACTGGGGGCTGACAGAGCTGGCTGTGGCAATGGGAATGGAAAGAAGTGGAGATTCAAGAGATTTGGGGCCGGTACAAACCACAGGGACTTGGAACCATCATATGAATGGATGAGGAAGTAGGCAAAATAGACTCTGAGCACTATTATATGTGAACACTTGGATGGCGCCCATGGACTGGCCGGCTTTTGCTGTTGAAACATTTCCTGTGTTTAAACAGTCACATCCTGCACTGAGCCCTTGTTTTAAGCTCTTCAAACATCCCTGAGAGAAGTGGGGGAGTTATTTCAATCCTCCTTTTTACAGATGAGAGAACCATGACTGGCAAGGTTTAGCCCTAAGCAGGAAACCCAACTAACCCAACTGATCGGTGCAGAGCTGGGACGAAAGAACAGTGTAGTCCTCATTACACAATCCAGCGAAACACAAAGATGGCTCAAAACTGTCCTAGTGGCATGTTTCCAGCCTAAGTGGGACAAAGTTCATACAACTTTATACCGTGAGCTGTGTTGTAAGGTGGTCTGTTGATAATGTCCATTCCAAAAGCCAACGGAAAGCTACCAGTACGCTGAATCATTAAAAACATGGAGGTACAGGACTCAAGTCTTACACGGTTCTGAAAAAAATACCCTTCACAGATGCTATCTTTAGACTCAAGTTTTCCCAGCATAAAGTTTTTAAAAGAACAATCCATCTAAAAAGCATGTAAAGAAATTCATTGACAAAGGTTTAGATGTTTTAGGACTTTAATGTCCTTCACACGGTCAACATAAAACACTGACAATGGATGAACAATAGGGGAAAAGACTATTCAGCAAAGATCTTCCTTCTTCGGCATCACTGGTCAAACACCAGAAGGAGAACAATCACGTGAAGCAACAGTAAGGGAATTTAACACAGATTTTTAGTTTAACAGCATAACTGAAAAACAAAACCAACCAACCAACCAACCAACCGATCTTCTACCCACTGAAAGGAAAGGAAAAGTGAATCAGGGAGCTTCCAAATCTTGTGAAGCAGCTTAAAAAGGGAGAGGGGAGGGGGAAGGGAAGGCACACGACTGTTGAGAACCTAACACTCTAATGCACAAGGTCAAGGATCCTAACAAATTCTCAAAGTCTCAACATATACCAACAAGAACCGTATTATTAGAAATATAAAGGCACAGAGATATAAATGCATAGATATATAAACTATTTGGTAGTAAAAACAGACCTTGCTATACAAACATATAGTAAGTCACTTCTATCGCTTTATGAGAACAACCGTATAAAGAAAGGATCCAGAAGACCTCACTGCTGTCATCTTGCAAAGGATCAAAATTCAGCACCTAGAGGGCCCCACCCACCCTCCATGCTGTGTGTCTGTGTGTCTCTAAAAATAATAACCTGCAATTGGCATATAATTAAACCCATAGGCAGCTTTGAATATGAGATCTAGGCAGCAAAGACAGCAAAGACAACAGTAGCTGGAATTTGGTAGAAAAGTAAGAGAAGACTTTTTAAAAGCTTCCAGTTCAAGTCAGAATTAAGGTTAAGTTTCAACAGCTTGGCATAGCTGTGGATGCTTTTCTGTTCTCTGAAAAAAGAAGAAAATCTATCATAAGTATGTTCATTCGAAAAAAATACTGTGTTTCTTAGCCATGCCCAGGTGACTTTCAATTTTGTACACTGTTCAAGGGCAGAGTGTATATTAGTTAGGATGTGCTCATAGCTGGTGCATCTCCAAAAAATGCTTCATGAAGGCTGCCAGCTTCTGACATCTTCGATGGTGACAGCATTACACAGAGAGGCCTGAATGCCTCCCACGGACCCAGAAGAACCACCGATGCAGCCGTTAAGAACAGGAGCATCTGGTTGAGCATCAGGATGACCCTCCTTCCCGTCACCAGCTCCTGCGAGAGTCACGGCACCTGAGGCCGTCGTGTCCAACCTCCCACCTGAAAGCCCCTGCAGGTGGCCAGGAGCGTCACACATCTCAGTCATTAGAAAATTCCTTTCCAACGGCAGTGAAGGACCGTCATGCTCACAGGTAACCTAGGTTAGCTCAACTCTTCAATGAGCCTGCTGTGCAGGGGGCAGGGAGCGGGCAGCTATTCTCATGCGTGAAAACATACATCTTCCATGGAGCTCACAGAATTAACTACTCTCTCTGATGTTCAGGGGAGCAACAGTGTCTGTTCTTACACTGAACAGGCTTGTGCCAGCTGCACTACAGACGGGATGGCACCCTTTGTGCTGTCAGAGAAGAGACTTTCAAAGGAAATTTTGACCAAAGCTCCTAGAAGGTGTGCCCCCCCCCGCCCCATGCTCTCGGCCATGGAATCGTGCTATGGGGCCTGTAAGCAGCAGCAGGAGCACCCCCGTAACAAACGGTCTTTCCCAACTAGTTACAATACCTGCTACTCCAGGATGGACAGGGTCCTAGATGTGTTTCCTTCAGCGTCTGAAAACTAAACCAAGTCTCTGACAAGCTTCTGGATGGGACACGTACTCACCACCTATGCCCTTTCAGGGAGACCATACTGAGTTCAAGAGCTTTGTCGAGAAATCTTTTTTCTAAAGCATCATCTCCTTTGGTGTTGCCAATGCAGAATGGAATATTCATCTTGCTTCTATCCTGGGCCTGCACTGGACATCTGAAAAACATGTTTTTTCTTCCAGCTATTTTTCTGCAATGTGCAACTGCCATTAACAAAGCAACAGAAAAGTTTTAAAAACCATTTTCCAGATGCAAACAAGGGATTAAAAAAAAGATCTGTGCCAGGACATTTATCATTTACTTAGGGAGATCACTCTTGCATATGGAACAGTGAGTTAACATTCTCTTATACGACTCATACTTAATTTCCAAGAGCCTCAGTTTCCTCATCTGAATATTAGCAATAATAATAATATCTCCATTTCATACTAGTTATGACAGTTCAGTGGTACAACATAGATGAAGCTTTCAACCCATGGCAGCCACCCAGCAATGTGAATGACCCTTTCTCTACAAGGCTGCAGAGAAAAAAAATAAGTTGGTCCGAATAGTGGCAGTAAGATTTAAAAATAATGAGCAGCAGCTTTCAAAGCACTTAAAACACTGTATTGTCCCAAGCTGTGTGACCTTGAACAAGTTACTAAATCTCTCTGTTGTGCCTCTCTGATGTGAGGACTAAATGGCCACAAATTCTCTGCAGCCCTCCCAGCAAGAGGTGGGGTCTAGTGCTCCGCACCTTTTGAATCTGGGCTGGCCTTGTGGACTTGCTTTGACCAAGAGACTGCAACAAGAGTGATGCTGTGCAACTTCCAAGCTGAGGCCTCAAGGGGCATGAGGCTTCTATACCTGCCCTCTTAAAACATCACTGCCATGGAAGCAAGCCCGAGCTAGCCTGCTGGAAATAACAGGCCCAGCCCACAGCCAGCACCAGCTGCCAGACAGATGAGGGGGGCCATTTAGCCTCTAGGTGGATCACCAGATGACTTTGGTTGAATAAGTGATCTCAGATGAGACCAGCAGAAGAAACCACCCCACTGAGCCCAGCCCCACCTGCTGACTGAAAAGAATCCTGAGCAAAAGAAATGGCTGTGGTTTTCAGTCACAGTCTTGAAGTGTTCTATGATGCAAAAGTAGATAACTGATAGAATTTAGAACAGCATCTGGAACACATTCAATGCTATGTAAATATCGATTGAAGTCAACAGAGCTGTCTTTTCATTCTCCGCACCTTGCACAGGGATCATACAGACTCTCAAAAATGAATGGGTCAAGTTTCATCTAGGATACGTTAGTATTGGACTTCAGTTTCTGATTTGGAGAGTGAGCAAACCAAAATTATCTTCCGCTGACAACCAAAGGAGACAAACAGAAGAAGAGCTGACATGCTATTCTGGATTACAAGGAAAATATGTCATAACTCTCTCAGTTTTCTCAAGCACATCCTATTTTATTCTTCCACTTCTACAGGGTGGGATTCATTAAAAGTAAACAGCAAAGAAAAGCAGTGTGAGGAAGCCCCCATTAAAAGCTATGCTCGGCCCTCAGGGCACACACATAATTCCTGTTAAAGTTAATAGGAGTCAAGTGCACGTCGACAGACAGAAGAGACGCAAGCAGGGAAACCAAGTATCTGGTAACAGGCTTTGAGCCTGAATTCTGGGCCCCCCTTTGCACAGGTAGTAGGTATCCTGGTTGACGTTGACATTAAAAATGTACTGTCTACCCTCTTTGATATTCTGCTGCCTCAGGCTCCCCAGGTGACAGTCCAATTATAGAGCTGGAGCAGCAAAAAGGACACGTGATTTAAGGGGAAAAAATATTAAAAGGGGGAAGAATTAAGAACCTGGATTTACAAAGAATCTGTATTTACAGTCATCCCCCACACATTTACCCATCCTACTGTGAACGTAGGTGGTATCCTGACAGCAACAATGTCATAACAACTAGAAATTGAAGATTAAATTTGCACGGTGCCTGAGAGTGTCCCTGCTGTGGGGCTGAGGGAAGGAAGAAAAAGATGAAGGGGAATCAGCTGCTCCCAACCTAGCAAGACGGCTGTGGAGGGAATTCAGATTCCACAGGATAAGCGCTGTGGAAGCACAGAACTGAGCAAGTACCTCTGCCCAAGGGCAGGTTGAAGGTTTCAGCGGAAGGGAGGTGAGAAGGGTCAGGACACGGGGAGACGAAGGAAGGGCATCTGGCAGAGAGCTGTCTCTGCCAAGGCACAGGGGACCTCAGCAAGTTCTCTGCAGCACCTGGGGCGCTGGGTGTCTGGCTGGGGGCAGGACTGCAGACCGCAGAGGGCCCTGCAGACACGCTCTCCTGGGAACTGGATCCATCGGATCCTGGAGCATGAGGAGCAATCAGGTCTGCACAACAAGGAGTTCTGCGTTGTAGAAAAAGCACTATGACACAGGGGCTGGAGGGTGGGGACACTGGGGGAGAGGCCTGCTAGAAAGCTCCCACAAAGAACTTTCTAGGTCAACAGAATTAGGGCTCGTGATCAAGACAGGGACACTGGGGAGTTTCAAGCATGGACAGTAAATGAAAATGCCAATAAGGACCCAACAGTCATATAAATGAGTATAACAGGCCCAACATGACAGACTCAGCACAAACCCCCTACGTTACCTGTTAACTGTGAGGGCCCGTTCTTTACTTCCACAGAGAAACAGTCTCCCTTTTACTTGAAACATACGGCCCTCCCAGTCTGTTTCTCCCACTTTCAGAGACACGGGGATTATGAAATAAGACATCTGGATTTAAATCATCTTCCCATGTTCCAGTAAGGGCTCAAATTGTGTGTTTTAAACCCTGTGAGCCACACCGAGCACTGCCGTGGGCTGTGCTGGGCCACCGCTCCCAGGAGTTATCACTAAATCCCACAGCAGGGGCAGGGCCTGTGGTCGAATGAGTTGGGGGCAGGGAGAAGGTGCCAGGCTGACAGAGCGCTAGCAGGGGGCCGGGTGGGTGTGGAAGCAGCAGGTAATCCTGGGACTACAAAGCTTCCAGGACAGTCTGAGCAGCACTCCCCAGGGAGTCTAGGACGGAAGCTGATAAGGATGGTTGTGACTGGAAAAGCGGTGCCACAGTCAGTCATAGAAATTTAGGAAATCCTGAATTAACAGGGCTACACGTGTTTCTTGACTCAACTTCCTAGAGCGTCTCAAGAGCTCCGGTGAATCGTGAACTCCCAAGAGGATAATTCATACAGGAACAGAGTTTTCCCCAAATGCATGTGGCTGAAAAACCCACTGCATCTCTGGGATGAGTATTCTAGAATGCCCACTGAGAAACCCCTGGACTTCCCAAGGTACCAGAGGGGTGTGTGTGAGGGGAAAGGCACCACCTCAGCGCGAAACAGCATCTCACAAAGGTGGTGACGGTTAGTAGGGCGCAAGAAAACCGCAGGCAGCTGGCAAGTGATGACAAGATGCTCGTTTCAGTGGTGTCTGCTCCAAAAGACAAACCAGAAACAAGAAGGGCACGAAGAGTGCATCCTGAGGTGAGAGAAGCCCACAAAACAGTCACTAGGCCTCTCCTGACTGCCTAACTTTTAAATAAAAAATTAACTCTAAATTTGCACACAATTAGGAAAACTAGAGTAAAAATATAAAGATCTATTCCCTTCCATAGAGGTGGCTGCCAATAACAGTCTTTTGTGCATTCTCAGGATCAGATACACAAATGTGTATACGTGTATATATGCGTGTTTCCGTATGTACATATATACATATATAGTATTTACAAATACAAACACTGTGGGTTTCTAAGTGGAATCATAGAAATGTCCTTTTCTACACCTGCTCTTTTTCCTTTTGACCTCATGACATATCAGGTCATCTTCCCAGTTTGCTCACAGACCTTCCCCGTTCTCCACACACACGTTACTCCATACCACGGATGGATCCTCATTTCCTTCATCAGACCCCTCCTGAAGGACATCCGGGTTGTCTCTACATTTTCCCCATTATGTAAGTATCCCTCATTGGACTTGCGGGTGCCTGATTTTATGCACACTTCTGTGCAAGGCAGAGTACTGGCAGAGGGCAGGTGCCTAGAAGTCAAAGTCTTTGGTCAAAGAGCAAGGGAGTTTTGAACTTTGATGGACGCTGCAAACCTCGCTCCAAAATTGAACACATTTATTATACTTAACATAGGCAAAGTGTGTTTGTTCCCTCGTCTACACCAGATGTTATCAGTCTTTAGAATTTCTGCCCATCAGAGGGGAAGAAAATCCCATGGTTTTAATCTGCATTTCCTAAAGAAGTTGGCCCCTCTTCAACTGTCTAGTAGCCAGCTGTGTTTCTTCTGAGTTGTTTGCTCATACAGGTAGAAACCACCCCCTGCCTTTTTAAAATTTGCTTATCCTTTTTCATTTATTTGTGGGTTCTTCTCTATAGCAACAGTCACCTTTATATGTTAATACACTACCCAACTTTGGTGTCTGTCATTTTGTTTTGTTTACGTCTTGAACTGTAGAAAAGTTTTAAATTTTCATGGAATTAAATATCTTTTACTTTATGGCTTCTGAGTTTTATGGCTTACTTAGGAAGGCTTCTGTACTCCCTACACTTACACAGAAATTCTCTCCTGTATTTTATATTTGCTTCTTGCATCTAGTTGCCTTTGCATCTTTTCGACTGACTAGAAGTTGTGTATGCTATGATGCAAATATCTAATTTCTGTTTAAATGAATTATCAATGCTTCAATCAATCAATTAGACAAAAAGTCAAGTTAGACTGTAAAATTGTCTAAGTTAAAATACAACTCTCAAGTAAACAGGGACCTGTTTCTGGACTTCTCTTCCGATCTCTGTTTCCCTCTGCCAGTGGCTTTATATGTTAATAGATCGTATGTTAACATTACATTTTATTAATGTTAACATATATGTTTAAAATGTTTCATCTATCCTTTTGCACTAACTTTTTCAGGAGAACACTGAACTGGCTTCTAGATATTTACTAATTTTTGTGACTATTGCAAATGGGATCTTTCCTTGTTTTTCAGTGTTATTTCTGGCTTATGGGAAAGTAACTGACTTCTACATACTTAGACACAACTGATCACAATTCTGAACATGATCATTTCTAGTTTTTCCACTGATTCCTGCATTTTGAAAAAACAGTCATTATCATCTGTGATTTTTGTTGTTTCCTTAGTAAAGGCTCTGGAAACAGCCCCCCCCACCAATCTCCCCATGTTCTTATCCTGCCTGATCCCACTTCCCCACTGCACCTGACCCTAACCTGTCTGCACTGCTGTAAAACACTGTCTGTTCACAGGGTTCTGATGACAATAAAAGGTATTCATATCTGTAAAGTGCCAAGGGCTCTGCCTACTTTATTTTATTTTGGGGTTGTCAACAGACACATCACATGCTTCCCTCTTTCCTAAGGCCTGGACCCCACATGAAAGGGAGAAAAGGTGACCTCGTATCTGGATATGGATTTTGTCACTTCAAGAGCTTTATCATATTAAAATTAATATCTAATAAATATTAAACACTATGTGTCAGGAACATCCTAGGTACGTTCCATAAGAACCACAAATAATATTAACAGCTAACCGTTAAGGAAGTAATTAACTGTTAAGGAATAACCATTAAAGCTGTTTTAATTTTAGCACACCAGAAAATATAAGGGGTATAAATTCTAGTAGCATTAAAAAAAAGAAAGAGGGCCTCCATGGTGGCGCAGTGGTTGAGAGTCCGCCTGCCGATGCAGGGGACACGGGTTTGTGCCCCGGTCCGGGAGGATCCCACATGCCGCGGAGCTGCTGGGCTGGTGAGCCATGGCCGCTGAGCCTGTGCATCCGGAGCCTGTGCTCCACAACAGTAAGAGGCCTGCGTACCGCAAAAAAAAAAAAAAAAAAAAAAAAAAGTTACCAATTCTAATAGTAGCTTTTCCTTTTCGACCACTTTCCAAAATTATAGTTCTCTTTTTCTGTCTAGAAGCTTTGGATGGTTCCTTCACCGATGGAGAAGTTATCCATTGGTACTGAGAGAGAAATGATAAATATGCCATTTAAGTTACAGGTAATTTAGGAGGGTTTGATCTTCATTAGAAATTAAGTTATTTTAAGTTAATAAAAGGTCTTCAATCTGCATTTCTGGGAAGCTAAATTAAAGCATCACACAACATTTTCAAAAACAGAAAAGCCATTTCATTTGACTAAAAACTTAGTTTTAAGATGGCAGAAAGTACCTTGATAATTTTCTTTTAAGAAGGAAAGAAAAACAAGCCATTAAAGAGAAATTCTTCCGAGAGAATTAAAACATGTTATATACCTCTGACTTGGCACTCCTTCCATTCTGGAGACCTTTTTTGGTAACTGCTTTCAGCACAGAATGATTTAAAGTAAAATAAATTGAAATTAGAGTAATTATTTCCCAATGAGTGGCTATTTCCATTTAAAACCAAAAGCCAACTAATTATTGCTTTTCCCATAAAATTAAATATGAAATCTACATTATGTAATTATACACTTATTTCCCCCTTTGTGTATTCTAATTTCTTCCTCAAAAACCTAAGATGCCATCTTGCAGACTGCCCCCAGTGGCTACTATTTTGGCAGCAGCAAAGGTCAGCTTTAAACATTTTGCATCTAAAGTGGCTTTAGATACCTTTGGATAGAAAGTACAGTCTGAGCACCATCCAGACGCTTAGATACCTAAAGGGCATCCAAGATAACAAACCAAAGTCCTGATAGTCCCTCAAAAGCTGCTCCTCCCATCAGCCCCCTTCTTCTAAGTGATACCACCCAGTTGCACACATAATCATCAACGACTTGTCTCCTTGTTACTATTTCCTTCATACCCCACATCTAATCTATCTGCAGGTCTTGATAGCTACACCCTCAAAACACAACCTGAATTCAACCACTTTTCACTTGCTCCAAACTTCCAACCTAACCTAGGCCATAAACATCTCTTATTTGGAGCACTGTGACAGTCTCCTAACTGGTCTCCCTGTTTCTCTTCTTTATCCTCCCAAGTCCATTCTCTATACCAGGTCACCTTATTGAGATACTATTTGGATCATGCCTTTTTCCAGTTCAAACCCCTCTACTCATTTAGAATAATCCACATCTTTACGCTGGCCTTCAAGACTTTACAAGAGCAGACCCCTGGCTAGCTCCTTGACCTCATGTCATACCACACTCTTCTTCACTCGGTACTCTGGCCATGTTGGCCTCCTTGCTTTTCCTTAAATACTCCACCCACCTACATGCCTGCATACTCATTGCCTCCTTGTCCTGGAATGTGCTTACTCCAGTTCTTCCATGGCTTGCTCCTCTCTTCATTCAGGTCTCTGTTCAAATGCCACTTCTCCAGTGAAGCTGTCCCCTAACAAACCTATCCAATGGAGTCCTACCTGCTCTCCCTCACTCTCCTTACTTTAAGATATTTTTGCACTTCCTACCCTCTAAAATTATATTACTTATCTGTTTACTCATTTCTATCTGAACTCCCTCACTCTCCTTACTTTAAGATATTTTTGCACTTCCTACTCTCTAAAATTATATTACTTATCTGTTTACTCATTTCTATCTGAACTCCTTCACTAGAATGTAAGCTCCAGGAGGGCAAGACTTTTGTCTGTCTGGTTCACTGCTTTATCCCTAGTGCCTAAACCCATATCTGGCACACAGAAGATATTTAAAAAATTGCTTGTGATTCTGACAAATGAATAAAGTGCTCCTGGCAAGAATTCAGAGGTTGCACAGGAAAGAAACAATGCTCTTGGTGGAAGCAGGCTTAGTATCTAGGTTCACCTCTATTCAGAGTAGGGATAAGAACAATTTACAAGTAAAATTCACTTTAATTAGTACATTATCTGCTAAAAACATAAGGGAAGTGCAACACTAGAAAAGTACAGTTGAAGCTTGAACAACATGGGTTTGAACCTCGCGGGTCCACTGACACACGCATATTTTTCAATAAATATGTACTATCGTCCTACACGATCCAAGGTTGGTTGAATCCACAGATGTGGAACCACTGACTATAAACTTATACTCAGATTTTCAACTGCGTAGGGGTCGGCACCCCTAACCCCACGTTGTTCAAGGGCCAACTGTGTGTGATGAGGAAAGCTAAACACATTCAATTTTACAAAACTGTCAAAACGTGAACAAATTCTTTTTGTTTTGCTACGTGTTTATCAATTTCAAAAAAGTGACCACATACCAACAAGTGGATTTTTTCTTATATCCAGAACGAGCAGAGTTCTGTTGGTTTCAAGGGCCTTTAGTAAAGCCTTTGCTCCTTCACTGGTGAGGCCACACTGTTGCAGGTCAAGTGCTTTTGATGAAAGACAAAGGTCACTTCCTAACTCTACAGATTTAACATATAGACAACTCTCATTTTCTCACGTGTGGAAGAGTCCTGCACAAGACAAGTCATGGCAGGTTTGTAATTTTGGGTATGGAAAAAAACAGAAACGTATATGCACACACATAATGCATGATCCAATTTAAAAACCTCTTCTTGAATGTGCAATGATAACCCTGGCTTTAGTATCAATAAATCATCCAACATCTTTTACAATTACAGAACTGAAGAATAACTGTATATAATGTATGAGCAAAAAGCATCACAAAATGAATCTCAGTTCATAATTAGCAAGGGCGGCAGAGGCATGTAAACCTCACAAGCAAAACCTGGTGGAGCTCAGAAATGCACTGCATTCTTTTGATCATGATCTTCAGCTCCAAATCACACTTGAAACTAGCTAAAAGGGGAAAACAAAATAGAAGAAATGTAATAACTGTTAGTTTTAGAGGAAAAAAGGACAAGTCTAAGAGGATACAAATAATAACAAATGCAAACAATGTGTGAATAGAGAATACATAGTAAAAACCTATCATGAAAGTATGATGGTCAAGAACTCTCTCCATAAAAAGTCAGACAAAAACCAGAAACACTGAACATGAATTCTAGTAGTTCTGGGGCTGAACAACCTACTCATTTAAACCAAAGGGATCATCACCAAAGCACAGGTATTTAAAAAATATTACATGAAAGGAAACTATGATGAGTCTTTTTTTTAAGTGTGGTGTGGACCATCACATTAAAATAACTGGAGTCTTTCAACACCCCCATGACACACAGAAATAGCAAGTAAGACATACGGATCTGACAGGATATGATACAACCCTTACAAACTCTCACTACAGAAGAATGGACACAGGGTATAATTAACCAAATAGCCAAATTAATACAAACAGCCAGTAAACCTCACCAGTAAATCAAATGAATACAAAGTAAAACAAAATGTAGTTATTTTCCTATCAGATTAAGCCAAGATTCTGTAAGAAAAGCCTTTAAATCATGTCTATACCCTTTTGATCCAACAACTCTCTTTCTAAGAATTTAACCAAAAGAAATAGTCAGAGATATAGGTAAGGATATATATCAGAGTACTATTTGTAACTGAAAAACTGGACAAAGCTTATATACAAGAATGGATAAGCTACGTGCACTGTGGCATATTCATATAATGAAATACTGAACAATCACAAAAAATGATGCAGGAGATGCAAATTTACTGACTTGCTAAAATGCTCATACTAAATTAATTGAAAAAAGTTATAAAATTTGGAGTAATCCCACTTGCATAGAAAATGGAGAGGTACTCATTTTTGTAGTTTTACATTTTTTTACAAGTGCTACAAGCCACTGTTTGTGAGAGGCAGGCTTCACATCTACTGTTGTGGTAGACTATAAATTGGCATAGCATTTCTGGGTGGTAATTTGGCCATGTGTATCAAAAGTCTTAAAAGTATGTCACACTTAGTCATTCCACTTGTAGTACCTTATTCTACAGAAGTAATCCCGATGGACACAGAGATGTATATACAACATATTCACATTGTTTCTGACAGGGAAAAGCAAACTGTCTAAATCGAATTGCAAAGAATTGATTAAACTATGGGACATCAATACGACGCAATACTACATGATACATCATTAAGTGAAAAAAGCAGGAATATGAAATAGCAAGTATACTACAATTCTATTTTTGTAATCCCTAAGTGTACAAATATATTTGTAGAAAAAAAAAGACTGAAAGTATATACACCAAAATGAACAGTGATTATGTCTGGGTATTAAAATTATAGGTAATTGTTCTCTTGTTACTCTGTATTTTCTATAAAGGATATATGCAACTCTTAGAGAAAGTTTAAAAGCAAAATAAAAGCTATCAGTAAAATGAGGCTTAAAAAAAATCCTATCACAATAGTATCATGCCAAAAGCTAAGCATATTTCATATTAAAAATTCAGTACTTTCAATTTTAGAATTTACCTCTAAGCCATAAATCCTCACTAAGAGATTCTGCCAAAGCACTTGCACCCAGGTCACCAATGAGCGTGGTGCAGTTCAGAGTGATGCGCCTCAAACCAGCCATACAGTCAAGATCAGGTCTCCTGGAACGAAGACTCTCAGCCCAGGTTTCTTCATGCTTTCTGGTAGTCTGATATGTCAAAGATTTAATGGGATGAAATTAAGATGCCTGAATAAGGAAACAGGGTGTGCCTACTGAGTATGGCTTATTATGTCAGAGATTTACACACACACACATATCAAGCATATATGCCAGGAGCATCAACCTGAGAAACTCAACAGTCACTTCTGGTTTACGAGTCCAGTGACCCAGATTCTACTCGGTCAGTGATTAGATTCTAGCCACTGGATAGACTGTTTCTGAACACTTACGTAAAGTTGGACAACTCAATTACAGTCTATGAATTATTTTCCTTATCTTCTAAGTCAGGGAATTGGTTCTAAATTCTATCATTGCTGAGGCTCTAAATTTCATCATTCTGTCCTCCAGTGGTCTCCAAACACCTGACTGGGCAAA
This sequence comes from Mesoplodon bidens, assembly GCF_964165515.1. Classification (NCBI taxonomy): domain Eukaryota; kingdom Metazoa; phylum Chordata; class Mammalia; order Artiodactyla; family Ziphiidae; genus Mesoplodon; species Mesoplodon bidens. The sequence continues at coordinate 400,995 of NW_027671175.1, forward strand.
CCATAAGAAAACTTTTTAATATGCATCTTATTTATTATCAAATTATATACACAAAGTTCCATACATATAATTTATGTACATGATAAACTACACAGATTTTTTAAAATAATACAAAGGTAAAAATGTTCTAATATTTTCTTTTCCTAACTCCTAAGGCATTATTTTATTTTACTTATATTTTATAAATATTTATTTATTTGTTTGTTTGGCTGTGCCAGGTCTTTAGTTGCAGCATGCCGGATATTTTAGTTGGGGCATGTGGGCTCTTAGTTATGGCAGGCACGTGGGATCTAGTTCCTCGAGCAGGGATCGAACCCAAGCCCCCGGCATTGGGAGCACATAGTGTTAACTGCTGGACCACCAGGGAAGTCTCAAGCATTATTTTAAAAACTATATTTACAAAATGTATATCTCACATGCTACCTAGGGTATGCACACAAGCTTTAGAGGCCTGGACTATGCACAGCCAGTTTGATGTGCCTTGGAAAAATAATGGTTTGACATTTAAGCAAAAGTACTGTCTTAAAGACGTTCAGTTCTTTATATTCATAAAGTAAATTTTGGTAACAGGGAACACTGACTGTAAATGAAAAAAGTCTTATTACATTCTTGAAAAAATAAAAGACTCAAAGTGCCTTTGTTACTCTAAAAGGAAAATCATTAGTGTCATTTTTCTATTAACAATAACTTATCAAAGCTCCAAGGAGAAACAACAGCAATCACTTACACAGTGCTTAGTATGTGCCAGGCACTATTTATACAAATGAGTGCATTTACACCTCATAATGAGGCATAGAGGTTAAGTGATTTGCCCATGGTCACTAGCTATGAAATGGGAGAAAGGGAATTTGAACCTAGGCCACTTGGCTTCGGCACCCAAGTTCTTGACTGTTTTCTACCTCAGGGGTCAATGGACTTGCCCTGTATAGGCTCAAAGAATTTTTCAATTTTTAAAATCTAAATTTAAACATTTCCACATTTGTGGGCTATACAGTTTCTGTTGCAACTACTCTGCCCCACTGGCGTAGGGTGAAAGTAGCCATAACTACCATGTAAACAATGGGTGCGACTATGTTCCAAAAAAACTTCCTTTACAAAACCAGGCAACGGGCTGCATCTGGCCTACCAGCCAGAGTTTACCTATCCCTGAGCTGCATCATCAAACTATTAAAAAGCCTTCATATCAAATTATTAAATAACTTTAGGCCTAAATACAGTCATAATAACCACTGTAAAGTTTTAAGGTATTATTTTAAAAACTGTATTTACAAATTGCTGATGTACTGATTTTTATTAGTTTAAAAACTACAGCAGCTAATAAACACTTGATTCATTTAAGTCTTGAAGACTATAACGGCATAGTTTCTTCACAGTATTACAATAAATGTTTTCAGTAAAAAAATACATAAAAGTAATATTAGGTATTATATATTAAATCTCTTATTTCTAAAATTAAGTGGACTATCTTTATTAAATGGTAGAATCCCAAACTGAAAAGTGGTCATATTCTTTCAGCAAAATGAAAGCTGCACTCACATGTATCAAAAGACAAAAATTAGGGCTTCCCTGGTGGCGCAGTGGTTGAGAGTCCGCCTGCTGATGCAGGGGACACGGGTTCGTGCCCCGGTCCGGGAAGATCCCACATGCCACGGAGGGGCTAGGCCCGTGAGCCATGGCTGCTGAGCCTGTGCGTCTGGAGCCTGTGCTCCGTGACGGGAGAGGCCACAACAGTACTGCAAAAAAAAAAAAATAAATAAAGGCAAAAATTAACTGCCCTCTGTATCAATATATTAATGTGTTTCAATCACATATGTTTTCATGAAAGTTTAAACATAAAATCACCTTTAAGATCTAGGCCATGTGATCTGCTCCCTGCCATGTCAGAATACACCCCGTGAAGTTTACTTGTCTTAAGTGTGATAGAATTCTTTATACCTTGACAAATAACTAAAAGGAAAAAAAACACACATACACAATAAGATGAAGAGCCTATACATTTGTCAGTCTTGACTTATTTGCTTTTCTTGAGTCAATTGGAGGTTTATAGCCACATTCTCAAAATCATTAACTACAATCTTCCCAAACAGGTCATTGACGAACAGATGCATTCTAAAACTTGTCAGTAACAAAGTGCTATTCCAGTTTACAGCAACAGTTTAATTCTATTTAGATACTAAAAGTGAATACACTGAATACTGCAAACTTTATTCCCAACCACTCAGCAAAGTACTACATACCTTTTCAGATATAGGGAAAAAAAGAAAAAAAGAAAAAGCATAAGGTTCTTCCTATTTTCATTTCCAAAGATACATCCCAATCTTAATGATCAATCAGTGATTTAAACGTCAACTATAAACCCAGTATTTTATTAGCTGCTATGCAGTATACTAGAGCAACAGAGCAAACCCTCTGTTCCCTCAAATTGAAAAGCAGGCTTCCTGACCCCTCCAGACCACTACTGGACACAGGGAAGGCACACTAATGTTTCAGGACCCAAACTAACAGTCACCTGCTTTGTGATTACTTCCATGACACACCCTCACCAACACCACTGAGTGTGCTGCACCTACGGGACGTTACATGTATTTACTATTTTAACACATACCACAGTGCATCCTAATTATGATTGCAGATAGATGTTCTAACAATTTAAAGAGAATGATGACCTTTTTGCTCTTTACATCTTGCTATTTCCCTTCCCATAATATTTCTTGAAGAGAAACCATAAAAATATAGACAAACACAAAACACAGAATATACAAAATGTGTGGTTTGTGGCTTAACACAAAGTTAAGTAAAATTAGTTCTGACAGTATCCAGAATGACAAAATTTCATGGTACAAATGAGAATGGACCAAGGTTTGAGCAGGTACAGGAGACAATCCAGGCATGAACAACACCAAGAAAAGGTAGACAGGAAGTAACATGGTGTGTAGGAAATCACGAGCCCAGTCTGATGGGAAGAGTCTTAAACAAGACTGAAACTCACTTTCTAAACCTCCATCTCCAACTGGACAATTCGCAAGACACAGGTGCACCAAAGTGGCCCAATATTCAATCACTTTAATGGCGAGGAACAGTTTAAAATTTTATGGCTTTAGTTTGCCCAAAAGCAACTATCAAATGTTGGCAGGACACAATGAAGGCTTACCTTTGTTAACATAGTTAAGCCTCTCTCTCTCACAACTAGCCCACTTAGCTCCACGTTCCTTAGCGCACCCGATGCACTTACACAGCGTTTAAGAGCTTTACACAATTGGAAGGTCACATCTTTATTTCTTTTCACAGGAACACGACTTCTGTAAACTTTATTTCTGCCAGAAGCTAAAGCAAAATTATTGTAAAATAAGTGATTTAAAACACACATTCTATCATTAAAAAGCATTTTTAAAAAAAGCATCTGCTCTGTGCTAAGGATTAGAAACAACTCCTGCCCTTAAAGCCTTCATTAAGGAGGGACATGTGTAAACTCAAAATTTCAATCACATGAGCTAAAGAAACATAACCTTTATGCACAGAGGTTCCTTTGGAGGCAGAATGTTATATCGAAGTGATGGCTTCATGATAACCCTGAAGCAGAATCTAGAAAGATGAGGCTATGCAGAGTTGGAGTAGGAGGTGCATTAACTGCAGAGGGAACATCTGTGAAAAGACACTCAAGCCTGACTCCTGATGGGCACTGTAAATACTGCAGGTGGGGATGACTAAAGGCCAGGGGTCCAAGTGTGAGAAGAGACAGAAATGAAAGAGATGTTGGCCCAAGCAAGCCTGGGAGAAAGCATGGCTTGTATCCCACAGGTGGTGAGACCTGGGGCTACCACTGGCTGAGTAAGGGTGCCTCTGCTGATTAGAAAAAGGCTCCCCGCTGCTGAAGGACCGACTAGATAAAGGGAGTGATCACAAAAAGCTCCCCTTCCTCAGGGCAAAGAGCCCTATGAGGCTTGGCCGAACACAGTTCAGACTACACGCCTCCGTGCAGAGCACACGCTGGGCGGCTACTATGCAGTAACTCTGTGTGGGCAAGCCATTAGCAGCATTATTTTAAGCACATCTTTTTATGTTAGAAGATCACTTAACCCGAGCAGGCGGATGAACTTAGAGGAACTGAATCCAGGGGCCGTGAACCACCCAGGAGTTTCTGCCATAGTCTGGGCCAAATGTAATATGGATGAAGAAGCAAATTTAGGAGGAGGCCAAAATTTACAAGATAGACCCACTGGATGCAAGACATAAAGAAAGTTCAGTGAAGGAACTCTGAAGAGAATGGGCTCTACAATAAATTTTTCTTACATTCAATGTAAAATATTAGGCAAAATTAAGTACAGTGGCCTTTAAGGTCCCTTCCAGCTCTAATTTCTTTTGATTTCTAATTTGTTACTCTGGTTAAGTAAAGTCCCTTCCGAGGTACAGAACAGTTCTTATACCTGAATGGGATGCAAAGAATAATCTGACTTCTCTTCACCAGGGGATGAGTTGAACCATCCTTGCAGAAGAGATAACAGAGGGTGTGAACCCCAGATCCTGGAAAAGGTCCAGGCACACGATGAGTATTCAGCTTTCTGAAAACAAATGAACAATCATTTCCTCTCCTACATCTTCACACCCTTACTCTGCTGGTTACTTTCTCACAGCTTATAAACATCCTCAAATATACCCACTTAAAAATCTCTCAGACCTATGATTCTTTGGATCTTCTTGTGGGTAACCTAAGGCTCTACCATGCTTTCAAAGACCTGTCCTCCCAAAAAGCCCAGATCTGTACCTTGGGTCCAGACCCGTCTACCAGGCCCCTCTAAAGCACTGAAGATGAAGTAAGATCCTCTTGCCACCCCCAATCCCTTTCTACTGTGCTCTGTATCTCTCAAAAAAGATGCAGCTGTAAACTGTCACCCACGCTTGCTGCCCTTCCTTTTCTAACTGGTCACCAGACCTCACCCATTCTCTCTCAGATCTGCAAAATCCAGTCCCACCTTTTATAACTTAAGTGGGACCCTCAGATTACAACTCAGCCTGCACCAAATCAACTGCCTTCCACATGGAGGTCCGAGTGAGCCTCTAAACCACAAGTCCATCTCACTCTTCTTTGGTGTTTCCCACAGCCTGCAGGATAAACACCCAAACTTCTGAAAGGACAAACAAGGCCCTCTTCTCTTGGGCCCCACTAACTTTCCAGTATCAACTCTCATTTCTTTCCCAAACCCTGAGTTCCAGTCCTGTACATTAGCTTTGCCATATTTTCTTATATTTCTCAAACTTCAACACACACTGCTCTCTCCTGCCACCCCAGGAGCTTCTACATATCCTTAGAAAGGATGGCACCTCCTCCAAGAAGCCTACCGTGAACTTTCCCTTCCAAGATTCTGTGCTCTGCAAAGGGGAAAGATCGGGGGGAGGGAGACATTAGGAGTTTGGCATTAACATAGACACACGACTCTATATAAAACAGATAATCCACAAGGATCTACTGCATAGCACAGGGAACTCTACTCCATATCCTGTAACAAACTCTACGGGAAAAGAATCTGAAAAAGAATGGATACATGAATAACTAAATCACTTTGCTGTACACCCAAAACTAACACAATATTGTACATCAACTAACCTCCAATATAAAATAATAATTAAATTTTAAAAAAAGATTCTGTGCTCTGTAGCACCAGAACTCACTTCTTCCAGAGCACTGACTACTGTGCTTGTGTTTACCTGACGCCCAGTAGAAGGGGAGATTACCTAGGGCAGAAGCATCGTCTCCAGCAGCCCTTGGTTCTGACAACTCATTCAAGTGCCAGGCTACTTTACACACATAACCTGCTAACTTAATTCTAAGAACCCACAGAAAGAGAGGTTATTAATGTCATTTTACAAGTGTGGGGAGTGTAGTCCAAAAGAAACCTGCCCACGCCACAGACAGCATAAGCCCTGGAATTCAAACCCTAAGCTGCCTTCACACCGGTGATCTTTGCACTATATGATACGATTATTGAAAAAAAAATTTTTTTTTCCTGAACCCTGTTTCAATGGAAAGGAAATGAAGCTGGGATATATCCATTTCCTAATCGCGTTGGTGTGTACCAGGCAAAGTCATTCAATAGACCAGGTAACATCTGTGCAACAATTAACGATGCTCCAAACTGTGCTAAGTGTTCTACTTTGTAGAGTCTAGAAGCATTAACACAGTGCATCCTTGTAACCACCACAGAGACTGGGACCTGTTAAGCCCACGCTACAGATGAGAACACTGAGACCTAGAAGCCTTAAGGCACTCGGCCGGGGTCACCGAGCTGGCAGGAGTCCTAGGCCGCACGCCCCATCTAGTGCACGCACATCCGGGCACTGGGCACTGCTTCTAGTGCCCACCCTCCACCTTGCACCATCGAAAACCCCGCTTCTCAGCGCCAACACGAGGGTCCCTGGAAGCGGGAAGTACAAACCTGTCTCGACAAGCCGTGGCTGGAAGAAGCTCTGGATACAGATCAGGGGCAGCGGGTGCTCAGGAGCGGCACCCAGTGCACCCCGCGGAGGCGGTCAGCCTTAAGTCCAGCGGGGCGTCCTGCAGGGAAGCACGCACGGAGGGCAGAGGCACCAAGTCCTGCAGCGCGCACAGGTCCTCAGAGCGCGGGAAGAAGTCGGCCGCGCTGTCCCGGCGCAGCTTCACCGAGTGATCAGGGCCCGAGCACGGCCTCGGGGACGCTGGCTGTGGACACGATGGCCACACCCGCCTGGGGGCCCCGGCCACTCGGGCGCCCACCGCCCGGTGGCTGCGGCCCCGCAGCGTGCGCAGGACCGGCGTCGCAGCCAGAAGACATAGGGCCACGGGCCCCAGCTACGCCAACCCCCCCATTCCGCGCTCCGGAGACCCCGCGCGGCCTGGTGTTGGCGCAGGAATCTAAGCCCTCCACGCCGCGGGGATGGGGTTTACGTCAGTGGGCGGGACCGTTGGGGCGGGGCTCGAGGACGTCAGCACGCTCGCCGTGCGCCCGCACGCAGCCCTGTCTCCCATGGTGACGCGGCCTGAAGAGTAGGGGCTTGAGCTCTGAGACGAAGGCAGCGCGAAACATACGAGGTGTGGAGACTTTGGGGTTTCCAAAAAGCGTTTGCTGACTTATCCAAACAAAACTGAGACCTGGTTGTATCAACGCATTTTAAAAGTAAACTCCCGTAAGTGTCTGTGCTCCCCCCACCCAGGAGAGAGCCTGCACTCCGTGAGGGACACACGAAAGGCTGAGTGAACGTCTGCCTGTGGTCCTTTACCTGGTGCACAGGTGTGTGAATTTATGCGGAGAGCTCTTAATTTCTGTAGTTTCTGCTAACTTGACACGGTAGTTGGCAAATGGTGACGTGTTCCATGCATTCAGGACATGATCGTGGTTACTAATAATCACTTTGTTTGGTACTGACAACTCCACAGAGAATTTACTACTGAATATCCACTTTCCAGAAGAGAAACTGAGGCGTAGGAAGTGAAGTGACTGAGTAAGAGTAAGGACTCAGACAACTGGTGTTAGTAAATTAACCCTGCAAGGAGGCCGTTAGCCTGCGGTGGCTCTAGTGATGTGGCCGCCTGTGTAAACCAACAAAAATCTAAGCCTGTCAATGCCTCAGGGTGGCGAACACTGCTGAGGACGAGTCACAAACCACCAGCTAGGCTTTAAAGTTATAGCAAGTCAGTCATTTCCTTGCTTTGCTTCTGCCCTTTTAAAATAAACATCTCTGCAGCTCCTGTGGCTGGAGTGCTCCTCACCATTTCCGCTTTGGTGGTGCCTGAATTGAATCTATTTTTGCTCACGTAAAGTCTTATTTTCAATATGCCTCAGTTTGTCTTGTAACATTGGTCGTAGAAGTTGGATTTGTGTCCAGTTTCTAGAACAGTGGTCGTTCTCTGGTCAGGCCTTAGGCGTTATGCATACAACGTTCCTCTTCTACCACCACCTTCTGGATGCCTCCACCCACTACCAGCTCCCGCGTATCAGATCCCCTAGATGTGGTCAGAAATGGCTTTCACATGCAGCATGCTCACAGTATAATATCGCAGACACTCCTCCGTCCTCCAGCCAGCGTGTGAAGTGAAACATTACCATTCCTCTTGAAGAGCCTGCTGTGACCACTTTCCCAAACACAGCCACTCCCCAGCTGACCCTGGGTAACCACTCTTCTGAACTTGGTCTCCATCACTGCATGGATGTCTTTCTATTTAGGCTACATTTTTAAGTATTCTTCAACCTCATATAGTATTCTACTATGCTTTCTCTTCTTACTTGCTTTTCTTAGTGTTATCTTTGCTAGGTTCATCCATGCTGACACATAAAGATCTGTCTAGTTCATGTACTTCCCTCACTATGTAGGATTCCCATGTAGGGAAGTACAATAATTTATATGTGCATTTTCCTGTTGATGGACATTTAAATTGTTTCCAATTTTCAGTATGATTTCTGTTTTAAAAATTTTTTATATACTTTCTAAAGGTCACTTTACATTTACTGTTATTACAAAATATTGGCTATATTCCCTGTGTTGTACAATACATCTTTGAGCCTATCGTACACCCAGTAGTTTACATCTCTGACTTCCCCACCCCGTATTGCCCCCTCCTCCCCCTCCGCACTGGCAACCATTAGTTTGTTCTCTATATCTGTGTCTCCCCTTCTTTTTGTTATATTCGGTAGATTGCTGTATTTTTTAGATTCCATATATAGGTGATATCCTACAGTGTTTGTTTTTGTTTGACTTATTTCACTTACCACAATGTCCTCCAAGTCCATCTATGTTGCCGCAAATGGCAACATTTCTTTCTTTTTTAAGGCTGAGTAGTATGCCATTGGTTTTATGTACCGCATCTTCTTTATCCATTCATCAGTTGATGACACTTAGGTTGCTTCCATATCTTGGTAATTGTAAATACTGATGCTCCGAACATTGGGGTGCATGTATCTTTTCAAATACATGTCTTTGAAAACACGTGTTTTTGTTCTTTTTGGATTTATACCCAGGAGTGGAGTTGCGAGGTCATATGGTAGTTCTATTTTTAGTTTTTGAGGACCCTCCATACTGTTGTCCACAGTGGCTGCACCAGTTTACATTCCGACCAACAGTGTACCAGGGTTCCGTTTTCTCTAAAAATTGTAAATTTTCTTCCTGGGGTAATTGAGATGATAGTTGAATAATAACATAAGATCAGGCGAAGTCTAAAGGAATTTTAGACAAGCTGGATCGAGTAGGAAGACTTCTGTTCGCTGGCGTCTGAGTGTTAGAGAGACACCAAGACATGTGGGCCAAGTTGTGGAGAGAAGGGAAACACAGACGCAAGCTTGACACTTGGTGCAGCTTTTCTCCTTGGGGCATTTGCTGATTCAAACCTTACAGCGTAGGAGCTGAAAAGCCAAAGAGTTCAAAAGACTCTAACCACAGAAGCCAAACGGCAAGAACCGTTTTACATTGATAAACAGCATTTTAACTATGGAGAAGCAGAAAATGAAAAGAAAGAACTTTGCATTACATTTAATAAAAGTTTAGGGAGATCTTTGTGGTATATTAGTGAACTTATTTGTGGAAATTTAGCCATGTACATTGTGTTGGAGAGGCACCAAGAGTTCAAGAATTCTCACAATTTGAGTACACAGTTGCCTTACATGTAGGCATGGTGGCATCCATTTACATAACAATGATTTGGAGGATGTTGTGTTAGTCAGCTCTTGCTGTGATAATGCTTTGGAACAAATCACACCAAAGTCAGTTACATAAACAAGAATTTATTTCTCTTGGACCTATGGGCTAGCTGCAGTGGCTCTCTTTTAGACCTCTAGATGGCTAGTTTTGCTCCGTGTTTTGGGTCAGTTTGAGGTCTGTCACACACCTCTTCGTCTGGAGCCCAACTGTGAGGCTGCAGCTCCCAGGCCCTGTCTTCTCTAAAAGTTCACTGAAACATAAGAGGTGAGCCCAACCGCACAAGCCCATTTAAGGCCTCTTCTGCTCATTTAAGGCCATCATGTCTGCTCATACTTCAGTGGCCAAAACATGTCACAGATCTAAGCTGTATTTAGAATATGTGTATTTGTTTAAAGTTGGGTGCTCTCACAGAAGAATATTGCATTTTGGACAGTGTTAGCTTAGCATTTCCCTTGGCATTTGCAAACGTGATAAACGTCGTGTGCACTTTTTCACCTTTGAGAACTTTTTGAAATTGTGGGACAATTTCTATGGGAAAAGAGGAAGGTACATTTTAGAACTCAACTCTAGTTATAGCAGTGTTGGGAGAAGAATTAATGAGATAGGGTCACTACAAATGAAAGATTTGGGATTCACATATTCATAATTAACATTAGCATTCTTCAGAACATTCCTGGAGAATTGTGATGCTTGCTTTACATGATTTTATCATAAATCATTATAATCTGACCAAGCCACTTCAGTAAAACATACATCATACAGTACATCGCATTTTAGTTTTTCCTACCACTGCACAACTTATCATCAGGCAGGAAAGGCTACATATGATATGGTTCCATTTATGCGAAATGTCCAGCAGTGGCAGATCCATACACACGGCAAATATTATACATTAGTGGTTGCCAGGGGTTTGGAACAGAGGGAAATAGGGAATGGCTCCTTAAAATGGGTGTAGGTTTCCTCGTGGGGTGATGAAAATGTTTTTCAGCTGGACAGCGGTGATAGTTGCACAACATTGGGACAGTACTAAATTCCACTGAATGGTACAGTGAATTGTAAAATGATCAAAATGGTGAATTTTGTGTTCTGTTCATTTTACTACAATAAAAAGGAGAAAGAATTAGGGAAAGACTTAGAGTTTGGGAAAGTAAGGTGAACTGGTCAAGAAAAAGACAGCTCTACTGTTCAGTTTTCTCTCAGCTCTCCCAGTGCATTAATCCTCAGCAAAAAGTAGCCTGAACTTGTAGATGATAGTCATTCAACACAGTGCAGGGAAAAGTAAATAAAATAAAAGCCAACTCTTCTTCTTTAGCACATCTGTGAAAGGTTAACTTCCTGCTCAGCCACATGGACATTCATGAAGACATTTCACTTCAGGTGTCCTCTACTTCAGTACTTTACTCACAGCTCATTCACACATGTAGGCAACAGCGTTCCTTAATTCGATGGAATCTGCAGTGCTGGTTGTGACCAGTCTCATGAAAAGAAAAGGGAAAGAGGAAAAAGCCTCCACATTGACTTGGTGGTCTTGACAAAATGGATGCAGAAGACAGCTTGAGTGTCAAACTGGAAACTTATTTTCCTTTTCCTTTTCTTTTTATCTTTCCTATCAGGTCTTCTGCCCACTTCCCACCCCCTTCTTTCAAACAGGAGAGACACTAATTAGCTGCTTTTTCTTTGTTTGTGCTAAAACAACTATTGTTTTGGGTTTCTTGTTGTTCGGTGAACATTTTTGTTTTTACTGCCAAATGAGCTTCGGTGGTTGGTGTAGGGGGTCTCTTGGGAACTTAACTTTTTCCAGTTTAAGTGGGAAAGCTTTTTTGTTTGAATGGGCTTTTACTGGGTGCTTCAAGGTTTGCTCTTGGCTCTTTGATGGGGGACTGGATAGCACTGTGTTTCCTTTGAGGCTCCGATAAGTAAAGGATCCTATGTCCTCCTGGGCACTTTGTGTTGATTTTGCTGTGTGTCCTCTCTAATAGCCAGATGCAGATTCCAGGAAAATGACATATAAATGAATAGAAGTAATCTAATATTTTTAGAATTTGCTTTGGCCATACTCCTGGTCTTATTCTACTTGTAGCAGATGGCTTTAAAGAGCATTAGCTATGTATATATTAAATATAATATAAATATACCAATATTAAATATTATATTGATATATAAATTTAATATGCTAATATTTATATTAATGTATAACAATTATGTATTATATTAATATATATTTTTGCCTAGCGTATATTATATACAAAATATATGGGTAATGAAATGTATTTATATGGTTAATATGTTCATAATATTAATAAGATATATCCTGTAATATTGATTATAAAACAATTATATCATAATATATAAATTATAAATATATATTTATATATATTATAAATATATAGTTATTATTATCTGATATAATACACTAGAGTTAATATATTCTATATAACACAATACGTAATGTATTAGTATAAGACAATTATATTATGTAATATAAATATAATACATCTATAAAACTATATATATTTTAATTATACATTACACATACAAGTATGTATTGCTATTTATAATTTTATTTACATAGGAATCTGTTCATCCTAACAATTGATGTAAAAATATGCAATATTTTCAATCAAATGGGCCTTAAGCTCACTACCTACACATAACTACTTTTATAATCGTGAGCCCTGTCTAACTCATGCTTCCATATCTCTCAACCTGCTTTTCTACACATGCACATAGACGACACACATTGATACACGATATATATGTATACTACCAGTTTTCAGTTCAATGTATATAACTATATAATATATATAATTATATTCCTGTGTATGTATACAAATATAAATCAAAGGTATGTGTATAGGTATGTATTTCATACGTTTATATAACTATATCATACAAATAATGTATGTGTATATAAATACCTGACTATATACATACATACACAGAAATATACTTATTTAAACAAAAGGGACCTAAATAAACATAGTTCTCTAAGAATAAAACTAGTTATGTCTCACTGTTTCAATAAGAGTTTATAGTTTTCTACTGTATGTGCTTCTATAATTGTTATGAACAATTCCCATTTGTTGAATGTTAAGTTGTTTTAATTTTTTGCCATTATTAATGAAGCTCTAAAGAATACGGTGGGCAAGATGACTTGAAAAACTCTCCTGAAGGAAAAGGGTTAGGTATGCTAGGTTAAATGTACACAACTTATTTTTAAGTGCGTGGTTGATTTTTGAAGTATGCAGTAGAAATTTCCAGGACCCATGAAAGAAGGGTGGTACATGTGTGAGAGTTATAGCTATATTAGGAGTGGGTTGAAGATCTTGATAGCTTAGAACAGAAGCTGGAAATCCTGTTTTTATGGAGCCAAGTGGCAAATATTTTAGGCTTTGTAGACCAAAGAGCAAAATTGAGGATATTATTTAGGTACTTAGGTAACCATTTAAAATGTTACCAGTTAAAATGTGAAAATTATTCATAGCTCACAGGCCATAGCAATAGGCTTGTGTCTGGATTTGTAATACAGGCCATAGTTTAGTGACACACCTGACATAGAGACTTGTTTATAAATGGCCATAACCACGTGAGAGGCAGGAGGTAAGACTCCATCCCTACTAGATGGGAAGTTAGAACTAAACCTATCTATCCCTAGTTTCACCTTCAATGAAAGGGTGTGCCAGGAGAAAAAAATATCTGTTGGCAAAGGGAGACTAAGAACAAATTCTCTTGGCCTCTGCTCTGGGTAGGAAACAGGTAGGAAATCTTGAGAATTCTGAACCCCAGATCTGTGTTCCCAGTGTTTGGGTTGCAAATTTATGTGCGGTCTTGCAAACAGAAGCTAAGAAATTAACTTAAAATGCTCTCAAATCGGTGGTATTCCAAACACAAAACTAAACCCTTTCTGGAGTGGTAGACCTTCAACACAGGCCTATAGCATTCCCACAGATAAAGTTTAGCTAAACATGAGCTCATGATCTAAATTTACACAATAATGAAGAAATCAGCTAGAAGTGGAGAGAATCAGCAAAAAACAATCAATTCCAGAATTATATTCCCAAGGCCATCCATCAGATGTTGGAATAATCAGGTGCAAGGCAGAAAATACACATAAAACTAGAACTGAAACAAGGAACAAGGATGTTTTAAAAGACTGGGTAGGATCTTTAAAACATTTTTCAAGTACATGTCATTGATAAAGCTAAAAACTCGAAGGTTGTGTAATACAGCAGATTAATCATGGAGAAGTGTGAATTTATGCTGTTTTTAAAAATATGGCAGGTCAGATTTTCTGCCTAATTATATAAGTAGATTTAGCTTTAAAAAATACACATTACTTTAAAGACTTATTGGCTGTAAAATAAGTTAAGGTTATGTCAAAGGGCTTCTCTCCAAAGAAAAGTGAGAAGTAGCAAAACACAGAAAGTCGAGGGGAAAAAATGTCAATATATACATTGCGGTAGGGTGAACTAAGCCTTAGGCTAGCAACAGTGTGGACGAGCTGACCCTTAGATACTTACAACTAATCTGGAATCTTCAAAAAGTTCAAGTATTTATAACTAAAAAGATTTCTTAAAATTAATAACCAAGTGTTTTAATTGACATCAGAAGAGTAAAACAATAAACCCTGAGAACATAGAAAAATAGATAATAAATATATGAGCAGAACTTAATAAAACAGAAAAAAGTATAAAATTGAGGTGATTTAGTAAGTCAAAAGAATATTCTTTGAAAAGATTTAAAAAACACACTTTGATTAAGCAAAACAAAAACATAAGTAAATAATATACAGAAAGAATCAGGACAATGTTAGAGCAGAGAATATATGAAATGCCAGTAAATTTGAACATTTCTGTAAAGTGGACAATTTCCTAGCTCCTAAAGTTTACCAAAACTGACACAAGAGGAAATTTATAGCTGGAGTTCTTTCACCAGTAAAGGAATTATGTCAATAGTTTACAATCTTTCACCAAGAAAACACCAGACCCAGCCAGATCATTTGGGAGGTGAATTCTATGGAACTTCTATTAAACAGATAACATCAATATGAACAAAGAAAAACTTCTAGAGATAGCGAAGGAAGAATTCTCCTTTATTCATCTTATGAAGTCTATAAAATCCTAATACTGAAACTAGATTAGGACTGTAAGGAAAAAGAAATTTACAGGTCAAATTTACTTGTAAATATAAAAGCAAAAATTTTAAACTATGATATTAGCTACCCAAGTTCACTAGAGTAAGAAAAAGCATGAGCAAGTTAGGTAATCCAATGAATGAAAAGGTAGTTTAATGTCAAGGATATATATCAATAGATTGAAAACACCACATTTTATTTCTTTCATCTGTCTCTTTAAAAAATGATAAGTACTTATATTGATCTCTCTTGTACTAGGCACTGTGCTAAGTCACTTACATATTTACTCCTTTAAACTTTCTATCATCCCTGCGGGAAAGTTCTATTTTGCTTCCATTTCTTAGCTAAGACTCTAACCCCCAGGAAAGTGAAGCAACATTTGTAAGTTTTTGTGGATGGTCAGTGATGGGACCAGTACAGGAACATCCAAAGTCTGTGCTTGGAAACAGTGCCCCATGTTGACACTCACATTACAGATGAAAGGAAAGGAACCATGCACTTACCATATAGATTAAGTCTCACATTACAGGTTAAAGGAAAGGAACCATGCACTTACATTATAGATTAATACCCCCATAACAGGTTAAAGGAAAAAGAAACATGTGCTTCCTCAAAAGTTGTAAAGAAAGCATATCCATTTCTTAATATATTTCCCAATTTCTTTTGCTTGTTTTCTGACCTTTGTAGTGCATTTTGCCATGAGGCAAATTTTATTTCTTATATAATTAAATGTATCCTTTTTTCTTTGTATCTGAGAAAGGTATTCCTCATGAATACTTTATTTCATGTCTCCCAGGTTTCTGATACTTTTACAGTTTCATTATTTTTTAACTTTTAACTACTTGCTGTATCTAGAATTTAGTAATGATAGCCATATTTTCCCACTTTTGTTGAATAATTTTTGCTACTGATCCAAAATGTGAATTTTATTTTAAACTCAATTCCCTTATGCTCTTGCATCTAATTTTAAGATGCTTCCTATTCCACTGGTTGTTTTGCCTATCTAAAACAAAATGCTACCTTAGTTATAATGTAATTATAATATAATAAATGTAATTAGTAAACATAATACGACATATAATAAATAGCATATATAAAATAACAAAATATAAGTTACCATATAACAAGGTCCAAGGAGAGCAATACTATACAATCACTTGAAATATCCCGCAAAAGATAGTTTATAAAATTCAATATTCATTTGTAATTTAAAAGAAAGAGTAAAATAGGGATTGATGAATGCTTCCAAAATAAGAAGAAATTATATGTCTACAAGAGAAAGAGGTAAATGATAAACTTTAGTAACACTGGCAATAAATGCAGGACAAGATGAGGATGCCTGATATAATGTTAAAGAAAAAGTATTATGTAACATTGTTTTTGCAGCACTGATGAGTTCAGTGAAAAGAGAATCTCATAGAAAAGAGTATCTCGTTCTTCTTAATGTCTGTACACTTGTCCATTGCATGAACATAACAGCTTATTTAGCCACTATGTTACTGATCTGCATCTGGATTTCTAGGTTTTCATGGAGTATTTTATTATGCACAATTGTTTCAAACACTAGGACTTCCTCTTATGTTTATATCTTTTGAAAGAAACAATATCTCCACAGATGATTTATCTGTGCTGGCTGCTAGCTGACTTTGGGTACTTCTCAGTTCTTCCCTTTACCTTCCTTGTCAATATGAAAACGGAAGGCAAGAAGGTCTCCTGTTTAGAGGCTGTCAAGATAGATCTTGGTGATAAAGTCTTGGTGGTAAAGGCTAAAAGTATCAACCCAGAACAAACGTTTTTCCAGCTGTAACTATGTGTGATTCCCTTGGCTTGATTCCGTAGAGGATGTCAGACCAGACTGTAGAATCTGCCGTCAAAGTGCTTCCAGTAGGATGAGCTAAGTCAAGTATGGTGGCATATGTAATTCAAGATAAAATATAATGTCTCCTTTTCTCTCCTAGCAAAACTTGGTGGAGTGAATGTAGAAGTCACTGTATGCTTTGAATTAAAGGAACACAATAAATCTTGTTTTGGAAGGTAAGTATTCTGGTCTCTTTGTGGAGATGAATTGGAAATTGTCTAGAAGAAGGAAAATGAGGTTAACCAAAGTTAAACTCATAAATAATTGAGCATTAATTAGATATCTGTGGTCTATGTTTGTCTTTGATCATAATTTCTCCCAATTTATAGACCTCTTTGATACTTGATGAATCCTTGTCAAAGATGCACTTAACAATGGTTATCACTTGTGTATTAGGTTTGGCCTGGGCCCTGAAGAAACTATCCTAAATTACCAGCTATGATTGTCACTTGATTTCCTCACAGAGAACAATCAGAACTCCTTGTCTTAAGTGGCTTGGAATGTGAAACTAGTTAGTCTCTTAGATATTGTTAGAGGACCCTACAGAGCCCATTGGTGAAAGTTTGGAAAACATGGGGCTTCTTAAAATTGATTCTTGTAGTGCTATAGGAAAGATCACTGAACCAAAAGGATAACGGTGTTTCTGGTTCTGTTGTTAGCATTCTCCATGGAAACACTGCTGAAGCTTCTGGACTCAATTTCCTTCCCCATATGTGAATGTCACTGAAAATATCCAACTCCATTCTATCCCCATATAACTTCAGGAACTAAGCAAAATGAAGACTCAAAATTCATTTCAAATAATGAAATGAATATATAACGTAGAATGGAACTGGGAAAATACCTGGTTTAAATTCTGGAAAGTACCAACTATACAATTCTGGATAAGTTGCTTACTCTTGCTTAGTCTAATTTAATGCCCATCTCACAGGATGTTATGATGATTAATTTAATATCTTTGTATAACACAGAGTGTTATGTAATTTCTTCTTGTTTTTCTTGAGTAAATACATATCCTTAAGCAACTCACTGTAAACAATAGTTACTTACTTGCTTAAATTACTCTTATCTTCTATTATCACCTGAACTGTGTCCTGCTCAAGTTAATATGTGGAAGTCTTAACCCCCAATACCTCGTAATCTAACTGTATTTGGAGATAAGGCCCTTAAATAGGTAACTGAGTTCAAATGAGGTCAAATGGGTGGGCTCTAATTCAATATGACTGGTGTCCTTATAAAAAGAAAATATTAGGACACAGACATGCACAGAGAGAAGACCATGTGAAGACCAAAGGAAAACATGGCATCTACAAACCAAGAAGAGATACCTCAGAAGAAATCAATCCTGTTGACACCTTATCTCAGATTTCTAGCCTCTACACCCGTGAGTGAGTAAATTTCTGTTGTTTAACCTCCTCAGTCTCTGGTACTTTGTCATGGCAGCTCTAGGAAACTAATACAACTTTTTATGGCCTCCTTGTCTCAAGTTGAAAGTTCAATATTTGGCATCATAGCTAAGAAACAAAAATATCATCTACATTCCTTGTTGTAGTCTTTCTTCCCCCTTCTCATTGCTAGTAATTTCCATATTTGGGTCTGTTTTCTGTATCTTGTAAACAGAGCATTATGCTCATTTCTTGTCTTACTGCTAATATACAATAAATGTGCAGATACGAAATAGATTTTGGAGGAGTGCAACATATAGTTGGTACATGTGTGATATGTGTGTATTCATATAATTTATACTTTTTCTCTATTTTCTTCCTTTGGTGTGAGCTAAGATTCTCTGCTTTTGTGACTAGCGCTCCTGAATACTAATCCCTGAATTTAATTCACCAAAAATTGTCAAAAATAATAATCATAGGGGGAAAGAGAGAGTGATAGAGGGAGAAGAACAAACAATCAGGCAAGGGCAGTACTGTGAATTATTAGGCTCTTATTAATAAGATTATTTTAGTCTAGAGGAAATGACCGTAAGTACCATCAGTGAGCCCAGTTGGTCTTTACTGAGTGCTAGACACATCCCTGAGTTCTGTTCTTAGTCTCCAACTGTATGATGACTACTGTCTGGAAGTATTATCTGAACAACTAAAGTCACTTAATGGAAAAGGAATATGTCTTTAGAGAAGCAACAGTAATTTTTCTATCTGATTAAAAAGCAATGTTGACTGTCTGGAAACCTCAGTCATATTTGTAAGCAGAAAAGCATTGGCTATTCAAAGTGGATGACGTAAAGAGATGAGCAGAAACTTTGGCGATAGGTATACCTGGATTTAATTCTCACTTCTACCACTTGGCAGCTGGATAGCCTTAGGCAAGTTTCATACCTCCCTGAAATTCACTTAATTCAGTCTGTAAAATGGCATAATAACTTATTATAGCATCCTTTTAGGAATTTTAAATCAGTTATTGAAATAAAAGTACACACTATATAGACAAGTATGGATTCCTCAATAGGTGTTTGACCTTTCATTTCTCCAGTATCCCACCCCCATCAAATAAAGAAAAATACTTTTTTAAATTTACAAATATTTCATTATTCTAAAGTTAAAGCCATAAAAATAAAAATAATCAAATGGCCTACGATCATACCATTAGAAGAACAAAAGAATAGGTGTTCATGAGAGTTCCAAATTAGAATACAAGTTTTCATTAGGCACCTGTTTATGTATGCTATTCTGCTCTTTAAAATAAATAATTAAATTTGAAAGACTTATTTCCTCACTTTTAAGACTTTATTAGTTTACAAATTACATATCGACCTATGCTAAATATTATACCAACCCATGCTAATGAATTCAGTACAGAAAACAAAAAACACTGCACTCAAGCAAACTACATATATATGTGTGTGTGTGTGTATATATATATATATATATATATATATATATATATATATATATATATATATTACTTAAATGCATTTATATCCTAGCGTGTCTCATAAAGCATTGTGGTAACTCACCGGAATACAAACAATCAAATATAATGGCAAAAGCACTTAATATAAACAGGGCCAAGGAAACATAGACAGAAGATGAAGAAAAGATGAGGGAAATGTGAACAGGAGGAAGTGTAGTTAATCGAGTTGTATGTTTTGACCTTAAGATTCTCTGTGCGGGGACTTCCCTGGTGGCACAGTGGTTGGGAATCCACCTGCCAGTGCAGGGAACATGGGTTTGAGCCCTGGTCAGGGAAGATCCCACCTGCCGCAGAGCAAATAAGCCCGTGTGCCACAACTACTGAAGTCCCAGCGCCTAGCCCGTGCTCCACAACAAGAGAAGCCACAGCAATGAGGAGCCCGCACACCACAACGAAGAGTAGCCCCCACTCGCCCCAACTAGAGACAGCCTGTGTGCCACAACAAAGACCCAACACGGCCAAAAATAAATAATAAATAAATTTATTTAAAAAAAAGATTCTCTGTGGATAAAACAACATGTAAATAATTGGTTACAAAGCCACATTATTTGAAGGTGCCAGACTGCATATTAACAGTCTGACACAAAGGGACAGCACAGGAAAACGATTCAAAGATAGAGATTTTTAAATATTTGCAGTTTGAAACCTTTTAGAGCACGTGTAATGAGCTCGACACACATTTCAACACTCAACATGTTAATCACATGTTCAAAGTATGTCTCAAAGTCATTGGAAATAGCTGTTGTCTCTGTCCCTGGTATCCAAAACTGATCTGTGATGTGTAAAACTCAGGAGGTATTGATATCCACTTTTTGGCATCTGAACAGGAAACAAAGTTGTTTCGCAGTGATAATAAAGAATGAAGTAAATGCAAAAGGATACAAAAGACAAAGTACTGAGGGAATGTATTAACAGAATGAGTCAAACTAAATTGTGGTGAACTGGGGCCTACGATTGTACACACTCCATGGAAATACCCCAGCCTAAATACTGGCATAGGAGGAAGGGTACTGCGAAGCCCATCACAGTATAATCCTTTAAAATGTCCCTTTCAAGGTTGGCTCCACTCAACACTGAGTATAGGAAATCTTCCCATCAGGCAGAAACACTGGCTGCCCAATGATTGACCAAGAAATTAACACACTAATGAATAAACGATGCTAATTTATTTCTATCCCTGACAATGGGAAACAGCACACACTCTGTGTCAATGGTATGTCCTCCTTCCCACTTTTCTAAGTGGTAAATTATGTTTTTCCCTTCATTGCTTTATATCATGTGTGGCAGGCATGATGGGAAATGGCTATCAATGGTTCTGTTATTGATTTCTACCTTCCTTTCACTGTGGCTAAAGAAGATACTTTGTATGATTTCAATTTCTTAAAAATGTATTGGTACTTGTATTGTGGCCTAACATATGGTCTTTCCCGGAGAGTGTTCCATGTGTACTTGAGAAAAAGGTGTATTCTGCTGTTGTTGAGTGGAGTGATCTATATACAGCTGTTAGGTTTAGTTGGTTAAATGTGTTATTCAGTCCCCCTACCTCTCTACTGATCTTCTGTCTAGATGTGTTTTCCATTATTGAAAGCAAGGTATTGATCTCCAACTATTATTTTAGAACTATCTATTTCTTCCTTCAATTCTGTCAATGTTTGCTTCACATATTTGGGGGTTGTTTGGTACATATATGTTTATAGTTGTTCTATGTTCTTGATAGATTGAACTTGTTATCAACATATAGTGGCCTCCTTTTCCTCTTGTGATAGTTTTTGATTTAAAGTTTATTTTGTGTGATAGTAACATAGCCATCCCAGATCTATCTTCCTTCCTTCCTTCCTTCCTTTCTTTTTCTGTCTCTCTTTCCTTCTTTTTTGTTACTATTTGCATGGGATATTTTATTCTATGCTTTAACTTTCAAGCAACTTGTGTCTTTTGAAATCAAGTGAGATTTTTGCGGACAGCATATACTTGGATTATGGTTGTTTTTAAAGTCCATTCTGCCAATGTTTATCTTTTCATTGGAGAGCTTAATCCACTTACTTTTTCAAAAATTACTGATGAGGAAGAACTTAATTCTGTCTATTTCCTGCTTGTTTTCTGTATGTCTTATGCATTTTTTGCCCCTCATTTACTCCATTACTGACTTCTGTGCTTAGCCGATTTTCTTGTGGTGAACTCTTGATTCCCTTTTCATTTCTTTTTGCATATGGTCTATTGATATTTTCTTTGTGGTTATCAAGAAGATGACATTTACCATTCTAAAGTTAAAACAATGTAATTTCAATTGAAACCAACTTCAGTAGCACACAGAAACTCTGTTCCTCTACAGTTCCGTTCCTCCTCTTTACATTATTATTGTCACAAATTACACCTTTTTACTTTGTGAGCCCAATAACATGGATTTATGATTATTTTATACATTTGTTTTTTCAATCATGTAAGAAATAAAAAGTAGAGCTACAAGCCAATAACACAATACTGGCTTTAGTATTTGCCCATGTATTTATCTTTACTGGAGATTTCTATTTCTTTCTACAGCTTCGAGATGCTGTCTAGTGTCCTTTCATTTCAACCTGAAGGTTCAATTTAGCATTTCTCATAGGGCAGTGGTAGGAAGTTGTAAAATAAATGCCCTCAGCCTTTGTTCATCTGGGAATGCGTTAATTTCTCCCTACGTTTTGAAACCAGTTTGGCCAAATATAGAATTCTTGGTGGACAATTTTTTTTCTTTCAGCACTTTAAATATGGCTGGCCTCTTGCTTCCGTGGTTTCATATAGGAAATTAGCTCTAATCTTTTTGAGGATCCCTGCTTTGTAACAAATTTCTTTTTTCTTTCTCCTTTGGGAGAAAAGATTCTTTCTGTGTCATTTGGCTTCTGAGAGTTTGATTATACTGGTTTTTGCTGTGGGGTTCTTTGAGTTTCTCTTAGTCCTGAAATCAGCCAAAGATTTATAGCAACCAAACACATAGTGAACCAGGGAAGAGGCAATTTGAAAATGGCAGGAAAGCTTTGTGGCATTTTTACTTGCCCTTGCCCCATCCACTGTTAGTGTAGTGATGGTCTTAAAGTGGTGGAGTCTTAATGCAGTGATAGTCTTAAAGTAACAGCAGACCATTCCTAGAATGGGACCCTCAATCCTGCTTCAGGAGGGAGCAGAAGAGACTGTACTCTCAGATTATTATGTGTATCTGTTCTAACCTGTCTGGGAGCTACCTGAAGGACTGACACAAGATGCTTATCTCTGTCTTAGCTAACTTGGAACACAGTCTGGAAAAGCAGCGGTCAATGCTCAAAAAAGTGCAAGTTGAACTAACAAAGCACAGATGGCTGGGGCAGAAGACTGTGCATTGAAATACAGTAGACCACAGAAGATGCAGGAGCCAAAGTTGGGGGAGATTCTTTGGGAAATTAGAACCTACAAAAAGTACACATGTGTCCAGAGAAATTAGGAAAGCCACATGCATACTCGAGATAAGATGCATGTTCTGAAAACACCAGAGGAGTCTCTAAGCTTTTACCATGGGCTGAGCCCTGAACTCAATGCAGGTCAGCTAAATGTTGAAGGAGTGATCCAGCAATCTGCACAATGGGCAGAGGTGTGTGGTTTTGGGTGTGCATGTGGATGTGCTTGTGTGTATTTATTTTTGTTTGTTTTAGGTGCAGGAATTCAAGGAAATCTCTGTCAAAACATTAGCTAAACATGAACTAAAGGAACAGAGACTTCGGTGCATACATACGATAAGGAAAACAGTCATTGCAAAAATAGTTTGGAAAGGTCCCTAAACAAACAGACTACTACAGCCTCCAACAATCAAAAGCCCAGGAAACCCTGGGAAAGTGGGAGAATCTGATTTCCATAGATACCACATTATAATATTTGAAAGACAAATTTTCAACCAAAAAAATCACAAGGTATACAAAGACATGGAAAAGTATGGTCCATTTAAGAAAACAAATTAATTGATGAAACCATCCCTAATGAAGCCCAGACATTTCTCCACTGCATATTCTTGCCTCCTTTGTCATAGATTCATTGACCATAAGTGCATGGGTTTCTTTCTGGGCTCTCTATTCTGTTCCAGTGATCGATGTTTTTGTGCCAGTACCATGCTGTTTTGATTACTGTAGGTTTGTAGCATAGTCTGAAGCCAGGGAGCATGATTCCTCCAGTTGTGTTCTTCTTTCTCAAGACTGTTTTAACTATTCAGGATCTTTTGTGTTTCCATACAAACTTTAAAATTATTTGTTCTAGGTCTGTGGAAAATGCCCTTGCTATGTTGATACAGACTGCATTGAATCCGTCGATTTCCTTGGGTATGATGGTCACTTTAACAATATTAATTCTTCCAATCTGTGACCATGGTATATCTTTCCAGCTGTTTGTGTCATCTTTAATTTCTTGTATCAGTGTCATATAGTTCCCTGGGTACAGGTCTTTTACCTCCTTAGGCAGATTTATTCTTCTGTATTTTATTCTTTTTTACGCGATTGTAAATGGGATTGTTTCCTTAATTTCTCTTTCTGATAGTTCACTGTTAGTGTATAGAAATACAGTAGATTTCTAGATATAAATTCTGTATCCTGCAAATTTACCAAGTTCATTTTTGAGCTCTAATAATTTTTGGATGGTGTCTTTCAGATTTTCTATGGATCATGCCATCTGCAAACAGTGACAGTTTTACTTTTTCCTCTCCATTTTGGAGTCCTTTTATTTATTGACTTTTCTTGTCTGATTGCTGTGGCTAGGACTTCCAAAAGTACCTTCAATAAAAGTGGTGAGAGTGGGCATCCTTGTCTTGTTCCTGATCTTAGGGGAAATGCTTTCAGCTTTTCACCATTGAGTATGTTAGCTATGAGCTTGTCGTATATGGCCTTTATTATGTTGAGGTATGTGTTCCCTCTATGCCCACTTTCTGGAGAGTTTTTACCATGAATGGATATTGAATTTTTTTCAAAAGCTTTTTTTTCATCTATTGAGATAATCATATGGTTTTTAGTCTTCAATTTGTTACTGTGATGATAAGAGACCTAAGAGAGCTACAGAGGCTAAGTGACCTATCCTTCCCTGAATGGGTAGGTATCCTTGTTCTGCCTTCTAATTGAGTTAGTATCTGAGTAAAGAACTGCCAGGTGTCATTTAGTTCACAATACACTGTTGTGGCAATATAGAAATGAATTTGTCTAAATCATTTGGCTTTTCTAAATTATAGTAAATGAATATACTGAATGAATACTTCAACTTAAGGAAATGCTCTTAAAGATATATTAATGTAGGCACTTCAGCGGAGAATTGAAAACAAAACAAATAATTCAGGTAAAATTAAAGTACACTCAGTTGTATCCAGTTTCCTCTTGTAAATCTCTCTTTTTCATTTGAGTGGACAGTCACTGGAGAATATCTGACTTGGGGCTAAGGAAATCTAAGCCTTCTTGGCCACACTGTATTCTCTTATGTCGTTTAATAAAGACACCAGTTGGGTTGCTGAAAAAATAGTGGGAAAAATCAATGCCTCACATCCAAAGGGCAGCTCTTGAAAATATGTGGATTGTTGTAGTCATTTTGCTCTTCTGGCCTCAGAAGTTCTAATCTTAACCTTAGCCCCTCATGCAGAGAGACTTTTTAAACCAATTCACACATTACTCATTATGTGACTGTTGAATAAGAGAAACCCAGCTCTTTTCCTGTGCTTTCAAGCAGTTATCTTCTTCAAAACTTTGTTTGGATTGTTATACCTTAACCTTGCCTGGCAAGGGACTTATGGGAAGGTTGTTATTGTTTGAAAGTTTGGTGCCAGTATCTGCAAAGAAAGAAGAAAGTAAAGAAGGAAAGGTGTGTTTATCAAACATCCCAATAGTGAAAGTGTGTGAAAGCAACTTTTGAAAAAGTGAATCTGTCAGAGTTCAGCCGTATTATTACATTTTATTTTATTCATTGAACATAAATAATTATCAGTGAATCCTTTCTAGATTTTCTAGTTTCCCAAAGTTCCCTGTATTCACATTCTAAGGTGAAAAATGGTATTTTAAGTCACTGCTCTCCACCTTATATTATTTATAATCACTCCTCATGACCTCTTCCTTCAAAGAAACGTGATCCTGAGAAGTGTCCTTTGTTTGTCTTTGTGGAATAAGTGATGGGGATGCATCCTGGAGACCTGTGAGATGTTTAAATTGTGGCCTAATGAAACTAGGATGGAGAGTTCTGGAAAGATCTGGAAAGATGGCTGGTAGAGTGTGGCCAGATGTGGGAGAAGAGACACGTACCGAGAGAGGGAGAGGAAATTTTCAGAGGGAGACAATTAAACAAATAATTCAATAAGTTTTGTTGTGTGGTGTGGGATGCAAGCCTTTCTCTCCCCGTTTCCTTCACAATCTCTTTGTTAAAGACTGTGTTTTTCATTAGTTTTACTAAGATAGGATTTGCCGTTTTGTTTGGATACTGAGAATGGACCCATGGAAACAGTTACATTTGGGTTATCTCTGACTATCTTTAATGAAGAACATAAATATTGGCCACACTATCTATGCACATGCTATCACCATGCCTTTTTTGTTCTCTGTTCATATATCTAAGTCCTCTTCTTTGAGGTCAATCTCAAATCTCATCTGAAATGTACATTTATTGATAGATTCAACCCATAATGAACTGTCCCTTCTTTGTGCTCCTTAGGCTCTGATTATTTATAAAAACTCATTTTTGAACTTAGACACTGTCCAATATGATATATTAGTTATTTCATCAGCATATGTTATATCCTCAACACAGTTATAAGCTTTTGTGGGGCTGGGATCATACATTCTGTAATTTTTCTCAGTACTTACACTTACTTTGATAGAAAGCGCATTCATTCATCTAAACATCATTTATTGAGTGTTAATTAAATGTCTCAACTCAGTCAATATTGTTTGAGTGAATGCATGCATGAATGAGGGAGTATGCAATAGGTAGCCTAATGTACCGCCCGATGTGAAAAAACCAAAAGCATAAACACAAAAGCAAGCCGAAAAGTGGCCCAGGACTTTCTGTAAAATATCCTGCTTTTGTTGGATGAGGCCATGAAAATCAAGATGCTCCTGAAAGGTCTTAAGAGCTGACCAAGAATAGTAAACAATTGAAATTCTCTCAGGCTTATTCAACCCTATCACTGGACACATTTATACCTCTCAGGAATGTTATTAAAAGAAGAGATTAATAAAGCTTTTATAGATGAGTTGATAAATCTCTAAACATTTAAATCTTCATTTCCTCCTAGGTTTCTCTAGTTTGGGTTTCCAAAAGATTTCAAGAAACCACAGGATAATTAAAAAATTAGACATTATCTTTCTTACCTTCATGTTTTTTGATGGTAAACACATTTTATTTTCTCCATAGTGCTGCCCAATTTCCACCAGTACAGTTCTTAAGTGAATTTTGCTCTGGATGGTGGGATATATAAGATGTAAATGAATTGTTTGTGTATGTTTTAGAATTCTTCTAAAGGGCCTGGCCATGGAAATGCATTGAATCTTACTTAAATAAGTAAAGGAACTTCCTCAGAATTATTATTTTATTCTGGTTAGGATACTCTCTGCCCTGGTTTGTTAAAATTTCCCTCTAGAGTGGTTTTAATTTTGTTTCTGATAGGGTCCTAGGATTTATTGCCACACCCATCCTGCATCTGGTTTTCTTTGAATTCCTCTCCTTGCAGTTTCTGATTCATACAGGGCCTTACAGGTTAGTGACAACCTGGCCATCACAACTCTGGGAAGGACAGGCCTACTTTTCAGAGGTGCTGATGTTTTCTGTACCTGAAGGTTTTCAAGAGATATCAATCTTCCTCACCACCTCCCTTGGCCCTCTTAATGGACTAAGCAGTTCCTCATGAAAGTTCTGTAGGATATCTGTACTAACTTCTCCATATTGTTCCATCCTGAGTCTAAATTCCTGGCCTCAAGGTAATGTTAGATTTCTAGCTCCAGCCCCTATGTACATAAGGCCTATACTAAGGAACAGAACGCATACACATCAGTCTGCTCTTATTTCTCTGGATTTAATTTCTCTGTTACTTTCTGAAACATGCAGGTGCTCCTTTCTTTCTTTTAATCTCAGCTATGTGCTTTTAACATTTTGAAAACTGACCCAGAATTTACATGTGTCTCCAGTAAGAGTACATTAAATTGAGCTTAGTCTGCTCTTCTACTGGCATATTTGAGATCCAAATAATTTGCTACTTAACTGGATTCAGTTACCTGTATATTTCAGGCACCTAAAACTCACCATGTTCCAAATTTCCCCCTTTATAGTTAGTAATTTTCTTGGGAATCTGGATAACATTAGATGGAATAAAGTTAGTGAGTGGCCCAGGATTGCCTGAAATTTTGTTTGTCAGAGTGGCCAGGGAAAGTTAAGCAAAGAAGCAAACCAAATGAAAAACAGAATCACATTATTATGGCTGAGACAAGATTCCATGCAGAACTCTCTGTAGAGCTGGGTTGGGTCATAACTTATGCCAGAGCTCTAGGTGGGGTTGACACCATCTCATGCCAAGCTCTCAGTTCTGGGCTAATGTCATCTCTGGTCCACTCTATGGAGTGGAAACTTTGGAGGAATGGCCAATGTGTTCCACAGTGTAGGAAGAGGGAAATTGTGAACGTTACTTTCTAAATTGTGGAGGAACTAACCACTGTAAATGTGCCTTGAACTATGGTGTTTAATTTGACCAGTCAGATCAATGACTTTCCCCTTGAATGAAATGCTGCTACGTATATGAGCAGAAAAACAAAACTGGTATAAGGAATAGATAGCTAGTGGGAAGCAGCCGCATAGCCCAGGAAGATCAGCTCTGTGCTTTGTGACCACCTAGAGGGGTGACATAGGGCGGGTGGGAGGGAGGGAGTTGCAAGAGGGAAGAGATATGGGGACATATGTATATGTATAACTGATTTACTTTGTTAGAAAGTGGAAACTAACACACCATTGTAAAGCAATTATACTCCAATGAAGATGTTTAAAAAAAAACTAGTGTAAGGAGCTGGAGAGACTGGGAGTCTTATTTTCCCAGCAATTAACTTTTCCTCGACCATGACCTTCCTTTTGAGTCTCCTAGACCTTGGGGATGATAGCAACCCCTTGGGTTGGGGGATGGCAACCCCATCTTCACTAGAACCTCTATAGTTAACTTTGATTTTTCCCACACCGTCTATCCATCCCATGTATGCAGTCAGACATTTGATCTTGGACTTTTACTGACAAAATATCCTTGAATATAACCATTTCTTTTCACTGCCACTGCTACTGCTTTTGTCACTGCCTTAACTAGAGCTTTAACTTTAAGTTCTTTATATAAATATCTAAATATCTATATATAAATAAAATATACAAATAAATAAAATGTAATATTAATTTTGATGATTTAAAAGTCTTTTCTTGATAAAGACTTTTCCTGATAAATATACACAATATCTTATATAAATATTTGTGTATTATCTGTTCTTTTCTTAGAATTTTAGTCATATGATTCTATCTCTTGGTATGTCTAGAACTTTTTGATTGAATGCTGACTATTTTATTTGGCTTTTAAAATTTTTCTCAGTGGAAATGTTGTTTTGCTTCAAAATATTTTACTCTACCTGGAAGTAGCAAATCTTCAAATTACAATTTGTTAAATGCTTTGAAATATCAATACTATAGGTGTCACAAAATCTAGAAAAATGACATTTGAAAATTAACTACTGCCAGATGTGTCTCTATAAAACTTTTTCCCCACTCTTGTAGCTATATATTCTTTAACTGCCTCCTGTTTTAGAAATAAAATTTTAAGAAATAAACTTTGTAGTTTATAGACATAGATTTCTTTTCACATGGTTGATTAGAGTTTGCTTTTAGTTATTAATAGTTTAGAAAAGTTTATTTCAGCATCACAATTTATTATTGATAATGTCGCATTAATGTTCATTGTTAACTTTGAGAAAACCTCTATGGATTACTTCCTCATAAATATTTACTATTATAAATGCATTACTGATTTCAGTACTGCTATAGGTTTGTGCATTACAGGAATTCTGATAAAATACTCATTCACACCATTCCATTACACACATTATTGATGGGGTATATTCTTTTATTTCTTTCTTTATTTATTTTTGACTGTGTTGTGTCTTCGTTGCTGTGCGCAGGCTTTCTCTAGTTGCAGCGACTGGGGGATACTCTTTGTTGCGGTGTGCAGGCTTCTTATTGTGGTGGCTTCTCTTGTTGCAAAGCACAGGCTCTAGGCACACAAGCTTCAGTAGTTGTGGCTCGCAGGCTCAGTAGTTGTGGCTCACGGGCTCTAGAGCGAAGGCTCCATAGTCGTGGCACACGGTCTTAGTTGTTCCGCGGCATGTGGGATCTTCCCGGACCAGGGCTCGAACCCGTGTCCCCTGCATTGGCAGGTGACTTCCTAACCACTGTGCCATCAGGGAAGCCCCTGGAGTATATTGGTTATTTTTTTTTTTGCGGTATGCTGGCCTCTCACTGTTGTGGCCTCTCCCCGTTGTGGGGCACAGGCTCCGGACATGCAGGCTCAGTGGCCATGGCTCACGGGCCTAGCTGCTACGTGGCATATGGGATCTTCCCGGACTGGGGCACGAACCCGTGTCCCCTGCATCGGCAGGCAGACTCTCAACCACTGCACCACCAGGGAAGCCCTGGGGTATATTCTTGACAGAAGGAAATTTCCGTTTTGACTAAGCATTGAAGAAAACTGAATCTTTGACTTATCCTTCACATGCCTGATGATTGAAATAATTTTCCACAGAATAACTTCTGGTTTTATACTTTTCAGTTCTTTTTTTCTTCTTCAAACGCACATGCTTTGAGAGCTGTGAAGTGCAAGACATGGCTATATTGTAAGGTGGTTTTTGTCCTTACGCTTCTGTGTCTTGTGCTAGTTAAGTCAGTAGAGTAGTCAGTAAGAGTACTGGAAGTTATTCCTGTAATGGGATATTATATAGTCAGTTACATATGGTGGTGTCTGAAAATCACATAATAGCCTCACTTAAAACATCTCCTTAGCCAGATTTCAAGAAAGCCTGTGACCAATCCAATATGATCCAACATAGCAGAATATGATAGAAGGAAAATTGACAAAGAAATAGACGCTGGACTTACCTGATGGAAATTAAAATATCTCACTTTTGACAATTTTCCAAAAACCTATAATTACATGAACTAATTTCTAGGGTTCTTCGTAGGACCTAAAAAGGAACCCATAGAGTTGTGGAACAACAATAGAAGCTACTGTGATGAGAAGCCCGGACACCGCAACAAAGAGTAGCCCCCGCTCGCCGCAACTAGAGAAAGCCTGCACGCAGCACTGAAGACCCAACGCAGCCAAGATAAAAATAAATAAATAAATAAAAATAAATTTATCTTTTAAAAAGTGATACTCAGGTTTGAGGCATGAGAAATTTGATGAGGAGAAATTAGCTCATGTTTGCAGAACTTTTAAAATATCAAACTCAGTCTCTAAGATTTTAGCATTCTATACAACATCGGTTACTTATTAGTGGTTTGGGAAGGCCAATTTAAAAGTTTCTCATCTTACTGTATTGAAATTCACGGCCCTAATGTTCTCCACGTTGACTATATGAATGATGAAGAAAAGTCAATCATGTATTTCATTTCCAACTGGACAGAAAACAATATTTTGAAAAGTGTTTGGCCTACTGACTTTTGATTTCTTCTAAGGCAAATGGATAGGTAATTTTTATTCCCTGATTAGGAGAAAAATGGGGGAAGAGGGCAGGGTTAAGAATTAAGATTTCAAGAGCATGAGAGGTAGATGGCCAACCATAGTTCCTAAGGTTCGGTGCCTGTAACTGTTGCCGCTGCTTAAGCGTGCCAAAGCAGTGGTACGGCTGCTGCGCTCGTGTTTGCTACCACTAGAAACATTCTTGCCAGTAGTGGCGGCAGCGGGACTCAATTACTCCCTTTTTTCACTCTCTCCAGAAGCTCCAGATGGCGTCTTCCGTGGGCAACGTGGCCGACAGCACAGAACCAACGAAACGTATGCTTTCCTTCCAAGGGTTAGCTGAGCTGGCACATCGAGAATATCAGGCAGGAGATTTTGAGACAGCTGAGAGACACTGCATGCAGCTCTGGAGACAAGAGCCAGGCAATACTGGTGTACTTTTATTACTTTCATCTATACACTTCCAGTGTCGAAGGCTGGACAGATCTGCCCACTTTAGTACTCTGGCAATTAAACAGAACCCTCTTCTGGCAGAAGCCTATTCGAATTTGGGGAATGTGTACAAGGAAAGAGGGCAGTTGCAGGAAGCAACTGAGCATTACCGGCATGCATTGCGTCTCAAACCAGATTTCATCGATGGTTATATTAACCTGGCAGCCGCTTTGGTAGCAGCAGGCGACATGGAAGGAGCAGTACAAGCTTACGTCTCTGCTCTTCAGTACAATCCTTCTTTGTACTGTGTTCGCAGTGACCTGGGGAACCTGCTCAAAGCCCTGGGTGGCTTAGAAGAAGCCAAGGCATGTTATTTGAAAGCAATTGAGATGCAACCGAACTTTGCAGTAGCTTGGAGTAATCTTGGCTGTGTTTTCAATGCACAAGGGGAGATTTGGCTTGCAATTCATCACTTTGAAAAGGCTGTCACCCTTGACCCCAATTTTCTGGATGCTTATATCAATTTAGGAAATGTCTTCAATGAGGCACGGATTTTTGACAGAGCTGTGGCAGCTTACCTTCGTGCCCTAAGCTTGAGTCCAAATCATGCAGTGGTACATGGCAACCTGGCTTGTGTATACTATGAGCAAGGCCTGATGGATCTGGCAATAGACACCTACAGGCGAGCTATTGAATTGCAACCACATTTCCCTGATGCTTACTGCAACTTAGCCAACGCTCTCAAAGAGAAGGGCAGTGTTGCTGAAGCAGAAGATTGTTATCGTACAGCTCTCCGGCTGTGTCCCCGCCATGCAGACTCTCTGAATAACCTAGCCAATATCAAAGGAGAACAGGGAAACAGTGAAGACGCGGTTCACTTGTATCGTAAAGCATTAGAGCTCTGCCCAGACTTTGCTGATGCCCATTCAAATTTAGCAAGTGTATTGAAGCAGCAGGGAAAACTGCACGAAGCTCTGATGCATTATAAGGAGGCTATTCGAATCAGTCCTACCTTTGCTGATGCGTACTGTAATATGGGAAACACTCTATGGGAGATGCAGGATGTTCAGGGAGCCTTAGAGTGTTATACTCGTGCCGTGCAGATCAACCCTGCATTTGCGGATGCCCACAGCAATCTGGCTTCCATTCACCAGGATTCAGGGAATATTCCAGAAGCAATTGCTTCTTATCGCACTGTTCTGAAGCTTCAACCTGATTTTCCTGACGCTTATTGTAATTTGGCTCATTGCCTGCAGGTTGTCTGTGATTGGACAGACTATGATGAGCGAATGAAGAAGTTGGTCAGCATTGTGGCTGACCAGTTGGAGAAGAATAGGTTGCCTTCTGTGCAGCCTCATCATAGTATGCTCTATCCTCTTCCTCATGGCTTCAGGAAGGCTATTGCTGAGAGGCATGGGAACCTCTGCTTGGCTAATATAAGTGCCCTTCATAAACCACCGTATGAACATATAACAGACTTGAAGCTCAGTGATGGTCGACTGCGTGTAGGATACATGAGTTCTGACTTTGGGAACCATCCTACTTCTCACCTTATGCAGTCTATTCCAGGCATGCACAGTCCTGATAAATTTGAGATATTCTGTTATGCCCTGAGCCCACATGATGGCACAAACTTCCGAGTGAAGGTGATGGCAGAAGCCAATCATTTCACTGATCTTTCTCAGATTCCATGCAATGGGAAAGCAGCTGATCGCATCCATCAAGATGGTATACACATCCTTGTAAATATGAATGGTTATACCAGGGGTGCTCGAAATGAACTCTTTGCTCTCAGGCCAGCTCCTATTCAGGCAATGTGGCTGGGGTACCCTGGGACTAGTGGCGTGCTTTTCATGGATTATATCATCACTGATCAGGAAACGTCACCTGCTGAAGTTGCTGAGCAGTATTCTGAGAAACTGGCTTATATGCCCCATACGTTCTTTATTGGTGATCATGCTAATATGTTCCCTCACCTGAAGAAAAAAGCCGTCATCGATTTTAAGTCCAATGGGCACATTTATGACAATCGGATTGTGCTGAATGGCATCGACCTCCAAGCATTTCTTGATAGTCTATCAGATGTGCAAATAGTCAAGATGAAATGTCCTGATGGAGAAGACAACGCAGACAGCAGTAATACAGCTCTTAATATGCCTGTCATTCCTATGAATACTGTTGCAGAAGCAGTTATTGAAATGATTAACAGAGGACAAATTCAGATTACAATGAATGGATTCAGTATTAGCAATGGCCTGGCAACTACCCTGATCAACAATAAGGCTGCCACTGGAGAGGAGGTTCCCCGTACCATTATTGTAACCACACGTTCTCAGTACGGGTTACCGGAAGATGCCATTGTGTACTGTAACTTTAATCAGTTATACAAAATTGACCCATCTACTTTGCAGATGTGGGCAAATATTCTGAAGCGTGTTCCCAATAGTGTACTGTGGCTGTTGCGTTTTCCAGCAGCAGGAGAAGCTAATATTCAACAGTACGCACAAAATATGGGCCTTCCCCCAAACCGTATCATTTTTTCACCTGTTGCTCCTAAAGAGGAACATGTTCGGAGAGGCCAGCTGGCTGATGTCTGCTTGGACACTCCACTCTGTAATGGCCACACCACAGGGATGGATGTCCTTTGGGCAGGGACCCCCATGGTGACTATGCCAGGAGAGACTCTTGCTTCCCGAGTTGCAGGTTCCCAGCTCACTTGTTTAGGCTGTCTTGAGCTGATTGCTAAAAATCGGCAAGAATATGAAGAGATAGCTGTGAAACTGGGAACTGATCTCGAATA
Source organism: Mesoplodon bidens (assembly GCF_964165515.1). Classification (NCBI taxonomy): domain Eukaryota; kingdom Metazoa; phylum Chordata; class Mammalia; order Artiodactyla; family Ziphiidae; genus Mesoplodon; species Mesoplodon bidens. The sequence continues at coordinate 435,517 of NW_027671175.1, forward strand.
CCTGAAGAAAATTCGTGGCAAAGTCTGGAAGCAGAGAACATCTAGCCCTCTGTTCAACACCAAACAATATACAATGGAACTAGAGCGGCTCTACCTACAGATGTGGGAGCATTATGCAGCCGGCAACAAACCTGATCACATGATTAAGCCGGTTGAAGTCACTGAGTCGGCCTAAATAATGACTGTGTGCCCAGGAGAATTACCCCTGTAGCTGAGCCTCAACCTTCTGGGGGAAAGGGAACTACTTTTTCAATATCATGGTGCAGATGGGTGACAGACAATGATAAGAAATAGCACAGCCAGACTTGCTTCCTGCATGGTCACGATAGGGAGAAACCCAAGAGATGCGAAACTGCTGTTCCACAAGGAGTCTCCATCGAATTTTGCAGCAGCCAGGTGTCTGGAAGGTCTGGAAGGTGAGTCTGGAAGGTAAGTCTGGAAGGTCTGATCTCCCTTGGTCTTCCAGGGGATGGATGGTTAATGTGGAAGGGAGATAGAGATTGCCCGGCCGTTTTGTGATTATCACGGATTGATTGAGTCTTCTGAATTAATTTTTTTCTTTATATTTTGGGTATTGGAGCTTTTAAAAATGTTTGGTTTCAGGTATTTTTATTCATGTGAAGTGTATATGATTCTCTTGAGATAAGGTTTTAAGCTAAAATATTCCTTGTTTTAGTTTCTGAACTCTACCGATAAATGGGGACTTTGCTGGTGTAGTCTTTTTATAGGTTTTATAAACCACTTGAGCCTCTATCAGTCACTTTAGTGTCTGACATAACGTTTGGAACTCTCAGTGCTTTGTTGGTCTGTAGATGATGGCTTCAATTCTTTTTCTGGTCCGTTTCCTTCTTCCCTTCCCCCCACTTTAAAAATTCTCCTGTAACTTGGCTAACAAAATACCAAGTGTGATTCAAAACCTCCCAGAGTGTTTCTCTTCAACACATCATCTGGTGCCAAATGAAGATTGTTAGGAGTGCTTATTAATTATGAAGGGCACAGTTGTGGTACTGTCACTGACGATAATAATAATGGATTTTTGGCCTAGAGTTTTGACCTATTTCACCAGTGTTTTACCATTGACTGCCCCTCTATGCTGCTTCCAAAAGTGAGAGTGTGTGATAAGATTTTTACTTTCATTTCTAAAGTTTGTTTTTTTTAGGTGAGTCCTGTTTTTCCTTTTTCTTTCAGCAGAAATGAAATCCCAGGTAAGTATAAGTATTCAAATATTTGATCAGTAAGTCACAGTTATCTCCAGTACATTAAATAACTTTCATCAAAAAACATGTTATAGGTGAAAAGCTCTGAAGGACCAGCTATGTATATGATAATTATGTTTCAGGCCTTCTAGGGTATTATATATAATAACTTGTCTTCTGGTCGTGGTCTTGAAGTCTTTATGGATTCAGCCTCAGTAGTAGCGAACTGCATTGCTACTTGGTTTGGAGTACAAATTAGACTTTAGCCCTCCTGGAGGTTGAGTTTTTGGTATTGAAAACCATAGGAATGAAATTATTGTATTTCATCAAAGGATCGAGGGCTTGAGGCTTAAACAAGCCAACATATGTGTGGGAAGCAGTCAGCCTTGAGAGCAGGCTACGGACATGCCAGGCATGCCGCCGCTGCTCGAAGGGACTGTCCCTACTTGTTCCCCTCCTTGTTCCATTCCACGGGAGATAAATCACCAGGGCCCAGAAATCAGAAAGAATGTAAAATGAGACAAGCCAATCTGTCTCCACCCTGCACGTGCAGGTTATTTTGGATGATTCTGGGTTTATGGGTTTTCTCCCAGGGAAGTTATCCTTGAGCCGAGACAGTCATTAGATGATGTAAACCACCGTCTGGCAACCTTCCCTTTTCTAGTCGATATAATCTGCAACTGTAGCATAATAAAACTTGCCTTGCAACCGTCAGTTGTCTTGGTCCTTCTGACCCCATTTGTCGGTGCTACTTCAGTTCCTTACCCCGTCCCTTCTGACCCTGGGCGGTGAAATCCTCTTTCTGAGGCTGGTCCGCGGCAAGTGGCGCCTGAACAGGGACCTGAAGCGTGAAGCCAATGAAAAGAAAAAGAAAGTGCAGGTAAGAGAACCCTTATGCAAAATATGTGTGGACACGAGTAAAAGTGAAACTAACAGAGGCATAAGGCAACAGTCAGAAGTAAAATAAGATGGGGCAAAAGGGCTCAAAGGAGCGTGAATTATTTGCTCCGGTTTTACTTTCGATGCTTAAAGCTCGGGGTAATAAAGTTTCTACCTCACAGTTGACTGAATTTTTGCAGCATATCCATGATGTATCTCCCTGGTTTCCTGATGGCGGCTCTGTGACATAGAAATCTGGCAGAAAGTTGGAGAAGATTTTAAAAATTATTATGAGTCTCGAGGGCCTACTCATACTGCCGTTGTTACATTTAGTTTGTGGAATCTGATAAAAATATGTTTAGGTTCTTCTCATGATAGTGTTGATTTGAATGTAAAGTCAGAAAAACATAAGCCTCTGACAGAAGAAACGACTGTATTATCAGCTACTGTGTCGCCACTTCCTAAACCAAAAGAGCTAATCAATTTAAATATTTCAGATGAAGAGGAACATTTTGACTTAACAGATGAGGCTTTTAAACATAAAAGAGAGAAGTATCCTGAAGATGATTTTCTAATGGCTATAATAGATAAGTCAGTGCAAAAGCTGCAAATTAGTAAGGACTGTCTTCCTCAAAATTCTCCATCTGTAAAACTGCTCAGTCCCTTGCAACGTGCTGTACAAGCAGCAATAAAACGAGGAGAAGATCCTATTTTCTGTTGTCCTGTCACGGAAAGACCTGATCCTAATAATCCTCAACAGGCTATTAGGGAGCATCAGGCTCTTCCTTTTAAAGTTTTGAAAGATTTAAAATCTGCTTGTGCTCAATATGGGCCCACTGCTCCTTTTACTACTGCTATGGTTGACACTATTACAGGAGAAGCTCTTCCCCCTGCTGATTGGCAGTCTATTGCACGAGCTTGTTTAAATGGTGGAGATTATTTAACATGGAAGTTTGATTTTTATGAACGGGCTGCTGAACAAGCAGAAAAGAATGCTACCCATGATATTCCAGTTGATTATCATATGCTGATTGGGGAAGGACCATATATTTCTTTACAAGTTCGATTAACTTATCCCTTTGTTGCTTATCCTCAAATAAATCATTTGGCATTACAAGCCTGGAGGAAATTATCTTCTACACACAAAACTGAGGATCTTTCAAAAATTAGACAGGGACCTGATGAACCATATGCTGATTTTGTAGATAGATTGTTACAGCCGGTGGGGAGACTCATTGTGGATGGACTCACTGGTACAATTGTAGTTAAGCAACTTGCTTTTGAAAATGCTAATAATGCATGTCAGGCTGCGATTCGACCTTGGAGAAAACGGGGAACATTGGAGGATTATATTCGCCTTTGTGCAGACATTGGGCCTGCTTATATACAGGGTGCTGCTATGGCTGCAGCATCAACTAAAGTGGGGTTTAAAAACAATCCAAAGAGAACAAAGACTAGTTTTAAATGCGGAAAGGCAGGTCATTTTGCTGGAGAATGTAGATCTTTTCACTGTAACCCTGGTCCTTCCTTCCCTACTCAAAACCCTCCAGATGGTCAGAAAATCCCTGGTTTATGCCCTAAATGCAATAGGGGAAAACGTTGGGCACGCGATTGTTGGTCGCTCAGTGGCCCACAAGGATGGAACACCACTGTCGGGAAACTCCTCCCGGGGCCTTCCCCGGCCCCAACAGATAATAGGGGCAATGTCTGTGTATCCTCCTCAAACTATCAATCAGACATTAACCAAAAACAAAAACATACAATATCTTTGCTCTCCAGAGAAACAGCAGGAAGCGCAGGACTGGACCACAGTACCTCCGCCCGCTATGTATTAACTCCTGAAATGGGTCCTCAGGCCTTCTCTACGGGCATCTATGGACCTTTACCCAAGGGTTTGATGGGACTACTATTGGGAAGAAGTAGTGTCACCATGAAGGGTTTAACTATTATGCCAGGAGTCATAGATTGTGACTACGAAGGAGAAATAAAAATCATGGCACAAACTATTAAAAATATAATAATGATTTCTCCTGGGGATAAAATTGCACAATTGCTACTTTTGCCCTTTGTACCTCATGGACAAATTTTACAACATCAAAAGAGAGACACAAAGGCTTTTGGATCATCTAATGCTGCCTACTGGATTCAGAAGATAGGGAAAGAACATCCAGAAAGGAAATGAACCATTAATGGAAAGGTTTTTTCAGGTTTGTTAGACACTGGAGCTGATGTCTCTGTTATGACACAGATTCACTGGCATAAACATTGGCCCGTTAGTCCTACTATTACAGAACTTCAAGGAATAGGACAGAGTTCTTCTCCTATGCAAAGTAGTCAGTTATTATGGCAAGATAGTGAGGGCCATTCAGGATACTTCCAGCCTTATGTTTTGCCTAGGCTGCCTTTAAACCTCTGGGGCCGAGATATATTAAAAGAAATGGGAGTATTACTTTATAGTCCAAATTCTCAAGTCTCTAATATGATGTTGGATCAAGGATTTCTTCCCACAAAAGGGCTGGGAACAAATCAACAAGGACCTGTCTATCCTATTGATGTGAAAATAAAATATGATAGACAAGGTTTGTGTTTTTCTTAGGGGCCTTGGATTCTCCTCCACTCACTGCCGATCCAATTACTTGGCTGAGTGATGACCCTGTATGGGTGGACCAATGGCCCCTCACAAAGGAGAAATTAGAAGCTGCAGAACAATTAGTACTGAAACAATTAGGGCATTTAGAAATTTCCAATAGTCCTTGGAATACTCCTATTTTTATTACCAAGAAAAAATCTGGAAAATATAGGTTATTACCGGATCTAAGAGCTGTTAATAAAACTATGCTAATAATGGGAGCTCTTCAAGCAGGCCTACCCTCTCCAACAGCCATACCACACGATTATCATCTTTTAGTTATAGATTTAAAAGATTGTTTTTTTCACTATTCCTTTGTTTCCTGAAGATAGAAAACATTTTGCTTTTAGCTTGCCTTCCTTAAATTTTAAGGAGCCCATGAGGAGCTTTCAATGGAAAGTATTGCCTCAGGGCATGGCAAATAGTCCTACATTATGCCAAAACTATGTGGCTCAGGCCTTAACTCCTGTGAGAAAAAGGTTTCCAACGTTATATCTCATACATTATATGGATGATATACTTTTAGCCACTGATAATATTTCTTTATTAGAGACTGCTTTTCCATTTTTACAACAATCCTTACAATCATTTGGCTTGGTCATTGCCTCAGAAAAAATTCAAAGACAATCTCCATTTTTCTATTTGGGAAAATATATTGATAACACTACCATTAGGCCTCAGAAACTGCAAATTCGAGTTGATAATTTAAAAACATTAAAGGATTTTCAAAAATTACTTGGAGACATTAATTGGCCAAGGCCTTCCTTAAAACTTACTACTGCTCAATTAGAGCCTTTGTTTGATATTCTTAAAGGTGACTCAGATCCTTCTACTTCACGCTCTATGACTCCAGAAGCACTTCAAGCTTTACAAGTAGTTAATAGAGCTATCAGCTCTGCACAGTTAACTCGAATGCATACTCACCTGCCAATTTCTTTAATTGCTTGTCCAACACCTCATGTGCCTACTGCCATCTTATGGCAAACTGTTGGCATTATTGAATGGATTCATATGAAAACTACATCCTCTAAGGTTATTAACCCTTATTTTGAACTTAGTAGTAAGCTAATAATGCAAGGTAGAACTAGATGCTTACAACTTCTGGGTATAGAACCTTCTCAAATTATTATCCCTTATTCAGTTAGTCAACAAAATTGGCTTTTTCAACATAGTAATGAATGGGGTCTTGCTCTTGCAGGATTTTCAGGTGCCTTGGAATGCCATTACCCTGCTGATAAATTGATCCAATTCGACAAAGTTAACTGTTATATCTTTCCTTCTATAATTAGGCAACAGCCTATTCCTCATGTACCTTTGGTTTTTACAGACGGTTCTTCTTCAGGAGGGGCTACTGTAATCACTGACGACGGAACAAAACTCATTAAACAAACTTCCTTGACTTCAGCTCAACGTGTTGAACTGTATGCTGTCATGATGGCTTTTAAACATTTGCCTTCTATATCTTTTAATTTGTTTTCTGATAGTAAATATCTTATCAGCTTATTATTTCTTCTGGAGACTGTGACCAGAGGACATACTAATGACCCTGAATTATCATCCTCTTTTCGTTTGCTTCAACAGCTTATTCGTTCCCACGATGGCCGTGTTGCAGCTCTGCATATCCGTGCTCATTCTAACTTGCCTGGTCCATTGTCTAAACTTAATGTGACTGCAGATGTTTTAACTCGATCTAAACGTGATCTTTATCCTGTGCGTTTTCCTCCCAAAAATAAAGTTAAAGTTACTCTTCCTCCTCAATCTCTTTTCCCTAAAGCAGGACATATCCCAAATTACCGTCCTCCTCCTTTCCGTTCGCCATGCTGTCAAGAATGGCTAAGGTATTGCATTCATTATCTTCATACTGTTGATACTCATGGTCCATGTCCTGGACACCCTCATATTATGGTAAGTTATGATCAAACTGCTTCACAAGCAGCACAGCAGTCGCATGCTTTACACCATCAGTCGGCGGCTACGTTACGCAAAGAATTTTCCCTTACTCGTGAAGCCACCCGACAAATTGTTAAGCAATGCCCACAGTGCTTACCTCACCTTCCTGTTCCACATTATGGTGTTAATCCTCGTGGATTATTACCTAGTTATTTATGGCAAATGGATGTTACTCATATCCCGTCTTTTGGGAAATTACAATTTGTTCATGTCACTATTGATACTTATTCTGGTTTCCTCTGTGCTACAGCACAGACCCGAGAAGCTACTAAACATGTTATCACTCATTTATTACACTGTTTTGCTTTTGTGAACCTTCATTTTACAGGAACCAACATTACTCTTACAGGCCCGGCTACCAGCCGACGAGAGGATCTTAAGGATACCATCATTTGGTATAAAAATGGGCAAGCTATTAATATTAGAGGTCGAATCTCATATGCCTCGCCACTTTGGGATTCCGCTATTACTATGGCCAAGGTTCCAGGTGAAGATTCAGGAAATTATTTCTGTATGAAGCATTTACTTGGAGGACAAGGGATACTTATAGTTGGACATAAGGTTACTATTCTTAACAGAAAATCAAAACCTCAATTTCCTCCTTTTATGACCATTAACTTTGCTGGATCCAATTTTGAATGTTGCAATGCATCTTGGAATAATAACCAAATATGGTGTACTACAGATCATACCAAGGGGTCAATTCTTCTCTCTTCTATTCCCATCATAGATAGGTTTATCACATTTCAAAAGAACTGGGATATATGGAAACTAGCTCTAACTTATTCCAATACACCTGTTATAACTTGTGTTGCTCCTCCATATACACTTTTGATTGGTTCTATTAACATTGGTAATTCTTCCAAAGGAGGATATAATATTAGCTGTGTTCATTGTATTTTTAGCAGTTGTATGTTCCCTTCTGCAGGAACACAATCTGTGCTTATACTAAGGCAACCCATATATGTTATGGTGCCTGTACATCTGAGAGAACCTTGGTATGAAGATACTGGAGTACAGGCATGGGTGGAACTCTCTAAAGCCTTGCAGAGAAGGAGACGCTTTATTGGGTGGCTAATAGTAAGTTTACTTGCCTTGGCTGCTCTGTCTGCTACCGCGGCTACTGCCCGTCTTGCTCTTTCACAGAGTATTAATCATGCTCACTTTGCTAATCAATTATCTCAAAATACCAGTCTTGCTTAATCTTTACAAAGTCACATAGATTTACAGATTAATAACAAGTTAGATGAATTTAAAAACGCAATTTTGAGGATTGGAGATCAGATGGCAGCATTAAAATTGAGGATGCGTTTAGCTTGTCATGCAAAGTATACGTGGATTTGTGTTATTCCTTACAAGTACAATGACTGTATTTGGGAATGGGAAAAAGTAAAAATGCATCTGCTGAATGTTTGGTCAGATAATAATATTAGTCTTGATCTTAAGAAATTAAATGCTGAAATTCAGGATATACAACATGCACATCTTGATGATATTTCACCAGAAGATGTAATTCAAACTTTACTGGATCATTTAAAGTGGTTAAACCCTTAGTCGTGGATTACTAGAGGGTTGTCAGGAGTTATTACCCTGGCCATAATTTGCCTATTATTGATAATAATCTTCTCATGTCTGTTTCGTATCCTCATGCTTCAGTATACTACTCTCGGCACTAAGCTTCATGGAATTATTTTGCAGCAAAAATTAAAAAATAAAGAAGGGGGACCTGTGGGAAGCAATCAGCCTTGAGAGCAGGCTACAGACATGCCAGGCATGCCGCTGCTGCTCGAAGGGACTGTCCCTACTTGTTCCCCTCCTTGTTCCATTCCACGGGAGATAAATCACCAGGGTCCAGAAATCAGAAAGTATGTAAAATGAGACAAGCCAATCTGTCTCCACCCTGCACGTGCAGGTTATTTTGGATGATTCTGGGTTTATGGGTTTTCTCCCAGGGAAGTTAACCTTGAGCCGAGACAGTCATTAGATAATGTAAACCACCGTCTGGCAACCTTCCCTTTTCTAGTCTATATAATCTGCAACTGTAGCATAATAAAACTTGCCTTGCAACCGTCAGTTGTCTTGGTCCTTCTGACCCCATTCGTCGGTGCTACTTCAGTTCCTTACCCCGTCCCTTCTGACCCTGGGCGGTGAAATCCTCTTTCTGAGGCTGGTCCGTGGCACATATGAATATGTTTTTGTCTTGCTGTACTGCACATATGCTGTCTAGTAACAGATATTTTGTCTGCTATTAGTGTTTTAGATTATGTCTTTCCAAAGCGCTGAGGCAGTGCACCTATTTTGATGTTGCAGCTGATGCCTGAACGTATCCTAGCTGACAAATTATTGATTAATAAAAACATGAATTTCTGAAAGATTTGTACTGTTAACCAAAATCTGAGCAAGGAGTCTCAAATGTAATTCTTAGCCAGAATTACATGTTAATGAACCATTTAACAGTGTAAATCAAGGAACATCAATGTAGGGATTTCTTTTCATTTATTTCTTACCTGCTTGAAATATCAGTTAAAGGTTGCCAGCTTGGTTGCAGATGAACAGACATTTGAAGTTCCCTGAACTACGTAATGTGGAATAGGATAGTAGACTTCCAACGCCCTCAAGGCTGTGACCTTGCAGCCATTTTACATAGCACATCATCCTCCTATAGGGATGAACCTTTCCCTGGCCCAAAAAGTAGCCACTCCGTTGAAGCTTTGCTTATTGTAACAGGCTTTTGTTTCCAGGTTACATGTCTGTGGAAGACTTAATTCTGAATAGAGATATAGATATTACTGGAAACTAATTGTTTTTGCTATTATACTCTGCTTTATCAAAAAAGTAAAACATTTAAATTGTGCTACAAAAATTCAGATGTCTTACAATCTTTAAACAATAAATGAATGAATTGCCCTTAAAAAAAAGAATTAAGCAGTTAGTTAAGCTGTTGGTCCCACATCAGACAAATTATCCTTATACCTCCTGTCAATATTGTTAACAGAGACTGTTATTTTATTAATCCTTATGATCCCATGATTCTTTCTTTCATGTTTCGGGGCACAGCAGGTGAGAGAGTGGGTTTGTTAAGCTGGGTGGGTTTATCCTTCTTTTATGCGTTCATTCAATTTTCTGTTCATTTACTTATTGTATACATATGGCAATAGAAGCTGCTAAGGCAATCATTGCTATTCTGCAAAACAACAAGGCACAGAAGCAGATGTCTTATTTCCGAGATTTCTCCCCCCAGGATTATTATGATTAAAGATCCTTTCCCCCCACTCCCTGGAGAGGACAAGGGGCTGCTCGCTGGAGGATTTTTAATGACTTGGGGAAAGGCTCAAATATCCCCCCATTATGGTAATCCACCCCAGGGGCAAACCCCACAAGAATATTATGAATTTATTTTATTTTTCTATCCTTGCAAAGGTAATACTCAGCTCATTAGAATATGAAAACTATACTGTCAAATTTCAGAATTACATGGATGAAGAAAATCACCAAAGTGGCATCATATCATGTGTGTTATAGCTGTATTTACTATATTGACTATATTAAATATGTTGTGTTATCAATGTATTGTATAACTATATATTGAAAAGGCAAAATGCTGTAACGTATTTCAGAGAAAATAATTATGTTGGCCAACCCCAAATTGTACATTGTAGACGGGTCCTAGGAAAAGAAGATTCAATTCATAGTGAACAAGAGGTTAGCTTCTGTTTTCAGCCATGTGCTATTTCAAGAATTAAACATCATGAATAATACAGGATATAAGAGGAATAGTCTAAAGATGGAAAAGCACATTTTGATTAGGAAAGAGAATTTAAGTCTTTTTTTTTTTAAGGAAAACTGCCTTATTACTATGAGATAAGAAAATTGTTTCCTTCTTTTCTTCCTTGCTTTCTTCTTCTTTTTTTTAACCTTTTTAATTTTGGATATTTGACCTCTAAGCTGAGATGACTGAAAATGCCTCCTCTGGGCATCAACCTTTTTGAAAGACTTTTTCCCCCTCCCTGAGGGCTATTTGTCTCTTGGAGGCTTTGTCTACATTACTCCTCAAGAGGCAAGCATTTGTCCTTGCACTAAATGCTGACATCTCCTGATAAGAGGGAAGCTGCAGAGTAGAAGAATTGAAGGTCAGTATGTTGATATTGGTCTCAAGCGCATTGATGTACATTTGTGTATTGGGGAAGGGGAGTGAAGCTTGAGAGTGGGCCAGTGGGGAGGGGTAAATATTTTGTGATGCTGTCTACCTATGGGCTTATAAAGTTTACGGCTGCATTAGGAGGACAAGCATTACCATTAGCATGAAAAGTAGGGCAGACCTCAGTTGCAAAAGCTTCTAGCCATACACATAGGGCAATACGTAAATGATACACCTTATTGCATTCACCCATTCACCCTCCCCTGTTCACGCTAATTGGAAATTTCCATCCATTTCAGAGAAGTAACACAACTATCAATCATCTTCCCTGGCACGAATCTTCCAGGAGAAAGAAAATGGAATACACCTAGCGACAGAGCTCACGCACTAGTAGTCCATGTGTCTTAGATTTAATATCTGATGACTAGCTGCATTGAAGCCAAGAGGTGGTTCACAAAGTTGCTGCACATTAGAATCACCTGGGGAACTCTGAGACCTTCCCGTGCCCAGGCTCCTCCCTAGACCTACTGAATCAAAATCTCTGGGGCTGGGACCCAGACACCAATGTTTTTCTTCAAAGCTCTTTAGGTAATTCAAACGAGCAGCAAAGCTTGAGAACCAGCCCAATAATGGGAACAAACTTATTTCACACAGATAAAGTGGGGCAATTCATATGTTAAAAGAACGTGAATATATGTATATATTTCTTTTTTTCACTTTATTCTGTTTGTATTTCAAATAGGCTTTTTTTTTTCCTTCTGCAAAAAGCATTATTGTTTCCATTTGGTCCAAGGCTTGGGAGAGGGCTCCAGGGCGGTTACAAAGCTGCCTAGTGGCTGCAGAGCGGGGCTTCAGGCAGAAGCTCTGACGCCAGAGGGTCTCCTCAGACGCGGCTGGACTTCAGAGACTCCTGTTTGGCTCGAGGGTGAGCCTTTCAAAGAGATACTCGCCCAGCACAGCCTGCGGACCAGCCAGCCTGCGGAGGTTGGTCAGGTGGTCGCCCATCTTCTGGATGAGTTTTACCTGCTCCTCCAGGAAGCGGCTCTCCAGGAAATCACAGAACTGGGAGTCTGCACGGGCAGGACCCATGGCGCGCAGATCCGTTAGTGCCTGGTTCAGATTCTTCTCCCTAAGAATGGCGGCTTCCACAGCATCCTGGGTTTTACCCCACTCATCCTGAGAAGGCTTCTGCGCATCCTGGAAGAGGGTGCGGCCGCAGCACTGGTTTTGCATTTTCAAGAGGCGCTGGGCGCCCTCACACTTCTCCTCAGCCAGTTGGCGAAAAATGTGGCCCATACTGTCCAGAGTCCCATTGTTGCTGTCGAAATAGATGCTCAGAGAGAGGTAAGTGTCCACAGATGCATGTTGAACAGGCGGTGGACGGCGGCCTCCACCTCGGTGGAATAATTCTGACGAACCTGTGAACTCGTGGTTGATCAGTGATAAGGAGCTAAGCTCAAAAACTGGTGTTGGCCTGTCCTGGAGGCTGAGGATAGCTGAGTGTCTGATTCCAAAGGTTGCGAAAGGAAGAAAGGTTGGAAGGTGGTCGGGGGCTGGAGCAAGGAGCGTCCCTGGGTCTGTTCATTCCAAACACTGTTGAAGCAAAAGACAGATCTGCAGGACTGCCGAACGCACTGCCTCAAATAGGCTTTGATATAAATGAACAAGAAGTCCAAGCAAGGACAAAACTTACCCTTCCTCCCACCAAAATAGCTGGTGATACTAGAATCTAGATCTGGGAAGGGATTCTTCCATTGCTTTCTTAACATTCCAAGCCACTAGAGCAGTGGTTCTCAAAGTATGGTCACCTTGTAACCAAGCAGTACCCTATGGGGCCTTCCTAGGACAGACCCATCCCCCATATCCTCTATTGTAGTTTCTCTCTGAAGTACTCAGATAATAGTATCTCAGGCATATTTCTTGAGTTTTCAGATGCTAAAAACCACCACCCAATGGAAGAAATGAACTCCTTGATGATCATGAGCACGTAGCCCTCAGACCTCCTGGCACCTAAGGATGGATAATGTTACCTGCCTTGTGGCCTCAACATCAGCCAATCAGAGGATTGTGCACCAGCTGATCACATGCCCTGGGATGTCCCTCCCTCACCTGGCCTTTAAAAATGCTTTGCTGAAATCCTTTGGAGATTTCAGGGGTTTTGGAACACGGACCACCCCTCTCCTTGCTCGATCCTGCAATAAACCTTTCTCTTCTCCAGACTCCAACCTTTAGGTTTGTTTGGCCTCACTGTGCTTCAGACACATGAACCTGCATTCGGTAACAACTTGACCAGCTTTACCAGCGTCCCCTGATAATGTGTCAGATATTCAAGTTTTAGGGCCCTATCCCAGCCCTATGGAATCAGCAACTCTAGTGGGGCTCAGTGATCTCTGTTATAACAGGCCCTCCATATGATTTTTATTCACCTTAAAGTTTGAAAAGATCTGCATTGTCAGCTGGCCAAAGTGTCCACCAGCAGGTGAAGGGGAGTGATGCCTGGAAAAGATAGGGAGTAGCCAAGGCAAGTACAGCAGCATTTGCCGTGGTAGTAATGGAGAATGCCTTTTCTCCACTGGTTGGCACAGACTAGTATCTGGGAGCAGTGGCAGGGTTATTTAGGATGCTTTACAATTCAATGTAGTGACCGCTGTCCTGGTTTGCCAGGGACTTCCCCTGTGTGAACACTTAAAACCTCATCCTGGCAAACCCCTTAGCCCTGGATTTGAAAAACTTAGGGAATAACATGAAATTTAGGGGAAACATGATCTAGGATTTGGGCGAGTCACAAGTGCTAATTACAGCTAAGCAAGTATGGTCAGCATCTAGCCTTCTTTACCCCTTTGTGGGAAGGTAAATCTGATTGGGTGAAAGGACTTATTGTTAAGAAATCTTTGTAGAAACATCCCCTTCTGCTTAGTCTGCTGGTTCTCAGTTCTGGCTAGACACTGGCATCGTCTGAGGAGATTTAAAGTTATTTTATTGGTCTAGGATGACCAACAGTCAGTGTGAGGGTTTTTAAAAAGTGCTTCAGATGATTCTAATATGCAGCCAAATTTAGGTGCCACTGCTTAAGCTTTTGAACCACTGCTACATATTTTCACCTCATCTTCCTATGAGAATATCCAACTGTAGTTGAGGTTTGTTTGTTTTTCTTTTTCTTTTTTTAACTCTCTTATTATAAGATTTACTGTCTTAAATAAGATTGAATGTACAGAAAATCCTGCTAGTCCATCTGGTACAGCTAGATACTTAGAATAATATCGTTAAGATATATACCATTTAAGTACTGTGACTGGCCTTTTTAAAATTAACATATGCATTGAATTAGTACAATCTCTTTTGAAGTTGTCATGTTGGGGAGCTATACCTGTAATCTGCTGCCATTGCTAAATATCTGGACAACTCTTATTAGGAATTGTTTTTAAAAATCTTTAGGGATTAAAACCAAGAGTGCTGTATTATTTGTACTGGGACCACAAAAACCTCACAAAGTTTCCCCACTGTACCTTCTACCCCCATCTCTAACCCTTGGCAACTTCTAATCTGTTCTCTATCTCCACAGTTTTGTTATTTTAAGAATAATACGTAAACATAATCATGAATTACTTAATCTTCGGAGATTGGCTTTTAAAAATTTTTTCTTCAGCATCATTCCCTTGAAGTTCATTTTAATTTTTGCATATATTAATAATTTGTTCCTTTTCGTTGCTCCGTAGTATTCTATCATAAGATTTTATCACAATTTGTTTCAACATTCATCCATTGAAAGACATTTGGGTAGTTGCCAGTTATTGGCTATGATAAATAAAACTGCTATGAACATTTATGTGTAAGTTTCTGTGGGAACTTAATTAAGTTTTTGTTTCTTTTGGATAAATGCTCAAGAGTACAAGTACTGCGTTGTAGGGTGAATCTACTTTTAGGATTAAAAGAGACTGTCAAGCTGTTTCTCAGAGTGGCTAAACCATTTTATTTTCCCACCAGTGACGTGATATAACTTTTCTACGTACTCGCCAGCATTTGATGTTGTCACTATAATTTTAGTTATTCTCTGATATCTCATTATGGTCTTAATTTGCATTTCCCTAATGCTAATGATGTTGAGCATCTTTTCATGTGCTTCTTTGCCATGTGTATATTCTCTTCCATGAAATGTCTGTTCCTGTCCTCTGCCTATTTTCTAGTTGGATTTTTTTAAGTTGTTTGGAGAGTTCTTTGTATATTATAGATACAAGTCATCTGTCTCATATGGGATTTTCAAATATGTTTTCCCACTGTGTAATCTGAGTTTTCATCCACTTAAAAGGATCTTCTATGAAGCATTTTTAACTCATTTTGATGAGATACAATTTATCAGTTTTTGCTTTTATTGATCATACTTTCGGTGTCAAGTCTAAGAATTATTCACCTAGTTCTAGATGCCAAAGATTTTCTATTTTTTTTTCTAAAAATGTCCTGCTTTTACATTTAAGATTATGATCCACTTTGATTTAATTTTTGTGTAAGGTGTGGAGGTTTAGGTTAAGGTTCATTTTTTGTTTGTTTTTGTCAAGGGATGTCCAACTGTTTCAGTACCATTTTTTGAAATGTCTATTCTTCCTTGATAGCTTTTGCACTGCTGTCAAAAACAGGTTAAATGTATTTATGTCAGTCTATTTCTGGGTTCTCTATTCCATTCCATTGATCTATGTATCTACCCTCCAAAATTACTGCAAAGTCTTGAAATTGGGTGGATTAATTCCTCCCATTTTAATCTTCCTTTACAAATTGTTTTAGCTATTCTTCAGCCTCTTCTTACCATACAAATCTTAGAAAAAGCTTGTCTATATCCGCAAAAACCTTGAGGGCATTTTAAGAGTAATTGTGTTAAGCCTCTTAACTTGGGGAGAATTGACATCTTTATTATGTTGTGTTTCCTAATCCATGAACAAGGTATGTCTCCCTATTTGTTTGGGACTTTAAAATTTTTCTTCATCAGCATTTTGTAATTTTCAGTATAGAGGTCCTATAAATGTCCTATTGGGCTTGTATTTAAGTATTTATTTAGGTCAGTTGTAAATGGCATCACATATTTTAATTTAAGCTTCTACACATTTGTTATTAATATATAATGTGATAAAATTGTGTTGATCTTGTACTCTAAAACATTTACAAACTAATATTATTTCTCAAGCTTTTTGTGGATTCCTTGGTATTTTCTCCATTTAGATTATCATGTCCTCTTCAGACACAGACAGTTTTACTTTTCCTTAGGCAATATAATAGGATATATTACTCTTCAACATTCAGTAGGATATATTCCTTCCTATTCAACATAGTAGGAATAGTCCTTTTATCCTTTAAATGAACTTTTTAAAAATTTAACTTTTAAATGTATGTATTTATTTATTTTTGCTTTATTTTCTTACTAGAACCTCCAGTAATACATTTAATAAAAGTGGTGAGAGCAGATATCTGTGCCTTGTTTCTGATCTTACAGAGAAAGCATTCAGTCTTTCACGGTTAAATATAATCTCGGTATAGGTTGTTTGTAGATCATCTTTATGAGTTTCAGTATGTTCCTTTTCTATTCCTAGTTTGCTTGGAGTTCTTTTTTCTTCTTTTTTTAAAATCATGAATGGGATTGGATTTTGTCAAGTGCTTTCTCTGCATTATTGGATAGGATCACATGACTTTTCCCTTTAATCTATTGGATATGGTGGATAACATTGTTTGATTTTAAAATATTTAACCAACTTTGCATAACTAGAATAAATGCCACTTGGTCATGGTATATTATTCTTTTTATATATTTCTGGATTTAATTTGCTAATATTTGGCAGAGGATTTTTACAGCCAATTTCATAAAAAATATTGGTCTGTAGTTTTCTTCTTTCTATCGTATCCCTGTCCGGTTTTGGTATCAAGGTAATACTGGCTTCATAAATTTAATTAGGAACTGTTCCTTCTACTTCTATTTCTTATCAAATCATGTAAAATTGGTGTTAATTCTTTATGTCTTGGGTAAAAGTGAAACATCTAAGCCTGAATATTCCTTTTGGGAGTTTTTAAATGAAAAAACAGTGTTTCTAATGGTTACAGGAAAACTGAGATTATCTATTTCATCTTGGCTGAGTTTTGGTAGTTTTGAGTGTAGAAGCATTGGCCCATTTCACCTACATTTTTCAATTTATAGTGTAGACTTGCTCATAACAACTTGTTCCTCATTAACCTGCAGGATATGCCATGGTATCCCTGGTTGCATTTCTGATATCTGTGATTTGTGCCATCCATCTTTTTATCTTTATCAGTCTTGCTAGATCTTTATTGATTAGATTGTTTATTTCCAAGAACCAGCCTTTTGTTTCATTGATTTTCCCCCCTATTTTCCTGTTTTCAGTTTCATGGATTTCTATTTCATCTTTATTATTTCCTTCTTTCTGCTTGTTTAGTGTTTTTTCCTCTTCCTTTTTTACTGTTGTAATATAGAAAATTAGATTATTGCTTTGAAACACTTTCTTTCCCAATTTAGTGCTATAGACTTCTCTTTCAGCATTGCTTTCACTTCATTCTGCAAACTTTGATCTGTTATATCTCCATTTCCTTTTATTCTATGCATTAAAAAATATTTCCTTGATGCTGTCTTTTTTACCCATGAGTTATTTGGAATTGTGATGTTTAGTTTTCACGTGATTGAAGATTTTCCTGTTGTCTTTCTGTTATTGATTTCTAGTCTGATTCCATTATGGCTAGAGAACATACTCTATGATTTTAATTCTTTTAAATCTGCTAACTTTTTATGAATATATAAATGAAAGAAATAAGAAAACCTCTGAGTCTTAGCATCCAACACTTAGGCACATTACAATTTAAATCTGCTAAGGTTCTTTTTATTGCCCAGTATATAGTATATGAGTGAATATTCCATGGACACTTGAATATGTATTCTGCTGTTACTGAGTGTGTTCTTTAAATGTCAGTTATATCCTATTGATTGATGATGTTTTCATTTCTTCCATATTCTTGCTGATTTTTCTCTCTGGTAGTTCTATAAATTGCTGTGCTGAAGTCTCAAATAATAATTGTGGATTTAAAATTTTCTCCTTTTACTACTTTTTTCAGTGTTTGCTTCATGTATTTTGAAGTTCTGTTGTTTGGTGCACACACATTTTGTATCATTGGGTCATCTAGGTGGATTATTCCTGTTATCTTTATGTAATGACCCTGTTTGCCCCTAATAATTTCCTTTGCTCTGAAGTCTACTTTATCTGATATTAATATAGCCATTCCTACTTTTTCTGATTAACGTTCACATGATATATCATTATCTTCCTTTTACTTTGAACTCCCTATATCATGATGTTTAAAGTAAACTTCTTATAGACAGTATATAGTTGGATCATGCTTGTGAATTTTTAATCTACTCTTCCAATCTCTGTCTTTGACTTGGTTATTTAGATCATTTACAGTTAATGTAATTATTGCTATGTTAAAGATTAGGTCTACCATTTTATTTTTTGTTTTGTCTTTTACCTTAGTTTCTCAATCCTGTGTTTCTCTTATTTTGCCTGGTGGGTTACTTAAACATTTTTTAATAAGTCCATTTTAATTTAATTTATTTATAATCATTTGTGTATACTGTTTGTATAGTTTTCTTAGTGGTTACTTTTGGCATCACAGTATACATATGTAACTTACCATAGCCTACTGGAATCAGTGTTTTATTACTTCAAGTGAAGTTTCAAAATTTTACTTCCATTTAGTCTCTTAATATTCCCCAGTTTTAAAGTATGATTTTCTGTAGTATTTCCTTTCTCTACATTGAGAACCACATCAGATGGTGTCATAATATTTGCTTTGACCATCAGATAGTATTTAAGAAACTCATGAGGCTAATGATAGTCTCTTATATTTACCCCATTTGTTTTCACCCATTCCATTGTTCCCCTTTTCTTTCTGAAGTTCCCAGTCTTCTGTTATTGTTTTTTTTTTATGTTTTCATAACATTAGGTGATATCTGGGCTTTCCAGTGCCATTGGATATGAGTTTCAGGAAACACTGAGTCTGGCTCACTTAATGCTGCTGAGTTGGAGGGTTTGTATATGTTGGGCCTGTTGGCGCAGCAGGTGCTAGCAGATTAGACTAATGTTGATGGGACTAGTGCCACAGGAGGATGGGTTCCCATTCAGGCTATGCTGCTGCTACAGTAGATCAAGTCCCCCTCTACCCCAAGTGTGGGGCAGTGACCTGCTGCTGTCACTGCTTTGTATTAGGCTGCTTTTGCCTCAGGTGTGTGGTGGGATCCCTTGGAAGCTGCTGCTGCTGTCAATCACAAGGTTAAATTCATTTCAGAAATACTTAAGTATAAATATATAGCCTGGCTCCTGTAGGACCCCTGTAATAGTTTTTTATTGCTTTCATACAAATTACCACAAATATAGTGACTCAAAACAATGTAAATTGATTACCTTACAAGTCTGACATTGGTCTCAATTGAGTAAAGTAAAAGTGTTGGCAGGATCGACAGATGAATGGATAAAGATGTGGCACATATATACAATGGAATATTACTTAGCCATAAAAAGAAATGAAATTGAGTTATTTGTAGTGAGGTGGATTGACCTAGAGACTGTCCTACAGAGTGAAGTAAGTCAGAAAGAGAAAAACAAATACCGTATGCTAACACATATATATGGAATCTAAAAAAAAGAAAAAATGGTTATGAAGAACCTAGGGGGCAGGGCAGGAATAAAGACGCAGCCGTAGAGAGTGGACTTGTGGATACAGGAAGGGGGAAGGGTAATCTGGGATGAAGTGAGAGAGTGGCATGGACTTATATACACTACCAAATGTAAAATAGATAGCTAGTGGGAAGCAGCCGCAAAGCACAGGGAGATCAGCTCTGTGCTTTGTGTCCACCTACAAGGGTGCGATCGGGAATGGAGGGTGGTAGGGAGATGCAAGAGGGAGGAGATATGGGGATATATGTATACGTATAGCTGATTCACTTTGTTATGAAGCAGAAACTAACACACCATTGTAAATCAGTTATACTCCAATATAGATGGTTAAAAAAGAAAAAAAAGTGTTGGCAGAGCTACATTCTTTTCTGGAGGCTCTTAGGGGTGTTTCTGTTCCCTGGACTTTATCCGCTTCCAGCGGTCACTTGTAGTCCTTGACTCAGAGTCCCCTTTCTCCACCTACAAAACCCAAAATGTTGAATCTCTCTGATTCTGCTTCTATTAAGACATCTCTCTCTTTCTCTTTCTACAGTTGGGAATGGTTTTCTACTTTTAAGGACTCATGCAATTAGATTTGTTCCATGAGGTAATCCAGGATAATCTTTCTCAAGGTCTGTAACTTCAGTCATATCTGCAAAGTCCTCTTCACCATGTAAGGTAACATATTAATAGGTTCTAGGGATTAGGGTGAGGGCATTTTTAGGAGCCATTATGCTGCCTACCACACCCTTAACAAGTGACCTTGAGAAAATTACTAAGATTTTTAAAGCCTTACTTTCCTCAAACATAAAATGGAAAGAAAGCTAACTAGTTAATATCATGAAAGTGAAACAGTATATATGAAATCAACTAATTCAAAAAATGAGATTTCTTCTTTTTCTTTATGATTTACATGATTCTCAGAGTTCGGTTACTTGAAGAGTTACTTTTTTTTTAAACAGAACTAAGGAATTTCAGGGTTCAGGTGCTGTAAGATTGTCTGAATTATCTGAGTAACAATTAGCTAAGCACAGGTGTAAAGCATTTGATTTACTCCCTGGTTTTCTTTATCTTCTCATCCCAGTAAATGCATATCCCTTTTCTAGCTCCAGCCAGTAGAGTCAGAGCTTGTTTTACTGTTTAACTAAAGTTCAATTTAAATTCTCTCTACATCTCCAGATTCTCAGCCCTGGTTGCATATTATAATCACCTGGGGAGATTTCAAGAACTACCGATGCCAAATTTCTACCTATCATGGATATTTGAGGAGGGACCTGGAATGAAATGCTCTAGCTTATGGTTTTTGGAACCAAATCATAGTCTACACTGAGCCAAATTATTTGTGAGATCACCTCTAAAAAGGAATTTATCTGTGGTGACTAATGCTCTTCCTTTGTCAGTATGCTTGATTTGTCCCTCTTTGGGGGAAAAAAAGAGGGGGAAAAAACCCCCAGCAGTTGTGCTCCCTGAATTATAACCTGATGCTTTGGAATTAGTGTTGGCTTAGAGCGCACATCTTCGGATACCCATTCTCTCTCCTGCTTCCTTGCATGAACTTATATCCTTGGGCAGTGTTTCATCCACCACCCTCTTTTGCTTCTAATCTTAGCAAGTAAAGTCTCCCCTTAATGAAATAGCATTTCATGAGGCTTACTGGGAGCATAGGTCTGTTCCAGACCTATCCTATGTTAGCTAAAGCAGATATAAGTGATGTATTTTTGGCATTCATCCTCGTGGGTTGGAAAGAGAAGACAGAATTTTATCCTTTAGGTGTCATCGGACTGGACAAATGGGCTCTTTCCCTCTGCTGCCTATCATGTAAAAACCTGAGGGTGTTACCTCTAGAAGGTATCTTCTAGTTATCAAAATAGTTCAGATAAGTCAAATTTCTCAGTAAAAGATGACAAAACTATGGCTTAGGTGGTTAATTTTCTATGTCAATTTGTCTGGGCCACCATGCCCAGTTATTTGGTCAGATATTATTCTGGATATTTCTGTGATGGTGTTTTCGTGTTTTTTACAATTTTTATTTATTTATTTATTTATATTTTTGGCTGCGTTGGGTCTTCGTTGTCACACGTGGTCTTTCTCTATTTGCAGCAAGCAAGGGCTACTCTTTGTTGTGGTGTGCAGGCTTCTCATTGTGGTGGCTTCTCTTGTTGCAGAGCATGGGCTCTAGGTACACGGGCTCAGTAGCTGTGGTGCACGGGCTTATTTGCTCCACGGCACATGGGATCTTCCCAGACCAGGGCTCAAACCTGTGTCCCCTGCATTTGCAAGCGGATTCTTAACCACTGCGCCACCAGGGTAGTCTCCGTGATGGTGTTTTGGATGAAATTCATATTTAAATTGGTGTTGGACTTCGAGTAAAGCAGATTATCCTCCATAGTATGGGTGCGCCTCATCCAATCAGTTGAAGCTCTTAATAAAACAAAGACTGACCTCCCTGTCGCAAAAAGGAATTCTGCCAGAAGACCTACAGAAATTGAACTGCAACTCTTCCTAGAGTCTCTAGACAGCCTAACCTGCAGATTTTGAATTGACCAAGCCTCTATTATTGTGTGAACCAATTGTTTAAAATCTCTCTCTCTCTTTCTCTATCTTTATATAGATATGGATATAGATCTAGGTATCATTATTGATATCTAGATCTATATCTATCAATATATATGGGCACATTGTATACACATGCTGTTGGTTCTGTTTTTCTGGAGAAGCTTGACTAATATAGTGGCCCATATAAATAAAAGGATGAACCCAAGTTCACCCAGGTAGAAATTAGTACAATGAGAACTGGAACTTAAGGCCTCATGACTCATTCAGCTGTGAACACTGACCCAGAACTGGGGTCCTCAAACTCTGGCCCACTGATCAGATCTCGCTTGACTCCTGGTTTTGTACATAACATTTTGCTTGAACACAGCCACACCCATTCATTAATGTATGGTGCATGGCTGTTTCTGTGCTACAGCAGCAGATAGGCAGTTGCAACGGAGAGGTATGGTACACAAAATCCAAAATATTTACTATCTGACCCTTTACAGAAAAGATCTGCTGACCCTTGCTCTAGGATGCCATCTGATTTCTGATAACACAGAGGAGAATAATTCATGCACATTGGGGTTGATTGTTAATCTTCTGTCCTCCTTAGGTCAAAGATCTCTTAAATGCTCACCCTTGCAATAGCCAGCTTGGGGAGCATTGTCTGAGGATGCAGAAACATTTCTTGCCAGGTCTTTCCAATCCACACTGCTCCCTGACTATGGTTCTTAAAACCTATTTTAAAAAAAATTTTTATTGGAATATAGTTGATTTACAGTGTTGTGTTAATTTCACGTGTACAGCAAAGTGAATCCGTTATACATATACATATATCCACTTTTAGGTTTTTTTAGAGTCATTTCCAAATAGCCCATTACAGAGTATTGAGTGGAGTTCCCTGTGCTAATAAGAAGAGCAGGTTCTTATTAGTTATCTATTTTATGTATAGCAGTGTGTATATTTCAGCCCCAATCTCCCAATTTAGCCTCCCCACCACAATCCCCTGGTAACCCTAAGTTTGTTTTCTACATCCCTGCCTCTACTTCTAAAACCTGTCTATTTTAACCAACTACCACTCATTGCTTACTGTCTCTGGCTTCATGTACTTCATAATAAATCTGCCTCTTGTTCAATCCTGGATGACATGTTCCAAAGACTGAGATAATATCTTATTCTACATAACTTGTGCTTGATATTGTCTAACTTGGGGTCTTTATCTATGTCCCAAAGAAGACAGTCACACTCTGTCTTCTAGTACTACTAATAATACCACATTTTATGGCATGAATTTGACCCAATGCACTGAACTATCCCTTTAGAAACTGTATGCAACCTGTCACTGGGTTTTAGCACCGGGATAGAGCTCAAATTAGTGTTCATATTTAAACAAATCTACTTGACCAGAAACTTTTTGTCTCACCATTTATTTTATTACACAAGTAACTTCTCTCTTTGCATCTATGATGTAAATATTTTTGATTTCCTAAATTATCTGGAAAATTATTTAGAGCTTCCATTTCAGTAGGCATTGGAATTGCTGTGTTATGACTATTTCATTATTTTATTTCCAATGTTAAATTAGGCTTCAAGCTTTGGCCAAGAGTAGACAGGAAAGGGTTTTAAAAGAAATGAAGAATGGGAAAGACTTCTGATGCAACGGAGACTTAATAAAGATTTGCTTTTGAATCAAGAATTTATAATAAAGGTTTGAATTTGAATCAATAAGTTATGTCATTGCAAAATAGCTCCCTGGTAAAATTCCATTCTTTTGTAATCATTAAGTACAGAAATTAACCATCAAAATATGCAGTGATCTTTTTCATTTTCTAAAAACAAACCTATATCTAGATGAGAGGAGAATTCATTTCATAACTCAGGCTCTGGACTTACGACTCCAAGTCCTGTTTTCTTTCAACCATGCCTGCTAAGTTTCTGTCTACCTTCTTGAGCATGAGGTAATGGCTTCAGCTTTCATCTCCTTACTCAGTATATAGCTTGGTGACTAAGAGTAAGGGATCTAAACCTTGAGAACTTGGGTTCCAATCTTGACTCTAAAATTTACTTGTTGAGTACTCTTGAGCATGTTATCTGTTTTTGCCTCAGTTTTCTCATCTATAATATAGAGATAACATTACTTCTCTCAGCGAGTTGCTATGAGGGTTAAAAAAATTCATACAATGCAAGAATTTATCAGTTCTTGGAACACAATAAATACTGAAAAGAAATGTTAGCCATTATCAAGGGCCCCTCATTTTATGGATAATATAGATTAGTTTATATAGGTCTAATATTTACATATACATAACTATTTTGTACCTATATGTGTGTATACGTTCTTCTTAGAAATTGAGCAGTCAACATTCACATCTAAAAGTATGTGCTCTGTGAAATGTAGATCTCCTGTGTACAGACACAGTGCTGTAGTTATCTATTGCTACATAATAAAGAAGTCCAAACTTAGTGGTGAAATAAACAAAAATTGTAATATGTGCCCAGATTCTGTGGGTCAGCGATTCAAACAGTACGCAGAGGAGATGGCTTGTCTCTACTCTGTGACTGATGTCTGAAACCTCAGCTCATGAGGATTCAAATGGCTGGGGCTGCAATCATCTAGATAATTTTAATTCACATGTCTGGCCCTTGAGATGGGATGACTTGAACACTGTGCCCAACAAAGACTGTTGCCTGGAGTGCCTATAGATGGCTGCCCATGTGGCTTGGACTTCTCATAACGTGGTAGTTAGGATTCAAGATAGTGTATCCCAAGAATGAGCGTTCAGGGTTGAAGCATTCCAGGAGAATCATGCAAAAGCTGCATGACCTTTTATGACCTAGTCTTAGATGTTACATAGTATCACTTTATACTATTGCAGGCGTTGGAGACCTTTTTCCATAAAGTGTCAGACGGTCAATATTTTAGGCTTTACACGCCATACAGTCTCTTTTGCAACTACTTAGCTCCGCTGCTGTGATGTGAAAACAGACACAAACAATACATATACTAAGGAACATGGCTGTGTTCCAATAAAGCTTCATTTATAAAAGCCGGTAGAGGCCTAGATTTGGCCCACCAGCCATAATTTACTGACCCCTGCTCTACTGTTTGAAGCCATGGAAAGCCTGCCCAAATTCAAGGGAAAATGCCCACATCTGGATGTGAAGAATGGCAACGAATCTGAGACCCTGTATTAAAACCACTACATATGGGATACTTAGAAGAAGATCTGTCTGCATACCTTGTTTCTCCCATGTATGGTGGATATGAGGTATTGGGACATGTTACATCTCTGTAAGCCTGGGTCAAGGTCAAAGTTGGAATCTGAACTCAATGACCTTGATTTCTGGAAGAATTGGTAACTCTACTTATGATATCCTTACACTCCTTACCCATATAAATACACCACAAAAGATAGATTTCAAGTAAACAGTTGCTTTATGGCAGCTTTTTATTATGTCTCCATTGACTGAATTATTCCATTTTGGTTAGAAACATGAGTTTTGTTTCTTTCCTAAAGAGATCTGCAACTTTTCAGATGCGGCATTTCATTCTAATGAGAGGATGATGTAGGTTTTTATAAACGGAAAAAGCAGGGCAGGCTGAGTTCACTCAGATCATACCAATGCTTACAGGAATAACCGAAGCTGGAACACAGGCTTCCAGGTTTTCCTGTCCTGTGCTCTTTTCAGTAGGTGCCATTGTCTGCTGGGCCTGGCAGTAATAAGTTTTGACCTTTACCTCTCTACACTATTGTGAAGTGGTTTTGGGCTTTGTTAGCTTTCTTATGAGTTTGTACTAAATTGTGTCCATAAAGTAGGCTGAATTCCTCAGGGAAGGATGATAGCTGTTACTGTGTTATTACTGCAAATGTTGTGTTGGTTACTTTTTTTTCTTTTCTTTTGTCCAGTTGTATCCTGAACTTAAAAGTTATATTATCTGAAATGAACGATGTGCATCTGGTGGAAAACACTAATTTAAGGGATGAAAATTCCTGATGATTGCTTCAGTCAACCCTTAATACACACTGAGCTTCATTAGTAAATAGACAACTCTCAGACCTTTCCCTTGGAAGAGGTCACATAATCAGGCTTTGTGTTGATTTCGCATTCTGTTCGTTAGAGACAGAACAAAGTAGAATAATTGGCTGGTACAGGGAAAGCAGAAAGAACTTTCTTCTATTTTGGTGATGCATCCCGTAATAAGGGTTGAAAATGAGACTGGAGGTAAAAACGTGAAACTCAGAAGAGCAAAGGAGAGAGGATATTGTTTCTTTGAAAATATTCTTTCAGTGTTGGCCCAGATGAAATATGAAGCTGAGGAAATTTTTTTTTAAATGATGATTTTTGTGTTAACAATGTGAGTGTGGAATTAGTAAGAATCAGAAAGCAAGCATCCTTTTCCACCAAGGACTTGGGAGCAAGTGAAACCATAAATACTCCCGGTTCTTGGAAACCCTTTTGGAGCAGTAATCAGAGAAGGGTAAAGGCAAAGCCTCAGAGCAGAGGTGTTCAGAGCAAAGGGATAGGAGGAGAACAAAAGGAGAGTGGATATTTTTAGAGCTGTCATTTTGAAATTTACCTGCTTCTGATTCAGTGCTGCTTTGCTACTGTGTTGATCCCGTGGAAATCCTCAAAGCAGGAGCAGCCCTATTTTAAAATAATAAGGTTAGAGCAAGTGACTTGAATCCAGGTCTCTTTAGCTCAAGAGCACAGAGGAGAGTGTGAGGAAAGAGTGAGGCCACAAGGAATTGTTCACTGGGTACATTTTCCCCAAACCTCACTAACTGGGAGAAACTGACCACTGGATTATGTGGCTTGAAGGAAAGCAAAAATGTTGAAAGCAAAGAGTGTGGAGCTTGTTTAGAAAGCAAGCTCTATCATTTGGTCACCTGCTGATGATAATAGCATTGGCTGAGTCCTGACCATTTACAATGAAGGCACTTCTGTAGGTCATAAGTTCCAGGAGGGCCAGAACTGAGTATGTCTGTTTCAGCATTTAGCATGGTGTAGCATCTTAGAGCCCGGTACATTATTGGCATATAGTAGACTTAAAAATGAATATTTGTGGATTGTCTGAATGAGTGGATGAATGTGTGTGATTCATATCCTATTTGCAGGTCCTATGCCCTACAGTGGATTTTCAGTGTCAGATTGGGAACGTATTTATGATGGGGATTGGCATTGTTCCCTATCTAATGGATAAAGATTACACATCAAAGGACTTTACATTCACATCCCAAAAACCTCATAGGAATTACTTAACAAAAAAATAAAATTGGATTCTGTATAATTTCTAATTTATAAGCTGGCTAGACCACTGGTATTTCTGCCAGTCCTCTGGTAGTTCCGATGATGTCCCCATGATGACCCAGGCATAATCAGAATGGCTTTAGGATTGGGGAGCCAAAATTTTCCTCAGTATTTACTGCTTTGCTAGTCCATTTAAGAAAATGGACTATTGAAAAAATAGCTTCAGACACAATATGGCATTTTATGATTTAGCATAAAATCTGAGAAATATAGAGGTTATCTGAAGCCTGCAATGGTAAAGTTCCCTCTGCTATTGAAGTTATTGTCTTTAAATAAAGATTCTACATCAGTAATGCTATATATATATATTTTTTTCTGATATTCAGGTTAATTTCTTATTCTCTATAAGGAAGTAATTGGTTGGTTGATATGAGAGATAGTGTGGCTTCCAAAAGTGAAAAGTATTATTTTATTGTAATTTCCAGCTACCTAAGGATGGGAGAGGCCCAGGACACTGCAGTCAGTATATTATGTGGAGCAGGTTATATTGTGGTTTATTTATGACCTTTTACATGTTTATTTTCTATGCAATTTTGTGTGCTCCTTTTTGAGTTTTGGTAGATAAGTGCTTTGTAACTTCGGAATACTTGGAGTTATATAGATATATATATGACATATATATATATATATATATATATATATATATATATATATATATATATATATTATCATAGTAGTTAAAGCCGTGGACAGTGTACTAGTCTACCTAGGTTCAAATTCTGGCTTGACCCTATGACTTCCCTGTGGCTTCCTCTGCTCACCTATTTAAAAGGAGTATAATAAGACTGCTGTGGTGAATTATATACTAAGTGCTATTTAAGCATTTGCTATAATGATTATGTATACTCGAAGGCAAGGGACTTGCCCCTTGATTGTCTCTGTATTCCTAGTGCTTAAGAATTCCTAGTGCTTTCCTAGTGCATTGTCTTAGGATAGAGATAGCTCAGTATAGTTCTTCTCACTATAAAGTACTGTTATGTTGAAAGTCTTTGCTTGTGTACTAATAATCTATGACATATCTGCTGAGGACAAGGAAAGGAATAGTTTTAAAACTGCAATGGATAACAAAAGATTGTATGATGTAATGCCTTTATTATGTAATTATAAAACTAACAAATGATCATGGTAGAAAATTTGAAAAACTCCTAGACAAAATAGAGATCAATAAAATTTGGAGTAGCGTTCAGAGTGTAGAGTTGTCCATGAATATTAGTGCTTTCACATTTTCCAGGACTTTAAGTAGACTCTGCTTCTTAAGAGTCTATTCATGATATTTTATTTTAATGATGTTTTCATCATGGGGACACACACACACACACACACACAGAAATCTGTTAAAAAAAAAAGAAAGACATGTAAATCACTGATGTTTCAGATAGCCACATGAAATAAAGTGAGAAAGGTCAACAAGCTGAAAGAATGTGGAGTAGCATCTCCTTAACTGCTTACATAATTCTGATAATTACCTCTCTGTGGATAATGTAATTAATGGGGAATCTAATTCAAGAAAAATGTATGAACTTCAAGCCTTCTCGAAGCCAAGTATTTCTTTCCACAAAAGTTTAATTTCCACGGCCGTGCTTCCTTATTACCTGACAGGGAAAGTGTATTGTATGGCAAAGGATCTTCCCGAAGGAGGGTGCTTCCCACACTGATCGTCATAAATGACTTCGGAATTACTGTTGCTATATTACCAAAATCTTAAACTAGGGTATTTTTGACAAATGCGGTCCTTAGTTAATTTTTAGAGCTACAAACTGTCAGATGGCTCTGCAATAACAATTGTCTGGCTGTTCTTCAGGGTGATCACAATATGGTAATGACCTTGAGGTACCACTAAAAAGCAGGAAGGTGTGAGTGTTCCTTTGGTTCCAGAGTGAAATGCGAGTTGGAGTTGGAGTTGGAAAAGAGGCCGACAACCAAGTGATAGAGAAGGAAATGTGAGGTCATTAATGAAAAACCAGGTTTAAGTTAAGGTGAAGAGGCATGAGGAAATGGTCAGCTGTTACAGTATTACAAAGATCATGAAGAAGCCTATCCATGAATGTGGTTTGTATTGCAATCTGCTGAAAAAGAGACAAATATCCTGGCCTGGCCTTCATGGAGATTATTTTTACTGATTCTGATAATAGATTATTGTTGAAAAGGGCTTCCTATAAATTATAACCATGCAAAGGCAGCAAGATAATTTGTTTTTTCTTTATGTATGTGTTTCTCATTCCTACTCACTTCTCTCTTAGGGGAAGAGAAAATCACAAAACACAAAAATGTCAAATCTCAGCTATTCATTTTCAAAATAATTTTTTTTCCAAATTCCAAAGGAGGCAATAGGTTAACTTTTAAGATTTGTAAGGCTCAAAAAACTAGATTTTTACAAAGTGTAGCCAAATTTTGTTCCATAAGTAGTAGCTTTGGAAAGAATATGTGATGATGCAAAGTTGGAAAAAGCTGGTTTTTCTTCCGTAAATGACTTCACCGTGTGGGAGAAGAGGCAGAGAAGAAATCAAAGTAATTAAACATGGGGTGAGTTTTTCTGATAGGGGACTCTAGTGCTTTCAAATAGACTAGATAATCCTCGGGATAATCTGAGGGTAGAACAGACCAGTGCCTCATTTCCAATCTGGTACCCTGGAAGAAAACAGTGTATTTCCTTTGAGGTCTTGAGAGGTTTTTCTTCTTCTTTGTTTTGTTTTTGGTTCATTTTGTAATCAACTTTATTAAGGTATCATTTACACACAATAAAATGCAGACATGTTTAGTCAACGGTTCAATGACTTTTAATTAATGTACACATCTGTATAACTACCACCCCCATAAGATCGATAACAATTCTAAAACCCTAGAAAGTTTCCTCCTAGGCTTTTGCAAAAGTATCCCCATCTCCCACCCCAAGGCAACCACGGATCTGATTTTTATCTTTAGAGATGAATTTTGCCCAGTTTAGAATTTCATGTAAGTTGAATAATATGGTAGGTGCCCTTTTGATCTGGCTTCACTTGCTCAGCATATGGTTTTTGAGATTCATTCATGTTGGGCTGTTTTAAACCAGGACTTTAGCCTGGGTGACTGATGTTGTCTGAAGGCACCTATAGGTACATCTGAGTCTCTGGCATTGTCACTGTCTGTTCTTGGCTCAGTATTTTCAACTTTACTAAGAAGCACAAGGTTGAAGTAAGGAAGATCATTGTCAGTATAATGGAGGTGAAGTGGGGTCTGTTATATAATATTCTCAGCATAAATTGACCTGCTTGGAATCATTGTGTTGATAATCGACAAGGATACTCTTCCTCCAAAAACCTTGATACTATAAAACTTCTAAAGGACGCTGTCCTAGGACTCTTTTAGTTTTCATTTTTGGGGAAACATTTCTGGAAAATTGAAATGCTCACAACCTGAAAGAAGCAATTATTCACCTGAAGGCTAACTCTGCTAAAGTTGAGTTGTCCGACCTTTACCTGCTGATAGAACCCAAATAGCCTTGCAAAACAATGCTCTTATTGGATATAAGCATATAGATTGTTTAAGACGGACGTGTATATGCAGTAAAGTAAACAAAAAAAGAATCTTTGAGTTTTCCTTGCTGGTTTTTTTTTTTCATTTATGCTTCTATATCATACGCTAATAGTTTAGGGTAACCTCAGGTTAGTTTTAGGTCCACTCTTTATGTAAATGTTGATGTACTCCATACGCAACTTTTTTCTACCTTCCTTCTTTTCTTCCATCTTTCCTTTCTAACTTCTTATAATCCATTATACTTAATCCTGCATTTGTTGAGGTGGCAATTACTGTAGGAAATTGAAAGCAGTGTGAAATTTTGCTGTTCAGAATGCATGTTGACCAAATTCTATATTGAGAAAAGGTCTGAATTTACCCACAGTAACCGTTTCTCAGCGTCTCTGAATAAAGGCCGTAGAAACTGGACTATATATAATATCCTGACAGGTATGTAGAATTCATAGCAATTACCCTCAAAGAGCTTACCTAGCGTAGATGCCTATGAATGCATTTAATGATTGCTTTATTGGCAGCAGTGCCAACACACACAGTCTATTTTGTTTTATATGATTATCATTACCTGCTGTTTACCACTGTATACATTGCTAATGGTGTGGTTTCTATGGCTTGTGAATTTCACGGCCCAATATTATGTAATTTATTGCACACTTTAGTGTAGAAGATGGAGACTCCATAAATTTTCGTGTGCTCTTTGCCCCTTTGGAATGTATTACACTGAGATCAGGCAAAGTAATAAATTTATTTCAAATGTGCGTGATAGCTAAACATCAATTAGGACTTGATGGGAAATATTTCTTCTTCCAGCAACATAACAGTTTTTAAAGACTAAGCCATTGAACGTGGAGTTCCTGAACATGGGACTCAGTTCACTGGGATCCCTTCTTAGAAAAATAAAGGAAAACTTGAATTGGATATGTGTGGCTTATTCAAGTAGTAACTAATCAGCTACATCTTGGTTAACTTAATTTGTCACAATGGTTTGGTATTTTATTAACTCTCTTCCCCTTCTTCCCCTGACTCTCACTAGAATGGATCATGAGTATCTTAAAACATACTAAGTCGTCTTCCATCCCTGTTAATCTAACTACAAAAACACACTTTCCTTATCCAATGTAACATACTGTCTTTTAGAGTAGCTGTGGTTTTAATTCTCTACAAAATTAAAACCAGCAAAGAGAAACATTTTCAAGGAGCCACCACATTGTAGAGCTTTAGAAAGAAGACTTTAGAATTAAGAGCAACTATATCATTTTATAGCTAAAGCACCTGAGACCTAAAGTAGGAAGGTAACCATCGAGGTCAGGGAAAGGGGTTGAAGATCAGGTTTCAAGCTGAGAAAGAGTCTACAGGGACTCAATCTGAGCAGGTCAAAAACTGAAATGAGACCACGAATGTTCTGGGAAGGGTGGCACCTGGCCTCAAGGGTGGGATTCAAACAGGGAGTGGGCCTGGGGGAACTGAGCTTCTGCAGTAGGCAGAGAAGGCCACCTCATCTGTGGAAAGTGCCACTGACATCAGGGAGTTGAGGGGAAAGAGCAGTGAATTCCAGTCCCCCTGAGAAAGCAGGCCAATCTGATTAACTCTGAATTTAGGCTTATTTCAGATACTTCTAATTTTTTTGTTTGTTTGTTTGCGGTACGCAGGCCTCTCACCGTTGTGGTCTCTCCCGTTGCGGAGCACAGGCTCGGACACGCAGGCCCAGCATCCATGGCTCATGGGCCCAGCCACTCCACGGCATGTGGGATCTTCCCGGACCGGGGCACGAACCAGTGTCCCCTGCATCGGCAGGCAGACTCTCAACCACTGCATCACCAGGGAAGCCCAGATGTGTAGTTCTTTAAAAATATTTTTAACATTTTTCCAGCTACATGTAGACTATAACTTAGCATAAAAACAATATGGGTTTTATTTTAAGTAATTTAACATTTTGACATCCTCATAATGAAATTAAATCCAGACGGTTTCTCTCCATGTTCTCTTGAAATAGTCCTTGATCATCCACAGTATTTCCCATCATCACAAAGGTGGTACCAAGGGCAGAGAACTCCAACATTATTAAAGTTTCATAAAGCAAAGTCAATTTTAAGAATATAATGTCCCCTAACTGCTAAAGGTCTTGACAGATAATTTCAAGGGAAGCATAAATTATTTTCTGTTTGTCAGAGGGCAAAATTATTTAGGTTGACTTAATGAATAGTAGAGTTTTTGAGTGGAGAGTGTTCTTAAAATATTATGTAGATCTGTCTAGCATCTGTCAACAGATGCTAGCCACGTGGCATTCTTTATGTGGAAACAAATTTTAAAATAAGGTTAAAAATTCAGTTCCTCAGTTGCATTTGCCATATTTCAAAGATGTTTATTAGCTCCATGTAGCTATTGAATACTGCTTTGCATAGTACAGATATAGAATATTTTCATTATCACCAAAAATTCTATTGAGCAATACTAAAATTATACCCAGATATTCACAGAGAAGGCAACCAAGTCTCAAGGAAATAATATAACTTCCCCAAGGTCACACAGCTATGTTTTTAAAGAAAAGCAAAATGACACAAAGGAAATAGTAACAGAGGCATTAAAGAAACCTAGTAAGTTTCTGGAGCAGTCAAAGTAGGGTTTAAAAGTGCACACTTAGCTGTTAGCAGGGTTGAAGCTCTTGATGGTTGGTAAGATCTACCTGCCTGAATTTGGACATTAGCATTTTATGCAATGAATTAAAAGCAAAAAATCATTTCAACGAATGCCTTCCAGCTCCATATTTTTAGCCACTGCCGTGCTTCCAGATTATGTTTATCACTTTCTTATACAGGGCACCACTGTGAAATGTGATGGTTTATCTGACCCCAGAGAAATCAGGAAATCTTGTGGGGGTTATGGCTCTATTTGAAAACGTTGATTTTTAAATGCATCATGCATACTGGCCCTGTTTTAAAAGGGATTCCTGCCATCAAATAATCAAAATGTAAACCTCTTCTCAGCTTGCAAAAGTCAAAGATAGTCCCTGCATCTTTATTATTTCATTGAAATCCAAATATTATTTTTCCTTTCTCTAACTTGTTTTCCTCACAGTGTGATCAACTATTGCCAAGGAAGGAAAGGTTAGATTTATCAATCAAAGTTTGCTAAAGGCCCCCTAGGTAATTGAACCCTCAGGAGAAACAATCCTCATGTATTCTTTTTCTGTTGTTTCAATAGCTTTGTAAAGAGTCATTTCAGTATGTTTGGTTCTGTAGCAGAGGTTCTGTGAAGTGCTTGTCGTCCTCAGAGGTCCAGAAAGTCTGCGAGTCTGTGGGTAAAGATGGGTAAGGAGAGAGAGGGAAGGAGGATAGAGAGAGGCTCAGGGCTGAGATAAGGACAGTGATCTAAAGACTCCTGGGGGTGAGGCTGGGGTGCACAGACACCCACGACTAATCTAGACAGAAACTGAGTAATCAAGGGGATGACCACTGTGAGGTCATGTGGTCACCTCTCCCTCTAGAAATAAACATTGCCCTCAGTAAGTCTCCTCCCACCCCAGAAGAGCATTAGGAAGGTCTGGAGAAGGGGCTTATTGGCAGAAATGGAAAAAGCAGGTTGAAGGGATTAGCCTGGAGCAGAGAGACCAAGAAACCCAAGCCAGTAGGTGGAAGGCAGACTTTTCATGGAAGTCTCCAAGCCCAAGTCAAGTTCTGGGACCACCAAGTACAAGTCAAAGAGTGCTCATTTAACCCCTTTGGGCCCCCATGGGTGTGGAGGAAGACTGGACAGAGAGGGAGAAGGGGCCAATGAAGGTACAGTATTTACTATGGGATTTAACACCTGAAAGGCCTCCCAGTAGCTTCAGGTCTGCTCAAGAATCCTTCATGTCCTGCTGGTTTGCAGTGAGTGGCTCACAGCTTCAAGGCCTCCTCTGCCAGATAGAGAACTATTTCAACCATCCTGCCTCTATTTTGGACTGTAGCAATGCAGACAGGAAACCTGACCCCATTTTCAGGTTCTAAAGAGAAATTCTAAGTACCTGAAAGACTGAGGAACATGGTGGCTTTTATTTAAGATGGGGAGCTAGAGAGCACATACCTGGACTTGGGCCTGCAGCAGCACCAAATTCCACCAAGAGTTCCCTTTATTTTCTCTCGCATCTCTGTTTCTCCTTTTCTCTCTGCTGGATTAGCCACGGGGACTCCA
Source organism: Mesoplodon bidens (assembly GCF_964165515.1). Lineage (NCBI taxonomy): Eukaryota > Metazoa > Chordata > Mammalia > Artiodactyla > Ziphiidae > Mesoplodon > Mesoplodon bidens. Next base: position 470,536 of record NW_027671175.1, read on the forward strand.
AGTTCTTCATTGTGTGGTCCTGGTACCAAGATTCTCCTGGGAATTATAAAGCTATTCACCTTCTACATCGAGCACTTCTTATTTTTTCCCCAGCAAAGTTAAGTCATCCTTAAGAGGAGTCAGGGTGCTAGCTCTTAAATATATTTTAGTCATCCCTTTGTACATTAAATGCTCTTTCTTGGAGACTGCTCCTGACGTGGCGTTCACCGTGCTCTCAGCTGGCCTCCTGAAGTTCTGCCCTGCCTTCCCCACCAGGTACAGTTCAGGAGCTGCCTACCTCAGGGTGATAGGTTATCTTCTAGTTGCTTTATTCCTTTCCCTTTTACATTTAGAAAATATAATTTGAATACATAAACTTCTCTGTGGCCACAGCTTTATTTGCAACCCACAGGTTTTGTTATGGCATATTTTCATTATCATTCAATTAACAAAATTCTAATTCCCATTGCGACTTTATCTTTGACTTACATAATGATCAGAAGTATGTTTTTAATATCCAACTATTTGGCAAAATATTGGTTATATATTTTTTAATTTCTTGCTTATTCGGAGTCTTGTTTTATAACCGGAATATAGTCAATTTTATAAATGTGCCATGTGCACCTAAAATTTTCTGCATAATATATATATTCCATCATTGTTGTTGCAGTGTTTTATGTAAATGTAGGCCAAAGTTTTTAATGATGGTATTCAGATCTTCTCTAACCTGCTGATTTGTTGTTGTGGTTCTATGTTACTGATCTAGGTAATTTAGATTTTTCTATTTCTACTTAGTTTTTTGGAATTTCCCTTCATCTATTGCATTGAAGTTTAGATTTATAATATATTCCTTGTAAAGTAACAGTGGGTTTTATTATCCTGCCTTATCGCCAGTGATACTTTTTGCTTTCAAATTTATGTTAATATTAAAAAATCTTCTTCAATTTTACTTATTGTTGTTAGGACATAATTTTTGAATCCTTTAATTTTCAATCTGACTCTTGTCTCTTGTAGGTGGCATAGAATTACGTTTTTTGTTTGAATAATCCTTGTCCTTTAATTTGAGTATTTACAGTTAAGGTATTTTCTTGTAGACCGTTTACTCCTCGTTTACTATCTGTCCCACCTTGTTATGTTCCTTTTGCTCTTCTTTCTTCCTTTTAGATTTCTTCAAATTCCATTTTCCCTTGTATTAGCTTGTTATTTGTACATAAGTAGCAGTTACACATGTACCATGACTTATTAGCTCTTTTACTGCTTCTCAAGCAATGCTGAGATCTTAAATATCTTTTACTACTTTTTCTCTTCCATTTTTTTAATGCATTTTAATTTTTGATATATTTTATTATTACTTTTTTGTGCTGTTAGATTTTATTTAGGTTTATCCACTTATTTATTCCTTCTGTTATACATAATTCTTTATAAAGTCCTTATTTTCGTCTATGATAATCTTCCTTCAGCCTGCGGGTCTCCCTTTATAATTTAATTCAGGCAGTTCTGATAAGAACATATTTTCTAAATTTTGTTTGTCTGCAAATTTCCTTATTTCATCTTTCCTTCCAAACAACATTTTCTCTGCCTCTAGAATTCCCAATGGGCAGTTCTTTTCTTTAGCACTTAAAAATATTATTCCATTATTTTCTAGTATCCAGTCAGTTTCGTTGAGAAGAAAGCTGTAATCTTAATCCTATTGTTCCTTTGAAAGTAATCTCTCTCTTTTTCGTCGGGCAGCTTTTAAGATGTTATGCTTTTCATTGCTATTCATGAATTGTACTGTGGTGATCTCATGTGTGGTTTTCTTTGGATTTGTTCTTGTTGCATTTTTTAGTGCTTATTGAATTTATGGCTCCATATATTCTTTTTAGTTTTAGAGAACTCTCAGCTGTTAATATTTCTGAAATATTGTTTTCATCCCAATCTCTCTCTCCTTTTTTCTTTGGACTCCGGTTTACACATATGATAAAAAATATTTACTGTGGCCCATGTGTCTCAAATGCGCTTTTGTCTACTTTTTATTCTTTTCGTTTCCCATGCTTTACTCTTAATATTGTTACTACTCTATCTTCCAGTTCACTTACCTCTCTTTACCTGTGTCCAATCCAGTACCGAGTTTTAAATTTCGTATAGTTTTTAATTCTATCAGTTCAACTTCAATCAGTTTGTAGTTTCTACTCGTCAAGTTAAGTTCTCCACCTTGTCATCTATTTTCTTGAACTTGATAATATTTACCGAAATATGTATGAACTTTAATGTTTAGGTCATCTATGATTCTGATTCTGTTTTGTTTTTTATTCTAATTCTCCTTTTCTTGGTTGTCTTGGTGGCTCTTCAGTGAATACCAGACTTGGGATATGACAAGTTGTATAGAATCTGAATGACATTACAGTTGCCCTTTGAACAACCTGGGTTTGAACTGCACAGATGCACTTATACATGGATTTTTTTTCAATAAGTAATACAGTACTACATGATGTGTGGTTGGTTGAATCCTCAGATTCAGAACCACAGATAAGAAGGGCCGACCATAAAGTTATATGTGGATTTTTGACTGCACAGGGAGTCAGTGTCTCTAACCCCTACATTGTTCAAGGGTCAACTGTATTTTCTTGAGGAGAGAATTTCCTATTCTTAGGTAGGGAGCAGAGGGGAAGATCACCTCAGTCACTGGACCAACTTCATACTCATTTTCCTTCTTTATAAGGTTCAATGTAGATGTTGCCTCAACCTTCCTAACACACACACACACACACACACACACACAAACACAGACACACACACACACACATATGTAGAGATTTCAATGTCCTAATTCATATCATTAGTTTACCATTGGGCCACAAATCTTTCATAGGTTCTGAACCCCAATTTTGTCTCTTCAGCATTATGAACCAACTAAGTCTTTGTTTTGACTTCAGTTAGCTTTTGTTTGACTTCTTAGCATCTTGCCTTGTCTACCTATTATACATGGAAAATACTGCAAGGGAACACTGTTGCTGAATCCAGCTCTGTTCTCTGAATCTTTACTCTCTCTGTGATTTTGGTCCTTAAAATTCTAGCCGCCTTGTTATTTCTCAATTCCAATTCTGGTTTCCTTAGTCCTATGACATTGTCCTAAGATCTACTGGCTTTTCTACCTCTTAGGAGCCGCATTTGGTTTCTCAGCCTTTTGCTCTTCATCAGTAGTTTCTAAATGTCTGGGCTAGAAAAGCATGTGCAGAATATTGTTCTCACTTCAGTGAGTTTCTTTCTCTATTTTACTTTTCTAGGTCATGGCTACCTCAGTAGCTTTCTAACGCTCACAGTCAAATGTTGCTTATGATTTATCTGGCCTTTCTAGTGTGTTTTCCTAAGGTAAACTGATATAGTTGGAAACAGAAGTTCATACCCACCATTTAAAAAATGCTGTTTTGTCTTTCTATGAATTCTCTTTTCGTCCCATCTTCTGTCGCTTTTTCCCACCAAAAATTCCCATTCTCCCAGATAGATTATTTTAGACTAAAAATTATTATTAAGCTAATATGTTAATTTTGAAAGGAATTAATTTTGCTTTGAACAAGAACACAGATTGGTGAATGGAATATGGAAGATTCCTTAAGACCTTTTTCATCTCTAAGAGTAGTATCCAACCATCGGTACCATAATAAGTTTGTCAACAATGGAAGAAAGCAGTCTTTATAAAATCAGCATTATTCAGTAATCTCAAAAACTGCTTCACTTTCCTGCTCATGCCACCAATTTCCAAATGTTCAATAGGAGCAGAGAATCATGGGATAGGATGTGGAGAAATGGCCTGTCATAGTAACTATAAATATTGGAAAAATGGAATTATAAATAAAGAGGGTTTTCTATGAATATATTTGAAGTGTTTGTTCCTACAGAACTTCTAGAATAAGACTCAAAAGTTTAACATAGAAACACCTCTTAATAAGTATGAAAATCACTAAAATTTATCTCATAATACTTTTTTCTTTTGTGTTATGTGATTGTCAGAGTCACACAAAACTATTTTTATCTGGACTTCACAGATCTTCTTATTTTTACTATGGGATCAGTTACCCTACATTTTTGAAATTTGGCAAAATAGTTAAAGTTGGAACATTTCCCCAAAATCCAGGGCATATGACTTACATTTCTGTAGAAGGCAATATTATATTTCTGTCTAGTTCTGGGGTAAACATTTTCATACCTGCCAATCCAATTTGACGAATGTATCATTTTTCCAGTGCACTAGTGTAAAGTAAATGGTAAATTCAGTCAAACAGTCATTTCATACATCAAAAAGGAAAATCAGTCAACACAACTGTCTGACTGAAATGAATGAAGAAAACAAATCAAGGCAAACAACTGTCCCAGTAGACTTGTATAAATACAGTAGTGGTGTCATGTGCAGGATTAATCTTCCCTCACCCTTAACTGGAGAACACTGGGCCAGCCAATTCAGTCACTCAAATGATACTGAATTATAATATTCCAGTTTCATTTACTCTCAGTTACTGCTGACTGCCCTTCCTTCTCCTTCATCTGTCCATCAGTGGAGAATGTCAGAGCAGGAGAACAGTAATATTGGCATATTGTAATGTACTGTCGTGAATTCTACAGCTTCAAAATTCTTAGGATAACTCAATGATCTTAAAGAGTCTGGTGCAGAAAGGATATGTGAATTAAATCGCAGACCACTGTCTGACCCTACCAGCACTAACACCCCTTATTCCTGGTTCTAATATATCACAGAATACTCAAGAGGAAGGTTTTGAGTGGTCAGCAGAAATATGGCTCCAAAGCAGCCACATGGAAAAGAAATGTTGTCATCTCTGATCCACTTTAAAGTTGACTTGTCTTTTACTCATAAACCAGATTCAGTGTGAACTCTGTTCTGCTAAATGTTAGAGAATCTATTGGAGGAGTGTGGCCAATTCTTTTGAATTTTTTTACTCTCTAACTTTTTGTTTTTTTAACATCTTTATTGGAGTAGAATTGCTTTACAATGCTGTGTTAGTTTCTGCTTTATAACAAAGTGAATCAGCTATACATGTACATATATCCCCATATCTCCTCCCTCTTGTGTCTCCCTCCCACCCTCCCTACCCCACCCCTCTAGGTGGTCACAAAGCACCAAGCTGATCTCCCTGTGCGATGTGGCTGCCTCCCACTAGTGTGTGTTTTACATTTGGGAGTGTATATATGTCCAAGCCACTCTGTCACTTCATCCCACCTTACCCTTCCCCCTCCCCGTGTCCTCAAGTCCATTCTCTACGTCTGCGTCTTTATTCCTGTCCTGCCCCTAGGTTCTTCAGAAGAATTTTTTTTCAGATTCCATATATCTGTGTTAGCATACGGTATTTGTTTTTCTCTTTCTGACTTACTTCATTCTGTATGACAGTCTCTAGGTCCATCCACCTCACTGCAAATAACTCAATTTCATTTCTTTTTATGGCTGAGTAATATTCTACTGTATATATGTGCCACATCTTCTTTATCATTCATCTGTCGATGGACACTTAGGTTGTTTCCATGTCCTGGCGATTGTAAATACTGCCACAATGAACATGGTGGTACATGTCTCTTTTCGAATTATGGTTTTATTAGGGTATATGCCCAGTAGTGGGATTGCTGGGTCGTACGGTAGTTCTATTTTTAGTTTTTTAGGGAACCTCCATACTGTACTCAATAGTGGCTGTATCAATGTACATTCCCACCAACAGTGCAAGAGGGTTCCCTTTTCTCCACACCCTCTCCAGCATTTATTGTTTGTAGATTTTTTGATGATGGCCATTCTGACTGGTCACAGAAAGAACTTTGGCATGGTGTTCATCATCTAACTTATCCTAACATGCAGACATTTATGAGAGTAAAGTCATGTCTTTGCCAGAGTGGGTTGGTTATCTGGGCAACTGGGTCAAATCAAGAAGGGCAAATGTAGGCTGCCAGAGTAAATAAGGAGAGGAAAAACAAAAAGAACGAGCCATATCATTCATCAGTGATTTTCCCCCCAATATTCTTAGACTCCACCTATCTCCATCTTACTGGTAACACAGGAACTAGACTGAACAATCAGGTAAAAGGTCTCTACAGAAACTGAGGTAATATAGAAAATTTAAAAAAACATAAAATTGTAAATTTTCTTCCTAGGGCTAATTGAGATGATACTTCAATAATAACATAAGATCAGGTGAAGTCTAAAGAAATTTTAGAAAACCTGGATACAGTAAGAAAACATGTGTTCGCCAGCATCCGAATGTTAGAGAGACACCAAGACATGTGGGCCAAGTTCTGGAGAGAAGGGAAACACAGATGCAAGCTTGACATTTGGTGCAGCTTTTCTCCTTGGGGCATTTGCTGATTCAAATGTTATAGCCTAGGAGCTGAAAAGCCAAGGAGTTCAAAAGACTGTAACCACAGAAGCCAAACGGCAAGAGCTGAGGCTAAAAGCAACAACTAATGGAATGACAAGTTACACGTATCCTTAGTCTCACAGGGCTGGGGGAACCATTACATTTAAAGCCTAACAAATACAAGGGTAGTTGGGAATAGGGAGAATCCAAACGTTCACATGGTAATCCCAAACGGCAACACCCGTAGAGGAAGGACAAGACAGAAATAGAGCACCCTTCACACAGACGGAAAAAAAGGCTTTGAATGAGCTCAAACTGAGAATGGACTAAGGTTTCCAGTCCCTATGGTAACTGTCTGCCATGGGCAAAAGGAAATCTTTTCAAGAGAACGATAACAACATCCAGAATATGGAGGTATCTTTATAGTTTCCTAAAATAAGTTAAGCCCAATTTTAATATAAAAAATAATTGGACATACCAGGAAAAAGACTAAATGATCAAAAGCTCAAAAAAAAAAAGAAAGAAAAAAGACAATATAAATAGACACAGGAGGACAAGAGTTAGTAGGCATTGGCTAAAAAACAAAACAAAACAACTATGATTAAACAAAGAAAATAGACACATGGCAAATAAGCATATGAAAAGATGCTACACATTCCATGTCATCAGGGAATTTTAAATTAGAATAACGAGATACCACTACACACCTATTCAAATAGCTAAAATCCAAATAATGAAATACCAAAGTTGTTGATGATGCAGAACAACTGAAATTCTCATTTGCTGCTAGCAGGGTACTTGGCAGTTTCTTACAAAACTAAACATACTTTTACCATACAGTGATCTAGTAATCATGCTCTTTGGTATTTACCCATAGGAACTGAAAAGTTATGTCCACATAAAAACCTGCACATGGATGTTTATAACAGTTTCTTTCATAATTGCCAAAACTTGAAATCAACCAAGATGTTTTTCAATAGGTGAATGGATAAACAAACTATGGTATATCGGTACAAAGGAACAACATTGAGCAATAAAGAGAAAATGCTATGAAGCCATGAAAAGACATGGAAGAAGCTTAAATGTATATTGCTATGTGAAAAAAAGCCAATCTGCAAAGGCTACATGCATATTATATGATTGCAGCTATATGAAATTTAGGAAAAGGCAAAAGTGTGGAGACAGTCAAAAGATCAATGGTTGCCAGAGGTTGCGGGGAGGGAGAAAAGGATGGGTGAAGTGCGGAATTTTAAAGGCAAAGAGACTTCCTGTGTATGGTTCTGTAATGGTGGATACAGGTTATTGCACATTTGTCAAAAATCATATAATGTACAAAACAAAGAGTGAAGTCTAATGTAAACCATGGATATTAGTTAGTAATAATGTATCAATATGGGTTCATTAACTATAACAAACATCTTACGCTAATGTAAGATGTTAATAATAGGGGAAACTGGGTAGAGAGCTAAGGAGTTATGAGAACTCTGTCCTTTCTGCTTAATTTTTCTGTAAACCAGAAACTGCTCCGAAATAGTCTGTTAATTTAAAAAACAAATCTAGACCTGCATACATAACTTGCACGTAAATCCAACCACAGCAGCATTATTCATAAGAGCCCCAAAGTGGAAATAACCAAATGACCATTTATTGTGAATGGATAAATGAAACATAGTAATATCCACACCATGGACTATTATTCAGCCATAAAAAGACATCAAGTACTGATGCATGCTACAACATGGATGAACCTTGAAAACATGCTAAGTAATTGTATGATTCCATTTGTAGGCAATGTCCAGACTAGACAAATCTGTAAAGACAAAGTATATTAGTGGCTGCCTAGGGTTTGGAGAAATGGGGGAGTGAGTGACCTATAATAGATTCTTTTTCTTTTGGGGGGTGGATGAAAGTTCTAAAATTGATTGTGGTGGTAGATGCATAACACATTAAATTGTACACTTTAAATAATATGGAAAGTAAAATATATCTCAATGAAACTATTATTTAAAATTATGATTAATGTATTAAAAGAAGGGCAACATGTACAATTTAAGCAAAAATGATCTGTGAAATGCAACCAAAAGAAACTTCTAGAATTAAAAAAGTTGAAATTAAGCACTCAGAAGATTGGTTGAACAGTACCTTAGTCAAACAAAAGAAAGGAATACAAATGTCAATTAAAAAATAACTACACAAAAATTTGGAGGGAAAATGATGGAAAACAGAGAAATAAGTACTTAAGACATATAGAGTATATGTGAAACACTGTGTCTAGCCAGCCCCAAGTCACACAGCCTAGGAAGGAGACACACAGCCTACCTGAATCACAAGGACTTCTCCAAAGTAAAAATGAGGTTCTGAGGCCAGAAGTGGAAGGAATGAATTACAAAGGAAAAGAACAATGGTAAACTATAATGTAGATATACATCGGTAAATACATAGGTTCCCTGGGGTTGTGATCTGGTACAAACAATAAAAAGAAAAAAGATAATACTCATAGTAGAGGCTGCTAGATTCTGCTGAGGAAAATGTCCAGGGAGGGAAGAGTTGATTTATTTCATTATTTTTCTAGAGTCCACATATAAGTGACATCATGCACTATTTGTTTTTGTCTTATTTCACTTAGCATCGTGGCCTCCAGTTTTATCCATGTTGACTTAAATGATAGGATTTTCTTCTTTTTTAAGGTTGAATAATATTCTATTCTATATATATACCATATTTCCTTTATCCATTAATCTACTATGGACACTTAGGTGGTTTCCATACCTTGGCTCTTGTGCATAATGCTACAATAAACATGGGAGTACAGATATCTCTTCAAATTATGATGATATTTCCTCTGGATATATACTCAGAAGTGGGCGTGAGGAAGAACTTAGGACACAAATCGACCCTATGTAAAAGATGTTGTAGGAATGAAAAAGTCTGAACACCTAGAAAGAGTGTGGAGTATTTGGAAAGGTCATTGTTCAAGGTCATACATAGTTTAAAGTTATGACATTTCAGTGAGCCTGTGTGCATGAAGGCTTGCTCATATTTTGGGATTTGAATACAGTGCAAAGAAGTGTTGCTAAATTTTCGATCAACATCAAAAAAAGGGTGGAAATGTTTTTTCTTTGATTATGAAACTGCAGGAAAGGCAAGCCTAGAATTCTAGGCCCACTAGAATTTTCCCTGATGATAGTGCTAATTTAGGAGAATAAGAAGGATCCAAGGCTATAGAACAATTTTGAAAGCAAAATAAGACCGCCGAGTCTTCACACAGTGTATGAGATTAAGTTTTAATGGCATATGATGAAGTGGCCATGACACAGCCAGCAGAGCTCATTGAGTTGTGGAAAATGGCTCTTGAAGCTACAGGAAATGGACCGTAGACATAGAAAAAGAACAAGGTAAATCCCAAAGAGTGGAAGGACAAAATTAATCAAGAGAAAAGTCAAAAATAGAGAAGAAAAGCAGTAAACGTGACAAAGAAAACCAAAAGCTTGCTCTTTACAAACACCAATAAAATAAGCAATATTTGGCAAATATGATAGAGATGGGACTAGCTATAAAACAGAGAGAATTTTTTTTTAATTACAGAAGAATACTATGGTAGCTTTATACCAACACATCTAAAAATCTGGACAAAATGGCTGATTATGATTAGTTATATGCAGCCATTATTTACTCCTGTTTTGAGTAGAGAATACAAGAAGCTTTATGAAAATAGAAAACATAATCAAAGATATACACCTTAGAAAGACATCAGTTATTTTCCAATGTATATAAAAAATTAGAAGAGTCCTAATACGAAAATCAGATACGGGGCTTCCCTGGTGGCGCAGTGGTTGAGAGTCCGCCTGCCGATGCAGGGGACACAGGTTCGTGCTGCGGACCGGGAAGATCCCACATGCCGCAGAGTGGCTGGGCCCGTGAGCCATGGCCGCTGAGCCTGCGCGTCCAGAGCCTCTGCTCCGCAACGGGAGAGGACACAACAGTGAGAGGCCCGCGTACGGCAAAAAAAAAAAAAAAAGGGAGTGACAACTTAAATGATATATGGAATATTTTGCTGACTTACAAGAGCATGCAGAATTAACTATGACCCAGTTGAAATGTTAATTTTATTTTAATGTGTATGTTGGGATGGAGTCTTCAAGGTGCCAGAAAACAACCATTCATCCATGCTGTTTGGAACTGCAGCACACAGACACCTTCAGTTACCAGTTCTGTTCATGCCACAGAATCATCTTCAGAAAACATACTGTTTTTTATGGACCTGGTATATATCTTAATTAGTTTGAAGAATTCCCCAAATACCTGTTAATATGTAGTGCTCCAATTCCAATCTTGCCACGACCTGTACCAGTGACACAGCACATAGGAGTTTTATTTCTCTTTCTTTCTCTGGGTTGTTCAGAACCCAACGAAAGAACAATGGAATGGCATCAAAGAGATCAGGGTTCTTGTCCCAGATTTACCATAAAATAATAGTGTCCTCTTGGGAAAATTATAGTTATTCTAGGCCGCTTTCCTTTTCTTTACTTTGACAGAGCTGCACCAGATGACCCCAAGTAACATTGCACTCTTTGCAGTAGTAGCTTAGATGTTATTGGTTTTCTGAAACAAATGAAGACAATGACACATGAAACTGTGCAACATCTCTGTAACTATGTTTTCTTAGATTTGCCTCCATTTTACAGATGATAAGATGGCTGAGCACAGAAGTAAATGTCTTGACCAGAGTTTGCAGAGTAGATGGAACGGAACCACAAGTTTCCTTCTTTCCTGAAGCTCACTTAGCCAAAACATAGGCTTCTGAATATTAAGCTGTAAAGCATATTATCAGTATGCTTTAAAAGAAGCGGTTCTTCTAGGATTTCCAATTAATAGCAGGAGGTTTTGAAATTCTTCAAAGATCATCTAATTTTGTGAGATTTACAGCTCAATTTTCCTGTCAAGCAAGTTGTATTAGTGCCAATCATCTGAGCTGCTGGATGCTTCTCTGAACTTCTTGAAGTTTTCTTCTTGCTCTCTGAAATTCATGCCAGATAAGCCTTTTTCTAGAGCGTATATACAGACTTGTGTATTTTTTATACAGAAAAGCAATGCAGTGAGTCAGGACGGGGGTTAAGCCCTCATTCTCAGAGTGGTATTGAGCTCCTGGTGAAATATAATCATCATTTCCTCAGAATCGAAAAGCAATTATCTCTAGTTTTTAATCCCATTAACTATTTATACATTTATGTATGATACATGTATTTATTGTACCTACTAGGTGTGTTCTCTTTGGGAAGTACAAAGCTCTTTGAGATATAGGTAGTTCATTTTTTTGTTTTCCCACAAATACTGTGACCTTTTGAGCAGGAAGGTCTATATTTTACTAACATCTAGAACCAGCAGTTAACACGGTGTCTAAGATGTAGTCAATAAATATGAAATACATAAATGAACACATTTTTAAGGAAGGGCCAGGAAATGAACAAATAGAAATTTTTCATTTTCAGTCACAAAGCAACCAGAGACATAAAAATGATACAGACAACGAGTGCTACGGTCATTCAAATAAGGCATAGAATAGATACAACAAGGATCTCCTTATTGGCACAGGGAACTCTACTCAATATTTTGTAATAACTTATAAGGGAAAAGAATGTGAAAAAGGAATCACTGTGCTGTACACCTGAAAGTAACACAACATTGTAAATCAACTATACTTAAATTAAAAAACAAACAAACAGACAACAACAACAACAAAAAAACACAAAAGAGGTCATAGAAGTTTTTATGAGATTCCATAAGAGAAGCCAAATGAGGACGGGAGAGACAGCTTTTGAATCAATTCAGAGGAGAGGTCACAGAGAAACTTGTCTTTGACCTGAACTTGAGTTTCCATTAAGATTGCAACGCAGGGATATTACAGATGAAGGTAATCACATAAACTTACTACACTGAAACTTGCAGAGGTTATGAGTGTTGTTCAAGATCCCAAAGCAAGTGCATTGTGGAATCAGAATTTTAAGTGAGACCTAATGAACTAAAAACAAACAAACAAAAAAACAAACCTTTTCTGTGATACCATGTTGCCTTTGAAGTCGTTATTTTGGTGGGTTGGTAGAAAGTGGTTCCCGTGTTTCTGGCAGCAATGACTAGTTCTGTGCCCCCTGCGGCCCCCCACCCCCGAGTTGATCCTCAAAGTTTCCTTTAGAATGGACTTGCTAAAATGCAGACATGCAAGTATTCATGACGCCTGTGTCCAATCATTTCTCTTGCCATTGCCTACTTCACTTCTGGATTATATGAACAATTCACTGTCTTCATTTATGCTTTTCCCTCCTCCAAGAATTCCTTTCTCCCTATGGGGCACCTGGGAAACCCACTTCATTTTTCAAACCTCAGTTTACATATTATGTCTTTTGTGCAGTCTTCTTTTTAGTGTTGTGATCACATGCTCCTTTTTGCTACCCTTGCACTTCTGCATGCCTGATTGTTGCACTCGCTACACTGTATTGTGATTGTGTCGTTTACATATATCTGTGTTCTCCTGGACAACGTTCCTTGGGGCCAGGGACTACCGTTTTTCATCTATTGGTGTTGCCTTAGCATGTTGCTTGTTGCGAAGTAGTTAGTTATAAAAATGAGATTTGTTTAAATTGAAAATTGTTATGTACATATTAGTTATTATCATTTACAGATATAACAGGAAAAAATATTAATGCTGGTGCTGAAAGTTCACTTCTAGTAAATGATGGTGGTACTTGACTTCACTTATATTATTTTCCCCACTATTTTATATCTTTCTACCTGATATCTCTTCTTTATTTCCATCTCTTTCTTTATTACTAAACCAAGAAAAACAGGGATGAGGGTAGGGCTAGGCCATACTTGGCTGGAATAGTAAAGAAATTGTGTGGGGTTTTGGTGAGAAAATCCTGAAGCATACAGGTCTGCATCTTCCTTTTATTTTTATTTTTTTGCGGTACATGGGCCTCTCACCATTGTGGCCTCTCCCGTTGTGGAGCACAGGCTCTGGAGGTGCAGGCTCAGCGGCCGTGGCTCACGGGCCCAGCCGCTCCACGGCATGTGGGATCTTCCCGGACCAGGTCACGAACCCGTGTCCCCTGCATCGGCAGGTGGACTCTCAACCACTGCGCCACCAGGGAAGCCCCTGTTTGAAGTTTTTTGATAAATTAGATTTGATAACACAGTTTTATAAAAACTTAGTTTGGACATTTCTGAACCTCTTTTTTTGTTTCCTTATGTAAGAAAGCTGCTTGCTTAGGGTTAATACTAATTCAATGGGGGTAAGATTTACACAGGACTAACCCTAACATTCATAGTGTGTGGCACAGGAAACAACTTTGAATGGCCATTTCAAGGAACAATATACTTAAGTGTATACAATGAGTAAAATGGATGAACTACACAAATTTATGAGTTGAAAACCATAGAATCATAGAATTTTCTCACTGTAAAGGCTCTTACTTTTCCAACTGCTTAACTTCAACCTCTGTTAAAGCACTTCAGTAACAGGGAGTTCTTGAGTTTAAAATGCAGTCGGTCCATTTTATAGTTGAAAGGTTCTACTTGTCAAAATATTCATCCTTTTATCAACCTAAACCTGTCTACTTGGTCTAAAATCTTCAGTGTGGGACAGTCTAAACCCTTTTTCATAGGACAACTCCTAAAATAGTTTAGAGCGACCACCTACTTCTCTCCTGGTCTTGCTTCATGTCATCTATTCCCAGTTCCTTCAATTACTTCTTATTTTAGATTCCAGACACTTTACTGAATTCATCACTTTCTTCAGTATAATAACTCATTTGCTGAATGTGATATTTTAAGCCTAAAAGGATTTGTTTACTGTTTTCTGTAAAGAATTAAAACATAAAATGTCCAATCAACCAATAATTCTTCACCTAACATGATTCATATACACCAATTGATAAGGAAAATTTAAAAACTCAAATTACTTCATTCTTAAAGAGTGATCATAGTATGTCCTTATTTATAATGTACAGGAAATATGAATTTTCTTTCTGTGCATCTATAACAGTGCCCTCTTGCAGGGTACAGAGGATCCTCCATTGATGCTGCCTAATGATGCGTATGTGATATCCTGATATTTACTAAGAAGTTAGATATTCAGGAGGATTTTTTGTTCCCAGCAGACATACACATATGAATTTTTCTTCTCTATTTTTGTGTGTTTCTAACTTTTATTATTCATCTATTGGCACTTCAGTGCATTCACCAAACTGCACCATAAACATCAAAGTAGATTACTTCACTTTTCCTTTTATGAGATTATTATACTTATCAACCAATATTTGAGCCCTTAATATGGGCAAATCATCCTAGCCTGTTAAGCACAGAGGTAAAGAGCATGGAGTTGAGAGGGCACACACCAAGATTTGAACAAATTACTTAATCTCTCTAAGTCTTCATTTTTGTATGTGAAAAATGAGAATAATTACAATGATTGAACTCATAAGGTGGATCGTAGAAAACATCTAGGTGCTACATGCAAAGAGCTTGTTTGACTACCTGGCAAATATATCCATTCTTTATTAACATGATGGTGATGATGTTGATGGTGATGATGATGATGATGCAGCTACCAGCAGGTGTCCTTATTAGGTTGGTAAGGATGGTGAATAAACCACAAGATCATGTCTGTGAACATTTGCATTCTAAGGCTACACTGCCTTTGCCTTCTCAACTCCGGCTCCACTCCTCATCTGTTTAAACATCTCCCAAGATAGCTCAGGTCTTCTCCTCTATGAAGCTATTCTGCACTACTCCTCTAGAATGAACTTAAAATACATTGCTTGCACTTATATTAATTTATATCAAGTACAAACTTCTGCAGTGGAATCACTCATCCTCCGTCAACCTTATATGGACCTTTACCTCCAACACTGATGCCTAGCAAATCCTTCCACTACATTATAAATTATTAACCATAAGGTTTAGCATGTTCTCTCTTCCAAGGTGTTTAGAACTTTAAAGGAGAAAGAAGCCTGCCCAAGTGGACAAAGCTAACACTTATCAAGCATGAGCTCCCAACATTTGCACCAGACAATTTCACATCATCTCATTATAAACTGACAATAATCTTTGTGAGGTTGGGGTCCTAACCTTCTTTTTACTGTGAATCCCTTTGACAATATGGAGTAGCCCATTTAAATAGTCTTAAAATAACACTTTTAAATTCATAAAATATAATACATAGAATCTCAAAAGAAACTAGTTACTATGTTTTAAATGTAGTCATTAGAATATTTTAAAAACCAAATTTGTGATATAGAAACGAATGGGTATTTAAACTCATCAAATAACAAGATATAACAGAGACTCTATTAACTACTATACTTAAAAATAGTGATGTTGGGGAGATGGGTTCACAACTCTGATACATGTGTACTGAAATTGGAACAATTAAATAAATAGATGGTGGATGGTGGTAGCCACATTTCTCAATATTGAAGTATGAATTTACAGATAAACAAGAGGAGAAGGCTAAACTAATCTCAGCGTTAATGCATTATAGTTGCAGACATCAGTATACACTCAGCTCAATATAGATATAGATAGTTATATATAGAAGTATTTACTGATATGTGTATATACATGGGTTAGTATACATATATATTTCTTTGTTCTCTCAGTTAAGAGAGCCTAATCAAATAATAGCCCATTAGCAACAGCACATCTAGAGCCCAGATCTTGGTTTCTATTACTACTCTCCAATAAAAGGAATCAGGGCTCCTCAGAGAAATGACTGATTCTAGGACTGGGGCAGGAAATACACAAAATGAGCCTGGAGCATCTTGTGGTACCAAAAAGTCAGGAAGTATTAAACACACACACAAACATGCATGCTAAACACAGATACACACAGATACACACACACACACAAACTCACACACCCCAAAAGGAGTATGTCAAAGGAGCACAGGTGCCAAAAGCAAAAGCTCCCAATGGCCAAAGCTGGAACAATTCAAACAACAAAATAAAGTAGTATTGGATTATAACCCAAAGGATAAAATAGATATCCATGAGTCTATACTGATATAAATAAATATCAATAATTGAATAAATTAATGTTTAGGGGAAAATAGACAAATCTGTGTGGAAGAATTCCAAATACTTTATGTACATACTCTGTCCTCAAGGAGGTGGATCATAACTCTCCACTTTTTGGGTTTGTGCTTCACATAGTGACTTCCTTCCAACAAGTGTAGTGTGGAAGGGGTGGAGGAGTAACTTTACAGTGGAGAAATCTGAGACACGACCTCAGCCAGGTTATCAAGGTCAACATCAACAGGCAAATCACATTGATAGCATGTACCCTTGATAAGATGTTATTAAAAAGGCACTTTATCTGGTTGTCCTCCCAATAAACCATAATCCCAGTCTTACCGTGAGAAAAGCATTGGACAGTTTACATTAGTGAGGTATGCTACAAAACACTTGATCACTGCTCCTCAAAACCGTCAAGGTTGGGGCTTCCCTGGTGGCGCAGTGGTTGAGAGTCCACCTGCCAATGCAGGGGACACGGGTTCGAGCCCTGGCCTGGGAAGATCCCACATGCCAGGGAGCAACTAAGCCCGTGAACCACAAATACTGAGTCCATATGCTGCAACTACGGAGGCCCACGCGCCTACAGCCCGTGCTCCACAATGAGAGAGGCCACTGCAATGAGAGGCCGGCGCGCTGCAACGAAGAGTAACCCCCGCTCTCCGCAACTAGAGAAAGCCCGCACGTAGCAACAAACACCCAACACAGCCAAAAATAAATAAATTAAATAAATACATTTAAAAAAGAAACTGTCAAGGTTATCAAAAACAAGAAAAGCCTGAGAAACTACCACAGCCCAGAGGAGCCTAAGGGGGCTTGATAACTAAATGTAATGTGGTGTCCTGGATGGAAGCCTGAAATGGAATTAAGGACACTAGGCAAAAGCCAAGGAAATCTGAATAAAGTACAGACTCTGGTTAATATTATTGTATTAATATTGGCTCATTAATTGTAAAAAAGGTACCACACTGGTGTACGGTGTCAATAATCGAGGAAATTGGGAATGAGATATATAAGAACTCTGTATTATCCCCTTAATTTTTCTGTATATCTAAAACCATTCTAAAATAGATATAGTCTATTAGATAAAACAAAAAAGGTAATGATGATTTGATTGTAACATCAGACTAGTGATACTTTGAGATATCTATAAAAACTGCCTTAGGAAATTGTCTGTGGTATCTGCTGGGGATATAGTCACAGGTACTCCTAATATTATTGTGGTTTGTTGTCTGCATTTAGATTTAAAGGACATGCTAAATACTAAATTGCAGCTAGAGGTTAGTGAAATTAAAGATGTAATATTCCCATCCAGATTCCACATACACTTTGATACATATTAAGAATCCCCTGCTCTTTGGTGAGGTCTAATTTTATGAAAGTGAAACTCAGAGAGATGAATTAGGTTGTTCCAGCTTTTTAAAAGCCCGCATTCTAGGGTCAAGAATTCTTACTGAGCCTTGTTGAAACTGTTTGCTACACTACCTCCTAATTTTGGAACTGCTAAACAGAGAGTTGGGAACTCTTCCTAGATTAAAAGTACTGCCTTGGCCTTGTGCAATTATACTGTTTAGGTTGCTGGACAAATCCAAGGATAAAACTGGCCTGGACCTAGTGATGGGCAATTCCAAAAGCAAGCTGAATGTGAGAAGTTCACTCACAGAGAACCCTAGGGTCAAAAAGCCTCTCTACTTGGGAATGGCTGAACACCGGGAAAATAAGCCCTGGTTCAGCTGTAAAGAGAGCACATCCTTGGCCTTTTTTTCCCCCTTAAGTCCGGAAACTGATGATCTGGTCAGCTTAGGAGAGGGAGGAAGGGAAGGAGGGAGGGAGGAAAATGAGAGAGAGAGAGAAACCTGTTAATAGCTGGTGCCAATTTAAAGAGAAGGAAAGGGTTTATTATATACGTATATGCTAATATTATTCCTAAAGCCAATTCTGATAAATCCTTCGGGAAAGAAAGAGATGCAGCCACCTGTTAATGTGGCTTCAGCTTCTTTGTGTCCAAATGTTACAGCTGTCACCAGACCAGCCATTCCACTTGGGGCGGGGCCAGGGGGTTAGAGGGGGAACATCTGTCCACTAAGGACACTACTGAACAGCAACAAAATCTTGGGGCGACCCCTCTCTCTTTCCACGAGTGCTTTCGCTAGCCGGTCCTACTTCCCCACTCCTTTGGGAGTTTCCTGTTCCATTACGTAGGCAAGAGGGCGAGAGGTCCCAGCTTTCCTAATTGTGAGTGGTTTGGCTGGGTGTGTACGTGCGAGTAACTGTGTGTGTGTGTGTATGTGTGTGTGTGTGTGTGTTGAGGGAAAGTGGAGCTTGCTACAGGGGCTTGGAAAAACTAGTCGCCAATTTAAAATATTTTCGGAGTGTTTGAATGATATCTTCAAAGCTAATCCCACTCTCAAATTCAGCGAAATGAACAATACAGATAAGGAAGATGAAGAGGGTGGAAAACCCACACAGCGGAATGGAGCTGTGCATGCCGCGGGAGTGACAGGGGAGCGCTCAGAGGTAAGGCGCTCTGCAGAGAAAGTCACTCTGGCTCTTCTCTCTCGGTCCACCAGCCGGCGACGCTTCTTCTGTAAAAGCATTCCTAGAAAATAACCCTACAACCGGGAAGGGTAGCGATCTTTGAGCGCAGTTTCCAGGAGCCGGTCCCCGCAGCAGGAAGAGGCCCCTCTCCCCCCGCGGCTGGCGCGGAATGTGGCGATCCGGCCCGGCGCGGGGGATGACTTCCTGCGGCCGGAGCTCGGCGGCGGAAGCGGCGGGAGCAGCTGCTGCAGCTGGCAGGTGGGGTGGGGGCCGGCCGAACTGACCAAGCACAGACCCGGCGCGGCGGCACTGCGGCCCCGGGGCAGCCGGCGCGGGGACATGCGCTGATTCGATCCCTCCGGAGAAGGTAAGCAGCCCGGCTATTATTAGCCTCGGCCACACTAATGGGGTTTGTAATACAGAGGGAAGAAGGGGAATATCCCTGCCGCCTTCTGCAATGGGAAAAGGAGCAGCAACTGGAATTGAATTATCAATCAGCCAAGTGCTTGAGATTATTGGAGGAGCGGTGTTAGTGGGCAAACAAAGAAGGCGGTCAGCCTCTGTAATCTTAAGATAATCAACCATTGCTGTGCCACACTCGCTTAGATATTGAAGAGGATTCAGAATGTAAAATAATTTGAGTTGCACTTTTACGTTGCTACCTTCAACCTTCGCTTGGTTATTTTTGGTTTGCGAGCAGCAGGTTCTTGTCAGCAGCCTGGAGAAGTAATCGGAAATCTTCCCTCTTCTTTTGCCTTCCTCAGTCTTCTCCCCTTCCAGTTATTAGAATGGGTCTGCACATTTCAACGTCAAACACCCACTTCAATACTGAACCTTTAGAAAGAATCTCCAATTAGAGGAGAAACTTACCTCCTGGAGTTCAGCTTGGGTTGAGCAGCACTTGTCCCCACTTCTCCCTTCATTTACCATCTTCTCTTGTCAATCATTTCATGGATTCCCCCACCCCCCACCCCGGGGATGCTGTGCTCATTAACAAGCCAGCTCTTGTCAGCTCCTGTCCACCACCTCTGTTCCGTGACTGATTTTTCAAGGACCCAGAAAGGGCATTGCCTTATACCATGTTTGGACTATTATCTGTGTCCTTCCCCAAAATGCATGGCATGAAAAATCCTTTAAACTCAGTACCAACATGGTTTCAGATAACTCCCTTCATTGTAGTCACTGCAGCTACCAGATGGGTTTCGAGGACAGCAGGATCTGTTGGGGTGTGAGAAAGAGGGCTATACCTACATATTTTGCTCCACGTGCATAAGAATAGGTGGAAGTAGAAATGCAAATGTCAGTCTGTCCCGTTTTTCTTGAAGCTTTTTTAGTCCAGCTAGGTTGTGAGACACCTAGCTGGGTAGGGTATGGGGCAAGTCCTCCCGCAAAAGCAAGCAGTGTGTTTGTCCTAGGATTTCCCCAATAACCTCAAAAGAGTTTCCAGAGAGGCTTTTCCCACAGGCAGTCAGAAAGCCAGGGGAGGTGGCCAAGGTAAACCTCAGGTTATTTGGGCATCCTCAAGTTAGTCTCCCCTTTTAGGGGTTCTGACCTAGGATTTCCCCACAAACGCTTTGCTGCTGAGCTCAAGTGCCCATTCTTGTTGCCACCTAGGGATGTACAATTGAATGATATTCTGTGAAATAGTGAAGATTGCTATGGTGGGGATTACAAATGTGCCACTTCACCAACAGAGAACAGTTGCAATAAGCCAGACTGTGTGGTGTCTGTGTGCCAATATTCCATTTAAGAAGAGATTTGTTATCTTTAAATCTGAAATTAAAGAGACAGTTTGACTCAAAAGGCCATGGATTTTATTTTAACAAATTAAAATAGGAGATCAATGAAAAAGAGGTCCAGGGTTTATAGCTAACCTTCTTTTTTATATATTGCTTTAGAACAAGATACTGGTTCTGAAAAATCATGTTACTTCTATTATATATTGTTATTGTTTTTCTGATTACAAATTCTCTATTTATAAATACACTTTGGAAAGATTTGAGTTGGTTTCTTTGTCTCTATCTTCAGTATATGAGGCAGAAGGAGTGGAGGGGGGTGGGCAAATCCCACTCCAAGTGGCCCACTCAGAGAATTGTTCCCCGGACCATGCAAACCTCTGGACCGATATTGTTTTGGCTGGTTGTTATTATTATCTTTAAATGTGGTTTGGGTTTGAAATATTAAATTTTCAATATTCTAAAATTTTGACTCAGGCACACCAACTAGAAGAGAGAACAAAGAACAAGAATAGCAAAACTATTTTCCACCTTTCTTTTTTTCTTCCCCCAATGTATTTATTTATTTATTTATTTTTATTAGTTTCTGCTTTATAACAAAGTGAATCAGTCATACATATACATCTGTTCCCACATCCCTTCCCTCATGCATCTCCCTCCCTCCCACCCTCCCCTTCCCACCCCTCCAGGCGGTCACAAAGCACCGAGCTGATCTCCCTGTGCTCTGCGGCTGCTTCCCTCTATCTATCTACCTTACGTTTGGTAGTGTACATATGTCCATGCCTCTCTTTCGCTTTGTCACAGCTTAGCCTTCCCCCTCCCCATATCCTCAAGTCCATTCTCAAGTAGGTCTGTGTCTTTATTCCCGTTTTACCCCTAGGTTCTTCATGACATTTGTTTTTTAATTCTGTATATATGTGTTAGCATACGGTATTTGTCTTTCTCTTTCTGACTTACTTCACTCTGTATGACAGACTCTAGGTCTATCCACCTCATTACAAATAGCTCAGTTTCGTTTCTTTTTATGGCTGAGTAATATTCCATTGTATATATGTGCCACATCTTCTTTATCCATTCATCCGATGATGGACACTTAGGTTGTTTCCAGCTCCGGGCTATTGTGAATAGAGCTGCAATGAACATTTTGGTACATGTCTCTTTTTGAATTATGGTTTTCTCAGGGTATATGCCTAGTAGTGGGATTGCTGGCTCATATGGTACTTCTATTTTTAGTTTTTTGAGGAACCTCCGTACTGTTCTCCATAGTGGCTGTACCAATTCACATTCCCACCAGCAGTGCAAGAGTGTTCCCTTTTCTCCACACCCTCTCCAGCATTTATTGTTTCTAGATTTCTTGATGATGGCCATTCTGACTGGTGTGAGATGATATCTCATTGTAGTTTTGATTTGCATTTCTCTAATGATTAATGATCTTGAGCATTCTTTCATGTGTTTGTTGGCAGTCTGTATATCTTCTTTGGAGAAATGCCTATTGAAGTCTTCTGCCCATTTTTGGATTGGGTTGTTTGTTTTTTTGCTATTGAGCTGCATGAGCTGTTTATAAATTTCGGAGATTAATCCTTTGTCAGTTGCTTCATTTGCAAATATTTTCTCCCATTCTGAGGGTTGTCTTTTGGTCTTGTTTATGGTTTCCTTTGCTGTGCAAAAGCTTTGAAGTTCCATTAGGTCCCATTTGTTTATCTTTGTTTTTATTTCCATTTCTCTAGGAGGTGGGTCCAAAAGGATCTTGCTGTGATTGATGTCATAGAGTGTTCTACCTATGTTTTCCTCTAAGAGTTTGATAGTTTCTGGCCTTACATTTAAGTCTTTAATCCATTTTGAGCTTATTTTTGTGTATGGTGTTAGGGAATGATCTAATCTCAAACTTTTACATGTCCCTGTCCAGTTTTCCCAGCACCACTTATTGAAGAGGCTGTCCTTTCTCCACTGTACATTCCTGACTCCTTTATCAAAGATAAGTTGGCCATATGTGCGTGGGTTTATCTCTGGGCTTTCTATCCTGATCCACTGATCTATCTTTCTGTTTTTATGCCAGTACCACACTGTCTTGATTACTGTAGCTTTGTAGTATAGTCTGAAGTCAGGGAGCCTGATTCCTCCAGCTCCGTTTTTCGTTCTCAAGATTGCTTTGGCTATTCGTGGTCTTTTGTTTTTCCAAACAAATTGTGAAATTTTTTGTTCTAGTTCTGTGAAAAATGCCAGTGGGAGTTTGATAGGGATTGCATTGAATCTGTAGATTGCTTTGGGTAGTAGAGTCATTTTCACAATATTGATTCTTCCAATCCAGGAGCATGGTATATCTCTCCATCTATTTGTATCATCTTTAATTTCTTTCATCAGTGTCTTATAATTTTCTGCATACAGGTCTTTTGTCTCCTTAGGTAGGTTTATTCCTAGATATTTTATTCTTTTTGTTGCAGTGGTAAATGGGAGTGTTTTCTTGATTTCATTTTCAGATTTTTCATCATTAGTGTACAGGAATGCCAGAGATTTCTGTACATTAATTTTGTATCCTGCTACTTTACCAAATTCATTGATTAGCTCTAGTAGTTTTTCGGTAGCATCTTTAGGATTCTCTATGTATAGTATCATGTCATCTGCAAACAGTGACAGCTTTACTTCTTCTTTTCCAATTTGGATTCCTTTTAATTCCTTTTCTTCTCTGATTGCTGTGGCTAAAACTTCCAAAACTAAGTTGAATAAGAGTGGTGAGAGTGGGCAGCCTGGTCTTGTTCCCGATCTTAGTGGAAATGGTTTCAGTTTTTCACCATTGAGGACAATGTTGGCTGTGGGTTTGTCATATATGGCCTTTATTATGTTGAGGAAAGTTCCCTCTATGCCTACTTTCTGCAGGGTTTTTATCATAAATGGGTGTTGAATTTTGTCGAAAGCTTTCTCTGCATCTATTGAGATGATCATATGGTTTTTCTCCTTCAACTTGTTAATATGGTGTATCACATTGATTGATTTGCATATATTGAAGAATCCTTGCATTCCTGGAATAAACCCCACTTGATCATGGTGTATGATCATTTTGATGTGCTGTTGGATTCTGTTTGCTAGTATTGTGTTGAGGATTTTTGCATCTATGTTCATCAGTGATATTGGCCTGTAGTTTTCTTTCTTTGTGACATCCTTGCCTGGTTTTGGTATCAAGGTGATGGTGGCCTCGTAGAATGAGTTTGGGAGTGTTCCTTCCTCTGATATTGTTTGGAAGAGTTTGAGAAGGATGGGTGTTAGCTCTTCTCTAAATGTTTGATAGAATTCGCCTGTGAAGCCATCTGGTCCTGGGCTTTTGTTTGATGGAAGATTTTTAATCACAGTTTCAATTTCAGTGCTTGTGATTGGTCTATTCATATTTTCTATTTCTTCCTGAGTCAGTCTTGGCAGGTTGTGCATTTCTAAGAATTTGTCCATTTCTTCCAGGTTGTCCATTTTATTGGCATAGAGTTGCTTGTAGTAATCTCTCATGATCTTTTGTATTTCTGCAGTGTCAGTTGTTACTTCTCCTTCTTCATTTCTAATTCTATTGATTTGAGTCTTCTCCCTTCTTTTCTTGATGAGTCTGGCTAATGGTTTGTCAATTTTGTTTATCTTCTCAAAGAACCAGCTTTTAGTTTGGTTGATCTTTGCTATCGTTTCCTTCATTTCTTTTTCATTTATTTCTGATCTGATCTTTATGATTTCTTTCCTTCTGCTAACTTTGGGGGTTTTTTGTTCTTCTTTCTCTAATTGCTTTAGGTGCAGGGTCAGGTTGTTTACTCGAAATGTTTCCTGTTTCTTAAGGTGGGATTGTATTGCTATAAACTTCCCCCTTAGAACTGCTTTTGCTGCGTCCCACTGGTTTTGGGTCGTCATGTCTCCATTGTCATTTGTTTCTAGGTATTTTTTTATTTCCTCTTTGATTTCTTCAGTGATCACTTCGTTATTGAATAGTGTATTGTTTAGCCTCCATGTGTTTGTATTTTTTACAGATCTTTTCCTGTAATTGATGTCTAGTCTCATAGCATTGTGGTCTGAAAAGATACTTGATACAATTTCAATTTTCTTAAATTTACCGAGGCTTGATTTGTGACCCAAGATATGATCTATCCTGGAGAATGTTCCATGAGCACTTGAGAAAAATGTGTATTCTGTTGTTTTTGGATGGAATGTCCTATAAATATCAACTAAGTCCATCTTGTTTAATGTATCATTTCAAGCTTGTGTTTCCTTATTTATTTTCCTTTTGGATGATCTGTCCATTGGTGAAAGTGGGGTGTTAAAGTCCCCTACTATGATTGTGTTACTGTCGATTTCCCCTTTTATGGCTGTTAGTATTTGCCTTATGTATTGAGGTGCTCCTATGTTGGGTGCATAAATATTTACAATTGTTATATCTTCTTCTTGGATCGATCCCTTTATCGTTATGTAGTGTCCTTCTTTGTCTCTTCTAATAGTCTTTATTTTAAAGTCTATTTTGTCTGATATAAGAATTGCTACTCCAGCTTTCTTTTGATTTCCATTTGCATGGAATATCTTTTTCCATCCCCTTACTTTCAATCTGTAAGTGTCTCTAGGTCTGAAGTGGGTCTCTTGTAGACAGCATATATATGGGTCTTGTTTTTGTATCCATTCAGCCACTCTGTGTCTTTTGGTGGGAGCATTTAGTCCATTTACATTTAAGGTATTTATTGATATGTATGTTCCTAATCCCATTTCCTAAATTGCTTTGGGTTCGTTATTGTAGGTATATTCCTTCTGTTGTGTTTCTTGCCTAGAGAAGTTCCTTTAGCATTTGTTGTAAAGCTGGTTTGGTGGTGCTGAACTCTCTCAGCTTTTGCTTGTCTGTAAAGTTTTTAATTTCTCCATCAAATCTGAATGAGATCCTTGCTGGGTAGAGTAATCTTGGTTGCAGGTTTCTCTCCTTCATCACTTTAATTATGTCCTGCCACTCCCTTCTGGCTTGTAGAGTTTCTGCTGAGAGATCAGCTGTTAACCTGATGGGGATTCCCTTGTGTGTTATTTGTTGCTTTTCCCTTGCTGCTTTTAATATGATTTCTTTGTGTTTAATTTTTGACAGTTTGATTAATATGTGTCTTGGTGTATTTCTCCTTGGATTTATTCTGTATGGGACTCTCTGTGCCTCCTGGACTTGATTCACTATTTCCTTTCCCATATTAGGGAAGTTTTCAACTATAATCTCTTCAAATCTTTTCTCAGTCCCTTTCTTTTTCTCTTCTTCTTCTGGAACCCCTATAATTCGAATGTTGGTGCGTTTAATGTTGTCCCAGAGGTCTCTGAGACTGTCCTCTGTTCTTTTCATTCTTTTTTCTTTATTTTGCTCTGCATCAGTTATTTCCACTATTTTATCTTCCACCTCACTTATCCGTTCTTCTGCCTCAGTTATTCTGCTATTGATCCCATCTAGAGTATTTTTCATTTCATTTATTGTGTTTTTAATCGATGCTTGATTCATCTTTAGTTCTTCTAGGTCCCTGTTAACTGTTTCTTGCATTTTGTCTATTCTATTTCCAAGATTATGGATCTTGGAAATAGAATCTTGGATCAGCTTTACCATCATTATTCTGAATTCTTTTTCAGGTAGACTGCCTATTACCTCTTCATTTGTTAGGTCTGGTAGGTTTTTATCTTGCTCCTTCACCTGCTGTGTGTTTTTCTGTCTTCTCATTTTGCTTATCTTACTGTGTTTGGGGTCTCCTTTTTGCAGGCTGCAGATTCGTAGTTCCCGTTGTTTTTGGTGTCTGTCCCCAGTGGCTAAGGTTGTTTCAGTAGGTTGTGTAGGCTTCCTGGTGGGGGGGACTAATGCCTGTGTTCTGGTGGTTGAGGCTCGATCTTGTCTTTCTGGTGGACAGGTCCACGTCTGGTGGTGTGTTTTGGGGTGCCTGTGGCCTTATTATGTTTTTAGGCAGCCTCTCTGTTAATGGGTGGGGTTGTGTTCCTGCCTTGCTAGTTGCTTGGCATAGGGTGACCAGCACTGTAGCTTGCTCGTCGTTGACTGAAGCTGGGTGCTGGTGTTGAGATGGAGATCTCTGGGAGAGTTTTGCTGCTTGATATTATGTGGAGCTGGGAGGTCTCTTGTGGACCCGTGTCCTGAAGTTGGCTCTCCCACTTCAGAGGCACAGCACTGACTCCTGGCTGCAGCACCAAGAGCCTTTCATCCACCCGGCTCAGAATAACAGGGAGAAAAAGTAGAAAGAAAGAATTAGTAGAAGAAAGAAAGAGAGAGGGAAAGAAAGGAAGAAGGGAAGAAAGGAAGGAAGGAAGGAAGAAAGAGAGAAAGGAGGGAGGCAGGAAGGATGGAAAGAAAGAAAGGAGGGAGGGAGGGAGTGAGGAATGAAAGTAAAAGGAAGAGTGAATGGAAGAAGGGAGGGAGGGAGGAAGGAAGGAACGAAAGAAAGAAAGACAGGAGGGAGAGAGGGATGAAGGAAAGAAAAAGAAAGTGGAAAGAAGAAGGGTGGGAGGGAGGAAAGAAAAAGAAAGAAAGAAAGGAGGAGCCGAGGGAGGGAGGGAGGAAGGGAAGGTAGGAAAAAAAGAGCAGGTAAAGTAAAATAGAATAAAATATGAAATATAGTAGCGTTATTAAAATTAAAAAGTAATTATTGAAAAAAAAACGGCCCGATAGAACCCTGGGACATATGGTGGAAGCTAAGCTATACAGAGAGAATCTTACACAGAAGATTACACATACACATTCACAAAAAGAGAGCAGGGGGAAAAATCAAAAATCTTGCTCTCCAAGTCCACCTCCTCAATTTGGGATAATTCGTTGTAAAAAAAGGAAAAGGGCGAGAAGTCTGAAATCTTGCTCTCTAAGTCCACCTCCTTAATTTGGGATAATTCGTTGTAAAAAGAGGAAAAGGGGGGAAAGTCTTAAATCTTGTCCTCAAATTCCACTTCCTAAATTTGGGATGATTCGCTGTCCATTCATGCACTCCACAGACACAGGGCACATCAAATGGACCGTGGAGCTTTAATCCGCTGCCTCCGAGGCTGCACAGAGAGATTTCCCTGTCTCTGCTCTGTTCTCACAGCTCCCGGGTCTCAGCCTTGGACCTGGCCCCGCCTCTGCGCGTAGGTCGCCGGAGGGCGTCCGTTCTTCACTCAGACAGGACGGGTTTAAAGGAGCCACTGATTCGGGGGCTCTGGCTCACTCCGGCAGAGGGGAGGGAGGGGCGCGCAGTGTGGGGCGGGCCTGCGGCGGCAGAGGCCGCCGTGACGTTGCAGCAGCCCGTGGCGCTCCGTGCGCTTTCCCGGGAAAGCCGTCCCCGGGTCCTGGGACCCCGGCAGTGGTGGGGTGCACAGGCCCCCCGGAAGGCGGGGCGGACAGTGACCCGCGCTCGCACACAGGCCCGGCGGCGGTGGCGGCGGCGGCGGCGGCGGCAGTAGCCCCAGCATCTCACGCCCGTCTCCGAGGTCCGCGCCTTACCCGCGGCTCGCGCCTGTCTCCGGCGCTTCCCCAAGCAGCCTTCTTAATGCCCTCTCCTCGTGCACCAGGAAACAAAAGGGAAAAAAGTCTCTTGCCTCTTCGGCAGCTCCAGACCCTTTCCCCGGACTCCCTCCGGGCTAGCCGTGGTGCACTAACCCCTTCAGGCTCTCGTCCTTTCGCCAGCCCCAGTCCTCTCCCTGCGCTCCGACTGAAAGCCGATACCCGAGCCTCAGCTCCCAGCCCCGCCCGCCCCGGCGGCCAAGCAGACAAGCCTCTCGGGCTGGTGTGTGCCTGAGGGCACCGATCCTCTGTGCCGGAATCTCTCCGCTTTGCCCTCCACAACCCTGTTGCTGTGCTCTCCTCCGCTACTCCTAAGCTTTCCCCCTCCGCCACCTGCAGTCTCCGCCCGCGAAGGGGCTTGTAGTGTGTGGAAACCTTTCCTCCTTCACGGCTCCCTCCCACTGGTGCAGGTCCCGTCCCTATCCTATTGTCTCTGTTTATTCTTTTTTTCTTTTGCCCTACCCAGGTATGTGGGGAGTTTCTTGCCTTTTGGGGGTCTGAGGTCTTCTGTCAGCGTTCAGTAGGTGTTCTGTAGGAGTTGTTCCACGTGTAGATGAATTTCTGATGTATCTGTGGGGAGGAAGGTGATCTCCGCGTCTTACTCTTCCGCCATCTTCCTCCGAAATCGGATTTTCCACCTTTCTTACCTAATTGTAAAATATTTAATTATATGAATAATTATTCTGAATAATAGGTGAAAAACATATTAAAATAATAATTCATTTTTTTGAAAGTAGCCCAAGGTTTATGAAATACAGGTTAGTGCAATTGATCTTAAGTACAGTAAAAATTTCTGTAATTTTGAAAGGTGTTTTTATGTTGAGTATTAGTACATGAAAATATGCTAATGATGGTTAGAAATTGAAATGTCTGTTACTTGGTTTCTGAAGAAACTGAGTTCTTTGGCAAGAAATGGGTCAGGATTAGGCGACTGGAGCCGCCAAAGCCGGCATCATACCTGCCAGTGATTTTATAGGTGAGATGAATGCATTAAGTTATGGATTAGGGTTGGAGAAGCCTTCTGGGGAAGAAAGAAAACAAGATAGAAAATAGAATTTGTTATTTTAGTGCAACTAAGATAATTAAATTTAAGGTATTTCTGAATTTGGACTTCGTTATATTTAAACAATTTCTGAGGAAAGTTTCTAAATTCAAAGCCCTAGGTAGAAATAGTTGTATGATTTCCTAACCGAAATTAATTTATGACTCTATTTCCTTTGTTAAAAACGTTTCCCAGAGAAAGGAAAAATTAATTGCCCCGTGTTAAGGAGGAGTAATACCAAATAGAAGGATGTATTCTATTAGTTGCTAAATGAACTGTAGGAACTTTTTTGTAGATATGACAAGATAGAATTGAAATCAATCTGTTGCTTTCCAATCACGTAAAAAAAAAACATTTAGTCTGGTGGGTGGTCAGTGTTATCAGTAATTTAAGACTTGAGTACCCACTTAGGATTCACAAAGTTGCCCTCTCTTTACAAAAGGCATTTTCTGGTGCTGCTTTACTGCCATTAGCTACAATTGAAGTAGACTTATCCTGAGATTTTGAAAAACAGAAAAAGAAATAGTAGGATTCATAAGGCTTTGCCTCCACTGAGAATAGGTAGAAAAAGTGCTATTTTGAAAGTTATCAATGGCCTCTTAATTGCCAGATTTCTGCGCTGTTTCAACCTGCTCTTTATGTCTTTATTTTTAAGTTCTCTTCTAAGTTCTTTTTTAAAAATTTTACTGCTTAGTGTTTTATTCACTAAAATAGCATTTTTAATTGAAGTATAGTTGATGTGTAATATTATATAAGTTACAGGTGTAAAATATAGTGACTCACAATTCTTAAAGGTTATACTCCATTTATAGTTATAAAATATTGGCTATATTTTCTGTGCTATGCAGTATATCCTTATAGCTCATTTTATAATAATAGTTTGTACCTCCTAGTCTCCTATCCCTATATTGTTCTTTTTTTAATTAAATACTTGTGTTCAAAAGTATTATTAATAAGTAATACATAAAGAGATATCTCTTTATCTAGTTTCTCACTAATCCCCTTAAATTACCTCATGACCAGCCTAGAACAAGTGCTGTTTATTTCTAGTTTGTGCCTCATGATATCACGACTATATGTCTTCATTTGTTCCTTTCACTCACCCTGCTACACGTTGAAACCTTGCTCACAGCATACACTGCCTCTTCCATGAACCCTTCCCCATACCCACCTTCCTTCTCATTTCAGATGTGTTTCTCCCTTGTCTAAACGCCTGTGGCACTTTCTATTTTGGTCTATCCTTTAGTTTGAACATGATTTGCTGTTGTAAAATAACCCTAGGGAGCAGAGTCTTTGACTAACAACTTTTTATTACCTGAAACTCATAATACAGTGCCTAGCTATGTATATGCAAAGTAGATGTTCAGCAATTTGATTTTAGTGAAGAAATTAGCTATTATTTTCCAGGGGTGTATATCCACCTACTCAAATATCCAAGTTAGGCTCTAAATAGTGTGTGCAGGTACATTTTAGTTTAAAATCCCTATATAATAATATAGTGAAAGTACATTCAAACAGTTATATTCAACAAAAGTTATTGTGAGCTTACATGCCCTTAAGTGGATATTGGCTCATCCGTATCAAAAAGCATAGTAAGCATTACAAAAGAAAACTTTAAAGAAGACATTGTACCAGCTTTCAGTATGCTTTCATTCTACTGAAAACAAGTAAGCAGGGGAAGATGTCTTGCATAAATAAGTACTAGTCTTAAAGCGCTCTGCTAGGTACTTTCATCTATGGTGTATAATTTCATCCTTCTACTATATGCTAATTTTACACTGAGACTCAGAGATCTTACCTAAATGGCAGAGATTCTTTCCACATTCACATGCTGTTCTTTGAAGTGTTAACGAGTGAAGGAAAACTATAAAAACATAATCAGAGTAGTTTAAAATGGTTTTGTGGTCAGGCTTTCCAGTGCTTTTTAAACTTTTGGGTCTTAACATCCCCTTTAATAATTCACTAAAGGCTATGCGTCCACTCCCCAAGTACATACACAACACACACACATAGAATTTTGCCTGTAATTGCAGGTGTTCGCGGACCTAATAAAGCCCTCCTTTGCAAATGCTTTAAGGACATCTACGCTGGGCTCAGTTTTTCTTTTTGCTTGTTCTATGCTTAATATTTATTTTTGTACCTATTAAAATTAAACAAATTGTTATCTGTTATAGATTGAGATATAAACCTAAGCAGCTTCATACTTTACAACTTTTCTTTTTGCATTTTTGTATTCTGTCCTTCTCTCTCACACAAACACACAAATTTATATAAATGAGATCAAATAATACTTTTCTGTGAAGAGAATGCTTAGAATTTATTCTTAACGATTTTTCTATATATCACACCTCAGTGTTAGCTGTAGTCATCATGTTGTACATTATGTCCATAGTATGTATTTATCTTACAATTGGAAGCTTGTACCTTTGACCATCTTCCTCCAATTTCCCCTCCCCTGACCCTCTGTCTCCTGTAACCACAGGTCTGATCTCCTTTTCTATGACTGTTTTCTTTTTTTCTAGGTTCCACATATAAGTGAGATCATATAGTGTTTGCCTTTCTTTCTCTGACTTATTTAACTTAGCATAAAGCCTTCAAGGTCCATTTCTGTTGTCTCAAATGGTAGCATTTCTTTGTTTTCTTACAGATGAATAATATTTCAGTGTGTGTGTGTGTGTGTATACATATAATACGTATATATCTATAAATATATAAAACAACCTCTTTACCCATTTGTCCATCAATGGGCACTTAGATTGTTTCCATGTCTTGGCTATTATAAATAATGCTGCTATGAACATGGGGGTGCAGATATCTTTTTGAGTTAGTGTTTTCATTTTCTTTGGATATATTCCCAGAAGTGGAGTTGCTAGATATATGTAGTTCTAGTCTTAATTTTTGAGGATCCTCCATACTGTTTTCCATACTGGCTTTACCAATCTACAATCCCACCAACAGCACAAGGCTTCCCTTTTCTCCACATCCTCACGAGCATTTGTTATCTCTTGACATTTTTGAGGATGACTGTTCTAACAGGTGTGAGGTAATATCTCAATGTGGTTTTAATGTGCATTTCCCTAATGACTAGTGGTATTGAGCATCTTTTCATGTACCTGTTGGCTTTTCGTGTGTCTTCATTGGAAGAATGTCTATTTGGGTCCTTTGCTCATTTTTTTAATTGGGTAATTTTTTTTTGCTATTGATTTGTATGAATTTTTAATTTATTTTGGATATTAACCCTTATCAGATATATGGTTTACAAATATGTTTTTCGCATTCTATAGGTTGTCTTTTCAATCACTTTGTTGATTTGTTTTTGTTTTTGTTTGCTGTGCAGAAGCTTTTTAGTTTGATGTAGTTCCATTTGTTTATTTTTTATTTTGTCGTTTGTGTTTTCAGTGTCATATCCAAAAAGTCATTACCAAACCCATGTAATGAGCTTTATTCCTATGTTTTCTTCTGGCAGTTGCATAGTTTCAGGTCTTACATTTGAGTCTTTAATCCAATTCAAGTTAGTTTTGTGAGTGGTATAAGATATTGGTCCAATTTCATTCTTTTACATGTGAATATCCAATTATCCCAGGGTTCCCTTGTATGTAACTTCTCTCTTTTCTCTTGCTGGTCTTAAAATTCTTTCTTTGTTTTTGACTTTTGATGATTTAATTGCAATGTGTCTCAGAGTAGCCCTATTTGAGTTCAACCTATTTGGGCTTGTTTGGACTTCATGGATATGGATGTCCATTTCTCATCCTAGGTTTGGGAAAGTTTCATCCATTATTGCTTTAAATATACTTTTTTTCCCTTTCTCTCTCTCTTTTCTTCTTCTGGAATTCCCATACATGAACATTGTTTACTTTATTGTGTCCCATAATTTCCATAGGCTTTCTTCACTCTTTTTATTCTTTTCCTTTTTGTTCCTTTCACTGGGTAATTTCTAAAGTCCTGTCCTCCAGTTTGCTGATTCTTTCTTCTGCATGGTCGAATCTACCTTTGAAACTTTCTATTGAATTCTTCAGTTCAGTTATTGTATTTTTAAAATCTAGTGTTCCTGTTTCTTTGATGTTGCTATTTCCTTGTCAAACTCCTTGTCTTGTTCATGCATTGTTTTCCTAATTTCACTTAGCTGTCTGTGCTTTCTTGTAGTTCACTAAACTTCCTTTGGAGGATTATTCTGAATTCTTTGACAGTTCATAGATATTCTTTTTTTTTTTTTTGCGGTGCGTGGGCCTCTCACTGTTGTGTCCTCTCCCGTTGCGAAGCACAGGCTCCGGACGTGCAGGCTCAGCAGCCATGGCTCATGGGCCCAGCCCGCTCTGCGGCATGTGGGATCCTCCCGGACCGGGGCATGAACCCGCATCCCCTGCATCGGCAGGCGGACTCTCAACCCCTGCGCCACCAGGGAAGCCCAGATCTTCATTTTTTTAAGGTCAGTTATTGGAGTTTTATTACTTTCCTTTGGTGGTGTCCTATTTGCCTAATTTTTGTGATCCTTGATTCCTTACATTGGTATCTGCATATCTGAATAATTGGGCTCTTCCTCCAGACTTAACTGGGTATTATATTCAGTAGTAGTAGTACATGGGGCTATGAATTAGTTTCCTGGCAGAGAATCAGAGCTTGTATAGGACCTGGCTCTGGACAGGACCCAGAGCCTGTATAGTTCATTGTTTGGGAACCCAAATCAGGCCAGAGTGTGCACTTAATTCCCTGGTCAGGTGAGGGCACTGGTTTTGCCCTGCAGAAGGGGGAGGCCACAGGCTGTGCTGTCTGTTCAAGTGCCACTGTATCTAGGGCTGTTTAATGGGCTGTACAGCTTCCCATGTTCTCTGGTTAGGTTCCCCAGTTGGACGTGCTGAAGGCTGTATTCAGTGATGAGTAGGGCTATGAATTAGATTTCCTGCCTGGGTGCAGCAGGAGAAGCAGCTCTAAAGCCAGTAAAGCTCTTTGTTGTCTTAACTCAAGCTGATCCACACTCCACGTTCTGTGGCTGAACAAGGCCACTGGCTTTGCTTTGCAGACTATCAGCTCTGTCTACCCTTCTCTAGGCTTGAGCACTGCTGGGCCGCACAGTTTCTAGGAGTTGTCACCAATCCTTCTAGTCAGATGGGCCAGGAAGACACTCTCCACAGCAGATGGGATGGGGCTAGTCCCAGTTCCTTTGCCTGGGTGGGTTGAGGAGGGACCACTCCAGGCGACTCTTAATTTCTCAAACAGACTCCCCAGTTGGGAGGAGCTGGGAGCTCCTCTCAGCCTTGGATATGAATTAATCTCCCTGCCTGTGCATGGTACAGGATCCCTCCACACCTGATACTGGCTCTGCTTTGTACCAGAGCCAGTGATGAGCTCTGGCTGCCTGCCTCTTGGCTGGAGCACGACTGGGCCAAATAGCTTCCAGGATTTATTGCCAGCCCTTTTGGTCAGATGGCCAGAAAACACTCTCCACAGTGGGTGGGCTGTGACTCTGCTCTTTCCCTGGGTATGGGCAAACCAGGTTCAAGGGCCAGATGCGTATCAGGTGGATCTGTACCCTGCTGAGTTCCCCGGTTGTAGTGTCCCACCAACCTGGCTCTGTAGATAAGCAAAGGTGCCAGTTGTGATCACTACTTGGGCACTGCAGGTATGAATTCCATCGGTCACAATCCATGTGCTGGCTGTTGCATGCCCCTTCCCCCTTCATCACAGTCCAACTTTTAGTGGTCAAACCCTGCAGATTCCCCTGCAAACCCAGTGGAGCAGATTAGAGCAGTGGCTCCCACAAAGCAACCCCAATGCTAGTGGTGGTGCTTGCTGTCCCCCAGTTCTCTTCCCCTACTGGAGGAACCAGAGGTTCAGGGGAGACCTCACCCATGGTGCTCCACTGGCTTGGGGGAGGGGCAGTGTGGTCAAGCTCCTTTTCTCACCCTTCTAATGCAGTCTGTCTTGGTCTCTGTGGTGCACGGGGGTGCTTCAGCCTCACCTCCATGTTCTAGGATTCTCTCAAATAGTGTCCTGTTTCCAAATAATTGTTAGTTGTTCCTCCTGTGGGGGACGTGGAGCCAGGAATGACCTTGGTGATGTCACCCCACTCTGGGCTTACTTTGACAATATGTGTGTCCTTTATAGCCCAGACATTTCTGGTACTTGAAATGAGGTTCTCCTTTTATTGTTCTCCCTGCTTTAGGACCTAAAGTGGGAGCTCTTCATTAGCACTGGCACAAAGGCTGCTGAGATGACTAGGAAGCAAGTGCCAAGGAGGATAGTGAATCAAAGAACCTTGATTCATGGAAAAGGAATCCCAGAAGGAGCTCTAAACGTTACACATTCCAAAGGATTTATTCAGGGTTTTCCAATCAAAATCATTTTTACAAAAAAGAAACAGTTCTCAGACTTCGAGTAGTATACTGCCAAGTATGTGGAAGAACATTGCCAGCAGTTGAGTGGTGTGGTCTGCTTTGAAATATATTCAGTTTGCTTAGGATGGACATATGTCTACTTCAAAGTTACTATTTCTTTCTAGTAATGCTGTCTACAGTACTATATTTGCTTTTGGCAAGTTAAGAAAACAATGACATCCCTCCCAGGTTCTAAAACAATTACCAGCATAAAAATACATTAAACTTTTTAGCTGATACTTAAGTAAACGAGTACTAGCTAGCATTCCTACTGATGCTAGTATTCAAAGAGAGGCGTGACAAAACCATTAATCTAGAAAACACCAGGTTGGAAAGATGGAGAGAAAGAACTCAAGAGGACTACTTAAGCTGTTGCTTTCTTTACACGTCTCCAAATATGATAATAACCATATAAGCTCCTAAAATAAGTGCAATTTTATGCAAACTTCATAGTATGCCTAGTATGAGGTAAATTTTTACTTTATTTTATAGTATATTTTTATTTTTTATTTTGGTAAAATGTCCCATAATGTAAAATTTACCTTTTTAACCATTTTTAAGTGTATCATTTATTGGTATTAAGTACATTCACAATGTTGAGCAACCATTACCATTATCCATTTTAAGACCTTTCTTGTTATCCCAAACAGAAACTGTACTCACTAAACAATAACCCCTTATTTCTCCCCTCCCCTTAACCTCTGGTTAACTCTATTCTATTTTCTGGGTTTATAATTTGCCTATTCTAACTACCTCATATAAGTGGAATCATATAATAGTTGTCCTTTTGTGTCTGGCTTCTTTCACTTAACATAATGTTTTCAAAGTTTATCCATGTTATAGCATGTAGCAGCATTTCATTCCTTTTTAAAGCCA
Source organism: Mesoplodon bidens (assembly GCF_964165515.1). Taxonomy (NCBI): domain Eukaryota; kingdom Metazoa; phylum Chordata; class Mammalia; order Artiodactyla; family Ziphiidae; genus Mesoplodon; species Mesoplodon bidens. The sequence continues at coordinate 506,985 of NW_027671175.1, forward strand.
TACAATGTATAGTGATTTTTAGTTGCAAAACACTTTTAGTACATTGTGTTTCTATTATATTAATGATATCTAGCATATATCACTACCATATTACCTTTAGTAGATGCCCAGTAATGTGTACTATGAGTGAGCCATAATTTCATTCAGTCAAAACCCATTGATAAACATTTATTAAGTTCCAGACAGTTTTATGATTTCAAGAAATGTGGTAATGGACATAGAGGTTCATGTCTTTATGTCCTGGAGCTTTTACTTTTGATGGAAGAATTCTTGGAGTGGCATGGAATGGTATTGTTGGGTCAGAGATTATGCAGAAACATTTATCATTTGAATACATACATTGACTATAAAAACCATCAACTTCTTCAACAGATAATATTCCTGTATTTTATGTAACCATTTATGACTATCTTAAAAATGAATGCAAGTAATGTAAGGGAATCCACTTAATGTGATTTGAGCAAGGAAACATTCTCACTTTTTTCATTTCTAGTTCATGGAAGAAAATTCCTATACACAAGTATTGAAATATTTCAAGTCTCTGGATCACACATTTCATCATTTCAAAAATATTACAGAGTATATCACGGATGTCAGTCAAGTCTTGTAACAGCAGTGTAGAAAACTAGTAACATTTATAGCTAGTTTGTTTTTAAGCTTCAGCAATGGATCAATTCTATCCAGCCTAATCTGTAATTTTAATTAGATTAATTTTTAAAATAAAAAAGATTAATTTTTAATTTAAAAGTATTTTTAGTTCATATTTATGTACCTGCATTATGGTAAATCTTTTATTTTGTTGTTTTTTTTCTTAGTTTCTCTTCAGAGTATCTTTTAAAATTTATTTTTAAACAGAATAATTAAAGCCCAAAGATGAGAATGTCTCATTTAAGATAAACTAAAGAACGTTGGAATAGCTGAAGTACGAACACAATTGGCACAACTTTTCACCATCCTCCTTAGAAGAAGACTGTTTTGATTTGCATGGTCCAAGAAAGGAGAAACAGATAACTTGCTGGGGATTGCATCCTGCTTTACTTAAGTTAGACATTAACAGGCTAAAAGGGCAAGGATGAAGCAACATGTTTATAACATATTTTTGAAAAGCTACTTAAAGGTGAAGGCTGGCAAGAACACAGACAGACACACCCTAGACATTACACTACAATATTTTAAGGTATGCCTTTTCTTTGGTTGATAGGGATGGAGGGACCTATTAATAAACATTTCTCCTATTTACTTTTGTCTTTATTGCTGTCTAATCAAACCCTCATTAAAAAACAGACATAAAACAAATAAGCATTCTGACTTTTGCCTGAATAAGCAACAACAAGCTCACATCTTAAACAATGGACTGCAGTGGCTATGAGACTGAGGATCCTTGGTCATTGCAACAGTAGCAACAACACAACCTGCTTTGTTCCTTCTGTTGTATACTGCAGAATCTGAGTAAATAGAGAGAAGTCAGTGATACCTTTAGTGCCATTTCTTACACTTCTCTCCATGATCTTTCACACTCAGGTTCTCTGGTCATCTCAATGTAGTGAAAAACCACCAGGATGTTAATACCCTCTATCCATTCACAAAACTTAATGCTTCTGAGACTTGCAGAAATAATGTTGAATCTGAATTGGTGGTACCCAATAGAGTCACTAAGAATAATCCGTCAGACTCACCAAATCCAAATTCAGATTTAAAGGCCATCAAATTTTAAAGATAATGAAGATTTTAAGATTTCCATATTTATTATATATGGTCATATGTAAAAATTTAGAAAAGTAAAATTACATGTATAGGTTTTTAATTATAAGCTATATTCACTGGAGAATTAATGCATTTTTAAAAGGATTCATTCTGAAAAGATTACATTAGCACTTTTTTTAAACGACTACCCTCAAAAATAAATTGTGACAAATCACTGTTCACCCAAGTTTATGTCTCATCTCAAGGAAGTGAGTTGTTCTTGGGGAAATTGCTTTCATCTAATTTGTGCTTTCCTGCAGTGGATCAAGCTGAAATGAAATGGGGCTGACATTCTTAACTATTATTACGCGCCCACATTTACCGGAATTACCTAATGATCAGTACCGAGGAGTTTTATAATAAATAAATATGTATGTACTGAGAGTCTCCACTGATAAAAGTTAGTTGAGACATGGCTGGTGATCCCATAGAAGAGATATCTAGCTTATATTTCTTACATCATCTCCATAGTAGAAAGCAATCCAGGATTGCAAAGCAGGGCATGAGACAGTAGCATTTGGTGTATTTTATAAATGTTTAGATTTCTAGGGAGCTTATTGGTATTACATATTGTGGTAAGCACTCAAATGTAAACTGTTACTTTAAAATAGTAAAATATCAAGACCATAAAAATTCCTGCAACTTAAATGGTCAGTTTGGTATTTGGCTTTATGATAGGCATCTGCAAGATATTTATTAAACAACCAAATGAACCAATACCATTTAATTTTGAAAACTGCCTTCCTAATACAAAAGAATTGGTATTCTACACAAGTTCCTTGTGATTATTTTTGTAGGTGTGGTGGGAATGAATTATGGATGGCACTACCCTTTCTCCTGTTTCTTGTCTGAGGTTTTGGTAGGGTGGAAATTAGAGATGATGGACCTTAAAGTTTGAGCAGTTCAAGACACTCAACCAGTAAGTCAGAAAGAGAAAGACAAATACCGTATGCTAACACATATACATGGAATCTAAGAAAAAAAAATAGGTCATGAAGAACCTAGGGGTAAGATGGGAATAAAGACACAGACCTACTAGAGAATGGACTTGAGGATATGGGGAGGGGGAAGGGTAAGCTGTGACAAAGTGAGAGAGTGGCATGGACATATATACACTACCAAACGTAAAATAGATAGCTAGTGGGAAGCAGCCACATAGCACAGGGAGATCAGCTCTGTGCTTTGTGACCACCTAGAGGGGTGGGAAAAGGAGGGTGGGAGGGAGGGAGACGCAAGAGGGAAGAGATATGGGAACATATGTATATGTATAACTGATTGACTTTGTTATAAAGCAGAAACTAACACACCATTGTAAAGCAATTGTATTCCAATAAAGATGAAAAAACAAAAAGCAGTGAGTAGAATTCAAATAAGTAATAGTAGATATAAAAATAATAAAAAAGAAATTTTGGCAAAAAAAAAAAAGACACTCAACCAAGCACAATCCATTTACCCAGGACAAGAAAACATATGACATTACTCTTCTTTTTTCAACCACCATGGATTTGAACTTTTAGAAAATTGAAAATGCAAGATACAGATTTTATTTATTTTCTTAAGTAATTTATTTATTTCTGACAGCGTTGGTTCTTTGTTGCCGTGCCTGGGCTTTGTCTAGTTGCTGGGAGTGGGGACTACTCTTCGTTGTGGCGCACGGGCCTCTCATTGCGGTGGCTTCTCTTGTTGCACAGCACGGGCTCTAGGGCATGCCAGCTTCAGTAGTTGCAGCGCATGGGCTCAGTAGTTGTGGCTCGCGGGCTCTAGAGCGCAGGCTCAGTTGTTGTGGCCCATGGGCTTAGTTGCTTTGTGGCATGTGGGATCTTCCCAGACCAGGGTTCGAACCTGTGTCTCCTGCATTGGCAGGTGGATTCTTAACTGCAGCACCACCAGGGAAGCCCAAGATACACATTTTAATAAGAAAATATGAGTCAACAGTTCTCTTATCTCTGTGTCTTTTTCTATCTCATTGATTGTGAAGAATACAATCATAGAGAAAGCAAAATCTACATCAGTTGAAAATTTTTTCCACCTGCATGCATGTTATAGTGGATGTGTAACATCTTCACAGGGTTTGTGAAATCACTATTTCACCACAGAAATTAAATATGACACTAAAGTGATCTGACACTAATTAGTCCATTGAATAAGGGGAGGAGGATCGGCATCTTGGTCATCGTTTAGAAGAAAAAAAAATCATTAACCTGTTAGGCAAAATACTTGTCTTTAAATTATCCCTTAATAAATATAATAGAAAATGAAATAAAATGGCAGTACGGTGTTATGAAAGGAAAGCAATTGGGTGATCTCAAAGTGAGTGAGTATAAAAATATTTTTTGTTTAGTTTGTTAATAATTTTATTCTTAGAGCTCTCAGGCAGCTAGCTTTTGGTCATTTTTAAGATAAATCAAAAAGTTCTAAACATTATTTTTAAGGTATGCAGATCACTAGGCCCTCCTCCCCTCCTTTCTCTCTTTCTTTTAATTTTTTAATTTATTTTGGGGAGTTTTGGCTACCATTTATGTTCTAATCATGTTTTTCAGGAAGTGAATTTGAACTTTGAACCTCACCTAGTTTGAATCCTACCTCTATTGTTTTCTATCTCTATGACTTAGGGTAAGTTACTTAGCCACTGTGAATTGTTTCTGGATATTTAAAACAGGAAAATCACAGGGTTGTTGCGAAGATTAAAGAAGATAACATAAAAGGGAACTTACTGCAGTGTTTGAGACATAGTAAGGGTTAGTAAATATTTCCAGTTTTTATCTTTCTAATTCTCGTGAGCAGTTTACAATGAGATCTCATTACCACAGATTTTCCCTAAAATTATGAACCTTTTCCTACCCCTCTCCATTTTAAAGCAAACCTTGAAATAACTGAACCTCATAGGAAGATGTCTCAATGCAGGGAATCCCAGTAGCAGGAGAGGTTGAAGCTACCACAATGCAAAGTTGTCAGGCTCTGATCTGGCAGTAGCTGTGGGAATTAGTCTTAGCTTCTATTTTTAACTCTGCAAGGAGTTGATTGGATGACCTGGGAAAACTCAGTTGGCATCTTATTTTCTTTCTGAATTTCTTTCTGCATCTTATTTTCTTTCTGAATTGTACCATTTGTCTAATCACTCTTTTCACTGACTCATTATCAGAAATGATATCAAGGTTGTTGAATAAGGGTGTTGATTTCAGAAGTAATGTTATAGAAAATGGGAATTGTTCCCTTTCTTAAAAGCAATAGTTGACAATTTTATTTTATTTTTTTCTGATACAGTATTGAAGTTCCTGGGAGAGGGCAACTTTAATTTATAAAGAGTTGTTAACATTCACTTCCTCTAACAAAAGCCTTTAAAGGTAATACTACTAATTATCTGCCTTGTACCCCAGTCTTTTTTTTAAATATGTAACTGTTGAAATTTTTTAATGTTAATCAATATCATTAAGTTGTCCAAAAAGGAAAATTAATCTGTTACTCCATTGTACATCATATACAAAGGAATCTTCTTGGTATATGATATCTTTCTATTTGACTGAATCTCAATGAATTGAGAGAGTACATGTAAGAATTTTAATATTCAGAGTCTTATTCATAAAAGTGCACTACTGAGTAGATTCAATCACTAGCAACACCTTTAAACTGAAATCAAAAGTAGAGCCTCAATTAATGTGAAAACTTTAGTAGCAGAAACACCTGCCTATAAAAACTGCACTGTTAGTACACAGGCGAGCTTTAGTATGATAACAATTTTGTTGAGCTTGAAAAGCACATAATTTTACATTTTTTTCTTATTTAACTTTTTATCATTATGTGGACCATTTAGGTCTAAGGAAACAAGTACAAAAACTGCCTAAAGCCTTCCATTTAATATGTAAGCCATAGTTGTCCGCAAGAGAGAATTTTGTGGTGATCAACAACTCTAGCCAAATCGGCAATAATTTATTATAGTTGGTAGAGTCTAATCATGTGTACCTAACTATGTTCTTTTAAGTAAAAAGTGTAAAACATTTTTAGTAGTAAGTTTGTCCTGAATTTCCAAGTCAATATTTTTAATCCCTGTTTGAATACTGAATTCATTAGCTATTCACCAAAGGCTTGAGGCATAGATTTTGGGCACAGTCTGCTTCTAAGATGAGATGTAGCAAACAGTCTAAATTCCAGTTTTAAATATACACGTGCAAACACATATACACATATATTATACAAAAATTTATATACAGACATTCCCCGAATTACAATGGTTCGACTTACCGATTTTTCAACTTTACCATGGTGCGAAAGTGATACTCGTTTAGTAGAAACTATAGTTTGAATTTTTTCATTTTTTCAAAGTATACTTTGAATTTAGAGTAGAAACTATACTTTTCCCAGACTCCTGATATGCAGCATGATGCTCTCTTGTGATGCTGGGCAGCAGCAGCAGCAAGCCACTCCTCCCACTCAGCGACTCGATCACAACTGACACACTTACAACCGTTCTGGTTTTCACCTTCAGTACAGTATGCAATAAAACAAATGAGATATTCAACAGATTATTATAAAATAGGCTTTGTGGTAGATGATTTTGCCCAACTTTAGGCTAATGTGAGTGTTCTGAGCACATTTAAGGTAGACTAGGCTAAACTATGACGGTTGGTAGATTGGGTGTAGTATAAGCATTTACAATTTATGATATTTTCAATTGATGATGGGTTTATCAGGATGCAGTGCCATAGTAAGTTAAGGAAGATCTGTATTTTATGTGTATTATACATATTCATTATATTATCCAATTATGTGTATATATGCATATAAATGCATGTATATATGTCTGCTTTCATGAACATTTGCCTTCTATTTCAAATATTTGATTATATTTATTTACTTTTTATTTTTATTTTTTTATTTGGTTATATTTAAAATAAACAGACAAGTTCTTGGAGAAGCATTTGAAGAATCTTTGTTTCCAGAGTCAAGTTTTGCAAAGAAAACTTATTTTTTCACTAGCTGTTTATTTTTCAATAGTTAAAAAAATATTTTTAAATTTTAAAGTGATTCTTTAATATATGAATATGAATATGTATTTACTTCAGGTGCTATATATGTTATTTATACATATGTGTATTTATATATATTTAAATGTTTTTAAACCTGATCTTACTGGGTTATGTCTACTATCCAATTATGTGAGAATAGTGAGATTGTTGCCTTTCAGCTTGGAACATGCTTCTGTTTCATTTGATTATATTTTATCCATTAAGTGCTCTGGCCTTCCATTAGCTCTTTTGCTTTGAGGAATACATTTTATAGTGCATTAGAAATATTCTTCTATTTTTCATGCCATAATTTTCCAGTGTCTCACAAAATCATAATTTGGAATGTTCTGACTTGAATAGTGTTTCAGAATAGAGACTTGTCCCTTTTGGAATCATCAGATCTGTTGGTTAGGTATAGTATTTCTTATTTTTTCTGTTGGGGAAAGGGAGGAAGGAAACTGCAGTATGGAACGTTCCAGTTTTTTTTTTTTTTCCTTACGCTTATACCAAAAAAATGCACTCTTCTAGTAAAACTAGAAACATGAGAGTGGCAGTTACATAGTTCCAAATTAGGACAACCTAATATACTGTAATTTTTTCAAGTAAAAGAATAACCCAGGTAGTATATACTATTAACGAGATTTTTTAAAACAGCCATTTGTTGCTTAATAATTCTACTTTTTCCATTCTTAGTTTCACAACATTTTTACACAAAGGTTTATATTAACAAATGCCATCAGTTGTATTGTTGTTTTCCTCCTGCTTTCTGATGAGTTCTATAATTTAATAATGCTTAAAGTCCAGACTTCTCAACTAGAATACATAAGCACAGTAAAAGCAGTGTTTTTAAAATTAATTCTGGAATATATTTCTCTTGATGGTAAAGACATATAAGATTACAGATGTGTATGTTTGGATGCTTTATAAATAAAAGTAATATGATTAATCATGTATTAATTTATACTACCAGAAATTCCCTCTAAATCCTTTCTAGGACACCAACATTTATGACATTTCTATATTATTCTCATTTTATTATCTTAATGAAATATTATATAGGTAGTATTTCATAAAAACATTGCATCAATTGTAATACAAGTTTAGGAATCTTAATTTGGTATGTAAATATACTAACTTCTGTTGAAATTGCTATAGCTTAGGGTCAAAATTAATTTGAAGGTTATTAGTGTTATTATTCTGGTTTTTATTAGCTGCTGTCTCAAATTAATTATAAAGACAAAAATATCCCTGGCTTAGAGTTTCTGCGCTATTAATGACATACCGAGATGTCTCTTGGGTATCGGTAAATGATATATTTTAGAGCATAACTTACGAAATGACTTGCCGATTGGCAGACCACCTTTGACAATAAAATACATTTGATAGTCTACCTTTGCAAATTCATTGTACCACACAAATGTGATCTTGGTAATTGACATATGACTATTAAGCTTCAATCATTCTCCATAATATTCCTATTAGCAATTATTAACAGAATAAAGGGGAGATAACAATTCTATAGTATTTATTCAGATTTTTATTTAAAGTCAAGTATAATCTATATATCTATTGTGCTTTTTTTATCTAACACCTCACTTAAGTAGAAGGACGTGTTCTAGAGGTTTGTTATCAGCTTTTAAATGAAGTCATCTTTATCTTTTATTTATTTATTTATTTTTTTTTTGCGGTATGCGGGCTTCCCACTGGTGTGGCCTCTCCCGTTGCGGAGCACAGGCTCCGGACACGCAGGCTCAGCGGCCACGACCCACAGGCCCAGCCGCTCCGCGGCATGTGGGATCCTCCCGGACCGGGGCACGAACCCGTGTCCCCTGCATCGGCAGGCGGACTCTCAGCCACTGCGCCACCAGGGAAGCCCCATCTTTATCTTTTATTTAAAAATACTAAAAACAAGTTTCATGGTCTTTAATTAAATATAAATAGTGGAATTGTCTATGAAACTTTTGAAATGGTCAATCACATAAAAACATAGGGATATCCTTTAAAGCAGGGGTCCCCAACCCCCTGGCTGTGTGAGGAAATGGGCCGCCCAGCAGGAGGTGGGCGGCCAGCGGGCGAGCGAGCGAGCGAGCGAAGTTTCATCTGCTGCTCCCCATGGCTCGCCATCGCTCGCATTACAGCCGGAACCAACTATCCTCCCCCCACCCGCCCTGTTGGTGGAAAAATTGTCTTCCACGAAACCAGTCCCTAGCTCCAAAACAGTTGGGGATCACTGCTTTAAAGCATATGAATTTCTAATATATTTATTTAGGTTATAGATGCTGAACTTTTTTTTACATAATAGCTCATAGGTAACCTTCACTATTAAGTATTTTATGATGCTTAGAAATGGAAACAATACAGAAGTTAACAAATTAAAATTGTTTTTTGTAAAATGTCAAGTGAGAAGAGAAGAATGTTAAATAATAAATACAGCATATTCACAACTTGGTTTTGAATATCACACACATAGAGAAAAAAGACCCAAAGAAAATGTAAAAATTATTTATCAATGGTTAACTCAAGACATAAGAGAGTCAGGGTGACCTTTACTTCCTCCCGTTCTCATTCTGTATTTCCAAATTCATTGCACTATGTATGTATTACTTTTAGAACTGTTTAAGAAGAAATGTGCCAGTTTGGATAATTTTTTTTTTAACATCTAAACATTGCCGAGTATTGTTAAAATGTTCAGTTTTTATGTAGCTTTCTGGAAGATCTAGGTGGCCATAAAAAGCTGAATATATTAGCGGAGGGGGAGTTTTCCCTCATCTTGAAATAATAATGATAAATAATATTTTTAAAGCATTAAATAATTTTCAAAGCATTTTTATGTACATTTTCTCCTCAGACCATCCTAACTCTCTAGAGTTGGTAGAAAAAGGATTTTACGCATTTTGCCCAGGGTGGGGGTTGGAGAGTGGGAATTGAAATTCATGAAGTTTAGCAAATTGCCTATTTAAGCCGTACACAGTTATTAAGTGGCAGGGCCAGAATCCTAACCTGGCCATTCATGCCATGGCCAATCTAGTGCTTTCCTCTATGCTGTAGGAACTGGACATATTTAAGAGGTAAGCACAAAAATGGAAATAGGTCTGAATCTTGCTCTAGTTGCAAATTTGCCTATAGACCTCACTGGAGCCTGAACCAGGAAAATCTATATGAATTTCTTTCTTCAACCCAAAGAAATGGCCATGTTAAATAATTCCTAGGTTTAATTTTAAAAAATCGATACTGTCTGTTTTTTCACCATATTCCAGTTTGTGTATCTTGTGTCTCTCAACTTCTCCAAAGAACCATGCTTCCTACCTAAAGGATTGCATTGCTTAAGAAACAAACATTGACAATTCTGACGCTAACCTGAATTAAATAATATACCAATCATTTATGAGATCCGCCTTAGTATTTTTACACTCCTGAAATATCATCTCTATAACCTGCTTTTTAAAATAGTCTGACACCTACTGAGTACTCTTTCACTTCCTACAAGAAATAAAGAAAAATAAAGCATTTGTGTTTTTAATTTTAGTGAAGGGTTCTTGATTTAAGAATTAGTCATTTAATGTCATTTGAATTTCAAGTGTGCCTCAAGTACTTGAGGTTCTTTCTGTATGACTTCTCCAGAGTTTTCACATATATATCATCATTAATTTCATCTTTCACTTGGGATTAGTACCAGAAAAGTTTTATTTACTACTATTTCTTAGTTTTCTTCATTTCGAATATTCAGTGCCTTGTCAAAAATAATATTACAGTCTTATACTGTTCATTGATAACAGATAATACCAAGAAATTGTGATTCTGGTTTTCAGTTAAAAAAACAAAATGAGAAACTAAAGAAATAATTACTATAACAATGTTTTTCTCCATTTAGCCAATCAGATATTCACATCAGTGAGTGTTAGATTTTGAGACTATGAATCCCAATACTAAATGTTTTATATATTCAGAGAAGTGAAAAATAATAATTATTATGCTTCCTCTGTGCTAAATACTATTTTAAAACCAGTTGGAATCCCCCCTGACAACAATCCTAAGAGGTAGGTACCGTTTGCACCTATTTTACAGCCGGACAAACTGAGGCACAGAATGATTAAATTATTCATGGTCACACAGCTAGTAAGGCACAGATACAGTATTTAAAATCAAGTCTGTTTTTGTGAGAGTCCACATTCCCAACCCCTGTAATGAAAGCGTGTGACCCCTACTATTTTCTATGTACCCATTTACTTGCTTTGTGGAAAGAAAGGGAGTGAGGGAAGAGGAGGGAAAGGGAGGGAGGGAAAGAGGAAAAGAAGGCGGAATGGAGGGAGGCAGGAGAATTGTCAAAATTCTGCCAGCTTGTTGCTACTGTGTTTTATTTCTTATAATAAGGTTGAAATTAAGGACTTGTAGAGATTTACATAGAAGAAAGAATTTTAAATTTCCTTAAGGGAAGTCTCTGGTAATATTATCAGATGGTGACAGCAAGTGAATTTCTGTTTAATTCTATTCATAATTAAAATGCTATAGCAGGCTCATATTTGGAACAAACACAGTTCTGTTAATTCTCATAGTAATAATTCTACATTTCCTTAAATTTGTTATCATGTTTTTCACCCTCAACACTCTCAGCTTATTTAATTTTAGTACCTACTCTTTTTCAAAAGTCCATAAGTTGTAGTTAGGCTTAAATCATAGGAAACTTGAAGAAAGTTTAGAGCTTGTAACAGAAGGAAACCACCCCCTTCCCACCCCGAGCCCAGCTCTGTCCATTTCTATCAGAGCTACTCCACCAAGAATGGAGGAATTATTCTAATTGGTCAGATTTAGGACACATTCTATTACGTAGGGTGACTGTATTTGTTTAGAGGTACACAGCAACAGTTCCACATTTCTTCTTGTCCGTTGCCTGGTCCTGTGACAGCAGGTAAGTGGAGTGAAGATCCTCAAAACCTCGACCTCAGTCTCTTGTTTCTGTTCCATTCCGTTCCACCAGGGTGAGCTTAATCCAGCAGAAGAGTGAGCTCTTCTGTGTTTCGCTGGGTGGTTCCATGCAGATGAGTCAAGTTCCATTTTGAGCCTGGAAAATCTTGCATGCTGTCTCATCAACTTCTTCCTCGTCCGAGTGTGTCCTCAGAAAATGGTACCATGCCCCCAGTAAGCCTTCACCACAGCTCCGACTCAGGGCTATTAGGAAGGAATTCCAAATCTCAGACATGTTCTGTATTTTAATCAACAGATAATTTGTACGTATAGTTAACATTTACTCTGGATTAGTCACGTGTTCTTATGCAGTTGGAACCTATTTCTGTCTTCATGTGCTTAAGGCTAGGATGAGTATGGATTTTAATCAAGATAATTTAGAAATTTTATTAAGTGTTTCTTATGTGGCAGGCACGGTTCTAGGTACTGGTGATAGAGTTTTAAACAGAGTGGTTACAATCCACACTCTAAGAAAGGGTACTTAACGTGAAAATTCATATAGGAAAGATGTACAGAAATCATACGCAAAAAACAAGAGTCCGTTTAATATGCATGGTTGGCATCTTGGGGATAGAAGAAATCTAACACAAGGCGTTTTACAAGACTGATGGTATTATAGTCACTTCAGTTGAACTTTGTTTTATTTAAAACAAGCAACCTTTTTTCAAACCAAGTAAAAAAATTATTGACAGTAATTGTACAACTTTGTAGCTCCTTATTTAGTAAGGAGAGGGTGCTTTGACTTATGATATGAGGCAATTTCAGTATTTTGATAAACTAACCTTCAGCATTTTAGAAATTAAGCTTTTTCACTGATGGAAATTCTAATATTTGCCCATCAGTTTTATTTCATGCCTCCGAAATTAGATTAAATTTTCCAATTTTAAGTGAAAACCTGGCATATTATCTATTGACACTACAGTTCCAAGTTTTATCATAAGAAAAGGTGGGTGAGAGGAATCCCCAGCTCAAAATCCTATCCAAATTTGAATTCTGAAAGTCTTTTTTTGATTGATTAGTAGATGTTGGTATCACATTATTTGCAATGACAGAGGACATTGTCAAGTTGTTACTAGCATTCATTGCAGCACCGGCTTCTGAGAATTCAGTGGGTTTTTTTAAACCACGTTTTCTCCTCTTGACCCATGAGTCCAACTCTCAAAATATCTTGACTCATTCATACATCATACATTCAAGAAATAATTACTGATCACATATACTATTCCAGATACCAAGCTGGTCACTAGGGAGTCAAAATGACTAAGGCACAGGCTTGGCTGTCCAGGAGACCCCAATGTAGTGAACCTTTGCTTCTTACTCTTCAAGTGGCATTGATCCTGTGTAATCAGAAGTAATAGGGAATTAAGTAGCATTCATATTGTAATTAAATGTAGATTGAGCCAGATGATTTTCCAAAATCAGGTTTAATCAGAGATAGGGCAAGAGTGTTCTTTGGGATTTTTCCTTGATGAGCATTGTTAACTATCCTTGAGATGCAATAATAGAAGTCAGTGAGTGATTTATCAATTTGGTTTCCTATGGGAACCAAGATGAAGGACGTTTCCTCCTTTAGTCATTGACTTTCTACAGAGATAGCAAAGGCGCTTCAACTTTCCCAGAAAAGCAATCACCAGTAAACAGCAGTGATGGTAGATGTGGGTTATTTACTACCATGGGGTTGAGAATATTAGTGAGCTGCATTTTGACCACTTGTCAAACATTTTGACATCTTGGAACAGAAAGTGTTATTTAAATATAAAAAGCATTTCCTGGGCTTCCCTGGTGGCACAGTGGTTGAGAGTTCGCCTGCCGATGCAGGGGACACGGGTTCGTGCCCCAGTCCGGGAAGATCCCACATGCCGCGGAGCGGCTGGGCCCGTGAGCCATGGCCGCTGAGCCTGCGCGTCCGGAGCCTGTGCTCCGCAACGGGAGAGGCCACAACAGTGAGAGGCCCGCATAACGCAAAAAAAAAAAAAAAAAAAAAAAAAAAAAAGCATTTCCTGTTGAATTGCTGTTAGTCATCCCCATGAGGAAATGACCTATTAAGTAATAGATCGGGAATAAGATTGATTTCTGCTAAAGAGTCCTTAAAGTAGCTACATGTTTCAATTTGTGGGTGTTTTTCAACCATTTGTAAGTTACCACAGTAAAAACCCCATATAAAAAGCTCTCTGAATTTACTTTCCAGCATTCTTTCCTGGGCTTTCTCTATCTTTCCCCCACCCCTCGCTCTCTCTCAGATCAGAAGAAGAGCAATGGGTCTCAAGCTTTAGCTAGAATCAGAAGGCTTGTCAAAACAATGATTTCCGGAGCCTCAGCTGGGAATTTGCATTTCTAACAAGTTTCTAGGAGAAGCTTCTGCTGCTGTTACATATTTGATGAACCACTGCTCAAGTAAAAGGAATGGGAATTTAGGAAGTAGAAAGATGGAGAGCTATGAAAAGCTGAAGTCAGCTTCTGATCTTCTTCACCAAGCTGCCCAAGCTATTGGGAAGATAATCACTACTGCCCCAGGGAAGCGTATTGAAAGTCACACGGATTAGAATGGGCATCATCAGAAAATCTACAAGCAACAAATGCTGGAGAGGGTGTGGAGAAAAGGGAACCCTCTTGCACTGTTGGTGGGAATGTCAATTGATACAACCACTATGGAGAACAGTATGGAGGTTCCTTAGAAAACTAAAAATAGAATTACCATATGACCCAGCAATCCCACTACTGGCACATACCCAAAGAAAACCATAATTCAAAAAGACACATGCACCCCAATGTTCATTGCAGCGCTATTTACAATAGCCAGGTCATGGAAGCAACTTAAATGCCCATTGCCAGACAAATGGATAAAAAAGACGTAGTACGTACATAAAATGGAATGAACTTGGGTCATTTGTAGAGACGTGGATGGACCTAGATACTGTCATACAGAGTGAAGTAAGTCAGAAAGAGAAAAACAAATATCGTATATTAACACATGTATGTAGAATCTAGAAAAACGGTACAGATGAACCAGTTTGCAAGGCAGAAATAGAGACGTAGATGTAGAGAAGAAACGTATGGACACCACGGGGTGAAAGCGGGGCAAGGGTGGTGGTGGTGGGATGAATTGGGAGATTGGGATTGACATGTATACACTAATATGTATAAAATAGATAACTAATAAGAACTTGCTGTATAAATTAATTAATTTAATTTAAAAAGTAATTGGCCCTCCTCTGAGTAAGTGATTGCCCGAGGGCATCATGTTGAACACTCTCGACTGTCCTCTTAAGCCCAGGTTTGCAGTGAATGAGCCATTTAACCTCTCTTTACCCCAGTCTTTCTAGATTACAAACAGTAACGGTAATTTCCCTTCCCTCTTGTTAAAAAACAAGACAAAACAAAAAATACGCAAATCCTGATGGTGCTTTCCCTTTGTGGAAAATTCTTTGGATTTATCCACCTATTACTCTGATGTAGTAAAGAAGAAATTTAGCAAAATTTCTCTCTGTCCATAAAGATTTTAGGCTTTTAAGCTTAACTCTTTAGCAAAAACTATCAAATGCCTATTCTCCACTGCCGGGGGCTAGACAGTTCCTTGATTCTGTCTAAGAGGTGGGGAGCCACAAGGGAACAAGTACTTAAAGAGACTCTAAAAAGCCCTATCTTTTCTGCACCCGCTTCGCCACCACCAGCTCTCCAGTTTATCCACTGCTCTTCTCACTCTTTCCACACCAGGAACACCAGCCTCTTAGTTTGTACTTTCAACACTCAACGTTCTCCCATCCAAAGGCCCTTGCATTTACGATTTCATCTTCTGGAAATGTTCTAGAAAAGTAATCCATACACATATAAATAGAATATGAT
The DNA here is from genome assembly GCF_964165515.1 of Mesoplodon bidens. NCBI lineage: Eukaryota > Metazoa > Chordata > Mammalia > Artiodactyla > Ziphiidae > Mesoplodon > Mesoplodon bidens. The sequence goes on from NW_027671175.1 coordinate 522,536, forward strand.
ACTAGAGGTTATGATAATAGATAGGATATGACTACCTTCAAGTCTCTGGTCAAATGTCACCACATCAGTGAGACCTTGATCATCCTATAAAAAACAGCTGTTGTGCATCCCCATGCAGGTGCACACATTAACCTACACATGCTCCATTCCATCTCTGATATAGTTTTCTCCATATGTTTGTTCCCGTCTGCCAAACAATATATCAATATTTTGGTATTGGTTTATTTTCGGTCTCTTCCCTAGGTAGAATGCGAATTCCGTGCAGGTAGAGTCATGATTTTTTCACTGCAGAACCTACAACAATCATTGGCACATAAGAGTCACTCAGTAAATATTTCTAGGGTGAAAAAAAGAAAGGTGATATATCCTTACCTTAGATTATCCACTGCACATTTTGGTATCCTTTGCATTACTTGCTCAAATGATCTTACACTCCAGCCATACGTACCTATTGGCAGTTCTTTAGGCCCACCATTGCTCTGTATGCCCTCGTGTCTTTTTTTTAATTTAATTTTATTTTTTTAATATCTTTAGTGGAGTCTAATTGCTTTACAATGGTGTGTTAGTTTCTGCTTTATAACAAAGTGAATCAGCTATACATGTACATATATCCCCATATCTCGTCCCTCTTGCGTCTCCCTCCCACCCTCCCTATCCCACGCCTCTAGGTGGTCACAGGACATATATACACTCACTACCAAATGTGAAATAGATAGCTAGTGGGAAGCAGCCACGTAGCACAGGGAGATCAGCTCTGTGGTTTGTGCCCTCTTGCTTTTTAAATCTTGCTGTAGCCTCTGCCTAGAATGTTCACTTCTGAAACTTTTTTGTTGTCTTTCACACTTCTACATTTCCTTCAAAACACAAATCAGGTGTCCTGTTCTTCAAAAATATTTCATGATGAACTCATTCTTTCTCTGTGTCCTCCTTCCCACCCTGGCACCCTGTCCTGGCACTTATCTACTCATTATGTTATACTATTCTGTCCAGTTGAAACTCCTCCCAGCTTTACCAGAGACCACTTGAAAGCAGGGACTGCTTCTGACGTCAAAAGCACAATGCCCCAATGCCTGGCATATGACAGCTACTCATAAATGATCAATAAATGAACAACAACCCACCTTATTCTTTTTTCTTATCGTAAGAAGCTACTCTTCATTGCTTTAAACTTCTAAAATTGCCCTGAGGGATATAATAGTAATGAGTGTTCCTGAAAATCAAGAGAATGGACACTTATGGTAAGTAGCTTGAAGATCAGCCAAGTGAAAACTTGAATAGCTCCCAAGGAAGAGGAGTGAGGCATTCGAGCTCCTTTAGGAGTAGCAAGTAGCAGTGATGCTGGTGTTCACACTGCCATGAAGAAAACCACTGCCATGTGAAGCTCCTAACACAAGTAAATATGTAGTATCTCTGAGGTATGTGATAGTATGTGAGAGTAGATCATGACAGAACTCTTCAGCAACCTTGTTTCTGGATTTTACCTCATCCAGCATCACTTGGTGTATGTTGAGGTAATGCACAAATTTTACTAGGTAATTAGTCTAGGACTTATTCCTCTAGGGTAGAAAGATGCTATCTTACTCCAATCATGTTGCTATAACAAAATACCACCAACTGGGTAGATTATAACAACAGCAATTATTGCTCACAGTTCTGGAGGCTGGGAAGTCCAAGACAGAGGTGCTAGCTTGTTTGCCTTCTGACACCAGGAGGAAAGTGGAAAGTAGTCATGTATGTCCCTGCAGGTATTTGTAGGTTGTCTTCCACCCTGAGATTTCTCTGCTGCCTCCCCTCCCTTAAACAAGTGTCAGAGAGGATTGGAGCTCTATCTTCACAGCGCTTGCTGACTTTTCAAGAGAAACATTTTTATTGTACAGATAGACCCACAGACATACTGAAATAGATATCCGCAGCTCTGTTGGATGTGTAGTATTTAGCTTCTTCGGTCTGTGTGTGAAACACTTCTAACATGCTTCCCCTCCTCCAATGCCCACAGGGCCACCAGTTTTCAGCCTGTTTTCTCTGTTCTGTTAAACACACCTCTTTTTCTAGCAGCTGAATGGGAAGGAGGACCCCCCTTTCAGTTGTCATCTTCCTCGAAACTGTTCACTCTAAACGAATTCTCACATTTCCCTTCTGAATCTATCTACCATCTCCCTCTATGTCCAAACTCCTCCTGATAGACAAATTTATTGAGCGCTTAAATGTATACCAGTTACCATTTGTCAGTGGCATTTAACCCTCACAAATATTATCCACACTACACAGTTAAATATTGAGGCTTAGAGAAAGTAAGAAACTTGCCAAAAGTTGCACACTTAACAAGTGACATGTCTAGGATTCAGGCACAAAAGATTTGAGCCCAGAGGCCATGCTCTTAACCATGAAGTGAAACCCTCTAAACAGGAAGAAGTTAACACCTGTTCAAGGGAAATGGAGGGTCCATGCTAGCTCCCTTATTTATACCAGCTGCCCGAGGGGAAAGTTTAACAGAAAAGTGTTCCCATTTAATTTTTCTGTTTCTTTAACCATTGAATTAAACAATAACACATCCTCCTTAAATGCAATCTCTCTTTGATTCAAGCTTTCTGATTATTTCAGAAACTTCAGTGAATAGTTTATATCTTCATAATTTTTTTCTTTAATTTCAGAACTTTGTGAGAAGGATAATGCTATTTTCTTTTAAGTGATTAGATAATTTTGTAATTTTCTATGCTAAAAAGTATACTTATACTATAGTATATATAAATTCTATGTATTTAGTGTGTACTTTTGTTAAAGCATTGTAAAATAACAACTGAATTGTACTCCAATAAATACATCATTTTCCTCAACATTGACTTAATGTGCACTATAGTTCATATTTTTTTCTGATTAGTTCAGAATTAGAGAATTACCATTTTGAGACTGGTTTTTACTAACTCTAACTTCCATGTTCCTAATTTCCATGTTCCTAATGAATAAACTAAGCTTTATTTATCCTTAATATTTTCTGACCTCTTCACTTCAATTGAAATCTGGATTGTTTCAAATGATTCCCCTACCATCTCCACCACAAATTTAGCTTTCTCTTTCTCTAGTATAAGAAGAGCCAGCCTGCTTCTTACATTTAGGCCACTTTCTGATTATTATTCTATAATCTCTGTATTCCCCTAATTTTAACTTACTGTTAGGAAGTAAAGTTGGCCCTCTCTCTATTCAAACCACTCCTGTATCCTCCAGAACCAGCGCCTACTTCTACTTTCCTGAATGAGGTCAACTACACTTCACCAAGCTTAATGTTTTTTAATTTTAACTAATTAATTTTTTAAAAATTAATTTTATTGAAGTATAGTTGATTTACAGTGTGTTAGTTTTAGGTGTACAGCAAAGTGATTCAGTTATACATATCCATATATCTATTCTTTTTCAGATTCTTTGCTCATATAGGTTCTCATAGACCAAGCTTACCAATTTTATAGTTTCATTGCCTGTCTTCATCTATGCCATGACCTCATTTCTCATTCACATCTCAAAATTAAACTTTCAGAACTCCATTGCAACAACGATCAGTGGTCTAATGAACTTGTATAAGATGACCAGAAGTTGAAGTATTGTAAGCATTAGTAATATAAAAGTCCAACTTCTGTCTGTTCTGCAAATGAATATATGTTTAATCCTAAATATATGTTTAGTACTAAAAGTTTCACCATGGTAGTGTGAGTCTTTCCAAAATTTATTACATTCCTATTATATGCCAAGCACTGACTTACTCTTTGATTTCATTTTCCCCCCAATTTTGTTTTCCAAACACAGAATGACAACTTGGTGAAAAAAAACCCTGCGGTATATACCAAATACCAAGATGTGCATCCTCTGCCCATCCTCATTTCTGTATTCCCACTCATCCCATCGTAATTAGATTCTGCCACTTTTCTCCTGAGCCCTATAATAGTCTCATGTCTACTCACTTCCCATCTCTTCCCCGTCTTTTAATCTCAAATACAGTTCATACATACAGAACGTCACCTGAATGATGTTCATAACTGATGGCTGCTTGCTTTCTTAAGAATGCTTAAAAGATGCAGTGTTGGAAGAGAAAGCTGTCACCACCTGCTGACTTGTGCCCAAAGTCTCAGAGGCTGAAACTTCTGCTTTCATAAATGGGGAGGTCCAGCACAGAAGTGAATTGAAGAAGTGCCACAAAAGAGCTTATGAGCCTTTTAAAGACTTCCCAGGAGATATACACACACACATACATGTACACAAGATGTTCAGTGTGATTTCAGAGAAATTCTCAGAGACCTCATATGTCTCGAACACTGGGTAAGACCTCTGCTTCCAGACATTCTAAAATTTACTCTTGAATAATGCAACCCAGAGAGTGGAGTACTTGGACCAAATTACTTATATCCCTTATAGTATTATTTCTGGCAAATTACCCCATCCGCTTTTGGCTTGCATAACACACAATTACAAGAACTTCTTTTCTATCTATTGGTAGAGGTCCTCTTCCATCACATCCTGTATACAAAGACTATATAAGTGCACATAATGTCTTACATATTATTTCATAGGGTTAACAGATACTTGGTGTCCAATGTAGAATAACATGGACTATGGGCTAACAGTGTTCTATAAAGAATAAAGTAGTTCTTTGTAAACTAGACTGTTTATATATTTCATACACACGCTTTGTTTCCCAGTTATTCTCTCTTATCACTTAATAAATTCTTTTGATGTCTTTTCTATATCATTTGTACTAAAGTGAAACAAAGCAAGATGTTTTTGATTGCTCCATACCTGGACAAAAGTGTTAGAATGGAAGCCTAGAGGCTGCTATGGTGGTAGCAGTCATAATGAAAATGAGAGAACCCCTAAATGGATGTGGTTTTCCTGCTTCAATTACCTGGAGATTGTTTTCCAGTGCTGACACCAGGATGTTCTGCATTTTGCTTTAGTGAAAGGAATGAGTGTTTCCTCTACAGTTTTAATTATAATTTTGTTTCCTCTAAAATGGCTATGTAATTTCATTGACCATTGAGTTAATACAAAGTGAACTCCTTGGCCTGGCCCTCCAGGCACTCCAACTGTTCTAACCTATCCCTGCTGCTCCATCACCTCCCCTTCTCCTACACATGGGCCTGTGCTGCCATCAAACTGCACAAACCTCTCTTCTCTCAAGTGCTGGGGAGTTTTCTAATCTCTGTGTCACTTTTCATTCTGCTGATTATGTCAGGAATCGGATTTTCTTAGATGCGATGCATACTAAATCTACTTTACACGTATAACATGCTTATATAGTTAGTAAATTTGACAAAAAATTATTAAATGATACCTAATGATGACTACATTATAAAATCATATATATATGCTTTTTCATATATATTCATGTCTTTCAACACTAACCTCACCCTCTCCATTCTCATAATACTTAAAATATGCTTGCTTTATGTTGTCCAGGCCATTGCACGTGGTGCTCTCTTTGCCTGGACTTCTCTCCTTCCTCCGTTCTTCTACTTGCTACCACTTCCCCATGTAATGACCCGATTTGGAGAAGACTTGTTTCTGCTTCTCTTATGGGTTCCCTTAGTACCCTATTCTAAGTTCTATTAATTCAGACTGCATTGTAACTCCCTGTTCATTGTCTTACTTGCTCATTGTGTCCCCAATGCCTATACAGCACCTAACGTTTGGAAAGTACTCAAATAAATGAAAGTTGGTGACATTGAAATACATGTATAACTGGTTTAGAAGAGTTAAATGATCATTGTTATTGAAAGTCATAAAGATACTTACGCCTTTGACCCAGTAATCCAGGAGTCAAAAATTCAAATGCTTTCAGGGTCAAGCAGGTAATCTAAATGTACAATGTTGGCCTGGGGGAAGGCAATGGGAATACAGGTTACTGTACTTGCCTCACCTAAACACATTCAGATTTACACTTTTATAAATACTGTCGATACAAGCCAAACAAACCATAACCCCTGTCTCATTCAAAGAAACAATTCTGTAGAGGAAAAAAATATTCATAATAATATTATTTGTGAATCTATCTGTAATAAGGAAAAAATGAAGACAAATAGCTAGTAATAGGAAGCGGATTAAATTAAATATAGATTGTATCCATTAAATATCATGTATTCTTTAACATTAAAATAATCCCCCAATTGTAATATATGAAAAATGCTTTCGTTATTGGAAATGGTGAAGGAATAACACAAAACTCTGTGTTTGCTGTAATTGCAACCATGTAAAAATATACATCCTTGTTAAAAAAAAGGATTATGCAAAATGAAGATAACTATGTTAGGGTGCTCAAAATAGAAATGATTTTTGTAAAGTTCAGCATTTAATAATGCCGTCATTTTTCCAATCCTAGTCTCTGGAGAAAGCTTTGGCAATATCTCTTGGAGTCTTAGAAGATGATACCTAGCAAGCAGAACCAGGTTACTTTGGGTAAAAGCTGAAGAATATGAATTGTGGGCTGAGCTACAAATAACATTGTCATAGCAACCTCCAAAGATTTCATAGAAAAGGCATGACTTGGATTTCTCTTTTTTTTTTTTTAAGGAAAATGACTAACAAGATCCCTTTTAAAACAGTTCCGATATAGTGCGGGATAAGATACAATAAGTTTGATAAAGAGTTTTGTTGAGAAATTGGGATAAACTGGCAGAACCTTGAGATCAGAAGTGAGACTCCCTAGTGTAGCCTTAGCACATTATTTTGTGTGTGTATTGATTAGTTTTCAGTGACGTAACACTTACGTGATGCCAATCTGCCTTCCCTGCAGATAATATTTATTTAATAATAAAATATTAAGAACAATATAATAATTCTATAATGATAATAATGGTTATTGTTAGTAAAAAAAGTTCAATTCTCCTTGTTAAGAGACATTTAATATATTTCTCTGATTCTTTATAAAGGCTTGATTATCTGTTCTCAGGGTTCTTCTGTGATACTATATATAACCTCCTGGCAACAGAGGACTGTGGAAATACTGATAGTGTCAACGGAAATCATTGTAACTTCTTTGGAAAGGGCGTATTCCATCAGTCTCATTGCCTCATTTGTTAAGCTGAATCGCCATCCTCAGTGACAGATCTTTTCAGTGTCCAAACTTCCTGCAAGGATTTATGTATTAACCCCATTCTGTTTGAGTTTAGATCAGGAGTGTCCCTTAGGTTATTTTAGGAGCCCAGGTTTCCTGTAGTTTGCAAAAGCTGGCCCAGCCCACTGGCAGAAAATCTGCTTCTGATAGCATAGTCCTGTGGTAACAACTTTGGTATCTTGCACAGATAAGCAGCCTTGATATAGGTCCATGTGGTTAAGGAGGAAGACATTGTCAGTAATTACTTTTACGGGGAAAATGCTAGTTAGCAATTTTTTTCCAGTTCGAGGTAAACATGTAAATCTGGGCTTATCATAAATAGCAATATATCCAAAGTATCATTCTCAGACTACACACAAATTTTTGACTCTAGCTTTCTGTGTAACGTTAGAAAAACAAACAAACAAAAAAGCATAGTCAGATCACCTGTTACCTCAAAATAAGGAGCTGTGTGGCAGCATCGGGAAGCATAATGAGTGAAGCCAGAATTAACAAGTAGCAGGGCTGAGTGTGGAACCCCTGCAGTTCAGGCCTGACCATTGAAACTGGCACCTGATTGCCCTTACAAGTACTACCTGTTCACTCAGTTCTTGAAACAATCAAATGTATACCGTAAATATCATGGTTCTGCTAACACCTTTTGTGTGTTTTCTGAAGCCACTGGTAGAACTAACCTTTTTAACCATCTGCTGAGGACAGAAGTCACGTTATAAGTCAAGTGGAACTTTGAGTTCTATTTCCATTTCTAAACATTTGACCGCAAAATTAAACCTCAGATTCTTAAAGAAGAATTCAGTCTTCTGGGTAAGTGGGATCTGTCCACTCGTTCATTCAACAGTTACTGAGCTGCTGCTTCATGTAGAATGTACAAGTGGGTTAAAAGATGTTTGAGGAGATTACTGTCTCGTTAGCCATCCAACTAATCATCACTCATGCTGAAGTTTTGAATCAGAAAAAAAAAGAGTTGAACCAATATTTGTTAAATTTTGCACACAAATAGCCCTAGGGAGCACAGAAGGGAAGATTTTTTCCATTGAAAAAATGTATGACTTTTCTGAATAAATTAATATGTATCTTAATCATCTACGTTTCAAATGAGGAAAAGATTAATTTAACAGAATCATTCTGTAAAACCCCTACTGCTTTGAATCCTATGAGAACTTGTTGCTAATTTGAGGCTTTCAAATTTAAAGTCATAAGATAAGTTGAGCAGTCAATAACCTTGAAATTTAGGAAAGTGACTGACATGGACTAGCCAGAACGTTTTTTGCAGTAATTTGATTTATAACTCTGCCCTAATCACTCTTAAAAATCAGCTAGACAGTAAAAAGTTCTCTACCTTCAAACCTCTTGATGCAGTTTTGCAGATTAATCTGAATGGGTTGAAAATTTGATGAAAGGATGGAGAGCATCTAAATTTAGTTTTTCTGGATAGCCACACACAAAAGAATGAGACTAGACCACTATCTTATACCATACATAGATATCAACTCAAAATGGATTAGAGACTCCAATGTAAGATCTGAAACAATAAAACTCCTAGAAGAAAACATAGGCAGTATTCGCTTTGACTTTGGTTTTAGCAATATCTTTCTGCATATGCCTCCTCAGGCAAGGAGACAAAAGCGTAACTAAACAAATGGGACTATTATCAAACTAAAAAGCTTCTGTACAACAAAGGAAACATCAACAAAATGAAAACCTACCAAATGGGAGAAGATATTTGCAAATCATGTATCTAATATCCAAAATAGATAAAGAATTCAAGCAACTCAACAACAAAAAAGCTAACAATCCAATTAAAAAACGAGCAGAGAAACTGAATAGATATTTTTCCAAAGAAGGTATATAGATGGCCAACAAGCATGTGAAAAATGTTCAACATCACTAATTATCAGGGAAATGTAAATCAAAACCACAGGGAGATATCACTTCACACCCATTAGAATGGCTATTATCAAAAAGACAAGAAATAAGTGCTGGAGAGGAAGTGAAGAAAAGGGAACCCTTGTGCACTTTTGGTGGGAATGTAAATTAGTGCAGCCACTATGGTAAATCACATGGAGATTCCTCAAAAAGTTAAGACTAGAACTATCATATGATGTAGCTATTCCACTTGTGGGTGTTTATCCAAGGAATACAAAAACACTAATCTGAAAAGATATATGCACCCCTGTGTTCATCACAGCATTATTTAGAATAGACAAGATGTGGAGACAACCTAAGTGTTCACTGATGGATGACTGGATAAAGAAGATACACACACACTTACAATGGAAGAATAGCCATAAAAAGATGAAATCTTGGCATTTGGGACAACATGGCTGGACCTTGTGGGTATTATGTTAAGTGAAATAAACCAGATGGAGAAAGACCAATCCCATATGATTTAACTCATATGTGGCATATAAAAACAAGCAAAACAAAATGAATGAAGAAACCAAACTGAAACAAATAGATACAGAGAACAGAGTAGTGGTTAGCAGAGGAGAAGGGGGTGGAGGGAGGGCAAGATGGGTAAAGGGGGTCAACAATATGATGACAGTTGACAACTAACCTTTTGGTGGTGAGCACACTGTAGTTTATATAAATGTCAAAATATAATATTATACACCTGAACCTTATGTGTGATAAACCCATGAAACTATAAATAAATAAAAATTTAATAAATAAATTTACTTTCATTAACTTATGAAACAGCAACATACTTTGCCCAATTTACTTAGCTTCAGAATTTTCATTTGTACAGTTTGAACCAGAAGAAGTACCTTTTTATTGGTTTATTTTTTTTTCTAAAATTCTAAGACTAAATTGTTATTACAATGTCTTCACAAAATTATTAATAGAATGCCTTCATAATTATCTCACGTAAATATTTAGATAAATAGCTATGTAATAGCTGAATTTTCTCAAACTGTTAAAATATTATTTCTAAAGGTATATTTCAGGTTAAGAAGGATTAAGCTGCAGAGATATAATGTTTAATGATATTTCTCAAGTGATAAGAACTTACTGTCAGAAGCATGTAATGTATTAGTACCCTCATTATGGAGTTCAGATTCTCTCTTCAGCAGAAAATGCTCAGGGCATATGTGAGTGATGATAATTTTTTTTTCTATGCCTATATTCCTATAGCATTTCTTATCATGATGTCATTGGGTAACTGCATTTAAAGTGGGCTCTTAGGGACTTCCCTGGTGGCGCAGTGGTTAACAATCCACCTGTCGGGGCTTCCCTGGTGGCACAGTGGTTGAGAGTCCGCCTGCCGATGCAGGGGACACGGGTTCGTGCCCTGGTCCGGGAAGATCCCACATGCCGGGGAGCGGCTGGGCCCGTGAGCCATGGCTGCTGAGCCTGCACATCCGGAGCCTGTGCTCCACAACGGGAGAGGCCACAGCAGTGAGAGGCCCACGTACAGCAAAAAAAAAAAGAATCCACCTGTCAATGCGGGGGACACAGGTTCGAGCCCTGGTCCGGGAGGATCCCACATGCCGTGGAGCAACTAAGCCCATGCACCACAACTACTGAGCCCGTGTGCCACAACTACTGAAGCCCACGTGCCTAGAGCCTGTGCTCTGCAACAAGAGAAGGCACCGCAATGAGAAGCCCGCGCGCCACAACGAACAGTAGCTCCCACTCCCCGCAACTAGAGAAAGTCCACGTGCAGCAATGAAGACCCAACACAGCCAAAAATAAATAAATTAGAAAAAAAGATGATTCTTTAATAAATCAATCAATCAATAAATAAAGTGTGCTCTTAAGCATTTGCCAATTAAAGAAACTCAACATAAAGACCCAAAGACCCCATCTGAGTTTGCTAAGTGATGCAGTGTTAATAAAACTGTGGCTCATTGGAATGTAGTGTGTTACAGGATTTTTTGCACACTTAGCTCTTCAACTGATTTGGTTTGGATTTTAGTCAAATTACTTGGTACCTTGGTTAAGTGGGCTTGTGAAAAATACCTGATATATACAACCACTTCCTTTGGAGCTAATAGCTATGTGTTTGCTAAGTATTTTGTGAGCAGAAAAGATCAGAGAGCAAAGAAAGCTGGATTTCCTTAAAAGCACTGAACTGTAACATGTATGTAAAGACTGGGTAATTACTGGGCAGAAACAGGCCCGCCAGTAAAAGCCAAATATATGCAGCTCCCTTCTTCTGCTGAAAATCTGTCCTAGTTTCATGTTAAATTATATATTAAAAGAATACTGCATTTTTCTATAATGATGTTTTTATAATATAGAGGGTGTTTCTGACCAAAGACTCTACATCCACAATATATGATAAAAGCAAAGGTATAATGATAAAATATCATACTCAACTCATTTAAGTAGTAAAGTATATTCTAAACCTCATAATGGACAAATACAGTCACTGTGAGGTGGTTCTATAAGTCTCTAATATATTTTAAAAAGGTATATATCATGTTCAAACCAATTTCTACTATATCTTAAATTATAACTATATAAAATGAACCCATTAACTTTAATGACCACTTATTTACACTAATATAAGTCTGTTCCCCAACAAGAAAGATGTACATATGTATATGGGTGTTTGTATGAGTTAGATAACTGGCATCTTTTAAAAAACTGCTCAAGAAAGTTTGAAGTAATGAATTTTCATGTAGCATGAGGAGGTAATCAAAATCATTCTCCCATATTTCCTTAATTCTAAGGTGCCATATGTTGTATATGTCCTTAAGTTAGTGAAACTTTTTTTGGAAAGAAAAAGCAAGTACACCCAATGCGCACATTAGAAGGAGAATTCTGGTTTTATAAATTTTATAATGAAAAAAAGAAAATGGAGTACATATTTTTATTTACCTTAGAATTAAATTTGAATTTAAGCTTAATTTCTACAGTAACCTTTAGAAATTTTTATTATGCAGTCTTTCTTGATGATAATTTGTAATTTGCTATGATTGATTTAGAATTTCCAAATTTCCATCCATTTTTAGAATTCAAAATTTTGGCTAAAACCATCAATTATTGGAAATCCTCTCAATGTAGACTGTGCATGAGGCCAGTACCTGAGCTGATCCTCTAGGGAGCTTCATGGAGAGTATAATAAGGGGAGCCCTTGTTGAGTAATTTATAGTTGATTAACATCATCATGAATTGCTCCCAACTTTATTCATGATTCTGAACACTTGAGATAATTGAAATACCAAAAGAACGAGTATAAAGCTATTAGGACGAGTGGATACTTGAGCCTACTCACAGTCTCTTTGAGGCAGAGGCTCATTTTGTGCATAAGTGTAAAGAAATATATTTTTGGAAAAATAATTCTAGTTCCAGTTAGAAGATGGTGAACTCAGAGATTTCATTGATCACTGCTCAAAGTGTTTAGAGCCATTGAAAACATTTCCCCCTAGACATTGACATGATGGACTTATTTTAATCAGCAATTACAAAAGTTGACCAAGTGCCAGGCATCAGTGAGTAGATTATTGGGCAAAAATCAGTCTTTCCCCCTTGTACAAAACCTGGATGCATCCTGTCCAAGGACAGACTTAAACAGGCAAGGGAAAGTTTATTGAAAACGATTGCAATTGGAGAGAGAGATTGGACTAAACTCTGCTGAAACAAAAGGTGGGACAGTTTACCAATTCTGGAGTGAGCTAGTGGACTGGTACTGGAGGACATTAGGAGGAGACTGGTTAATGTGATTAGGCCATCTGTGTTTGCTAATCAGCACTTATTGAAGTTAGACTCTTGCCCTCCCACAGAGAATGCGGTGCTATCTTTCTTGATGATTACATTTCGAAAAATGGCTCCCATGTCCGTGAGAAAGACATTCCTGGGTTGTAAATCTGGCAAGATTACTAGAAGAAGATTTACGTGTCAAAGGGGTGAAAAAAGAATTTGCATGTTTTTTAGAGTGAATGTTCTAAATAAGGGGAGGTCAAGGGCCTATAAGTCAGGAAGAAACCTGTCTAAAGTTTTATTAAGCTGAAAGGAATGTGAAGGCTGTCTTGGTCCATCTAAACCTTGAACACAGGTAAAGATGTTTGCCAACTCTAGAGAAAAGCCTACAAGTACGGCAAGCTCCTTTACCTTTAATCTCCCATCCTCCCTAATCTGATTTAGATATTTCCCTTGTGTTGTCACAGGCTTACCAATATCACAGAATTTATCAGGTCAAATTGCAATTTTTTGTCTGTTTACTACTCTTGACACTAGACTGTAAGGTACCTGAGAACAGGGATCCTGTTGACATTTGTAACCACAGGACCTACTGTAATTCCCCTTACCTCAATTCATGCCTGCTAAAATAAACTGAATTCTAAAAAAATAACAGAAAAGTAGCTGAGATAGGAAATAAGAATGTGGGAATTACAAAAAAATTAAGAGCCTTTAGTTTAGTAAAATGAAGATGGTAAGGGAATATGATCAGAAGCCATATATTCCTAGAAGGTATGAAATTTTCTAGTAAATCCTAGAAAACTAGAAGTTGGCCACACCCAGTGGAGATAGGAAAGAGGGCTCACATTTAATGTACACTATATGGTAGACACTATGTTAGCATATCAAATTTAATCCTTTATCTGTGAAGAAAGCACTGCAAACCCTATTTTATAAGTAAGAAAACTGATACCTGGAGTGGCCATATACCACCTCCAGAACAGTGAACCAAGATTTAAACACTCACCTTTATGGCCCCAAAGCTGTTAAATTTGGCTGCCTTAAACATAAATTATAATAGTTTAAGTTTAGGAGAGAAAAATGACCAATACTTTTAACTTTGCATATGAGATGATATCCCTAAGAAGGGATCACCCTCAAAATATAAATAGAATCAATAAGTATCAGATGTGTCTTTAAATACTAGAGACAAGCAAGGTTGTAAAGAAAACTGGTGATGTTTGGGGGTACCTTGCAAAACTTTTGAAGGTGGTGTCACCACAAGGAGACTCTGTCTCTTGGTAGCACCATCAGCTCTGCTTCTGGATTGGATGGATTTTGAGATGACATTAGAAGTGCTCTTCTCTTAGAGTTAGGACATTCTCGGATTCTTTAGTAATGAAATACCTTTGATTCTTTGCTTTATCACCAAAAAAGATGGTTTAAAGGAACAACCTTTTTGTTTTTCCAGATACACACTGGGAATGCTATTTACTAACTCTCACTACATGCTAGAGATATGATGGTAGTCCCCTTATATATCGCAGTATACCGTACAGAAAATATTAAGGCTACTGGCATCAGTCCCATATGGTTAAATAAGCTATTTAAAGGAGGATATTCCTGAACTGGAGAGGGATGTCTGGGACAAGAGCAAGCAGGATGAGGATTTAATCAACAATTTAGTTTTCTCTGGAAGCCTGATAAAATTCAAATACCCATGTCTTGCTTACATGGGACTTATTTTTCAACATAGTATGGCTTGACAATTTTTCTTAAGAATTTGGGATGAGAAGGAAAAACATAATAATTTAATCTAGTCAATAAAAGGAATATTGATGTTCCTCATATTTCTTTGAAGTCCTTTGGTAAATTTCTTGACTTTTCATCTGACTGACTTTTACCCTTTTCTAGAAAAAAAGCATACCGGGAGGAAGTAAGACCTAGTGCTTTTTAGTGTACTCTTGGCATTCTTCCAACTCTTCTGGAAAACATCATTCTATCACTTATATTCCTGTAGAACTGTAAGTTGAAATGAAGAACCCTCTTACCCAGCCTCTTACACAAAAGTATCATGATATTCTTTAAAAGACTCTATCCAAACAGACACATTTTAAATAATTATTAGTTCATCATCATGAGCCAAAAAGACTGCAAGGTTGCTTAGCAACAGAATCAGGCACTCTTAACAGGAACATGCATGGGAACAATGGTGAAAAGTGATGGAGATCTTACAAAGGCAAATTCTTTGAATTAAATCTTTGTGAAAAGACATCACGGGGAAAATGAGTTTTTTAACCTAAGAATTGTTTCCTGAGATTGATACATTATTTCATAGCTAAACATCAACCACTTTCCATAGAATAGATAGAACAATGGAACTTTTAGTCTTTACATAATTTAGGGCACTTACAAAACATTATTTATCAGTGTTAGCTTGAAAATGAATAATATTTCTGTGTTGTCCCATTATCTTTAAAACTGTATAGATACATAAAGAAAGGAAGTTACTTACAAAAATAAATACTGCAAATGTATTTGATTAATGACGTTCTATTTTTATGTCATACATAGACTATAAAAAATTGTATTCTTTTAAATTTGAACAAGATATAAGTATATATATATATATATATATATATATATATATATATATATATATATATATACACACACATACATACATACACACAAACATGCATTATCTATCTAATTCCCATTTCCAGTGGAAAAAAAAAAGAAAAGAAAAGAAAAAGCCTGCAAAGCATTGTCTCTTTGGGACTCCTAGATTGACTAATTTTTGACTAGTTTGACTGAATGGGCTGATTTTATACTACAATACCTGTAAAGGCACTAACTTGCTTCTATTAGTAAATGGAAGAAAATCCAGTACATATGGGCTCTGTTGATGCAATATGTAAACACCCAGCAAGTTCAAAGAGTAAGCTCAACATCCTGGCAGAAGACCTCAACTTTGACCCTAGTCCCATCTCTGGCTTGGACAATTCACTTAACCACCATAGACCTCATATTCCTCATCTATAAAAGGAGGCCTCCAAGATTACTTTCAGCTCTAAAATTCCTAAAGTTCATGTCCATCAACTCTAAGTAGCATCATTCTTTTTTTCTCACAGAAGAATTGTTTGTTTTAGTGCATTGGTTATTTGACTACTGTCTTTATGTAAATACTAGAAGTAGCAGGCTTGTTCACCAATACATTCAGGTATCAGGCAAAAAACTTTCAATACTGGGTTTTTGTTTGTTTCTTTCTTCATGGCTGATTGCATGTTGCAGAGCTGATTTTTAGTTTCTGGAAGTTAAAAACATGCAGGTGTAGATATAATATGCTGCAGCCATTTATATCACCAGCCATAATGTTTTAAAACAACTGGCTTTTTTGCCTAGTCTTTAGAAGAGGGTTAGATGAGCACTTCTGTTTTCCTTTTCTTGAGAAGTTTTATAAAAACACCAAAAGGTCATCTTTAAAAGGTCAGACAAGATTAACAACAAAATCTTGGAAGACAGCCAGTCCACCAAGGAAACAAACCCAAAGGACTCTTTACAGATGCAAATCTTAAATAAGCAACAGAACCTGAGAGTGGGGTGAGGGCAGGGGAGAGAAATACGTTGTAGCAAAGAAATACATTCAAGAGATGCCTCGTGGCATTGAACTGTTGGAAAGGAGTAGCAGTAAACAAACCTGGCCCCCAGCAATTGCTAAAGGGCACATTCATTAGGAAGTTGGAAGCAAGAAGTCTAAGATCATGAGTCAGAGAAGCAGAATCATGAGCCACACCCACACTGGGTTCTATATGCTATTGTTAAAACAAAGAGAAGTTGATGTAAATCTTTTAATTGCAAGGCATTGAAAAAGTGGTTATTAATCCCACTAGTTGATGCCAGGCCAGGTTTCTGATTATACAACTGAGGATGTAGCTCTATAGTCCTGACAGCTGGGTAGTAGAGAAGATGCAGTTTTCTTCCCACAAAAGTACCACTTCTCCTACTAACAATTCTAAAGGGAGAGAAAGCCTTTAACAGAGAACACGTTAAAGGAGAGTCACAGTTATTTAAAACCAGAAACTTAAATATTGATGGAAGAAGCAAGTAGGTTTAGGAAGAGAGCAAGCTACAGAAATTGATAAAAGCTTTGCACTTTTAGTTGAAATTTTTAAAATTATAAACAGAAATGGAGAATTCTCTGCCATTTGTATTTTATCCAGTATTCAACTAAGTGGCCTATTAGTTTAGTAGGATGAAAAGTATCTTGCTGGCAAATGTGGAAACTAATACTGAAACAAAAATATAAGGCAGAGACATATTTTTGTAGCAAAGGATTTCACCAGCTTTGTCAGGGTTGACACAAGAATCATATTACAGGGGCTTCCCTGGTGGCGCAGTGGTTGAGAGTCCGCCTGCCGATGCAGGGGACACGGGTTCGAGCCCTGGTCCGGGAAGATCCCGCATGCCGCGGAGCAACTAAGCCCGTGCGCCACAACTGCTGAGCCTGCGCTCTAGAGCCCGCAAGCCACAACTACTGAGCCCACGTGCCACAACTGCTGAAGCCCGTGTGCCTAGAGCCCGTGCTCCGCAACAGGAGAAGCCACCGCAATGAGAGGCCCGTGCACCGCAACGAAGAGTAGCCCTTGCTCGCTACAACTAGAGGAAGCCCGCATGCAACAACGAAGACCCAACACAGCCAAAAATAAATAAATAAAATAAATTAAAAAAAAATCATATTATAGTTATACTTAATATAAATGTTAGATTATGTAATACATACATGTATATTCAGTAGAAATAGTCAATAAATTGTACATAATGTACTACAGTAGTAAATGTTAGGTTCTTTTCAATGAATACTTTATAGTGTTTTTGCGATCTTTATAAAGAACCTGGTTTTTAAATAAATACTATTTCAAATTTGGGGAATGAGAAGTTTAAAATAAGATGAACCAGATTTCTACAATCCATTTTCTGATGCTCAAAGTGGGCAGACTACAAAATGGAGCATGGCTGAGGCCATGTGGTCATCTGTGTGTTCCTTGCACTGTTTGAATTTTATGATACATCCGTAATATGCAGGGGCACAAATCACTCATAGGTTATGCTTTTTAGGCAAACTTTTACACACGAATAACAACTAATTAGAATAGACCTTAGCAAAACCGTGATGTTTGCTTGTTTCATCAAGCTCCACTTTCTGAGTTTCCCCTGTGAGTCTATTTATTGCTCTGTCTTCTCTATTCCCTAATACCCTCTGCAGAACCCTTATGCCCTCAAGTTCTCTTCCCTCTTGCACATCATCAAAACTTGCTTTTGGATCATTCAGGCTGAGGTAAAAATGACTACGATCTTAAAGCACAACCAGTATTTGAATTTTAATGGGAAAAAAAGATTTAAGCTAAAGGGATGAGATTCTGAGATAAAAGGATGAGAGTTGAGCGCCAACCATCAGTTAGTAGATGAGAAGACATTTTTAGGCATCAAAGCTTTTCCGCGGGCTTCCCTGGTGGCGCAGTGGTTGAGAGTCCGCCTGCCGATGCAGGGAACACGGGTTCATGCCCTGGTCTGGGAAGATCCCACATGCCGCGGAGCGGCTGGTCCCGTGAGCCATGGCCACTGAGCCTGCACGTCCGGAGCCTGTGCTCTGCAACAGGAGAGGCCACAACAGTGAGAGGCCCGCATACCACACACACACACACAAAAAATGCCCAGATAAAACATTTCATTTTCCCATTAGAGAAATGCAAATCAAAACTACAATGAGGTATCACCTCACATTAGTCAGAATGGTCATCATCACAAAATGTACAAACAATAAATACTGGAGAGGGTGTGGAGAAAAGGGATCCCTCTTGCACTGTTGGTGGGAATGTAAATTGATACAGCCACTATGGAGAACAGTATGGAGGTTCCTAAAAAACTAAAAATAGAACTACTATATTACCCAACAATCCCACTATTGGGCATATACCCAGAGAAAACCATAATTCAAAAAGATGCATGCACCCCAATGTTCACTGCAGCACTACTTACAATAGCCAGGACACGGAAGCAAACTAAGTGTCCATCAACAGAGGAATGGATAAAGAAGAAGTGGTACATATATACAATAGAATATTACTCAGCCATAAAATGGAACGAAAACGGGTCATTTGTAGAGACGTGGATGGACCTAGAGTGTGTCATACAGAGTGAAGTAAGTCAGAAAGAGAAAAACAAATATTGTATACTAACACATGTATGTGGAATCTAAAAAAATGATATAGATGATCTTATTTGCAAAGGAGAAATAGAAACACAGACATACAGAAAAAACATATGGATACCAAGGGAGAAGCGGGGAGTGAGACGAATTGGGAGATTGGGATTGACATACATATACTATTGATACTATGTATAAAATAGATACCTAATGAGAACCTACTGTATAGCACAGGGAACTCTACTCAGTTCTCTGTGGTGACCTAAATGGGAAGGAAATCCAAAATAGAGGGGATATATGTATAGGTATAGCTGATTCACTTTGCTGTACACCTGAAACTAACACAAGAGTGTAAAGCAACTATATTCCAATAAATTTTTTAAATTAAAAATAGAAAAATATGGGGAAAAAATCAGGGATTTAGGGGGAAAAATTTAAAGAATCATTACCATATGAAAAAGTGATTAGTGTCACTAATGATAAGGAACATACAAATTGAAAGCACAGAGAGATATCACTAAGAGATGGCAGGGAAGTAGTGCAACTGTTACACACATTAGTGTTCTGTTGGGTGAATATGGTGATCCAAGAGATTAAGAAAATATTTTTTTTTAAATGGGGGAAAGCAGAGCCTTTTTTATTTTATTTATTTATTTATTTATTTTTTGCGGTACGCGGGCCTCTCACTGTTGTGGCCTCTCCCGTTGCGGAGCACAGGCTCCGGACGTGCAGGCTCAGCGGCCATGGCTCACGGGCCCAGCCGCTCCGCGGCACACGGGATCTTCCCGGACCGGGGCACGAACCCGTGTCCCCTGCATCGGCAGGCGGACTCTCAACCACTGAGCCACCAGGGAAGCCTCAAGAAAATAATTTGGCACAATCGAATTTTTAAAAACTGAAAATATCACACTATGCTGCAGACATTGTTATTAGTTGTTTGCCTAACTGTTCTTGCATATTTAACACTAGGAGATATGTCAAAAAAACAGAAAAATAACCCATAAATTCTCTCAATTTATTTGGTAAAGCTTAAATTCATAGCAAACAAATTTTAAATGCAAAACTGAAGATAGTGGTTACCTCTGAGGGGATCAGAAAAGAGGAAAGGTCACCAGAGTCATGCAAGTGATATCAAGGTAAGAGTCATGTTCAGTTCTTAGACTGAATGGTGAGTCTTTGAAAAGATAATCTGGAAAATTAGAAGTCACTGCCTCTACTCTCAAGGTCAGAAAATACGTAACAGACCCAGAGATTTTTTTTACCACACGTGGTTGCAATTTTATAGATAATAAAAAATGAAACCTCACTCTTGCCATTAAATCAATGTTATTTTTTTAATTTGAAGAAAAATGAGGCTATATAAATTTTTACAGTGGTGAACCCTGTAAAACTGCTCCTTTGAACATTACAGTGGTAATTTCAAGTCTTTAAAACACAAGTTTGAAGAGATAGGAAAATCCATTACATGTTCTTTCATACTTTCATGTAAATTAATATTAAAACAGCTTTATTAAGTTGTTTATATAATAAAATGCACATATTATAGTATGCAATTTGATGAGTTTTGATGTATGTATAAAACCATGAAACTATCACCACAATCAAAATAATAAACAGATCTGTTGACAAAAAAGTTTCCTCATGGTCTTTTTAATGTATTCTTTCCAACTCTACCTACCCCTCTAATCCCGGGCAACAACTAATCTGTTGTCACCATGCAATAATTTGCATTTTTCTAGAATTCCGTATATGTTCAATTCCACCATATATACCCTTTTTGTCTGTCTTCTTTCTGTCAGCATATGTGAGATTTATTCATGTTGTGTATGTCAATAATTCATTCCTTTTTGTCATTTTATTACTTTTTATGAATATAGTAAAGTTTATTTACCCCTTTGCTTATTGTTCATTAAACTTTTTTGACCATATTTAGTTTGTCTTTAATTACATCCAATTTATTTTCATCTTGGACATTGTAATTTTCATCTCTAGAAATTTGAAAGTCTGTTTTGCATTACTTTTTATCTTCTTTGTTTCTACTTCCTTTTGGACATAGGCAGTACAGGTATAATAATTGTTTTAATATCAGTGCTTACTACTTCTAACACTTCCTTGGTAACTTTTCATTGGTTTTCTAACACTGTGAATTTTACATAGTGAGTGTTAGATATATTTATTTCTATAAACATTCTTATGCTTAATTTTGAGATTTATTAAAATTCCTTAGGAATGTTTTGATCCTCTGGATCTGGTTTATAAGATTTGTTATTTGGAACTTTTGCAGTTTTGTTTTAGGCTAATTTTTTTCCCACTACTGAGGCAAAACCCTTCTGTGTACAGCACCCTGTAAACTTTGAGGTTTTCCAGTCGGGAAGGTGGGGTGAGAACATGCACTATGACTGTCTTTGTGTGAATGCCATGCCTTGTTACACCCAATCCTTGAGGTGGTTTTCCCTAACCTCAGACACATGCCCTGATCAGCACTTAGCCAAATGCTGGAGGGGAGCACTCTGCTGCCATCTGGAATTCTCTCTCTGTGCAGCCCTGTCACTGTTCCTCTGACCTACGAATTCTAGTCTTGGTTTCTCTGAACTCTCAGCTCTGTGTCCTCAACTCATTCCTCAGTCCCCATCTGCACTCAAGATCTGTCTGAAATCAGAAGGACTGACACCAACATGCACTGCAGTGCGTTATCTTATGTAAAATTGGGTTTAAAACAATAACTTACAATTAAGGATGCTTATAATACTAGTGATAAGTTTCTTACAGTAGTAACAATTACACACAGTAGGTAATATATTCAAAGGGCAATTTTCATCTAATATTCACGTTATTTCAAATCATTTTTGGAGTCATTCCAAACATGTTAAATACTATCTCAAATGTAGTAAGTTTTCTTTCTATATAGGACAAGTAATAACTGTCTTATACATATGTATATATCAGACAAATATGAATTGATCTTTTTTCTAGGGTATACTCATATATTACATAAGTTTAACTATACAATAATTGTTCTTTACTAATTTCCCCCTTTTCAATAAGAAAATGTTATATTTCCTTACATATATTTTTATATATTTTATATATACTACAAATATGTATTTATATATAGTCTTATGATGTATATGTGTATATATACATAGACTAGAAACATATATATATATATATATATATATATATACATAAAATACATATACATACACACATAGACTAGAAACAATTAATTGCATCAATTGATAAAACACTAAACTCAGGAAAATCTAACGCTTCTCTAACAGTGCTCTGTACCTCCTCTCTCTCTCAGCATACAAATTAGGCAATTTTATATTAAGTCAACTTCTAGATCAAAGCATTCATCACTTAGCCAGAGGAAATATTTTTGGCACAAACTTCCTTTCACTTCTACAGATGGTTCCATATTGAAACTGTTCTTTTGTTCCAATCTCAAACACTATATTAAACAAACTTGTAACAGGTTTAAGATACCTTATTATTTGATAGTTTGTGTTGGGGCCACTCAAAGTATATTTGTAGTCATGAAAGACACTGAGACGCTTGACCCAAGGGTTAAAAATTTCCAGAATCTCTAGTGACAGGATGAGATAGCATTTACTGAAAAGCTACCCTGCTGCAGCCTACCGCTTCATTTACACATCACAATAGCTCTGAAAAGTAAACAGGATTTTCCCAGTTAGAGATGAAGAACTGTAAATTAAAAGTCAAGGAGTCTACCTTTGGTAAGCGATTAACGAAGAGCCTTGCTGAGATTTTAATCCAGCTGTATTTTGGAGCAACATGGATGGACCTAGAGGTTGTCATACTAAGTGAAGCCAGACAGAGAAAGACAAGTATAAGATATTGCTTATATGTGGAATCAAAAAAAAGAAGATACAAATGAACTTATATATGAAACAGAAGCAGACCCACAGACATGGAAAACAAACTTATGGTTACCAAAGGGGAAAGAGGGAGGGAATAAATTAGGAGTTGGGGATTAAAATATACACACCACCATATATAAATTATACAACTAACAAGGCCCTACTATATACCACAGAGAACTATACTCAATAATTTTTAATAACTTATAAGGGAAAAGAATCTGAAAAAAGTTAGGTATATATGTATGTATAACTGAATCACTTTGCTGTATACCTAAAGCTAACACAACATTGTAAATCAACTATACTTCAATAAAAATTAATTAATTAATTAAAAAAGAAACCAAAAAGCTCTAAATGGCATACAGGTAATTTGACTCAAGGTAGAGTGAGCAATAACTGAAGTATCAAAATTTATATAACTCCACTACATAAGCCTCTTCGAATGATCTCTGCTCCCTATCAGCTCTGTGTTCCTACCTCTATCTTTAGTCTCAGGCCTAGGTCTAATGTCAAACACTGCACAGTATATTGGAAAGAGGGTGGATTTTGGAGTCTGAGAGTATGAAAATCTCAGTTTTATTTTTTTAATAGCCATGTGAGTGTTATGAACTTAATATTGTCCTCCTAAATTTTTTTGTTGAAGTCTTAATTCCTAATAGCTTACAATGTGACTGTATTTCTCGATAGGGCCTTTAAAGAGAAAATTAAGATTCAATGAGGTTATATGGGTGGGCCCTAATGCAATGTGACTGGTGTCCTTATAGGAAGAGGAAGAGTCACTAGGGATGTATCTGCACAGAGAAAAAGCCATTAGAGAACCCAGTGAGAAGGCAGCCCTCTCCAAGCCAAGGACAGAGGGCTCAGGAGAAACCAACTCAATCTTGTACTTCAGCCTCCAGAGAAAATAAGAGTTCTGTCTTTTGAACAGCTTAGTCTGTGGTATTTTGTGATGGCAGCCCTAGCAAACTAAGACAAGACCTTAAAACATTTTACATGACCTCTTTGAATCTAAATTTCCTTAGTTATTATTATAGTTTATAATTATAATAGATTGTATTGACTAATAAGTGAAATAATCTAGAGTGCAATGATGTACATATTCATAAATCTTATTTTCTCCTGGTATGTTTTTCTTGTGACTTCCAACTCCAATAAACTACTTATTAAGCTCATTCTCAGCAGTGGTTCATGAAACAAATCTAAGGGCAGAGAAAATAGGAAGAGAAATTAATAGTCAAAAGCATCTCGAGAAAGTTCACTTGCATAAAATTCACAAAACATTATTATTATTTTTACTTTCCTCAAGTTCTGGTCATCTCATTCTTGATGAATATGTCTGTGAGAATATTATTTTTTTCTTTAAATGGAAAATTTCAAAATGGATAAACCCTTAGCATTTCTTAAATTCGGACAATATTTGAGTGAGTAAATATAAAATGAAAAATGATTTCATCTTATTGTATAAGCAATTAATGCGTTTTTTTTGTTTGTTTCTTTTTTTTTTCTTTTGGTCTCACAGATTTACATACCAATTTGTTTGTGTTCCTGAATCTTCTCCTTCAAACTTTTGAGTCATATTCAATTGTGTTGTCTACTCAACAGAAGGGATCTTTCTCTGCCCCAATTTGCTTCACTCCATAGTCCCACAGACGCCTTACAGTTTTTTTTGGGGGGGGTTTGGCAAAAAGCTGATAATCATGATTAACACCTCACTTTCTTTCACTTCCTATTTCACATCTGCTAGTTCAACCATCAGAATATCACCACCATCCCCACCTCCACCTCTACCAATTCTAAATTCAAATCTCCCCTGAATTATTTTTACTTATTTATTTATTTTGCGGTACGCGGGCCTCTCACTGTTGTGGCCTCTCCCGTTGCGGAGCACAGGCTCCGGACGCGCAGGCTCAGCGGCCATAGCTCATGGGCCCAGCCTCACCGCAGCATGTGGGATCCCGGACCGGGGCACGAACCCGTGTCCCCTGCATCGGCAGGCGGACTCTCAACCACTGTGCCACCAGGGAAGCCCTCCCCTGAATTATTTTAATAGCGTTAGCTGTTAATTATTTTAATAGATACACAGCTGCTACTTCCCTTTCCCTCTTTCTCACCCTTTCCTTACCTTCAGTTCTTTTCAGGCCTTGAACCAGGAACTCTTCAAGGGATCAGACCACACACCTCCACTCTCCACTGGGAAGTGAGCTTTGCCTCACAAGGCAGGTCCTGCGCATGCTTTCTTTCTGTCCATCAATTTCCCCAAACCAGGTTGAATCCCCACTTGATCTCCATCTCCTAATTGAAGGAAGGGAGAAGACGGGAACTAATATTTATTATTTTCATCTGGGGATTCTAGGCTAGCTTCCTTATATATGTTAATCTTTACATACATGATATTATTATACTCATTTTACAGGCAAATGAAACTAATAAGTGCCTGGGATATTTGCATGACTATGTTAACAAGTGTTAACCTAGCCAACGAGTAGCAGTACTAGAATTCAAACCCAGATAAATCTGGGGCCAACTTCCAAGTCATTTCTACCTTGTGTTTCTTTGAAGGCATACATTAGCACTTTTTGTTGGCCACCCTGGGATCCCAGAATGACTGTTTGGGCAGGTAGCAAGAGGATATGTTTAGGAAGCAGAAAAAAACAGAATTTGTGGACCATTTCTTCAACTGTATAATAGAAATAAAAATTCCTAACAGTTCTTTTAAATAATAAAATCAAAGAATTTAGTACTGTTTTTAGGAAAGAATAAACACACACACGCAAATAGATACACACCTGTTATTTCTCTTCCCTCTTTCTCATTAAAAACAAATTCTAAAGTATCACTTAGGGATGGAGAGTTGAGGTGTGTGGCCTGAACACAGAGTTCCTGGTTCAAGGTAAATACATACACACACAGCAAATTAAGTCACTGCCAGTTGTCCTTTTGGTGACCCCTCCAACTTCACTGCCTACCACCTTACTTTGTCTTCATCCACTACATTGACTTCCTCACACTTCCAGGCACACACAATGCCCCTTGGGGCCTTTACTTTATTGATTGATTGATTGATTTAATCTATTTATTTATTTGTTTATTTATCTATCTATCTTAGGCCTTCTCTTTATTCACCTATCTATCTATCTTACGCCTTCTCTTTACTTATTTACTTATTTATTTATCTATCTATCTTAGGCCTTCTCTTTATTTATCTATCTTAGGCCTTCTATTCATTTATTTATTTATCTATCTTAGGTCTTCTCTTTATTTATTTGTCTATTTACTTATTTAGTTCCCGTATTTTTTTGGCTGCGTCAGGTCCTAGTTGCAGCAGGCGTGATCTTTTCGTTGTGGAGTGTGGGCTTCTCTCTCGTTGTGGCTCACGGGCACCAGGGTGCATGGGGTCTGTAGTTTGCGGCCCTCAGGCTCTCTAGTTGAAGCACGCAAGCTCAGTATTTGAGGTGCACGGGCTTAGTTGCCCCGCAGCGTGTGGGATCTTAGCTCCCCGACCAGGGATCGAACGTGTGTCCCCTGAATTGGAAGGCAGATTCTTTACCACTGGACCAGCAGGAAGGTTCAGGACCTTTGCTTTAGGTATCCGCTCTGCCTGCCAAGTTTATCCTGGAGCCTTGGCTTGTTCATTTAATTTCTTCCAATGCCTTTTCAAAGGTAGCTTTATTAGAGAAGTCACCCTACATTATTCTATTAAAATAGCTCACCACATCTCACCACAGGGACTGTTACCCTAACTTATGTTTGTCCCCCTAACTTTCATCACAATCTAACACACAACATGTTTACTTTTTTTTCCCCATAAATATCTGTCTTCTCAAAAGAATTCTTGTACCATAAGGTAAAGGGGTCTCTTTATGTTTTATTTACTTCTAGATCCCAAATGGCTAGATTAGTGCCTAGGGCCTCTTAGCTGACAAATAAATACTCACTGGATAAACTTAATGAAATAATCAAATATTTATATTTGTTACTGTGCAAATAAAGACTTTAAAAAATAAGATCAGTAAATCTCTGGCCACTTCATCTGACAATTGTATCTTCTTCTTTTGTCTTTGTCATATTAAGGACTTTTAGTAGAAGCCTCAGCTGATTGATCATTTGCAGTAGAGGTCAAAATTGCAATTATTTAATTCCACAGATTGCCTTGGAGGGCAATGAAACAGACAATTGATGCTGCTTGATCTTTTACACAGTTGTTCCTTTATGAAAAATAAACCTTAAAAAATGCTGTTGTGGAATATAGTAAAGTGCTCTGAATATTTACAATTGTAAGAAAATGTCCAAGAATGGTGTATATGGCAAGTATTTCTATGTTGTACACAGTTTATTAAAATTTAATAAAATAACATTTGTTATTATTTTTTTAACAATGTCCAAAAGGTTTCAAAAATTGGTAATTTTTCTTAATCTCTC
Source organism: Mesoplodon bidens (assembly GCF_964165515.1). NCBI lineage: Eukaryota > Metazoa > Chordata > Mammalia > Artiodactyla > Ziphiidae > Mesoplodon > Mesoplodon bidens. Next base: position 549,774 of record NW_027671175.1, read on the forward strand.
TGCTTTCAATATTGTTTGCAAACTAGAGTTTTTAAATTTAGTTATGATAAATACAATATCTTTTAAGGAATCCCTTTGACTTATGGACCACAAGGTATGTTTCACCTTATTTTTTATATTATTTCAATATTAAAAAAGAATCACTGGCCCTTTGGCTCTGATCAATTAGATAAACAATTCTGACTCCCTTTTTTTAAATCTGTCTAATTTTTGTATGGTTTTATGATAAGGCAAGTTTTAGGGCAATATTTATCTTGAAGATATTTGAGTTGTTAAAGTTTCCACTTTTCTTAGAAATGTGTTTTCCACTACCAAGAAAGGAGCACTGAGTAGTACAGGGACATTTTATTTTATTATTCTTTTTCTTTTCTTTTTCCCAGTGGAATTTCTCAGCAGAGTTGGAAATTCCCCAGATTTATAAAACATTAATATTAAATGTATAATAAATGATTATGCTGCAAAATCCAATCACATAGGAATTGGAAAATACCCTTTCTCCGTTAAAACTATTTTTAGGAATGGAGAGTTTATAAAGGATTATCTCTTGAATGCAGGAGAAAAATCATGCCCCACACTCCATAACCAAAAATAGCATTATCAAAGGCAAACACCATTATTCAGTGTAATGAAGATAAGGCTGAGAATTCACAGGACAAATTCTATGAAAAAGTTAAATCATTTATGGCGTTTCTATTGCAGTGGAAGAGAGCTCAGCTACATATATGTATATATATTACCATCCAATTAGATCTATCATGTGGTGGTTGGTGTCCAAGAAAATTTTGATGTGACAGAAGAACGCTTTTTCTTTTCTAGTGGGTCTGTGTCTTTATTCCTGTCTTACCCCTATGTTCTTCATGACATTTTTTTTCTTAAATTCCATATATATGTGTTAGCATACAGTATTTATCTTTCTCTTTCTGACTTACTTCACTCTGTATGACAGACTCTAGGTCTATCCACCTCATTACAAATAGCTCAATTTCATTTCTTTTTATGGCTGAGTAATATTCCATTGTATATATGTGCCACATCTTCTTTATCCATTCATCCGATGATGGACACTTAGGTTGTTTCCATCTCCGGGCTATTGTAAATAGGGCTGCTGTGAACATTTTGGTACATGTCTCTTTTTGAATTATGGTTTTCTCAGGGTATATGCCCAGTAGTGGGATTGCTGGGTCATATGGTAGTTCTATTTGTAGTTTTTTAAGGAACCTCCATACCGTTCTCCATAGCGGCTGTACCAATTCACATTCCCACCAGCAGTGCAAGAGTGTTCCCTTTTTTCCACACCCTCTCCAGCATTTATTGTTTCTAGATTTTTTGATGATGGCCATTCTGACTGGTGTGAGATGATATCTCATTGTAGTTTTGATTTGCATTTCTCTAATGAGTAAAGATGTTGAGCATCCTTTCATGTGTTTGTTGGCAGTCTGTATATCGAGAAGAACTCTTAAACATGATGCCCATGACAAGCACGACTGTGTTCTGGGGTTTAATTAAGTCTTTTTTTTTTTTTTTGGCACACTGCATGGCTTGTGGGATCTTAGTTCCCCAACCAGGGATTCAACGCAGGTCGTCAGTAGTGAAAGCGTGGAGTCCTAACCACTGGACTGCCAGGGAATTCCCATAATGTCTTAACAATGCTAATATGAAAGTAGTCAAATTTAGGACATATGACTACTGAGAGTGCTCCCCAAATGGTCGAAGCTGTTAGACCATTAATTTAAACTGAGGTGGCAACATTTTTCAAGGACATGGAACTTAAGTCAGTTCCTTGCATGACTGACCCAGAGTTACCCTCCACTAGAAAATTAAAATAGAAGACATACTGTTTGTAATAATTAAGTCTATGAACTTTGTGCCCTCCTAGGGCCAGACCACTGGCAATGCAGTTATGGTTGATGGATTAGATGAATAATAACAATCTGCTTACACATTGAGGTTAAGATGCTTCAGAAGCGGCATGTTCTGGAAACAACTGAAATTTTAAGAATTCAGTTCATTTGAATAGTTAACAATAAACAGTGGAGCAAAGTCTTGAACTTTGCAATTTCATTTATCATACTGATCTCAGTTTCATCAAATCAGAGTCATGACCAAACTAAATTACAAAATAGTGGGGTTAAAACTTATCCTTCTTCTCCCTCCCACCAAAAAAAAAAAAAAAACAGCTTAAAAATTCTTCAGGCCACTGTTCTCAATATTGAAAGTTTGTAAAAAGACGTACAACTGTGAAGTTACTGAATTGAAATTTAAATACTGTGCTGAAAGCTAAATATGGTAATGATGCAGAAATAGAGGAATTCTATCTTTATGTAACTGAGTTTTTTTAATTAATTTAAAATTAAAATAATTACCCTAGTTCTATCAATATTTGGAATTACATTCTAAATTCCTTCCCCTTGATAAAATAAAAGAATGAAATTATTATATACAATTAAAGGTAAAAGAGTTTACTATAGGCCAGATACTCTTATTGTTATTTATATGTTCCATGATAATCTAACTGAATTTTAACAATTCTGTGAGGTAGATGGTATTATTATCTCCATCTTATCTATAAGGCTACTGAAGCACATGCTAAGTAGTTAGCCTATGTCTCACAAGGAGCAAAATGTAGGGTTAGAATTTGAATCTAGACAATCTGGTTCTAGGATAAACGTTTTCAGGTACTAGACTATAGCTACATTACTAAATAAATAAATAGGGTCTGCATCCAAACTAAAGTAAAACAGAATTAATACAATTCCATTTCTGGGCTTCCCTGGTGGCGCAGTGGTTAAGAATCCACCTGCCAATGCAGGGGACATGGGTTCGAGCCCTGGTCTGGGAAGATCTCACATGCCACAGAGCAACTAAGCTCGTGCGCCAAAACTACTGAGCCTGCGCTCTAGGGCCTGTGAGCCTCACCTACTGAGCCCACGTGCCACAGCTACTGAAGCCCGCGCGCCTAGAGCCCAAGCTCCGCAACAAGAGAAGCCACCGCAATGAGAAGCCCGTGCACCGCAATGAAGAGTAGCCCGAGCTCACCGCAACTAAAGCCCGCGCGCAACAACAAAGACCCATCGCAGCCAAAAATAAAATAAATTTATTAAAAAAAAGAAAACTTCATTTCACGAGAAACCACTAAGCACTTATCAGAATGGCTAAACTCCAAAACATGGAAAACACCAAATATTGGTGAAGATATAGAGCAACAGGAAAGCTCGTTAATTGCTGTTGGAATGCAAAATGGTACAAGCACTTTGTAAATTTCTTATGAAGCTAAATATAGGCTTACCTATCATACAATCCAGCAGTCACACTCCTAGTTAATTATCCAAATGCAAAACATGAAAGCCTATACACAGATTTTTAGAGCAGCTTTATTCATAATTGCCAAAAATTTGAAGTAATCAAGATAGAGCTTGGGAAGATGGCGGAAGAGTAAGACGCGGAGATCACCTTCCTCCCCACAGATACATCAGAAATTCAACTACACGTGGAACAACTCCTACAGAACACCTACTGAACGCTGACAGAAGACCTCAGACCCCCAAAAGGCAAGAAACTCCCCACATACCTGGGTAGGGCAAAAGAAAAAAAGAATAAACAGAGACAATAGGATAGGGACGGGACCTGCACCAGTGGGAGGGAGCCGTGAAGGAGGAAAGGTTTCCACACACTACAAGCCCCTTCGCGGGCGGAGACTGCAGGTGGCGGAGGGGGAAAGCTTAGGAGTAGCGGAGGAGAGCACAGCAACAGGGTTGTGGAGGGCAAAGCGGAGAGATTCCGGCACAGAGGATCGGTGCCCTCAGGCACACACCAGCCCGAGAGGCTTGTCTGCTTGGCCGCCGGGGCGGGCGGGGCTGGGAGCTGAGGCTCGGGTATCGGCTTTCAGTCGGAGCGCAGGGAGAGGACTGGGGCTGGCGAAAGGACGAGAGCCTGAAGGGGTTAGTGCACCGCGGCTAGCCCGGAGGGAGTCCGGGGAAAGGGTCTGGAGCTGCCGAAGAGGCAAGAGACTTTTTTCCCTTTTGTTTCCTGGTGTGCGAGGAGAGGGCATTAAGAGGGCTGCTTGGGGAAGCACCGGAGACGGGCGCGAGCCGCGGCTAAAGGCGCGGACCTCGGAGACGGGCGTGGGACGCTGGGGCTGCTGCTGCCGCTGCCGCCGCTGGGCCTGTGTGCGAGCGCGGGTCACTGTCCGCCCCGCCTTCCGGGGGGCCTGTGCACCCCGCCACTGCCGGGGTCCCGGGACCCGGGGACGGTTTTCCCGGGAAAGCGCACGGAGCGCCTCGGGCTGCTGCAACGTCACGCCGGCCTCTGCCGCCACAGCCCCGCCCCACACTGCGCACCCCTCCCTCCCCTCTGCCTGAGTGAGCCAGAGCCCCCGAATCAGCAGCTCCTTTAAACTCGTCCTGTCTGAGCGAAGAACGGACGCCCTCCGGCGACCTACGCGCAGAGGCGGGGCCAGGTCCAAGGCTGAGACCCGGGAGCTGTGAGAACAGAGCAGAGACAGGGAAATCTCTCTGTGCAGCCTCGGAGGCAGCGGATTAAAGCTGCACGGTCCATTTGATGTGCCCTGCGTCTGTGGAGTGTATAAATGGACAGCGAATCATCCCAAATTTAGGAAGTGGAATTTGAGGACAAGATTTAAGACTTTCCCCCCTTTTCCTCTTTTTACAACGAATTATCCCAAATTAAGGAGGTGGACTTAGAGAGCAAGATTTCAGACTTCTCGCCCTTTTCCTCTTTTTACAACGAATTATCCCAAATTGAGGAGGTGGACTTGGAGAGCAAGAGTTTTGATTTTTCCCCCTGCTCTCTTTTAGTGAATGTGTATGTGTAATCTTCTGTGTAAGATTCTCTCTGTATAGCTTTGCTTCCACCATATGTCCCAGGGTTCTATCTGTCCGTTTTTTTTTCAATAATAACTTTTTAATTTTAATAACGCTACTATATTTCATACTTTATTCTATTTTACTTTACCTGCTCTTTCTTTTTTTCCTACCTTCCCTTCCTCCCTCCCACCCTCCACTCCTCCTTTCCTTCTTTCTTTTTCTTTCCTCCCTCCCGCCCTCCCACCGTTCTTCTTCCCACTTTCTTTTTCTTTCCTTCCTCCCTCGCACCCTCCGCTCCTCCTTTCCTTCTTTCTTTTTCTTTCCTCCCTCCCGCCCTCCCACCATTCTTCTTCCCACTTTCTTTTTCTTTCCTTCCTCCCTCCCTCCCTTCTTCCATTCACTCTTCCTTTTGCTTTCATTCCTCACTCCCTCCCTCCCTCCTTTCTTTCTTTCCATCCTTCCTGCCTCCCTCCTTTCTCTCTTTCTTCCTTCCTTCCTTCCTTTCTTCCCTTCTTCCTTTCTTTCCCTCTCTCTTTCTTTCTTCTACTAATTCTTTCTTTCTACTTTTTCTCCCTGTTATTCTGAGCCGGGTGGATGAAAGGCTCTTGGTGCTGCAGCCAGGAGTCAGTGCTGTGCCTCTGAAGTGGGAGAGCCAACTTCAGGACACGGGTCCACAAGAGACCTCCCAGCTCCACATAATATCAAGCAGCAAAAATCTCCCAGAGATCTCCATCTCAACACCAGCACCCAGCTTCAGTCAACGACGAGCAAGCTACAGTGCTGGTCACCCTATGCCAAGCAACTAGCAAGGCAGGAACACAACACCACCCACTAGCAGAGAGGCTACCTAAAAGCATAATAAGGCCACAGGCACCCCAAAACACACCACCAGACGTGGACCTGTCCACCAGAAAGACAAAATCGAGCCTTAACCACCAGAACACAGGCATTAGTCCCCCCCACCAGGAAGCCTACACAACCTACTGAAACAACCTTAGCCACTGGGGACAGACACCAAAAACAACGGGAACTACGAATCTGCAGCCTGCAAAAAGGAGACCCCAAACACAGTAAGATAAGCAAAATGAGAAGGCAGAAAAACACACAGCAGGTGAAGGAGCAAGATAAAAACCTACCAGACCTAACAAATGAAGAGGTAATAGGCAGCCTACCTGAAAAAGAATTCAGAATAATGATGGTAAAGATGATCCAAGATTCTATTTCCAAGATCCAAAATCTTGGAACTAGAATAGACAAAATGCAGGAAACAGTTAACAAGGACCTAGAAGAACTAAAGATGAATGAAGCATCGATTAAAAACACAATAAATGAAATGAAAAATACTCTAGATGGGATCAATAGCAGAATAACTGAGGCAGAAGAACGGATAAGTGAGGTGGAAGATAAAATAGTGGAAATAACTGATGCAGAGCAAAATAAAGAAAAAAGAATGAAAAGAACAGAGGACAGTCTCAGAGACCTCTGGGACAACATTAAACGCACCAACATTCGAATTATAGGGGTTCCAGAAGAAGAAGAGAAAAAGAAAGGGACTGAGAAAAGATTTGAAGAGATTATAGTTGAAAACTTCCCTAATATGGGAAAGGAAATAGTTAATCAAGTCCAGGAGGCACAGAGAGTCCCATACAGAATAAATCCAAGGAGAAATACACCAAGACACATATTAATCAAACTGTCAAAAATTAAACACAAAGAAATCATATTAAAAGCAGCAAGGGAAAAGCAACAAATAACACACAAGGGAATCCCCATCAGGTTAACAGCTGATCTCTCAGCAGAAACTCTACAAGCCAGAAGGGAGTGGCAGGACATAATTAAAGTGATGAAGGAGAGAAACCTGCAACCAAGATTACTCTACCCAGCAAGGATCTCATTCAGATTTGATGGAGAAATTAAAACCTTTACAAACAAGCAAAAGCTGAGAGAGTTCAGCACCACCAAACCAGCTTTACAACAAATGCTAAAGGAACTTCTCTAGGCAAGAAACACAACAGAAGGAATATACCTACAATAACGAAGCCAAAGCAATTAAGGAAATGGGAATAGGAACATACATATCAACAATTACCTTAAATGTAAATGGACTAAATGCTCCCACCAAAAGACACAGAGTGGCTGAATGGATACAAAAACAAGACCCATATATATGCTGTCTACAAGAGACCCCCTTCAGACCTAGAGACACATACAGACTGAAAGTGAGGGGATGGAAAAAGATATTCCATGCAAATGGAAATCAAAAGAAAACTGGAGTAGCAATTCTTATATCAGACAAAATAGACTTTAAAATAAAGACTATTAGAAGAGACAAAGAAGGACACTACATAACGATAAAGGGATCGATCCAAGAAGAAGATATAAGAATTGTAAATATTTATGCACCCAACATAGGAGCACCTGAATACATAAGGCAAATACTAACAGCCATAAAAGGGGAAATCGACAGTAACACACTCATAGTAGGGGACTTTAACAGCCCACTTTCACCAATGGACAGATCATCCAAAATGAAAATAAATAAGGAAACACAAGCTTGAAATGATACATTAAACAAGATGGACTTAGTTGATATTTATAGGACATTCCATCCAAAAACAACAGAATACACATTTTTCTCAAGTGCTCATGGAACATTCTCCAGGATAGATCATATCTTGGGTCACAAATCAAGCCTCGGTAAATTTAAGAAAATTGAAATTGTATCAAGTATCTTTTCCGACCACAATGCTATGAGACTAGACATCAATTACAGGAAAAGATCTGTAAAAAATACAAACACATGGAGGCTAAACAATACACTACTCAATAACGAAGTGATCACTGAAGAAATCAAAGAGGAAATAAAAAACTACCTAGAAACAAATGACAATGGAGACACGACGACCCAAAACCTATGGGATGAAGCAAAAACAGTTCTAAGGGGGAAGTTTATAGCAATACAATCCCACCTTAAGAAACAGGAAACATCTCAAGTAAACAACCTGACCCTGCACCTAAAGCAATTAGAGAAATAAGAACAAAAGACCCCCAAAGTTAGCAGAAGGAAAGAAATTATAAAGATCAGATCAGAAATAAATGAAAAAGAAATGAAGGAAACGATAGCAAAGATCAATAAAACTAAAAGCTGGTTCTTTGAGAAGATAAACAAAATTGACAAACCATTAGCCAGACCCTTCAAGAAAAGAAGGGAGAAGACTCAAATCAATAGAATTAGAAATGAAAAAGGAGAAGTAACAACTGACACTGCAGAAATACAAAAGATCATGAGAGATTACTACAAGCAACTCTATGCCAATAAAATGGACAACCTGGAAGAAATGGACAAATTCTTAGAAATGCACAACCTGCCAAGACTGAATCAGGAAGAAATAGAAAATATGAATAGACCAATCACAAGCACTGAAATTGAAACTGTGATAAAAAATCTTCCAACAAACAAAAGCCCAGGACCAGATGGCTTCACAGGTGAATTCTATCAAACATTTAGAGAAGAGCTAACACCCATCCTTCTCAAACTCTTCCAAAATATAGCAGAGGAAGGAACACTCCCAAACTCATTCTGCAAGGCCACCATCACCTTGATACCAAAACCAGGCAAGGATGTCACAAAGAAACAAAACTACAGGCCAATCTCACTGATGAACATAGATGCAAAAATCCTCAATAAAATACTAGCAAACAGAATCCAACAGCACATTAAAAGGATCATACACCATGAACAAGTGGGGTTTATTCCAGGAATGCAAGGATTCTTCAATATATGCAAATCAATCAATGTGATACACCATATTAACAAGTTGAAGGAGAAAAACCATATGATCATCTCAATAGATGCAGAGAAAGCGTTCGACAAAATTCAACACCCATTTATGATAAAAACCCTGCAGAAAGTAGGCATAGAGGGAACTTTCCTCAACATAATAAAGGCCATATATGACAAAACCACAGCCAACATTGTCCTCAATGGTGAAAAACTGAAACCATTTCCACTAAGATCAGGAACAAGACCAGGCTGCCCACTCTCACCACTCTTATTCAACTTAGTTTTGGAAGTTTTAGCCACAGCAATCAGAGAAGAAAAGGAATTAAAAGGAATCCAAATTGGAAAAGAAGAAGTAAAGCTGTCACTGTTTGCAGATGACATGATACTATACATAGAGAATCCTAATGATGCTACCAGAAAACTACTGGAGCTAATCAATGGATTTGGTAAAGTAGCAGGATACAAAATTAATGCACAGAAATCTCTGGCATTCCTGTACACTAATGATGAAAAATCTGAAAATGAAATCAAGAAAACACTCCCATTTACCATTGCAACAAAAAGAATAAAATATCTAGGAATAAACCTACCTAAGGAGACAAAAGACCTGTATGCAGAAAATTATAAGACACTGATGAAAGAAATTAAAGATGATACAAATAGATGGAGAGATATACCATGCTCCTGGATTGGAAGAACCAATATTGTGAAAATGACTCTACTACCCAAAGCAATCTACAGATTCAATGCAATCCCTATCAAACTACCACTGGTATTTTTCACAGAACTAGAACAAAAACTTTCAAAATTTGTTTGGAAAAACAGAAGACCCCGAATAGCAAAAGCAATCTTGAGAACGATAAACGGAGCTGGAGGAATCAGGCTCCCTGTCTTCAGACTATACTACAAAGCTACAGTAATCAAGACAGTGTGGTACTGGCACAAAAACAGAAAGATAGATCAATGGAACAGGATAGAAAGCCCAGAGATAAACCCACGCACATATGGTCAACTTATCTTTGATAAAGGAGTCAGGAATGTACAGTGGAGAAAGGACAGCCTCTTCAGTAAGTGGTGCTGGGAAAACTGGACAGGGACATGTAAAAGTATGAGATTAGATCATTCCCTAACACCATACACAAAAATAAGCTCAAAATGGATTAAAGACCTAAATGTAAGGCCAGAAACTATCAAACTCTTAGAGGAAAACATAGGCAGAACACTCTATGACATCCATCACAGCAAGATCCTTTTGGACCCACCTCCTAGAGAAATGGAAATAAAAACAAAGATAAACAAATGGGACCTAATGAAACTTCAGTGCTTTTGCACAGCAAAGGAAACCATAAACAAGACCAAAAGACAACCCTCAGAATGGCAGAAGATATTTGCAAATGAAGCAACTGACAAAGGATTAATCTCCAAAATTTATAAACAGCTCATGCAGCTCAATAGCAAAAAAACAAACAACCCAATCCAAAAATGGGCAGAAGACTTAAATAGGCATTTCTCCAAAGAAGATATACAGACTGCCAACAAACACATGAAAGAATGCTCAACATCATTAATCATTAGAGAAATGCAAATCAAAACTACAATGAGATATCATCTCACACCAGTCAGAATGGCCATCATCAAGAAATCTAGAAACAATAAATGCTGGAGAGGGTGTGGAGAAAAGGGAACACTCTTGCACTGCTGGTGGGAATGTGAATTGGTACAGCCACTATGGAGAACAGTACGGAGGTTCCTTAAAAAACTAAAAATAGAAGTACCATATGAGCCAGCAATCCCACTACTAGGCATATACCCTGAGAAAACCATAATTCAAAAAGAGACAAGTACCAAAATGTTCATTGCAACTCTATTCACAATAGCCCGGAGCTGGAAACAACCTAAGTGTCCATCATCGGATGAATGGATAAAGAAGATGTGGCACATATATACAATGGAATATTACTCAGCCATAAAAAGAAACGAAACTGAGCTATTTGTAATGAGGTGGATAGACCTAGCGTCTGTCATACAGAGTGAAGTAAGTCAGAAAGGGAAAGACAAATACTGTATGCTAACACATATATATGGAATTAAAAAAAAATGTCATGAAGAACCTAGGGGTAAAACGGGAATAAAGACACAGATCTACTTGAGAATGGATTTGAGGATATGGGGAGGGGGAAGGCTAAGCTGTGAGAAAGCGAAAGAGGGGCCTGGACATATATACACTACCAAACGTAAGGTAGATAGATAGTGGGAAGCAGCCGCATACCACAGGGAGATCAGCTCGGTGCTTTGTGACCGCCTGGAGGGGTGTGATGGGGAGGGTGGGAGGGAGGGAGATGCATGAGGGAAGGGATGTGGGAACAGATGTATATGTATGACTGATTCACTGTGTTATAAAGCAGAAACTAATAAAAAAATAGAAACTGGATAAGCATAAAAAAAAATCAAGATGAATATAAGGTTGGCTCCCTGTGTGGTGCTGAGGGAGAAATCATCTCATGGCTGACTCTTTCCTGCCTTCTGGTGGTTGTAGACAATTATTTTTTTTATTTTTTTAAAAATTTATTTATTTAATATATTTATTTTTGGCTGCATTGGGTCTTCGTTGCTGCGTGCGGGCTTTTCTCTAGTTGCAGCCAGCGGGAGCTACTCTTCATGGCGGTGCACAGGCTTCTTATTGCGGTGGCCTCTCTTGTGGCAGAGCACGGGCTCTAGGCACTTGGGCTTCATTCGTTGTGGCCCACGGGCTCTAGAGCACAGACTCAGTAATTGTGGCGCAAGGGCTTAGTTGCTCCGTGGCATGTGCGATCTTCCAGACCAGAGCTCGAACCCATGTCCCTTGCATTGGCAGGCAGATTCTTAACCACTGCACCACCAGGGAAGCCCCTTGTAGACAATTCTTGCTCTTCCTTGGCTGGTTCATGCATCTCTTTTATGTCTACCTCCGTCTTCACACAATGCTGTCCCCTGCGTGTGTGTTGTCACTGTGTATCCTCTTCTCTTCTTATAAAGACATGAGTACTTGGATTTAGGGCCCTCCCTAATCTAGTATGACCATATCTCAACTAATTCTATCAATATAGACCCTATTTCCAGATATGGTCACATTCTGAGGCTTAGGGTAGACATGATTTTGGAGGGACAATATGCAACTCCATCATCTATTCCTAATTTGCTGAAGATTTTTATGACAAATTTGTGTTACATCTTGTCAGATGCCTTATCTCTTTCCACAGAGATGACAGTATGATTGGCGCTTTTAGTCTGATTACTATGAAAATCGCATTGATTGATTTTCAAAAGTGAAACCAACCTTGCATTCTTGGAAATAAACTTATCTTTTCATGGGAAATTAATACATTTATGTATTGCTGGATTTAATTTTCTAATATGTCGTTAAGGATTTTTGTGGCTAAGTTCAAGAGTTTTGTTAGGTAGTATTTTTTTTTTTTTTTTTTTTTTTTTTTTTTTGCGGTACGTGGGCCTCTCACTGTTGTGGCCTCTCCCGTTGTGGAGCACAGGCCCCGGATGCGCAGGCTCAGCGGCCATGGCTCACGGGCCCAGCTGCTCCGCGGCATATGGGATCCTCCCGGACCGGGGCACGAACCCGTATCCCCTGCATCGGCAGGCGGACTCTCAACCACTGCGCCACCAGGGAGGCCCAGGTAGTATTTTTTAATGTCTTTTTTGGTTACTTTTATATTGAGATAATTTGACATACCATAAAATTCACCCCTTTTAAATGTACAATCCAGCGGTTTTTAGCATACAGTTGACCCTTGAACAACGAGGGATTGATCTGCGTATAATTTATAGTCAGTCCTCTGTATCCAGGGTTCCTCTGCATCCACGGATCCAACCAACCATGGACCGTGTGGTACTGTAGTATTTACTATTGAAAAAAGATCCATATATAAATGAACCTGTACATTTCCAACCTGTGTTATTCAAGGGTCAACTGTATCTACAAAGTTGTGCAAATATTACCACTACTTAATTTCAAAACATTTTCTTCAACACCAAAAGCAACTTAGTACCTTTTAGCAGTCTCTTCCCACTATTCCCTCTCCTCCCTACTGGTAACCACTAATCTATTTTTTGTCTCTATACTCTATTTTGGATAAACCCTACTGATATTCTTCAAGTGTGTTAATCTTTTAATATCATCTTATAACTTCTTTTCGATAATATCTCCCTTATAGCTACTTTCCCTCATTCTAATTTGCCTTTAGTTTCTTGAGTCCTACAACACACAAATACACAAAGTCCTTCTTTGGTACTTTCATCATTTCTTCCAATTCTAGTTCTTCTATTGACTATTATTCTCCTGCTTATAAGTCACATTTTCCTGATTCTTGGCATGTCTAGGAATTTTCTTAATTGGATGCAGGACAGTATAACTACTACATTGCTGAATGTCTAAAATTTATTTTCCTCCTTTAAAGAGTGCTGACTTTTTTTCTAGAAGGCAATTAAATTATTCACATATCAGGTTGGTTTTTCTCAAGACTTATTTTGAAGCATTGCTAATTTGAGGGTAAAATAGGTTTTACGCTGGAGCAAATTTAGGCTTATTACTACTAGTAGTCTTATTTCTAGGCTAGAAATATTAGGCTTACTACTGTAATTATTTTACTACTAAAATATTAACCTTCTGGGAACTTTACGGAATGTCCTAGGTTATGACAATTGATTCTCCAGTAATGTTGGTTGGATCTTTCATATCTCTGCACCCCATGTAATCTCTGAGCATTTTCTAGTGTTTACCACCATCCTGTCATTTTTCCTAATCTCATAAACTTTCATTGCATTGTCCACATATGCAGTTTAGTATTCTGCAAAGACTCAGTGCAATTACTGTTCAGGGTTTTGGTGCTCTTTTTCTATATAGGTTCCTCCTATGTCGAACTATGCCTTACAACTTACAACTACCTCAGTGCTCCTGAACTTCAATCTCTTTATGCTTAGCTCAGTGATATTACTGTGCTCTACTTGGGATCTCTTTCTCTGCCTTGTGGTTCATAATGTGTCTCTAGACAATTTTATTTCTCACACTACTTATTTTCTCACTTTGGGGAATCCCAGGCCTGTGCTGTCAATTGTCCAAGGTCTATTTTTGTTTGTTTGTTTTTGTTTGTGTTTTTTTCCCTATTCTCCACTTGTTTGTGGTGGAGGTTAAGTCTGGCTATTTTATTTGATATTGCCAGAAGCAGAAGTCTAGTTCATAAATTTTAATTAGTATATTAATTCAGAAATCAATTCCCCCACTCTTTCTCTCTTGCAGTTATAATTAATAAGTAGTTCAGTACTTCAGGGGACTTTATTGTTAATCATGTGATTTGTTGACAGGTTTTTAATATATTTATTTTACTTTTTTAATATATTTGTATAAAGGTAGTTATTATGTGCACATAAAATACAGTTAATAAAATACAAAACAAACTACTTCCTATATATTATTACATACTTAATGTCCTTTTCTGAACTTGCTTTATGTTGTGAAAAATCACTTAACTTTGACTCTTGGCTTTTAATAAAAAGTAAGTACAACATCAGTAGTTTGAAAAACATTATTTTGTTTTATTTTATATTGTATACAATTTTAATGAAGACTTTAGTAAAAACTTTATGTGATATATAAAGTAAATTTAAAAACATGAACTCTGAAATTAGGCTGCTTGAGTGTGAATCCCTATTTTATCATTTATTTGGTCTGTAACCTAGGAATGGTTAGTTATACTTTTTATATGTTATCTTCCTAATCTGGGAAATAATAACATCTATTTCACAGAGTTGTGAAGAGTAAATTATGTGTGTGTGCTTAAAACCGCTGGTACATCTAACAGCTGTAAAAGTAGTTATTATTATTCCTGTACACAAGAGAAAATATAAAGAAGAAATAATACAGAATTAACTTTACAAGTATAATTAAATTCATTTTTATGATGAAAAGTAAAGTAACTGAAAAGGCAAAATAAAATAGCACTTCTGTTGATCACTCAGGATCTGAACCAAGTTCTGAAATAAGACAAAAGTGTGACCAAGTAGAAGAACAGAGTATCACTTGTGCCTCTCTACAAAGCTAGAGTATATTTTTCTGTAAGATTCCTGTGTCTATATAGACCTTGTAAAAGGTCAGGACTCACACTTGTCCAGGTGAGAGAAAGAGACACCAAGGGCCCTGATTGAGAAATGATGCAAAGCACTTTAGTTCTCTGAAAAGGAGTAAGGCATGTATCAAAGAGCAGATTTTAAAACAAGATATCTCATTTTCATAGAAAGAAACGTAAGAATTGGAGAATGCTCATTCCCACTTAGAAAACACATAATGAGCTAGAAACTGTCACTAGTCCTGCTTTCCACCTGGGATCATTTTTGCTGTTGCTCCTTTTGTTATTTTTATCCCTTCCGTGCTTTTTGTTCTTATAAGTTTATGCATTAAAAAATTACATTATGTTCATTACATTTGAATTTGGGGGTAAGTGGAGCCAAATTAATGTATTTAATCTGTCACCTTTAAGTGGAAGTCTTGCTTACATTCCCTCTTCTGAAAACGTACTGACTAAACCTTTATTTCAGAACATCAGTATAATGCAGAAAATAACTGCTTTATGGGGTGTTTCTAAACCTTTTCTTTTTTAAATCACATAGCCCAACCAAAATAAAACAGGCTATTATTTATTGCTTGGTAAGTCAGCTATACACTGCTATCTTACCTAATTTGCCTAACACAGTTAAAGGTTGTTATCCAGGAGAATTCAAGGCTGACATTAGTTTAGGATAATGAGGTAGCAGAATATGTAATTTGTTTTGCATAGACTGAGCACTGTTGTAAGTAATGGAGATTTATGTTAATAGCAAAGTCAGCATAACTGACGTTGCAGACAAAGAGTAAACGAAATTTATGCACCATCGAGCTATTATTTTGATAAAGTAGATTTTCCTCCCAGAGATATTTAAAGGCCTTAGTAAAATAGTATCAATACATAGAAGCAGCCATTACATACTGTTATCAAATTATGTTTTCTTAAAACTGACTTATCTGATGGGAGTAATCCAATCACAGGGTACAGTACTAGGTAAGAAATAATCAGGTTAAAAAATTATAACACAGTTACTTAAATTTGAATATAAGTTTTAACGGTTAATGTAGGAGTTTTTCAGTTTATCTACAATGCTTAATGTTAAAAAATTGTATCAATTTACTTATAAATTTTTATTGTCTCAATAATGCATTCCAATTTGCTGTGAGACTTTATAAACAAATGTCACAAGTCTGCTCCTTGTTTTTCTTAGTTCTAAGATAAGGTATTTGACTAGGTAGTACTTACTGTTAAACAAACAGATCAGAATTCATGGATACTTGAATACAATTGTCAGGTGAACACTAATGATAGCTGAAAGCTTAAGTAGGGTCTTTCCCAAGAATGCCTGTTTTTTTTAAAATTAATTTTTATTGGAGTATAGTTGCTTTACAATGTTGCATTAGTTTCTACTGTACAGCAAAGTGAATCAGCTATACGTATTCATATATCCCCTCTGTTTTGGATTTCCTTCCCATTTAGATCATCACAGAGCACTGAGTAGAGTTCCCTGTGCTATACAGGTTTTCATTAGTTATCTATTTTATGCATAGTATCAATAGTGTATATGCGTCAATCCCAATCTCCCAATTCATCCCACCACCACCCCTCCACGGCTTTCCCCCCTTGGTGTCCATACGTTTGTTCTCTACATCTGTGTCTCAACTTCTGCCCTGCAAACCGGTTCATCTGTACCATTTTTCTAGGTTCCACATACATGCGTTAATATATGATATTTGTTTTTCTCTTTCTGACTTACTTCACTCTGTATGACAGTCTCTAGATCCACCCACGTCTCTACAAATGACCCAATTTTGTTCATTTTTATGTCTGAGTAATATTCCATTGCATATATGTACCACATCTTCTTTATGCATTCCTCTATTGATGGGCATTTAGGTTGTTTCCATGTCTTGGCTATTGTAAATAGCGCTGCAGTGAACACTGAGATGCACGTTTCTTTTTGAATTATGTTTTTCTCTGGGTATATGCCCAGTAGTGGGATTGCTGGGTCATATGGTAGTTCTATTTTTAGTTTTTTCAGGAACCTCCATACTGAGATCCTTCAACTTCTAGGAATGCCCTGTCCCAGAACTCCCTCATAAATGCACTATATGGGATGCATGGGTCCATGCACCCTCACTGCAATGTCAGGACAGCTCTAGACAGTCGGTGTTTCTAAATTTAAAGGAGTGGGTGGATATAGAAGGAGAAGTTGAGGCCGTGCAACAAGACAGGATTGCAGGCTCTGCAAAAGTATTGTGCTATGATAGAAGTGGATTTTCACTCTGATGTTCATGCTCTTTGAGCATTTTAGGAACCAATATTGCATCTCCAGTGCAAGGAGAACTATGCTTTTTATTGTTTTGAAGGACATGTGCGTGTGTGTTTAGTCTAAAATCGCATCTGTTACACGGAAATAGATAAACATCTAATCACGGTGGTCATCTCGTTATATACCCCCATGTCTAAATGACAAAAAGATTTTCTTCCTTATCTCTATTCAATTGTTCATTTATTTTGGTCACAGTATAAAAAAGGGGAGTGTGTGTGTGTATGTGTATATGTGTGTATGTGTGTCTCTGTGTGTGTGTGTAGGAGTTAGAAAACATATTGTAATTTTAGCAGCTTCTATGTTTCCTATTCTTGCCACACCTTTAAACAATAAGAAATCCTTCAACTTCTAGGAATGCCCTGTCCCAGAACTCCCTCATAAATCACTCCCTTCCATTAATTTATATTGAAAAAAATTTTTGCAAGTTTCAAGATAAAAACCATTCTTATTTTCTATGGGATATTTTCCTTAATCCTTTAGTTTGGGTCACATTTTTATTTAGGGCTCAGTAACACTCAGACATTACATTTGTCATCATTCTATTCAAGCTTTAGATATGGAATCCTTCCTTCCATTTACCTCTGCTCCATGTCCCCTGTGGCCAAGGAATGGTTGTTTATTTCTGGATAGTTATGGGATCTAACACAGTTGGCCACTGTTACGTTCACTATATGCTTTTATATTTGGCTTTCTAATTTATGAATATTTGCATTAAAAAGTATGATTAAAATAATGGCTAACTTATCTACATTTAATCTAAATAGAAAATAAACCCTGTTAAGGGTTGTGACTTCTTTAAGAAGATTTTTCCTCAATCTTCCACTATTTAAGAGAAATAATTAAATTATGATTCTGTCATGAAACTATTTCCAAAAGAGAATAACATTACTAAGTCTACATATTTTAGAGGCATATCATGTACAGATACTGAGACCATTTTAATGTTGAAAATGTATTCCATCTACCATCGGAAGGCTGATATACAGTGACATAATTGTATTTTTTGACTCTTAGAAATATGTTGACTATTAACTATGTTGTAACCTGAAATTTAAAAGTGGTTTTGTGGTTCCAATTTTTTTTCTTTTTAAGAAAATATCCAATGTATACAATATTTATTGAAGAATTATTTTCTACATGTTTCACTAACTTATTATTATTTCCTTTAACTCTACAATATTTTCTTATCATGGTTATTAAATAGTATATAAGCTTACATTTTTTTCTGGGGTATGAAGCCAAGTAAAGATATAGATCACATTAAAGTCTATTTTAAATTAAAAGTAAAGATCAAAAGCACATCTGGTAGGAAATGGTAGCCAAAGGGAAGAAACCAGAGAATAATATAATAAAGAGTAAAAATACCACCTGCTCACAATTTCTTTCTCTTTTTTGAGCTGTAGTTCCTTAGAATATTATAGAATATTAAGAATTTGGCACAAAACTCTACTTTATATATTCTAGGCAGCTGTGCCACCCTGGATATCTTCAAATATATTACTCAAATATAGTCATTACATTTTTTACTCATATAATTTTCTTGGTACATAAAAGTATATTTAATGTTTATAAGCAGTTATATGTAAGTACCTTCAATCTGTTTGAAAATTGTGACTATATTATTAGGATACTTAAGTATGTATGTGACTTTTATAATTATCAAATATTTGTGAGTACTTAGTATGGTATTATTAATTTTTTTTTCAGTACGCGGGCCTCACACTGCTGTGGCCTCTCCCGTTGCAGAGCACAGGCTCCGGACGCGCAGGCTCAGCGGCCATGGCTCATGGGCCCAGCCGCTCCGCGGCATGTGGGATCTTCCCGGACCGGGTCACGAACCCGTGTCCCCTGCATCGGCAGGCAGACTCTCAACGACTGCGCCACCAGAGAAGCCCTAAAATGTTTTTCTTATAATATCACAGGTGAGTATACGTACTGGGGAGAATAGAGTTCAGGAAACATTTCCTCAATGCCCTAAAAGCTGCTAACGTGAGGCACTAACCATTTTTCTTATTGAAAATAAATAAGTTGTCTAGTTTCATATGGAGTTTATGTCTGTAACGACTACCTATGGGCTCATGAATCATGAAAGGTAAAAACAGCAGAACATATGGTGGTTTTTGCATATTTTCTCCAGAGAGCCCATTTCGAAAGTTTTTCAGAATTTGTCTTAAATTTGCCAGCATTACTCATCCAATTTTCATGAAGAAAGAAAAATATCATTTTTTTCCTTCTTTTTAGAGATTGGAGAGGAAAACTGCAAAGTAAATTTTGGTATTATATGTATATATACACATTTGTATAACATTTTGTATTCTGCTAAAATATTAACACTATCTGAGCCTTCAGTATAACCATCTGATTAGGTAGAGTCTATTTATTATAAAGATTAGTAAACACAATTTTAGCACTAGGCATTGCCTTAGGTTTAGACTACATGAAAACTGGCCTGACCCTAACAAGTCATGAACAACTCAGAATCTTCCTTAATGAGCTCACAATGTCTCAGAAGTAGAAGACAGGAAAAATCAATAATCATATTACAATAAACTAAATAGATGTATAACACTATTAACAGTAGTCATCAGACCTTCTAATGTTCCTAAGCTTAATCATTACCTAATTTAATCATCACAATGCATTTATCATCCCTGTTACACAGTTGAAAATTGAGAGGTTAAATTATTTGCCCATTAGTAATAGTAGAACATAAAGACTAAGACCAATCCCACAATCTGACAACAGAATCCAAAATTTCTTGGAAAGGGACACTTGGTTTATGTTGAAATTACTTTTAGTGCCATGGAGGACAAGGTAGAAGGTAAATGTGAGGATAATAAGAGTGAAACACAAGCTGATTCTTGAAGTGTAACTAAGAATTTCATGTGAAGGTGGTGAGATACACATTGCAAACCAAAAATCAACTCATACACAGGTCTTGGATAATTATGACTTAGTCATTATTTGCTATGCAGTACAAGTAACTTATGTTTACAATATGTAAAAAACTGTGGTGAAAGTGGGGATGAAATGTTAGAGTGAGCTAAGTTATATGAATGGAAAATGTGTAATTACATGCAAAATTGACAGAACTTGGTGACTAATATGAAAAAGGTGAGAACCTTGAAATTATTGTTATATACTCTTATTGTCAATGTTTAACTCTAAAAGTGATATAGACACAGTCTTCCATTTAATCTTAATGTAATGTCTCCTTGCCTATAGTAATGTTGATATTTTAACCCAATAAAATATGCATGTACACTAATTATGACATATTGAACAAGTTTTCAGCATACATTTAAAGAATTCCTGATGTAATCAAGATATCTAGTATCCTTTACAACTACAAGTGAAGAAACAACCCAGAGCTTTCTTTTACCTTGCTCCCCAAGTATGGGAAAAATTTCTCAAAGATGGGAAACAAAAGACATATTGATGCCTTTGTTATCAAGCAGTACAACAGTAGCATTGAGTTTTTCTCTTATAGATCTAGATATTACAGAAATCCCATAGGTAATGTTCTGAAGATAGCATCACAAAATGGCAAATGTAAGTGGACAGATCTGGGATGCTCGGTCACCACGCCTGCATATGAACTGTTTTCGTATTGTGGCCCATGGCACTGTATTTTCAGTAAAGTCTGCACTCAAATAACTCTCTTACCCTCAAGTTGAGATCTATTAGTTATTGGTATCAGACTGGGAAACAGAATCAGCAAAGGTAAAATTAGCTTTACAGCAAAAAGTTTACTAGTGAGGTAGAGAGCCCCGATTTAATGACAAAATGTTCAGTGGGAAGATAAAGTATTTCTTCCACTGAACAACATAAGAAAAATTGCATAAAGCAAAGATGTTTTGTATCACAATTGCTGGTGTCATCATCATTTACCACCAGGTAGCAAAGCTCTTATAAAGCATTGGTAAATAAGACAGTGAAGCATTAGTGTAATAATAGAAAAAAAAAGCCCAGTAAAATAGAATAAAAGAGAAGCCAGACAGACATACACTTTACATGGTTAGCTCATGTGTGACAAATCTTCCACTGCAGTGAAATGTAGTATTTTTAAGAAATACTGTGGTTTCATTTAAATAGGTACACAGGAAAACAAAAATGTGACCCCTACCTCACACTAAACACAAAAATATATTCTAGGTAGGTTATAGATTTAAATGTGAGTAAAAATAGTTATCTCTTACAAGACAAAACATAGGGAAATATCTTCAAAATCTTGGAGTAGGAATTATTTCTTAACCAGGCCTTGAAAAGCAATAACCATACAGGAAAAGATAAGAGATTGGACTATATTAAGAATAAGAACTTCTGCTCATAAAAGGCATTTTATAAGAGTAAATACACAGGCCAAAGTATGGATAAAGTTATTTAAAAAATATATTTTTCTAAGAAAAGACTTATATCCCCAAATATAAGGAATTCCAATGTATTAATAATAAAAGGCAAATAACCCCACAAGAGTTGGCAAAAGAAAGGGATGACCCAAAACTTATATGCATACCATTATTAGTCATCAGGAAAAATGTATATTAAAGCAAAGTTAGGATTCATTACATACTCAACACGATGGCTAAAATGTAAAAGAAAAAATACCAAAATGTGATGAATGTGTTTAACAACTGGAGTTCATATATATTACTGTTTGGAGTGTAAACTGGTAGAACACCTTTGGAAAAGTTTGGTATTATCTACCATATTAAACATATGCACATCTGTAATATAATTATCTAGAATAAATATGTGTATATGCCTATAGGAGCATTATCTGTAACAGTTAGTGACTGGAAACTATCTAAATGCTTCTCATGAGTAGAAAAATAAACCAGTTATAGTTTATTTGAACAATGGAACACTATACAGCAAGGAGATTTTATACACTTAGTATATTAGCAACCATATGGATAAATCTCAAAAACACAGTGTTGAGTGAAAGAAGCCAAAGACAAAAAACTATATTCTTTACGATCCCATTACACAAAGTTCCGATATAGACAAAACAAGTCTATGTTGGGAGAATTCAGGATTGTGGTTGTGCTTGGGACATATTGACTGGTAGGAGACATTAAGGGTCTTTTGAGGTGTGGTGATGTTCGTTTCTGCATCTGAGTGGTGTTGATGCAAAGATGGGTTGATTTTGTGAAACTTCAACATGCTGTAATATTTTGGATTATGTAGTTTTCTGATTGAATGAGTCTCATCAAATATTGACAATGGTTACTTAATTACCAAGTTTGTGGAATTTCTTTCTGCTTGTACTTTATTGTTTGAGTTTTACTATTGAGCATGCATTATCTTCTCAAAAACTATATATTATCCTTTTCATAGTTTATAACATTGTTTTTCTTCAAGTTTATCTATAAAATCAAGATGTTAACTCTGCTTGCAGACCGTTGTGCATTAATTGTTTTTCAAGAATGGGAGTTTTAGTATCTCTAATGGAGAGGTTGTCAAGACATTAGTTGGTTAATGTATCAGTAATAATGCAGAGTTTATGTTTATAGCCATTATGTCTTTTGATTTCAGTTAATGGAAACAAATGACAAACACTATTATTGGAGAATATATGGAAAAATTAAAAATGATGCTTTCATCTAATGACACTTTTTTTTTTTTTTTGGCGGTACGTGGGCCTCTCACTGTTGTGGCCTCTCCCGCTGCGGAGCACAGGCTCCGGACGCGCAGGCTCAGCAGCCATGGCCCACGGGCCCAGTCGCTCCACGGCACGCGGGATCCTCCCGGACCGGGGCACGAACCCACGTCCCCTGCATCAGCAGGCGGACTCTCAACCACTGCGCCACCAGAGAAGCCCAAATGACACTTTTTATGAATTGATGATGTTGTCTGATTTGTCATATACTTGCTTGTATAAGTGGATACTAATGTATAGACAAAAATATATTTCAGTGAAATGGTATTTAAAATGGGCTCTGTACTAAAGAATATCAAATAAGTATAGTTTCAACTTTATAGTGCTAGGAAGATACTTGTAAGAAAAACAGAAAAAGCAAGCAGTGAATCATATGGATATATCTATAATTTTAACAACAATCTACAGAAGGGAAGAACAGTGTAGGCAGGAGAAATTGCGTGAAAAAATCTTAGAAGATACTGTATTCAAACTGAAGATAGAATGATATGTACTTTTTAAATAAATGCAGAAGTCAACAAACTTTTTGTTTATAGGGTCAAATAGTAAATAGTTTTGGCTTTGTAGATGGTACAGTCTTTGTGACAACTACTAAACTCAGCATTTGTAGCACAAAAGCAGCCACAGATGATATGTAGACGTATGTAAACAAATGGGCAAGTCTGTGTTACAATAAAACTTTATTAAACAATTAGCAGGTGACAGACCAGATTTGACCCACAGGTTAGTTTTCAGACTCCTAAAATAGATTGCTATGAAACTTAAATTCTAAGTTTTTCGATTCTGATGTAAAAGGACTTTTTTTTTTGTGGTACGCAGGACTATTTTTATTATAAATTTTTAATTCTGCAGCATTAGGTAAAATGTAGTAAGATGCATTACTAGGTAATATCTTAAGCAGTACACATTAAGTATGGAGTTTTCCCTAAAAATATAGAAATACCGGGCTTCCCTGGTGGCGCAGTGGTTGAGAGTCCACCTGCCGATGCAGGGGACAGGGGTTCATGCCCCGGTCCGGGAAGATCCCACATGCCGCGGAGCGGCTGGGACCGTCAGCCATGGCCGCTGAGCCTGCGCGTCCGGAGCCTGTGCTCCACAATGGGAGAGGCCACAACAGTAAGAGGCCCGCGTACCACACACACACAAATATATATATATATATATATATATATATATATATATATATATATATATATATATATATATATAATATATATATAGAAATACCATATGATCCAGCAATTCCACTTATGGGTTTTTCAAAGCGTCTTATCAAGTGATGAATGGATAAGAAGATGTGGGGTGTGTGTGTGTGTGTGTGTGTGTGTGTGTGTGTGTGTGTATGTATGTATATATATATATATATATGCATATATATATGGATAATATTCCATATATATATGAGATATTACTCAGGCATAAAGAAGAATGAAATCTTATCATTTGTGACAACAAGGATGGACCTAGAGGGTATTAATGCTAAGTGAAATAAGTCAGACAAAGACAATTACAGTATGATGTCACTTATTCGTGGCAACAAAAAAGTTAACCAACATAACAGAATAGTAAGGCAGTCATAGATACAGAGAACAATGAAGTGGTTGCCAGAGGGGAGAAGGGTACGGTGTTGAGAGAAATAGCTGAGGGAGATTAAGACTTACAAACTGGGCTTCCCTGGTGGCGCAGTGGTTGAGAGTCCGCCTGCCGATGCAGGGGACATGGGTTCGTGCCCCAGTCTGGGAAGATCCCCCATGCTGCGGAGCAGCAGTTACAAAATAAATGCATCCTGGGGACAAAATGGGCACCATGGAGAATATAGTCAATGATATTATAATAATTTGGTTACAGATGGTATTTAGAGATATTGTGGTGATCATTTTGTAATGTATATAAATATCAAATCACTATACTGCGCACCTGGAACTCTGTGTTGTAGTTCAACTAAATTAAAAATATACTTCAATTGGATTAAAAAAAACCACTCCTGGCAAAAATGAATTAAGCAAGAAATTGTAAAATATTTGATCAATGTGTTAAAAGTGGAAAATCATCATAAGAGATCTGATACATGAATGTTGAGGTCCCTGAAAGAGTAAAATCAAAGCAAAGATACAAAGCAAATATTAAACATTCTGATACAAAGTTTTCTGAAACAAAAAAGGCTTTGAAATTGTTTATTAAAAAGAACAATGAGCATTCAATTGCAATGACCAATAGCAAATAATACTGTGGAAAAATTACTAGGCTTTAAAAATAAAAATACTTTGGGCAGCTAGAATAAAAGCACAGGAGAAATAGAAGTGAATAAAAATTAGAATTTTAAGAGCCTTTTCGGAGAGAAATTCTCTGTGTCAGAAGATAATAGAGAAACATATTTAAGATAGGCAAGGAGAGAAATGATGAATCATGAAATTTTTACCAGCCAAGCAGACTGAATATCGAAAGTCCTGACATCAAATCATGAAAGATCTAGGGTAATATTGTTCCCATGAACAATGGAATGAACAGACTTCAGAAAACAGAATCCTTAGAAAGTGACATAAGGACAGATGGTACATAGAAAATTTGCAGTTCCTTACTCAACTTAGACTGAATAAGGATTGTGTGTGTGAGAGAGAGAGCGCGATCTTGGTGGTAGATACCAGGGTGACTACCTTACAGCAATTCATTAAGTTCTACCTCTGTTGAGGGTGCTTTTCTATACACGTGTTTTATTTTATAGAAAATTATTTTAAAAGCAACTAGATAGATAATATAATTTAATTAAAAAACATAAATATCAAATATATAGATACATATTGAACATATAGAACATAGATATATAAATAATAGATAAAACTGTAGCTAAAACTAATACTAAATCTGCACAATGAAACAACCGAGCTTGTATTAAATGAAGAGGCCTCAGGAGACTAGAAGTGATGTCGCTCCCGATCTTGGTTCAGATGACGCTCCTGGGCTCCAGGTCCAGGCCTTTACAGGAGTGAGACCAGAACCTGCAGCACAAACATAGGCAATGGAGTCACTGAGGAAGTGTACAGTCAGATGGAAGAGGGCTCCCTGGGGAGGGTGAGCAGGATCTGGAAGGCTCCTCGGGCCCTGGACTTGGCCTTGGGCCCTCATGTCCCCAGGGGTCAGATCCACAGGGCACTGGGGTCTGTTTGCTGCTCTTTGCTGAACGTGTGGTCTGCTAGCAGGGAGTGTCTAGAAATGTCCTACAGGACCGATTATACCTGGGCTTTTGGCCGGGCAGCCTTCAACTGACGGGTCCCTGGACAGTGAGACTGAGGCAGAGGAAAGCAGGGGGGCTCAGGGATCCAGGACGAAAAGGCTGATTCCCAACCACCCTGGGCCCTGTGAGGAGCCGGAGGTCTGATGACACAGGGGCTGGGTGAACCTGCCCCTCCATCCTACACTCAGTGTAACTGCTCATAAGACCTGCACACTGGAAATGGAGACACCTGGAGTTTCTATTTTCCCTTATAATTCTTTCTAACCCCCAGCCAAACTCTCCTGAGGTTTATAATTTTAAAATGTTATTATGCTGCTGTAATGAAAACATACGTTTTATCTGTTTAGCATATTGCAACTTTAAAAGTGGACAGAAGACACTGCTTTTCAAACTGTAATAAGACAAGTTATATTTATGTTATTTAATGACAGAGTTGGAAAAACAAATAAAAAGAACATGAGTAACTTGAATCCTGCCCCTTTAACTCATCCCAAATAAGCATTTCACTGAACTGCTTTCTGGTTTTCCTTAACTTGAATTGAACACATACACAAAAGAATCTACAGAACCTCCAACCTCAGGTTGAGAAATGGTGCCGTGAAGTGACCCAGGTCCCCCAGGGGCCCCACAGAGGGTGAGGGACCCCCAGGGCTTGGGCAACTCCAGGCAGGCTGGAATCCTGCAGTGGCCCAACCTGATGCCAGGACTGTGAAGCACCCACAGGGATGCAGAGCTGGGCCAGGTGAGCTCTCTGCTTGCAAGAGCACTGGGCTCCTGTGTCCTCTTCACACTTTTCCCAGGAGTGCTGGGACTGGGGAGGTCGAGGACCCCCCAACCTCTCACCACAGCTAGCGATTAACTGGGGATGCTCCCTGCTGCCTTTAGGGCGGTTGGGAGGGCAGGGCTCGGTCCTGCAGAGAGAGGTGATGAACTTTCCAGTGGGGCTCTTCAAAGGGAACACGCTGGAACAGCACCTCCTAGAGTCATGCACATGGTGGCCCCGCAGTGCCCTACAGCCTCCCCTGTAGATGTAACAGCTGCCGGAGGATGCAGCCCAGCAAACATGGGGGCTTGTGTGGATGGGTACATGTGCCCTGGGGAGATGTGCTCCTGGCATCCTCCACTTGTCTGCAGGGTTTAGTACCATCCTCTTGTCACCACCTTTGTGGTCACACTCAACAGCAGTCCCCATTGTTTTGGCTGGTGTTTCTGAAGCACCAAAATGTAAGCTGGGGACTTACAGATGGAGAACACGTGCACTTGTCTGCCCCACCTTTTCACCCCCAGCCCTCCACGTTCATGCTTCCTCTTCCTGGGCTTCCTCTTCATCAGAAAGGAATTCCTCAAAAAGTTCTCTCCAGAAGGGGGACAGAGAATATCTTGACATCTGGAAGGAAGAGAACAGTCAGCCAGGTCCATGGCCACCCAGGGCAGGAAAACAACCATATGGGGCAGCTCACGGCAGAGCCGGACTCCACCGTGGGCCCCTAAGGCTGGGTGGGCCCAGTCCTGCTGACTCGAGCCCCATCTCCTGCTCAGGCCACTCATGGTGACAAAGAGAGATTCAATGGTGCAGACCTCTGGTCAGGAGCCAGGGACATGCTAAGAAAGTGTGGGAGGAGGCCTGCAGAGAGAGAGATCGCATATCTAATAGAAGATCCCAGGACCCCCGGAGCCTGGATGAGACAAGGTCCTCCAGAATGACAATGATAAAAAGAGGGAAAGAGGAGATGGGGTAGGGTTACAAGGAAGAGTCTAGGGATCTGAAAAAGAAAACTGAGAAAAAGACTTGCAACAGGAAATAAATTACCATCCGCATGTTTCTCTCTTTGTCAGAAACGTCATCATCTGTCATGTAGAATTGTGGTGTCCAAGGGCAGCAGCCATGTTGGGGTGGCCATGGGAAAGGAAAGGGAAGATTCAGAGTTGGGATGTGACCTTGAGACCCCTGTGTTCTCATCTCCACGACCTCCCAGGGCCTCAATTGTACCACCTCTGCAATGAAGAAGTGGGTCTCTGACTTCCAACATAAGGCTGCCGCCCTCAACTTTCCTACTCCCCTGTGCACAATACCATAGATGTGCTAACCAGAAAACAAACTTCCATATTAGGCAGTGACAAGTGCAAGAAAGAGCAGCTCATGTGAAAAGATAACTTTTGATGAGCAAATCAAGAAAAGGTGATTATAAAGCACAGTCACGTCTAAGGACATAATTTCTCTCTATTGTATCATTAAAATATGAAAAAAAACAATTCAGAAATCTACACATATTTCATTCTTCTTGCTGATTTCATATTCACCTTCCTCATCCTCCAAAGCAGGAGATATAACCCTAAAGTTCCAGGAAACCTCTGCCATTAGATCCTACCTAAGTGTTGCTCCTACCTGTATCCTCTTCCTCATCACGGCCAAAAATGCTATCCAGAGTTGAATCTGTAGAAACACGAACATGAATTTCCAAGACTTATGGATACACTTAAAATGTTACTAATGTGACTGAGTAATTGGATATTTTATTTTGTTTTATTTTAATACACTGACTTAATCATTGATTGAATTAAATAAATTATAACAGGCACATCTAGCTAGTGGCTACCACACTGTAATACACATCCCTCTCTTTCTCTCTCTCTCTCTCTCTCTCCATATATATATATATATATATGTGTGTATATATATATATATATAAAGTATATGGAGGATGTTACCGCCGCTCCCGTGGTTATTCCCCTCTGTATGGTCTACCCATTCAAGATGGCTGTTTGCTGATGGTTTACCAAAGGAAAACCTCTGCCCGGTGAAGTACGTAGCCCAAGGGGTAAGAGGGATGCGTCCCTCTGCTGGTCTCCCTGGTAACCGATGAGCCCATCTGCTGTCAACTCCCCCTTTAACTGGTAGCCTGCCTATTCCGCCCAGAGAGAAGCATGCTGCTACTGCTGCTGCTGCGTTCTGCCTGCCATCGGCTATCTACAGTGGGATGTCTCTCCAGGACCACTTTGCTTCTGACGTGAAAGATGTCCCATTTATTAAACCATGAATGTCTCTGTCCCTGTCTCCGGGCTCTTTCTTTAGCCATGAGGCTGAGCAAGTACAGGGCTTGCAGGTGTGAGAGGTGCAGCCCAACACCCTCTGCAGGGCAGTTTGCTGGCCAGATTTGATGATTCATTTGTAGGTGTTTCCTAGGCTCATGCACACTTGCCAGGCACTCATGAGACCTTGGGGACACTGAAACAGTAATGTCAACACCCAGATCCTAGAGGAATTCCCGACAGGTGTTCCACTAAGGAAGAGGTAATGAGCATGTCCCAGTGCACCTGTGCTAGACATAATCGGCGAGCAGGTGCAGAAGAGAGGGAGGGACACTCACTCACTTCATGAGGCCATCCTTCTCACCACTGCCTCTGAAACATCCAGGGAAGGAAGGGACAAAATGCCCTTAGAAGGTAAATGGCCTGTACACTGAAAACTACAAACCACTGCTGAAAGAATTAAACAAGGAACAAATAATTGAAGTGACATAGCATATTCATAGACTGGACACTTATTATTGTTGACATTTCTACACTACCCAAAGGTAAGTATAAATTCATTGTAATACCTATCAAAATCCCAATGTCATTTTCAAAGAAATAGAAAAAAATGATCCTAAACTACATATGGAACGACTAAGAACTCCAAACAGACAAAACAATCCTGAGAACAAAGAATATAGATGGAGGTTTCGCACTTCCTGACTTCAAAACACATTACAAAGCCACAGGAATCAAAACTGTATGGTACTGACATAGAAACAGATACATAGCCCTAAAGACCAGAATAAATAACCCCCAAGAAAACTCATAGATACATGGCCAAATGAAATTCACCAAGCTTCTAAGACAACAAATAGGGAAAGTAGAGGTTTTTGTTTGTTTGTTTGTTTGTTTTTGTGGTATGCGTGCCTCTCACTGTTGTGGCCTCTCCCGCTGCGGAGCACAGGCTCTGGATGTGCAGGCTCAGCCGCCATGGCACATAGTTCCAGCCGCTCCGTGGAATTGGGATCTTCCCAGACCGGGGCATGAACCTGCGTCCCCTGCATCGGCAGGCGGACTCTCAACCACTGCGCCAACAGGGAAGCCCAGAAAGTATAGTTTTTTCAACAGTCAATAGGATGAAAATATAACTTACAGAAAGATTAAAAACATATATCAGAAAAGGAGCTAATGTCCAAAATATATAAGAAAAACACTACAACTCAAATGCAAAATAAGTTAAAAAATTAAAAAGGGTAAATAACTGGGTTCAGAAATGTGCAAAGACTTAAATAAGACATTTCCCGAAAAAGACATACAAATGGCTAACAAATATAGGAAAAGGTTCTCAACCTCACTAATCATCAGGGCAATGCAAATCAACACCTCATACCTGTGAGGCTGTGTATTATAAAGAAAAAAAAAATAACAGTTTAAGGCCAAGATGTGGGGAATTGGAAACTTTGTACACTGCTGGTGGGAATGTAAAATGGTGCAGCTATTATGAAAAAGAGTATAGGGGTTCCTTATAAAATTATAAACAGAAATATCATATTACTCAGCAATCACAGTTCTGGGAATATATCCAAAGGAAATTAAATCAGTATCAAAATGAGATGAACATAGGTTCATTGCAGCATTTTCCACAATAGCCTAGATATGCAACCAACTTCACAAAACAAGTAAGGGTCACGTGCCAGAGCTATCTTAGATACTTCAAAACAACTCCGTAAGTCTCTTAGCCCCTTAGAGAGGATGAAAGCAATATTAGAGTTAAAAGTAACTTGTCCCAATTCCCTTAGTCTGGAATACTGAAACAAAATTCTACAGCAGAGGCAGCCGCATAAACACACAGCACCTGCCAGGGTTTACCCCTGGAAGAACTGGGAAGGATAAGACCAATGCAGGCCTGAGGAAAGGTCAGAGGGTAGGCAGGTCTGGGGTGTGGGGAGCAGGGGCAGGTCTGTCCGGAAGGAGCAGTGGGTTGTAAGAAGAGCAGTGACCCTGGGTCCTGCTGCCCTGAGTCTCTGTCCTGGGCCTGGTCAAGCCCAGGAGAGCAGGTCAGAAGGGCTGTGAGACAAGTATGTGAAGAAGCCCAGCAGCCCCTTCACACAGCCCTCTAGAATTTTTGCCGCCCATGGAGGGTCTCTAGGGGCAGCTGGACGTGGACCCCTCTCAAATGGAAGCATGTCAGCACACCAGCCTTGGGGAAGTGCAGAGGCTGAGATGAGCTCAAGGAGACTGAGCACATGCAGTGATCCCAGAGCACGTGTTCTGTGACTCATCCATCCCTGGGACTGTCCTTTACAAGAGGAACAAACAGTGAGGACAAAACTTGAGGTGAAACCACAAGTCCTGAAAGTGCAGAGGGAGACAGTTCACTTCTCATCCACCACCTCACCCTTTCTAGAAGAACTTGGTCTCAAGTTTCAAGGGCCCATGAGAGTTTTGACCCACAGGTTCTGTCCATCATAGGTCAATATGCAAAAGAAAACAAACTCTCCTGTGCACAATACCTTAGATGTGCTAACCAGAAAACAAAATTCCATATTAGGCAGTGACAAGCACAAGAAAGAGCAGCTCATGGGGAAAAGATCATTTTTGATGAGCGAATCAAGAAAAGGTGATTATAGAGCACAGTCATGTCTAAGGACACAATTTCTCTCTATTATATCATTAAAATATGAAAAAAAAACAAGTCAGAACTCTACACATATTTTATTCTTCTTTCTGATTTCATATCCACCTTCCTCAGTCTCCAAAGCAGGAGATATAACCCTAAAGTTCCAGGAACCCTCTGCCATTAGATCCTACCTAAGTGTTGTTCCTACCTGTATCCTCTTCCTCATCACGGCCAAAAATGCTATCCAGAGTTGATTCTGTAGAAACACAAAAATGAATTTACAAGACTTATGGATACACTTAAAATGTGACTAATATGAGTGAGTAATTGGATATTTTATTTTGTTTTA
The DNA here is from genome assembly GCF_964165515.1 of Mesoplodon bidens. Lineage (NCBI taxonomy): Eukaryota > Metazoa > Chordata > Mammalia > Artiodactyla > Ziphiidae > Mesoplodon > Mesoplodon bidens. The sequence goes on from NW_027671175.1 coordinate 581,680, forward strand.
TTTTAATACATTGAGTTAATCATTGATTGAATTAAATAAATTATAACAGGCACATCTAGCTAGTGGCTACCACACTGTAATACACATCCCTCTCTTTCTCTCTCTCTCTCTCTCTCTCTCCATATATATATATATATGTGTGTGTATATATATATATATAAAGTATATGGAGGATGTTACCGCCGCTCCCCTGGTTATTCCCCTCTGTATGGTCTACCCATTCAAGATGGCTGTTTGCTGATGGTTTACCAAAGGAAAACCTCTGCCCCGTGAAGTACGTAGCCCAAGGGGTAAGAGGGATGCGTCCCTCTGCTGGTCTCCCTGGTAACCGATGAGCCCATCTGCTGTCAACTCCCCCTTTAACTGGTAGCCTGCCTATTCCGCCCAGAGAGAAGCATGCTGCTACTGCTGCTGCTGCGTTCTGCCTGCCATCGGCTATCTACAGTGGGATGTCTCACCAGGACCACTTTGCTTCTGACGTGAAACATCTCCCATCTATTAAACCATGAATGTCTCTGTCCCTGACTCCGGGCTCTTTCTTTAGCCCTCAGGCTGAGGAAGTACAGGGTTTGCAGGCGTGAGAGGTGCAGCCCAACACCTTCTGCAGGGCAGTTTGCTGGCCAGATTTGATGATTCATTTGTAGGTGTTTCCTAGACTCATGCACACTTGCCAGGCACTCATGAGACCTTGGGGACAGTGAAACAGTAATGTCAACACCCAGATCCTAGAGGAATTCCCGACAGATGTTCCAGGTGAGGGGAGAGGTAATGAGCATGGCCCAGTGCACCTGTGCTAGACATAATCAGCGAGCAGGTGCAGAAGGGAGGGAGGGACATTCACTCACTTCATGAGGCCATCCTTCTGACCACTGCCTCTGAAAAATCCAGGGAAGGAAGGGACAAAATGCCCTTAGAAGGTAAATGGCCTGTACACTGAAAACTACAAACCACTGCTAAAAGAATTAAACAAGGAACAAATCATTGAAATGACATATCATATTCATAGACTGGAGACTTATTATTGTTGACATTTCTACACGACCCGAAGGTAAGTATAAATTCATTGTAATACATATCAAAATCCTAATGTCATTTTCAAAGAAATAGAAAAAAAAAGGTCCTAAAATACATATGGAACCACTAAGGACTCCAAACAGACAAAACAATCCTCAGAACAAAGAACATAGATGGAGGCTACTCACTTCCTGACTTCAAAACACATTACAAAGCCACAGGAATCAAAACTGTATGGTACTGGCATAGAAACAGATACATAGGCCTAAAGACCAGAATAAATAACCCCCAAGAAAACTCAAAGATACATGGCCAAATGAAATTCACCAAGCTTCTAAGACAACAAATAGGGAAAGTATAGTTTTTTCAACAGTCAATAGCATAAAAATATAATTACAGAAAGATTAAAAACATATATCAGAAAAGGAGATAATGTCCAAAACATATAAGAAAAACACTACAACTCAAATGCAAAATATGTTAAAAAATTAAAAAGGGTAAATAACTGGGTTCAGAAATGTGCAAAGACTTAAATAAGACATTTCCCGTAAAGACATACAAATGGCTAACAAATATAGGAAAAGGTTCTCAACCTCACTAATCATCAGGGCAATGCAAATCAACACCTCATACCTATTAGGCTATGTATTATAAAGAAAAAAATTAACAGTTTAAGGCCAAGATGTGGGGAATTGGAAACTTTGTACACTGCTGGTGGGAATGTAAAATGGTACACCTATTATGAAAAAGAGTATGGGGGTTCCTTATAAAATTATAAACAGAATTATCATATGATTCAACAATCACAGTTCTGGGTATATATCCAAAGGAAATTAAATCAGTATCACAATGAGATGAACTTAGGTTCACTGCAGCATTCTCCACAATAGTCTTGATATGCAACCAACTTCACAACTCAAGTGTCCTGTGCCTGAGCTAAACTTAGGTACTTCAAAACAACTCCGTAAGTCTCGTAGCCCTTTAGAGAGGATGAAAGAAAAATTAGAGATAAAAGTAATTTGTCCCAGTTCCCTTACTCTGGAATACTGGAACAAAATTCTACAGCAGAGGAAGCCTCATAAACACACAGCACCTGCCAGGGTTTACCCCAGCCTTGGAAGAACTGGGAAGGATAAGAGCAACACAGGCCTGAGGAAAGGTCCGAGTGTAGGCAGGACTGGAGTGCGGGGAGAAGGGGCAGGGCTGTCTGGAAGGAGCAGAGGGTTGTAAGAAGAGCAGTGACCCTGGGTCCTGCTGCCCTGAGTCTCTCTCCTGGGCCTGGTGAACTCCAGGAGACCAGGTTAGCAGGGCTGTGAGAGCCAGTGTGTGAAGCGAGCCCAGCAGCCCCTTCACACAGTCCTCTAGAATTCCTGCAGGCCATGAATGGTCCTTAGGGGCAGCAGGATATGGAGCCCTCTCAAATGGAAGCATGTCAGCACATCAGCCTTGGGACGTGCTGAGGCTGAAATGAGGAGACTGAGCACATGCAGTGATCCCGAAGCATGTGTTCTGTGACTCATCCACCTCTGGGTACTCGCTTTCCATGAGGAATAAACAGTGAGGACAAAAGTAAGGTGAAGCTACAAGTCCTGAAAGTGTAGAGGGAGAGAGTTCAAGTCTCATCCACCACCTGACACTCACTATAAGAACTTCTTCTCCAGTGTCAAATGACTATGAGAGTTTTGTTTCCAATAGGATATGGCAATCATACGTGAATGTAAAAACGAAACCAAAATCCCTGGTGCAAAATACCCTCCAGGTACCAAATAGAAACGAACCATTCATATTTGGCAGTAAAAAAGCAATGAAAGAGTAGTCTTGTGAGAAACCAAATTTCTGAACGGCAAAGCAAGAAAAGATGACTATAAGCACACTACAGACAAAGGACATGGACACAATAACTCTATTATATCATTAAAATTTGGAAAGAGCAAATCAGAATTCTACACATATTTCCTTCTTCTTCCTGATTTCATATTCACTTTCCTTAGTTTCTAAAGAAGTGGGTGAAACCCAAGTTCTCTAGTAATTGTCTTGCTTTAGATCCTACCTGAGAGTTGTTCCCTACATGAATCGTCATTAGCATCACTGCTATATATGCTCTCCACCATGCATTCTGTACAAACACAACCAGGAGCATAAAGTTATTATACAAGTTGACCCACCCATTTCTCCTACTCGACTTGCTGGCTCACACAGCATCACCCTGGTATTCCCTCCAGGTTCTCAGAACTCCACTGTGTTCTGTGCAGACAGAGTCCTTCAATAAGATATTGATCACAGTTGAAAATTTCAAATGAGGGAGAGATGCTGAGAAAATCACCTTTCAAACCCTCACTTCTATAGACACATTTATAGCTTTCACCGTCAACCTTACCAACCTGAAATTCCAGATGTTACAGACACACTTGAAATATGGCTAGTGTGACCAAGCAATTATGTGTCTTTTGCATTTTTTAATAAAATGAGTTAATTATTGTTTGAATGAAGTTACTTATAAATAGACACATTTGGTTAGTGGCAACCAAACTGGAAAGCTCAAGTATAAGAAATCCAAAGATGAGAAAGTGGCAACCAGCCACCCCACTCCTGGTTGTTCTTTACTGCAGAAAATTTGATGGTCTGATCTGATCATTCGAGTATAGGTATATCTTGGGCTCTTGGACCCACGCCAGGCATTGGGAGAGTCCTTGTGGACAATGAAATAATACAGTCAACACTCAGATCCAAGAGGAATTCCCAGGAAGGGGCCCACTTGTTGACAGAGGTGAAGGGCATGGCCCAGTACAACTGTATTAGACATAATCAGAGAGTAGGTGCAGAGGGGAGGGAGGGATTTCACTCTCTCCATGAGTCCATCCTTCTCAACCCTGACTCTAGAAGACCTGAGGAAGGCAGTGGACAAGGCCTCGGAGGAGGTGAAAATTTGTACACTGAAAACTACAGGACATTGCAGAAAGAAATTAAAGAAGAGACAAGTAATTGGAATGACATACCATGTTCATAGACTGGATTATTAAATACTGTTGGCATTTCTATACTACATAAAGTGATGTACACATATCGCAACAACCCACAAAATTCCATGTCATTATTATAGAAGCGGACAGAATCCTAAAATACATATGGAACCCCCCCAAAGTAGATAAAACAATCTTGAGAGCAAAGAGCAATGATGGAGATGAACAGTTCCTGAACTCAAAACACATAACAATGCCACAGTAGTCAAAACAGTCTGCTACTGGCATCAAGACAGTGAGATAGACCAATGAAATATAATAGAGAGATGCCAAATAAATGCACATATATATGGCCAACTGATCTTTGCCAAGGTTCTAAGATTACTAAGTGAAGAAAGGATAGCCTCTTCAACAATCAACAGAATGAAAAGGCAACCTATAGGATGGGAGGAAATATGTGTAAACCTTGTATCTGAATAAGGGACCAATATCCAGAATATATAAGAAACTACTACAAGTCAATTTCAAAAAAAAAGCGGGCAAATAACTGAGTTTCAAAATGGGTAAAAAGCTTCACTAGACATTTCTCCATAAAGACATACAAGTGGTCAATCTACATATGAAAATTTGCTCAACATCGCTAAGCATCAGGGAAATGGAAATCAAGCCACAAGGAGATACCACTCACACCTGTTAGGATGTGTAATATAAAAAGTTATTTAGGGCTTCCCTGGTGGCACAGTGGTTGAGAGTTTGCCTGCCGATGCAGGGGACTCATGTTCGTGCCCCGGTCTGGGAGGATCCCACATGCCGCTGAGCAGCTGGGCCCATGAGCCATGGACGCTGAGCCTGTGCTTTTGGAGCCTGTTCTCAGCAATGGGAGAGCCGACAACAATGAGAGGCCCGTGTACTGCAAAAAAAAAAAAAAGAAGAAGAAAGAAGGAAACTTAATGGATGCTTGCAAAGATGTGAAGAAGTGGAACTTCTGTACCCTGTTTTGTTCCCTGTAGTAATGTAAAATGGTGTAGACATTATGGAAAACAGAATGGAAGTCCCCCAAAAATTATTAAGAGAACTATCATAAGATCCAGCAATCACTGATTTAGGTTTATATACAAAGGAGATAAAACAAGCATGTCTAAGAGATATCTAAAAGCTCATGTCCATTGCAGCATTACACACAATACACAACATAGGAAAACTACGTAGTATCCATGGGAAGATGAATTAATAAAGAAAATCTGGTGTATACATACAGTGAAAGGTCATTCAGTCTTTGAAATAGAAGGAAATCCTGCCATTTGCAGCAACACGAAAGAACTAGGACGACATTTGTAAGAGTGAATTAAGCCAGTTACAGAAGGTCAAAAACTGAAAGAAAACTCCGAGAAGCTGAGAGTAGAAGGGTGGTTCCAAGAGCTGGCAAGAGGTTGACATGGGAAGTATCTGTTCAAGGTTAGAATGTGTTATTTGCAAAATGGAAAAGTTCTAGACATATGCTGTACAACAAGGTGCATGTAGTCAACAAGACTGACTGGACATTTCAAAACGTGTTAAGACGTTGGATTTCATTGTATATGTACTTTTACAACAATAAAATATACATATGTAAAATAAATACAAAGTGGAAAAAGGGGAAAAAAGAAGAAAAATAAGGAAAGGGAGTCAACAGAGGGAAAGAAGAAAGCAGGAGGGGTCTCGAATGTACACAGGTATCAGGAGATAATGGGAGAGAAGCTCCTCTCCCCAGGCTTTAAAGAAGACATCTCTCCAGAGTTCACTCAAGCAAGAGGGGGATGTCCTTTCTCTTCCCCATTCAACCAGAAGCACCAATAGCATCCTAAGTGTGGCCCAGGCTGTGCTCAGGTGTACACTTTTCCATGATCTCTAAACAAACCACCCCTGACTCCCCATGGCTCAGGTGCCCTTCCTGTATCTCCTTCCACTTCTCTAAAGCATTTCCGTCTTCAAGTCCAGCCCGAGGCTCCAATCCTGTCCTCACACGTGGTTCCACAGGGTGGGTCTCTGAGTTCTTAAGAGCCTCCCTGTGAGTAGCAGGCACTGAATCGCACACCAGGGTTCCCCTCAGAACTATCAGCAAACTACGACCTAGGGATTCAGGATTTCTAGAACAACTTTACTCATAGACAGTCTCTTGGGTAAACAAGTGACATTTTACAATGAAGCATTTTCAGTTTTTACTGTGGTGGGGAAAATATTGACACATATATGGCAATCATATTCTATTAAAGTATGTATTTCTCAAAGGACTATCGAAAAAAAAATTTTAAGTATAACTTTCCATGTTTTAATTGACTTTACTCCCAGATTTGTTTGCTTGCAAAAGCCTTCAGAAAATACCAAGAACCTACTTCATCTGGCAGTTTGCACAGCAACATGAGTGGAGATGCTCTTGTCACACTGCTTGGTTTCTCTGTCCCACCTTGCAAAGCACAACCTCCTGTCCGCCCTCCTGGGAAGGGAGCCAGTACCTAACCGAAGCTCACACCCTGGGGTAGATTTCTTGGTTCTGTCTGCACTGTATGCAGTGTTCCTTGCCCAGCACACAGAAACAGGGCCGGCACAAGTGATGGAAGACAGACTTTCCACAGGAGAAGGACATTTCATTTCCTTAGCACAGAATCCGATAGTGATTATTAGCCTCAAAGGAGAAAGGTGGAGTGAATTTCCTCCATCTACTCCTGAAGGCCCCTTCTAACATGGACTCCTCCAGAACTGGGTGTGGCATGTGGGTAGAAGCATGGGCTCCCTGCAAAAGGAAGGAGGCATGCCTAGCACTAGGTGCTTCAGGTAAGGGGGGAGGACTCATCCCAAGGCTCTAATAGGAAACAGTTAGAATGAGGGAAGTGGCAGAGAGATGTATCATAACCATTCAGAATGCTATGAGACCTACTAAGAGATGAGATTTCTTATTAAATGAAGTTGTAATTGACCCAGTAGTAGGGATGCTGAAACCCAGCTTTGTTCATTAAGAATCCAGCTATGGAGCAACTAAGTCCGTGCACCACAACTACTAAGCCTGTGCTCTAGAGCCCGCAAGTCACAACTACTGAGCCCACGTGCCACAACTATTGAAGCCCATGCACCTAGAGCCCATGCTCTGGAACAACAGAAGCCACCGAAATGAGAAGCCCGCGCACTGCAACGAAGACCCAACACAGCCAAAAAATAATAATAATCATCATCATCCAGTAAACATTTGCCTGGGTAGTGATAGGATTTGTTTTCCAGGTTAAATGAGGCTCACTTGGTATAAAATCAATGCACACACTGAAAGTGTACAGTTTATTTACTTTTATATCCATACCCATTCATGATGCAGTGGTGATGGGAATATTTTCTAGAAAGTTGGCCCCAGTAACAGTGATGTTTAGGGGAACATAAATCAAGGGAAACACAACACAAAAAGTTCACATACACACACAGAATCATCCCACTCATTTCACATACAGACACACCCAGTCTCATGCACACAAACCTACACCACCTAACCATAATAGAGCTTCTTCCTGGGACTATAGTAATTGGTTCCATTACTTGTAAATCACTTTCTATCACCAGGACCCCTACTCTCATTCCCAGCACAAATTTGGAATCAGTTTGCCCTCTACACTAAAACCAGCAAGAATGTCCCACTTTCTCATCTTCAAAGTTCTTCCTTCTGAAGTGACTGATTCCAGAATACATACCGTTTTCACGTTCTGTGAAGGCCACCTGCAATTATAGAAGAGACAACACTATGAGGATAAGATCACAGTGATGCTCAGGTCTTTTGTTCATTTGCTGACAGTAGAAAACCTGATAAGAAACAGTGGTCCAGGGAACCCAGAAAGGGTTATCAGCAAACCTACTCAGGCTGAAAGGCAAGAACTTTGCTGGGAGGATGGAACTTCCAAGTCCATTTAGGCTGGAAATTACAGAATTCTTTGTCTAGAGGAAAAATCGCTGCAGGAGAGAGAGCTCCGTACTCTACAGGCTGTAATGGGTGCTGTCAATTGTAATGTCCTGTGGAATCAGGCACCATGAGTTGGTAATAGACTCTCACTCCACATTCTCCCAACCAAGGGAATTCTATGTATCTGGAAGGAATACCCTCAAATATTCATAACTCAATTCTATTCAAAGAGAAATAAAGCAATATTTCTATCTCAGACCAGAAAAAATCCAGCTTACCTTGGGGATACAGGGAGGCTTTTCTTCCGTCCTATCATGGTGCATGTCATCTGCCACATCCTCAGGAACAGCTGGAGGGACACAGAGTAACTGTCAGGACACTGGTGATGCGGCTCAGGAATTACTCAAGGGCTTTCTTCTCAATGAGGACATGGGGTGGTGTGTATGGATGTGGGAGGTTAGTAAGTGTGGGCTGAGCTGGTGTTGGGCCATCCTCTTTGGCGGATGAAGGAAGGCAAAGGACAAGAGGAAGGAAATGAAAACAGAGCTTTGGCTTTCTAGCTAAGGGGAGCCTAATCAGAAGGAAAGGGTCGATCTAAAAAATGGTAAACACTAAAATGCATGCTCTGTTTCAATGACAGAGACCCATGACCCATCCTGCCTCTTTTGAGCTTCTGCTAAATTGCCACTGTCTCTTGATTTTTCCCAGATCACTCTTTCCCCAGCATCCACAATGCCAGCTACTGCATTTGTCATGTCTTCTATTGTATAATATTTTTTACTTGATTAACAGCAACCTCTATTAAAGGACTGAATTCCATCCTAGACAAAATATGCTATATTTATTCACTAATCACTTGTCTTAAAGAAAATCAAATACACAAGATTTGACAAAACTGAAATCCTACCATTTAGATACAGCCACTATCAATCGTATCATATTTTACTCCCAGTCTTTGTTTTCTATACAATATACATATGCCCAGTGAGTCAGGGGCTGTCCATACTCTAGGGAGCTGTTCCATAAGTGGGGCACTTCGTTATGAAGAGGGAGCCCGGACTGAGCACAGCCTGTCTCTAACCCAGCTGTGCAGGAGAAGTGTAAAGCCTAACAGTCAGGTTCCACTTTGAGTCTTTGGGTGTGGACTACAGGAATTGACCAATTCTAAGGCTTATGGTAATGTTATCCAATACAATAAAATAGCTCCCTGATTCTTATCTGCTTTTGGCCTTTTTAAGCAATGACACCAGCAGTGACAGATATGACCTGTACTGTATACATGGGGTCTCACACCTCTCAGAATCTGTGAGCTGACCAGGAGAATGCAGGTCTTGTGGTGAATTTCACATTAATGACTGTGCCAGAGTCACCTGATTAGTCCACCCATAGCTGCCCTGGATTCTGTGGCCACTAAGGCCACCTGAAGGGCAAGGTCTGGACCTTTGGAGATGCTAGGACTTCCAGCCAAGGATACGGATGCAGGGACTCCCTTGCTCCATGACTGAGGATCCCTTGGCTGAGTGGTAAGTGCAGGTCAGGGATCCAGAGCACCCACATTGGGACCCACCCCTGGGTTCTCAGTTTGGCTTTTCCACTTAGGAGGTCAAGAGCTGAGAACATTTATCTCTGCACCATCTCCTTCTGAGGAAAAGGAATATTAACCAAATCTGGGCAACAGCTGTGTTGAGGGAAGAACAAGGTAGTGTACAATCAGTGTGCAGTGGTGACGAGCTTTGTTGAGAGGTGAATTGTGCTGTGTAAGATGGAAATATCTCCTGAGGAAACACACACATGCTCACGCACGCAGGTTCACAATCACACCACATAGGCTCACACATGGTCCCCACCCCAACCCTGATACACACAAACCCACATCATCTAAATGATGCAGTTACTTCCAGGACCATACATCTTGGGCATGGCTCTTTACTGGGAAATCAGTCTCTAGCTCTACACCCCCAGCCCTCATCCCTGTAGGGACCCTGAAACAGGGTGTCTCTCCAAGCAAAGCCAGCAAGAGAGTCCCACCGTCTTCATCATCTAGATTGTTCCTCAGCACAGGGGTGACCTCTGAATACATACCGCTTTTGTTTGCTGTCCAATCCACCTGTGATTAGAGAATAGAAAACAGTGTAAGGATCTCAGCATCCTGTGCTCTGTGGACACAGGTATTTCATCTCTTTTTTTGTCCTCAGAAAAGCAAATGGGGAACTGTTGTTCCGTCAATGGCCCCAAAAGAAACCAGAGAAGACAGCTGTGGGAAAGGCTCGATCTTTGCCTGGAAGATCTCTCAGGTCCACTTTGAGGAGCAAATACAAAAGTCTATTTCAAGGAGGGAAATTTTCTGCTGAGGAAAGTGTGTCTGACTCTACAGTTTCTAACTGATGTTGCCATTTTTTAAATGGCCTTTTGAATGAGTTATCTGTTGGGAAAGAGCTTCAAATCAGCATGCATCCAACCAAGCAAAATTGTATACATCAGCTGTCTTGAACACTGTAGATCTTCAGATCTGAAATCAATTGGAAAAGAAAGAAATGAAGCAAACTTTTAATCTCTGATAAATAAGGGGAGCTTACCCTGGAGGAAGAAGGAGCCTCTTCAACTGCCCTCACATAGGGCAGTTTCTCCAACAGGTCCTCAGGGGGCTCTAGGAGGACACAGAGTAAGTGTCAGGACACTGGTGATGCTGCTCAGGAATTACTCAGAGAGCCTCGTTAATGTGGACACAGGGTGGGAGTGTATGGATGCAGGTGGTTACTGAGTGTGGACTGAGGTGCTGTTGGACAAACCTCCCTGGTGGGTGGAGGAAGGCAAAGGGGAGGAACATTTCAGAAATGAGGAAGAGAACCTTTAGCTTTCTAGCTGTAGGGAACCTAATCAATTTGAAAGTGTCAGTCTGAAAAAGCTTGAACACTAACATTGCACTATGTTTCAGTATAGAGTCCCACGGCCCCTCTGCCCATTTGAAAGTCCCTCCAAATCCCCCTTCTTCTTGAAATGTTACAAGACTCTTTCAGCTTCCTTCTAATCAAATATGTTGCTCCTTCATTCATCGTCCATTCTGTTGGATTGTTGACTTATTTTATTGTGATGAAATATACATATTTATGCTTTTCATAATTTTGAAGTATACAGTTCACTAGCATTTCTAACTTTCACAATGCTGTGTACCCATCAACACAATCTACATCTTAATCTTTTGCATCATTTCAACGTAACCTCTGTACCCACTAAATCATAATCCACCTTACTCCTGCCTCCTGACCTTGGTTATTTCTGCTTCCGGTGTCTGTGAGTTTGCCTACACTAGGTACCTTATACAAGTGGAATCATATAATATTTGTCTTTCTGCGCCTGCCTTATTTCACTAACAATAATATATTTTTTATATTATTTGGATCATTCATTTTGTAGCATAAGTCAATCTTTAATTCCTTTTTATGGTTGAAAATTATTCCATTCTATGTATATATCACATTTTATTTATCCATTCATCACCTCATGGACTTTGGATTGTTTCTATCTTTTGGCTACTAAGAATAATGCTACTATGAACATTAGTGTACACATTTCTGTATGGCACCACAATGGTGACAAATAATATTGTACATATTTCAAATATCATTGAATATAACAACAGAAAGTGTGACTCTTAGCTGAACTATAGACTTTTAATTAGTAAAAATATACTTACATTGTTTCACTAATTGTAACAAATATACTCCACCTATGTTATATATTATTAATAACTGAAACTGGAGCGATAGGATACAGGAATTTTCTGTATTGCATGTACAACATTTATGTCAATATAATCCTGTTCTAAATAATGTCTAATAATTTAAAGAAATTTCGAAACACAGTTTCAGAGAGGGATGTGTTGTTGCTAAGTTCAAAAATCAGCTAATGTCTAAACCGTAACTAGAGACCATCTTCACTCTTAAACATGAACCAAATTTTGAATTTTAAATGCATGTTTACTTCCATGGTTAAAACAGTACCATCTGGCTTAGTAAGATTCAATTTGAACACATGGAATAAAAAAAGAATACTGCTTAATATTTCATAGCTTTTTCTTCAATATGAGGCACTGAATCAACTAGAATAATTGTTCTTGAGTGAACCTAATGAGACATTTTCCACAGTACCTTCAGCTGGGTCATTTATAGGGTTCACCCTAAAATGTGGCCGGATGTGGATCTTTTTCAGCCAGCCTGGGATTGATATTCTTGACCTCTGATGAGTGTTTCTTCTTCTCGCATTCTGGAAGCAGCATCCTGGGAAATGCATTACAATAGAGACAACTATTGACATCTTGCTGGCAGAAGACCATGGGGAAATTAGCAATAATTTATTCACAGTTCAATCCTTTGGTCCCTTTCCTCACCAGCGGCCCAGCAGAGCCTCCTGAATCAAAGTTGGACTTAGGAAGATCTTGCAGTTTGCTATGCAGGGAAAACACCCAACAGACAGGTTTTGTGGGCAAATATCTTTATTTAACTGAGAATGTTTAGAAACTCAGCAAGCCATTGGGACCATGACTGATGGACTGGATTCAAATCCCGTTTAGAAGAAGCATGTACTTGGGAAAGATATGTAGATCCCTCTTTGCCTCAGTTCCCTGTTCTGAGATGTAGGAATGTTAATATGGCCTACTTTTAGCATTATGTCATGTGGCCAAAAATGATTGAATGCAGGTAAAATGTTTGAAAAGTAAAGGACCAGTGCTTCACAAATGCTCTGTAAGTGTTCAATCCTGAATGATGGCAAGAAGAAGCTGGATATTTCGTAGCTGTTGAAAGGAGAGAAGGGATTTGACGGCTCCAAGTAAAGGGGGTTTCAAGCTTACTCTTCAGCTTTTTCATGGGAACAATGCTTTACAGCTCATGGAGAATATCCATTATCATGTCTGACACCCAGCCCTGTTGGGGGTGAAGCGGAGGGCAAAGTGGGGGCTGTAACCCATATGTTATGGTGGAGGGTGTGGAAATTTAGAGAGATAAGTGACTGTCCAAGAGTCACAACCATGATGAATGATGGATCACGGACAGGACAGACAGAGCCAGTGCCTACCCTGAGCTCAATCCCTGGGGTAGATCTCTTGGTTCTGTCTTCACTGTATGCAGTGTTTCTTGCCCAGCACACAGAAACAGGGCCGGCACAAGTGATGGAAGACAGACTTTCCACAGGAGAAGGACATTTCGTTTCCTTAGCACAGAATCCGATAGTGAATATTAGCCTCAAAGGAGAAAGGTGGAGTGAATTTCCTCCATCTACTCCTGGAGGCTCCTTCTTTCTCGGACTCCTCCAGAACTGGGTGTGGCATGTGGGTACAAGCATGGGCTCCCTGCAAAAGGAAGGAGGCCTGCCTAGCACTAGGTGCTTCAGGTAAGGGGGGAGGACTCATCCCAAGGCTCTAATAGGAAACAGTTAGAATGAGGGAAGTGGCAGAGAGATGTATCATAACCATTCAGAATGCTATGAGACCTACTAAGAGATGAGATTTCTTATTAAATGAAGTTGTAATTGACCCAGTAGTAGGGATTCTGAAACCCAGTTTTATTCATTAAGAATCCAGCCATGGGACCCGGAGGAAGATGGCGGAAGAGTAAGACGCGGAGATCACCTTTCTCCCCACAGATACATCAGAAATTCATCTACACGTGGAACAACTCCTACAGAACACCTACTGAATGCTGACAGAAGACCTCAGATCCCCCAAAAGGCGAGAAACTCCCCACATAACTGGGTAGGGCAAAATAAAATAGAATAAACAGAGACAAAACGATAGGGACGGGACCTGCACCAGTGGGAGGGAGCCGTGAAGGAGGAAAGGTTTCCAAACACTACAAGCCCCTTCGCGGGCGGAGACTGCAGGTGGCGGAGGGGGAAAGCTTCGGAGTAGCAGAGGAGAGCACAGCAACAGGGGTGTGGAGGGCAAAGTGGAGAGATTCCGGGAGATTGGATCGGTGCCCTCAGGCACACACCAGCCCGAGAGGCTTGTCTGCTCAGCCGCTGGGGCGGGTGGGGCTGGGAGCTGAGGCACGGGTATTGGCTTTCAGTCGGAGCGCAGGGAGAGGACTGGGGCTGGCGGCAGGAAGAGAGCCTGAAGGGGTTAGTGCACCACGGCTAGCCCGGACAGAGTCCGGGGAAAAAGTCTGGAGCTGCCGAAGAGGCAAGAGACTTTTTCTTCCCTTTTGTTTCCTGGTGCATGATGAGAGGGCATTAAGAGGGCTGCTTGGGGAAGCGCCGGAGACGGGCGCGAGCCGCGGCTAAAGGCGCGGACCCCGGAGACGGGCGTGGGATGCTGGGGCTGCTGCTGCCACCGCCGCAGGGCCTGTGTGCGAGCGCGGGTCACTGTCCGCCCCGCCTTCCGGGGGGCCTGTGCACCCCACCACTGCCGGGGTCCCGGGACCCGGGGACGGTTTTCCCGGGAAAGCGCACGGAGCGCCTCAGGCTGCTGCAACGTCACGCCGGCCTCTGCCGCTGCAGGCCCGCCCCACACTGCGCGCCCCTCCCTCCCCTCTGCCTGAGTGAGCCAGAGCCCCCGAATCAGCGGCTCCTTTAAACCCGTCCCGTCTGAGCGAAGAACGGACGCCCTCCGGCGACACTATGCACAGAGGCGGGGCCAGGTCCAAGGCTGAGACCCGGGAGCTGTGAGAGCAGAGAAGAGACAGGGAAATCACTCTGTGCAGCCTCGGAGGCAGCGGATTAAAGCTCCACGGTCCACTTGATGTGCCCTGCGTCTGTGGAGTGCATGAATAGACAGCGAATCATCCCAAATTGAGGAAGTGGACTTTGAGGACAAGATTTAAGACTTTGCCCCCTTTTCCTCTTTTTACAACGAATTATCCCAAATTAAGGAGGTGGACTTAGAGAGCAAGGTTTCAGACTTCTCGCCCTTTTCCTCTTTTTACAACGAATTATCCCAAATTGAGGAGGTGGACTTGGAGAGCAAGATTTTTGATTTTTCCCCCTGCTCTCTTTTTGTGAATGTGTATGTGTATTCTTCTGTGTGAGATTCTCTCTGTATAGCTTTGCTTCCACCATATGTCCCAGGGTTCTATCTGTCCGTTTTTATTTCAATAATTATTTTTTAATTTTAATAATGCTACTATATTTCATATTTTAAATAATTTTACTTTACCTGCTCTTTATTTTTTTCCTACCTTCCCTTCCTCCCTCCCTCCCTCCGCCCCTCCTTTCCTTCTCTTTCTTTCCTTCCTCCCTCCCTCCCTCCCTTCTTCCTTTCACTCTTTCTTTTTCTTTCCTTCCTCCCTCCCTCCCTCCCTCTTGTCTTTCTATCCTTCCTCCCTCCCTCCCACCCTTCTTCCTTTCACTTTGTTTTCTTTCCTTCCTCCCTCCCTCATTCCTGTCTTTCTTTCTTTCTTTCCTTCCTTCCTCCCTCCCTCCCTCCCTTCTTCCTTTCACTCTTTCTTTTTCTTTCCTTCCTCCCTCCCTCACTCCTGTCTTTCTTTCTTTCCTTCCTCCCACCCTCCTTTCTTCCATTCACTCTTCCTTTTTCTTTCATTCTTCCCTCCCTCCTTTCTTTCTTTCTTTCCATCCTTCCTCCCTCCCTCCTTTCTTTCTTTCTTTCTTTCTTTCTTTCTTTCTTTCTTTCTTTCTTTCTTTCTTCCTTCCTTCCTTCCTGCCTTTCTTTCCTTCCTCCTTTCTTTCTCTCTCTCTTTCTTTCTTCTACTAATTCTTTCTTTCTACTTTTTTTCCCTTTTATTCTGAGCGGGGTAGATGAAAGGCTCTTGGTGCTGCAGCCAGGAGTCAGTGCTGTGCCTCTGAAGTGGGAGAGCCAACTTCAGGACACGGGTCCACAAGAGACCTCCCAGCTCCACATAATATCAAGCAGCGAAAATCTCCCAGAGATCTCCACCTCAACACCAGCACCCAGCTTCAGTCAACGACCAGCAAACTACAGTGCTGGTCACCCTATGCCAAGCAACTAGCAAGGCAGGAACACAACCCCACCCATTAACAGAGAGGCTGCCTAAAAACATAATAAGGTCACAGGCAACGCAAAACACACCACCAGACGTGGACCTGTCCACAAGAAAGACAAGATCGAGCCTTAACCACCAGAACACAGGCACTAGTCCCCCCCACCAGGAAGCCTACACAACCTACTGAAACAACCTTAGCCACTGGGGACAGACACCAAAAACAACGGGAACTACGAATCTGCAGCCTGCAAAAAGGAGACCCCAAACACAGTAAGATAAGCAGAATGAGAAGACAGAAAAACACACAGCAGGTGAAGGAGCAAGATAAAAACCTACCAGACCTAACAAATGAAGAGGTAATAGGTAGTCTACCTGAAAAAGAATTCAGAATAATGATAGTAAAGATGATCCAAGATTCTATTTCCAAGATCCAAAATCTTGGAACTAGAATAGACAAAATGCAGGAAACAGTTAACAAGGACCTAGAAGAACTAAAGATGAATCAAGCATCGATTAACAACACAATAAATGAAATGAAAAATACTCTAGATGGGATCAATAGCAGAATAACTGAGGCAGAAGAACGGATAAGTGAGGTGGAAGATAAAATAGTGGAAATAACTGATGCAGAGCAAAATAAAGAAAAAAGAATGAAAAGAACAGAGGACAGTCTCAGAGACCTCTGGGACAACATTAAACGCACCAACATTCGAATTATAGGGGTTCCAGAAGAAGAAGAGAAAAAGAAAGGGACTGAGAAAAGATTTGAAGAGATTATAGTTGAAAACTTCCCTAATATGGGAAAGGAAATAGTGAATCAAGTCCAGGAGGCACAGAGAGTCCCATACAGAATAAATCCAAGGAGAAATACATCAAGACACATATTAATCAAACTGTCAAAAATTAAACACAAAGAAATCATATTAAAAGCAGCAAGGGAAAAGCAACAAATAACACACAAGGGAATCCCCATCAGGTTAACAGCTGATCTCTCAGCAGAAACTCTACAAGCCAGAAGGGAGTGGCAGGACATAATTAAAGTGATGAAGGAGAGAAACCTGCAACCAAGATTACTCTACCCAGCAAGGATCTCATTCAGATTTGATGGAGAAATTAAAAACTTTACAGACAAGCAAAAGCTGAGAGAGTTCAGCACCACCAAACCAGCTTTACAACAAATGCTAAAGGAACTTCTCTAGGCAAGAAACACAACAGAAGGAATATACCTACAATAACGAACCCAAAGGAATTAAGGAAATGGGAATAGGAACATACATATCAACAATTACCTTAAATGTAAATGGACTAAATGCTCCCACCAAAAGACACAGAGTGGCTGAATGGATACAAAAACAAGACCCATATATATGCTGTCTACAAGAGACCCACTTCAGACCTAGAGACACATACAGACTGAAAGTGAGGGGATGGAAAAAGATATTCCATGCAAATGGAAATCAAAAGAAAACTGGAGTAGCAATTCTTATATCAGACAAAATAGACTTTAAAATAAAGACTATTAGAAGAGACAAAGAAGGACACTACATAACGATAAAGGGATCGATCCAAGAAGAAGATATAACAATTGTAAATATTTATGCACCCAACATAGGAGCACCTCAATACATAAGGCAAATACTAACAGCCATAAAAGGGGAAATCGACAGTAACACAATCATAGTAGGGGACTTTAACACCCCACTTTCACCAATGGACAGATCATCCAAAATGAAAATAAATAAGGAAACACAAGCTTGAAATGATACATTAAACAAGATGGACTTAATTGAGATTTATAGGACATTCCATCCAAAAACAACACAATACACATTTTTCTCAAGTGCTCATGGAACATTCTCCAGGATAGATCATATCTTGTGTCACAAATCAAGCCTTGGTAAATTTAAGAAAATTGAAATTGTATCAAGTATCTTTTCCGAACACAATGCTATGAGACTAGACATCAATTACAGGAAAAGATCTGTAAAAAATACAAACACATGGAGGCTAAACAATACACTACTCAATAACGAAGTGATCACTGAAGAAATCAAAGAGGAAACTAAAAAATACCTAGAAACAAATGACAACGGAGACACGACGACCCAAAACCTATGGGACGCAGCAAAAGCAGTTCTAAGGGGGAAGTTTATAGCAATACAATCCCACCTTAAGAAACAGGAAACATCTCGAGTAAACAACCTGACCCTGCACCTAAAGCAATTAGAGAAAGAAGAACAAAAGACCCCCAAAGTTAGCAGAAGGAAAGAAATCATAAAGATCAGATCAGAAATAAATGAAAAAGAAATGAAGGAAACGATAGCAAAGATCAATAAAACTAAAAGCTGGTTCTTTGAGAAGATAAACAAAATTGATAAACCATTAGCCAGACTCATCAAGAAAAAAAGGGAGAAGACTCAAATCAATAGAATTAGAAATGAAAAAGGAGAAGTAACAACTGACACTGCAGAAATACAAA